>NC_132915.1:26346629-27041261 GCF_047675955.1 Chlorocebus sabaeus
TTTTTCATGGCAGTATAGTATTACATGGTATGGGAGTATCACAACTTAGTTTTTCATTTTACTTATGAGATACACATAGGGGTTTTCCAGATTTTATTGCTATCATAAGCAGCATAATTATAAACATTTCATGCATATTTCCTGGTACATATAGGCAAAAATGTGTCAAGAATTAATACCTAGTAATAGAATTTCCGAATCAGAGACCAGTACGTGTTCAACTTTCCTACATGATTTCCAAAGAAGTTTTACTCATTTACATATCTGCTTTTAATGGATGAACACCCTCTTTGCTCTCTATTAGTGGCATCGCTTGATATTATTCTATATTTATATTTTTGCCAACCTTGTAGTCATGAATTGCATCTCATGATTTTAATTTTTCTTTGATTACTAAAAAGGTCAACACATTTTAATCTACTTATGGGTCATTTATATCTTCTGTCTTATAAAATTTGTGTTTATTTCCTATTTTCTCATAGTGTTGTTTCTTATTGATTCATGGAACTTTTTTGTATATGCTACATAGTAATATTTGTGTTGTGTCGTATCCAAATTTATAGCTTATAGTTTTACTCCCTGATGGCTTTTGAGGATAGAAGTTTTTGATATAATTCCATTTACTAATCTTTCCCTTCATAACTTACCCATGTTGTGCCTTAAATAATTCTTTTACCCCCAACATAAAAAAAATTTCCCCAAATTGCTTTTAAAATCTTGCGTTTCACATATGTGTGCTTCATCCATCCATAATTGATTTGTGTGTATGGTTGATGAAAGGATTTTTTTCCACATATGTAGTCAGTTGTTCCAGTGCAATTTATTTGTAAAAGTTCATTCTTTCGACTGGGCACGGTGGCTCACTCCTGTAATCCCAGCACTTTGGGAGGCCAAGGTGAGCAGATCACGAGGTCAGGAGATCGAGACCATCCTGGCTAACACAGTGGAACCCTGTCTCCACTAAAAATACAAAAAATTAGTCAGGTATGGTGGCAGACGCCTGTAGTCCCAGCTACTTGGGAGACTGAGGCAGGGGAATGGCGTGAACTCAGGACGATGAGCTTGCAGTGAGCAGAGATAGCGGCACTGCATTCCAGCCTGGGCGACAGAGCCAGACTCCGTCTCAAAAATAGAAAAAAAAAAAAGTTCATTCTTTCTCCATTATGAACTTACTCATATATTGCGTTTATGCACTCACCATTCTATTTTGGGGCTCTCTGTTTTGTTCTAACAAACAACTAGGGCTTTGCCTCAGGTTCTATTTATTAATCACTACTCCAATACCTATCTATCTTTAATAATATGGCTTTATAATTGAAGTTTGCTATCGGGTAGTTAAGTCCCATGACATTATTCCTCTACTTAATTAGTATGTATAAGTATTGGAACTTCATCATTCCCTACATATTATAGAAGCAGTTAGGCTCCACATAAAATACACACACACGCGCACACATACATGTGCACACACATATGGGGTTGGGATTTTTATTGGAATTGAATTTATAGATTAATTTGTGATCAAGTAACATTTTTGCTATATTGACTATTCCAATCTGTTAACTACTTTTACTTACATTATTCTTTTATCTCTTTCAATAAAATGTTATAATTTTTACCATAGAGATCATGCATATGATTTTTCTTACTACTGTCACTGGTAGAAAAAAATGTTAATTAAAAAAACGTAAAAAACATTTTAAAGCTTTGTTGCTGGGGAATAGAAATTCACATGATTTATCTGCACTTATTTCATATCCAACAATCTTGCTAATTGTGTTAATAAGTCATAATTCATTGGAAGATTATTTTTTATTGTCCACAAACATAATTATATCATAGTAAATAAAGATCATTTTGCTGCTTCTTTTGTAATTCTCATACTTTTATTTTTTCCTTGCCTTACTATATTAGCTGGGAGATCTAAAGTGAGAATGAACAGAAATGGTGATAAGCAGGGATCTTTGCTTTTCTTTGCAAACTCAAAACTTTCTTCCCAAACTCAGAGGAAATGCTTTAAGCATTTCGACGTTGAGAATTAGAAGGGCTCCCTTTTTCTGAGGTAGGCCTTAATATCACTTAAGTCCCTAAGAAATTAGCTAAATCACTGGAGGTGAAGGATAGGATGTTAAACTAATCTAAAAGGTTATATTTCTGTCACAAAACATACTAGAAGCTATAAGTAAAAATTAATCTCCATTATGGAGAAATAAAGTGGCATACCTTGCATACCTAAGTTTGTAACAAAAGTTCATGCCCACTACACAGTGATGATTCAAGAAAATGACACTTGTTCTACTGCAGAAAGCATCCTGAGGGTTGTATGTGAGCATTTGCTGGCTTTCTCTATGCACAGTCTCTTAAGGAATGTAATTGTAGAAAATTCTCCCTATTTAGAGCAGCATAGTTACAGCTTAACCAGTCTTTGCAGCATTTCCTGGGGGAAGGGAAGATGGCAGGGTGTTTTCAGGGCCCCTTAAGTGTCTGTATAAATGTGACATTAGTGGCCTTGTGTGCTCTTTCACTAATACCTTAATAGGTATGGGAAAGAGATGGAAAGAAAACAGGACAATAGTATTACCCAGCTGTCCCATTCTGAAGGAAATCAGAGCCTCTGAAGTCTTACCCGGTAAAACCACTAAGTTCCCAGACAAACAAAAACAGAATTTTCAGCACTTGTCCTGACATAGGGAGGGTTTTCTGTAGAGTAGACGTTTTTCCCTCCCGAAATCCACTTGGAGACTATAGATGTGAGTCCCAAGATGTAATAAATCAAGGACCACCTCTGTCTGGCATACACTTGTCACAGTGGAAGTGGTCTGAGCCTTTGGAATAGCCTGGAGCATAGGTGAACTGATGGATAAGGGAGATGGATAACTCATATGTCTGGGAGAGGAGTGAATGAACAGCGTACAACAACCACCGGTAACAGATGAGGACACGCAAACTATGAATTTTATCCATAGACATATTTTATTTATAATTACCCAGAAATAAAAGGTGGCATATCCTGTATTATAGTCAGGGATCAAATTTGAGAGGCAGGATTACTCAGAGGGGAGGGTCTTGGGGAGCACTGTGCAGAATATAACTGAGAGATTGTGAAGTTACTAATATGGAGATCAAGATTAGCCTAAAGAACAGATTTCATAATGCCTAGCAGACATGCATCTAGGGCAGAGTAACCTGGGCTTTGCCCCAGGAACAAACGTTAAAAAGTTGCATACATTCATCATCAAGTTTAGAGATTCATTATCTCCCCAAAGAGTTCCAAACAGATTATAGGCACGAGGGTAATTGGCGCTTTGGGGAGTGGATTAATGGTAAGCATTGTGAAGTTCCCAAAGTCGCATAAAGTTTTCCTTTTGGTGTTATAACCTTAATGTATAACCTTACTGACACCGTTAATGACAAACCTTAACAAGGAAAATACAAGTCATAATTATACCTTATCAAGTTAGCACTTATGAATTTCAACTTGGCATGCCAGTGGTGTCTCTATGGTCTTATGCCAAGAGGTGAAAGAGAATGGAAGACAGGAAAACAGAATTTCTGGTGAGAAGTCAGGTGACACAACCATCTTTTCCTTTCATCTAACATTGTCATGTTTCTTGTCAAAATTGTATGCAGCAATTATGGCTTTGCTATAGTTCTTCATTGTTGAAGAACCGTATACCTGGAACCAAACATCTATCTGATAAAGAATGGAACACAGAACAAGTAAAATTCTTACTTCTCCTTTCAACTTCAGGATTCTGGTCATGCCGTATGATTGTTAGAGAACTAAAAATGCTTGAATAGGCTGGGTTTAGTAATCCCAGCACTTTGGGTGGCCGAGGCAGGCTGGTCACTTGAGGTCAGGGGTTGGAGACCAAGCCTGGACAACATGATGAAATCCCATCTCCACTAAAAATACAAAAATCAGCCAGATGCAGTTGCGTGAACCTGTGGTCCCAGCTATGCAGGAGGCAGGAGAATCGTTTGAACCCAGGAGACGAAGGTTGCAGTAAGCTGAGATTGTGCCACTGTACTCCAGCCTGTGGAACAGAGCAAGACTCTGCCTCAAAAACAAACAAACAAACAAACTGCTGTCATACAACGTTCATGCTATAAATTCATGCACATTTTTAGATCCTGGCTCCTTATCTGCCTTGCTAGAATTATGCATTTGAGTTATTTTTACATAGGGCATAAATATGAGTAAATAATATAACACAAATATATGATCATACAAAATGATAAAAGTATAGTATGAGAATATATAAATTATATTTATACAGTTTCTATTATACAAATGGGTGAATTTCATATTATAGTCTAGAAATAAACTATGTACAGGCATGTGAGCCTGTTCCAGTGGATGCAGCTGAGTTTAATCGTTTTATTATAGATTAGAAACCTCTGAGTCTGTTTCATCTTTGTATCTCCCAGTCTTCTTAAGTGCTTATCAAATGAATAAATACATGGAGTGAATAAATTTATAAATGAGCTAATGAATATATCAATACCTGGTATTTCTGCAGGAAAAGCGGTTAGTACATATTGGCATATTTGGACTTTGTGCGATATAGTGTGAAATAGAATTTCACTTTTTAAATGTCTTTTATGTTAGTACATAAGATTTTGACTGTTGAACATTTTAAAAATTGTTTTTGTCATTGTTTAAAATTGACCTATGTGCAATTAGTCACTTTTAAAATACTGTCAGTTTCTCTCAATATCATTCTATTTTCTTGATGTCTTAGACATTAAAAATTTTTAAAAAGATAAGAAAAAATCGAACACTTTTCTTCTATACCCCCATACCCAGACACTGAAAATGATGCTCTCTCATTTCAACTTATATTTACTACCTGCGGGGTTTATTTTCCAAGATTCCTTTCAAGCACAACTCGTACTTTTCTACTTGTGAATTAAAATATACCCCCTCTGTTCACCAAAATTATGTCTCAGACTATCCAGCTGGCACAACAAGGATGGGATAAGTGGTGCTGAATGGGCTCTTCACAAGAAGTAAGACAAGAGCCACTAGTTTGGCTCCCTAGGGATAGAGAGTGAATAGATCTTTATCCTTTTTCTCTTCTCGTCACTCTGCAGTTTGCCCCCTTTCTTTCGTGTGTTTTGATTCAAGGAGACAGCTTCTGTTACTGTTCATCAGGTGGAAAATGGCTCAGCTCCATGTGTCTGGAACTTTGTGTCCAGGGCTGCTGAGGATGATAGTGTCACCTCCTGCTGAGAAATCCACCGAGGTGTGTTTGCCAGTGCAGTCGTTACCCAAATTAAGCCAGGCCTGGTGAGTCCTTTGTGGCTTGTTGGTGGTTTTATTTTTTTGAGGTTTTTTAGTCCCCAGCCATACACTCATCTGGTCCGTAAGAGGAACTTGCGTTTCTCCCTTAGCATGGCCTCTCAGAAGCACACTCATCTCTTTTCCTTAACGTAAGAATGATCTACATTTCCTTTATTCATGGACCTGGTGGACTGCTGCTAAGTTTGCATCAACAGCGGAGAAATCCAGAAAATGTTTTAAGTCAAAAGATATGAGACCCCTTCCAACCGTGATTCTCTCAAGGCAGTAGTAATGTTCTCGAACTGAAATAGGCTTAAAATTTTTGAATATTGGGAAATTATTTGTCACTGTGCACTTCGGATTTTAGGGTAAGAAAAGGGAAAGGCATACTAAACTTTTCTCACATTTTTCAACCAGGACTCATTTTATTATTAGTATTTGTTGAAAATTGTAAGGCTACTGTGCTTATTCAACTCCCTAAAAAATTTATCTTTACACTGCATGGGAAATCTCCCTCACTACCAATTTTAAAGAACTGTATTTTATGTTCTTTAAAAATTTTGATTGTAATTGGGCACATTGAATAGCTTGTGTTTCAATACCTTACGTGAATATCAGTACACTTCCCAATGAATCATGATGGAAAACCATGCCATATACAAATGCACTGTGTGTACGTGAGGGTGTGTAGGGGTGTAATGTTGCTTCATTATTTGATTACACAAGCACTTTCTGCAGCTGTGACTTTGTACATATGGCAGGACCCAAGCCAGTGGGGCCAAAAGGGCTTTCTGAAATGAAGCCAAAAAATAGATCCAGTTTTCACTACTGAATATTTGGAATAAACCACACATGAAAATACGTGCTGTGCCAATAAGAGATATGCATGCTGTATGTGTGTAGAGCTTTTGCCTGTATTTCTTGTCATGTATATGCTATACCTCCTATATGTTTGTGAAGTCTTGTATATGCCTGCGAAGTCCGAAACCATATACTTATGTAGAATTTTTAAAGATGTAAGTTTTATTTAACAGAGAAAGTGGTTGGATATAGAGCAGTTTGCCCTATCTTGGGCTCTTAAAACTGCTTTGGACAGCTCAGGTGCAAATCTTTTAGATGGTTTGAAGATGAGCAGAAGATTATCTTTATTACATTTCTTTGAATTCTTGTTTCATGTTATTAAAATATTGTCTTTCTCCTTTTTTGTTCTTCTGGTAATCATCTCATCTATATTAACTCTGATCCCCTACATTTTACTTTTTTTTTTTTTTTTTACTTTTCTCTTCTGCATCATGTACATTTCTATTCAATCTCCTTATTCTCTGCCCTAAACTCTTTTTTAAACAATGATTACCACTCAAACTTTATCTTTTCTTTTCTTTCTTTTTTTTTTTTTTTATTTTTGCTGAAGGGGTAACTGAGAGCCCTTACTCCCCCTCTTCTGCTGAGTAGAAATGTCTCGTTATTCTTACATAGAATCTGAGGCCAGTGAGCCACCACACAAGTTGAGAAAGGAATTTGATTAGCCAACCTCCTATGTGCTTTGGAGAAATAACTGAAATAGAATTTTCACAGAGTGGTAAGCCATTCTCTCAACAGGTATTTATTGAACATATATTCCGGATGACCCAACTTAGACATAAACCTTGATGAAACAGGCAAAGTTTCTGCCTTCAAGAACTACATTCCTGTAAGAAGAGACAGACAGTAACCAAAATAATAATAATAAATTAACAAGATAACAAGCTATGAATAAGTGTGAGAAAGAAAATAAAATGGGATAATTTCATAACACGTGACAGGGTATGTTCTTTTACCCCTGACTGGGTGTCAGGAGAGCTCTATATGAGAAGGTATCATGGTTATTATTGCTGTGCAGCAAAGTATTCCCAAAATGAGCACCTTAAAAAACAAACATTTCTTCTGATGGTTTTTGTCAGACAGAAATAATGATTTATTTGGGTAGGCCTATTTCAAGGTCTCTTACGAGGTTGCCATTATCTGATGGTTCAACTGGGCTGGAGAATCTGCTTCCAAGATGGCGCACCCACACAACTGTTGGCAAGAAGCCTGAGTTTTTTCCCACATGGATCTTTATGTAAGATTCATATGAGTGTCTTCATGACATGTTGACTGGTTTTCCCCAAAACAAATGATCTGAAAGGGCAAGGCAGAGCAGCAATATATTTTATGTCTCAGCCTTGACACATCGTGGGTCACATGCCATCATCTCTCCATACTCTGCTGGTCACACAGATGAATGCTGATGCCGTGTGGGAGGAGACTATTACAGGGCATGGATACCAGGAGTGAGGGTATTAGGAAGACATCATCCTTCCTACCACAGAACGGAACAGTTGCACTGAGGCCAGAATAATTGCAAGGAATCAGTTAAGTGAATAGCTAGGGAGGAGGGCTTTCTAGTAAAGGAAGCAGCAGTTTCTATGACACTGAGGCAGGGAAACCTGGGTGTTGCCGAAGAATAGACGTAAGTCTAGGCTGAACAAGCAGGGGTTGTACGAGATGAATCCAGTGATCAGGGACCAGAGGACATGGACCCCATAGGGGTTTGAAATACATTCTGAATGATGGAGTAAACTGTTAGAAAGGCTTTTTTTTTTTTTTTTTTTTTTTTTTTTTTTTTGAGACGGAGTCTCGCTCTTGTTGCCCAGGCTAGAGTGCAGTGGCACCATCTCAGCTCGCTGTAACCTCCGCCTCCTGGGTTCAAGTGATTCTTCTGCCTCAGCCTCCTGAGTAGCTGGGATTACAGGCACCCACCATCACCCCTGGCTAATTTTTGTATTTTTAGTAGAGACAGGGTTTCGCCATGTTTGCCAGACTAGTCTCGAACGCCTGACCTCAGGTGATCAGCCTGCCTAGGTCTCCCGAAAGTTTTAAGCAGAGGAGTGACATTAACTGCATGACTACATATTGAACATAAATACAATTATAAGAAAAGAATTGGATATGACCTGTAAAATTGCAATACTAACCAGAAAGAATGAGTTAGACTAAGACTGTTGACTTCTACCCTTGATGGTCATATTATGCAAACTTGTAAAGGTGAGACATACAAATATTGATTCTACTTTGTTGAATAATAGAAGAAAAGTGACCCAGGGATTTCAATATGAAGTGTGAGGATCTCTGAATTAGTTCTGACCTCCTATTCTGCCATCATGAAAGAGGTTCTACTGTTGACCAGATTATTTTTAGGGAACAAAATCTACAGGGAACTACAGGCAAAAATATAGTTTATAAATGTTTCAAGGGCCAAGTTACGTTCCTGCTGAGGTGTTTTCCCTATTTGTCAGATGTAGGGCAACACTCAGTCCGATTTCTCTAGTTCCTTTTTCATGCTGTTAGAATGCAGATTTTAACTCATTTACAGAATATAGAATGCAGATTTTAACTCATTTACAGAATAATCACTTTAGACATAAAAGAATAGTCCACTCTCCCAGCTCACTGGCCAATGATGAGTGCTCTTTATAAAGTGGTTTCGACCTCCAGAGAAAATGCAGACTTTCATTTAAAATGAGATTATTCTGCTCTGTTGCTCAGTGCAGGTGTTGAGACTCTGGCCATGGTTCACTGACTCGGAGAAGGAATGTGTTCAGCTTTTCTCTTAAACCAGACATGCTTGCCTTGCCCCTGCTGAGTCCCTCAAAACATTTCAGTGGTAACAGAATCTAGCAGATAAAATCCCAATCGTGTGCAACATTAACGTTTTCTCCAGGCCTAATGGTTTGATGCGACATTCTTATCTCTTCACTGCTTACTTACACTTCTTTCTTTTTACTTAAGAACAGGAATTGTGCTTTTTAGAGCCTTGCATATAATGTACCAGCTCTTCAGAAATGATTGTACTAAACATTGTTGTTTTTATTATTCAAAGTATTTCTAAAGTTGGAATATAACTTCATTATAGAGTTTGAAAACTGTATCTTGGTTCACTCGCTACCTCTGGCTGCCCCTGTGTATGTGCTATGCTTTTATTCATCCTTAAGTATATCATGTGCTTTTGTGTCTTTACTCCTTTGTATACATGGTTTGCTCTGCGTGAGATGGCCTCTAACCTTGCTCCTCTCATGAACTTATATTTCTCTGTCAAAGTTCAGTACAAATATCACTTTCCCTGAGAAGCCTTCTCTGATTCTCTTTGTTTTTTTATTTTTTTTATTTTTTAAATTTTTTTGGAGATGAAGTCTCACTTTGTTGCCCAGGCTGGAGTGCAGTGGCACAATCTCGGCTCACTGCAACCTCCATCCCCTGGGTTCCAGCGATTCTCCCACCTCAGCCTCCCAAGTAGCTGGGATTACAGGCATCTACCATCATGCCTGGCTAATTCTTGTACTTTTGTAGAGATGAGGTTTCACCATGTTGGTCTTGAACTCCTGACCTTAGGTGATTCACCAGCCTCAGCCTCCAAAAGTGCTAGGATTACAGATGTGAGCCACCGCGCCCGGCCCTCAGATCTAGCTTCTATTTCCACAAGCCCATGCTAGGACATTCAGGCTTCCATTTAGAGCATTGTGTTCTAAGTACTATAATTGTTTAATTTTATCATTCAGTTCATAGTCCCTGACACATCATAGACTTAATACAAGTTTATTATTATTATTATTATTATTATTATTGAGACAGAGTCTTGCTCTGTCACCCAGCGTGGAGAGCAGTGGCATGATCTCGCCTCACTGCAACCTCTGCCTCCTGGGTTCAAGTGATTCTCCTGCCTCAGCCTCCCGAGTAGCTGGGACTACAGGCATGTACCACCATGCCAGGCTGATTTTTGCATTTTTAGTAGAGATGGTGTTTCCCTATGTTGACCAGGCTGGTCTCGAACTCCTGACCTGAAGTGATCCAACTGCCTCGGCCACCCAAAGTGCTGGGATTACAGGCGTAAGTCACCACGCCCAGCCCAAGTTTATTATTTAATGGCCCAAGGCCATTTTAATCAACGTAAAATATTTCAAGTTTTCCCAGAAAATTTGTTCCTGTGCCATTTGCTCATCAGCATCCTGTAACAGCTTTGAAGAATAGGAAGCAACTTCAGATCAGCTGATCTCAAGAGATTTTAAATGCATCAAAGTGGGAAGTAATCCCTATCTTTTTCATACACCCTAGAACTATGGTAACAGTAGCCATGAAGATCTGTGGTTCGTTTTAGGTGACGATTGTGATGATTGTTCTCATCACCTATTATCCACTGGAACTATTAGCAAAACTGATATACACAAGTCCATCTTCTGTCATGTCCATTTAGATTAGGTGACCTAAAATCAATGCCCATCAGTGTGGCTGGGCATTTAAAAATTAAAAGTATAAGTAATAATCACACAAAAAGAGTAAGTCACGTAATATACAAAAAGAATGTGTCTTGGCATCTGGAGTGAGAGGCAGGCTGTGGAGTTTTAGGTCCTCTGTGAGGAGTGACAGAGATAAGTAGAGTCTGAGTACATAGCCTCCTTGTGCCTTCCAAATCTTTGTGGCCTGGGGACAAGAAGGAGCTGCAATCCAAAGTACTTAGGGAAATAGCATCCATTTATTTAGCCATGCATTCATTGCATTCATTATTCATTCATTCAACAACCATCTACAGAGCTGAGTGCTCCCTATGGACAGCCACTTCCTGGGGGTCAGAACCACAGTGATGAATGAAACAGAGGTCTTGCCTTCATGGTGCTTCCAGACTAGAATGAGGGTAAACATGAATAATTTACTACATTTTTGATAATTATCATAAAGTAATATTCCAGAGTGTTATAAGAGCATATAATGGTAGAGGTGGGTGTTAACTTAGAGGGTTTTTCTAAGGAGATGGCATTTAAGCTGAACCTTGAAAGATAAGGCAGTCAGGAGAAAGGGATATGGGAGGAAAGGAAGGGGGCAGGAGGTGAAGGGAAATCCAGTGTCCAGGTAGGCAGAATAATTTCTCAGGACTCTCCATGAATTTGCCATAGATGACTAACAGCGTTAGCTTTTTAAATTTTTTCTAAATTTGAATCATGTGGAATCAAATTAACTTTTGTCATTTGGCATCACTTTTTTTTTTTTTTGCCAGAGAAGGATATAGCATTTGAAGGATTAAAATTGTCGTCATTAATAGAAACACAGAACACTAAGTAAAATAATCTAGCCACAGAAAGACAAATACTGTGTTAGTCCATGAACATGAGGTATCTAAAATAGTGAAATTTATAAAATCGGAGAAGAATTGTCATTACCAGGGACTGAAGACAGGGTAAAATGAGAAGTTCCTAATCAATGGGCATAAAGTTTCAGTTAAGCCAGATGGATAAGCTCTAGAGATCTGCTGTACACCATTGTGCCTACAGTCAACAATACTGTATTATACACATGCAATTTTGTTAGCGATATTTCATGTTTAGTATTCTTACCACAATAAAATAAAAATAAATTAAAAATAAAAATAAGATAAAAACACAAAACATACTAAAATTACTTTATTTATGCCTCTGTGCTCATTTTGCCACTTACGGGGAGAGTAAAGATGGGGGAGAAAGAGGGATAAAGAAGGGAGGGGATTCTTGGAAGGATTACTGGACAAAGGATAAAGGCATAGAAAGAGGAAACAAAGAATATAATGGAAGCAGAGTGGTGAACTGTATGTACCAACTATTTTAAAAACCAGTTTTGTCCTTTTCTTACTGGAGCATCAAAGGTAGATCATTATTATTCTTTTTTTTTTTTTTTTTTTTTTTTTTTTTTTTTTTGCTACTCCCTCATGATATAAAAATTACTCACAACCATTTTTCTTTATTTTGATATTTTCAAAGGAATTATTCTCCAGATATCAGTGCCCAGAATCATATAATTGTAAGGGCTGGATAAAGTGAAGGCAAGAACCCAGGCAAACTTCAGTTCACTGATACTGTGTAGTGAAATGCAAAGTGGGGAGCTACAATATGAAAACAGAGAATGGCAGAAACTTCTTAGGATTCTGGTTTTGGCTGCAATGGACTCAAGTTTGAGAGGTCTGGCAGGCTTCATCTGTTCCTGGTATTGGAACTGGTGACAGACATGTATTCTGCTTTCTCTAGCCAGAGAGGAAACAAGCCAACAAACTAGTCGACACTCAGTGGCAAGATAGGTTATTCGTCTTCAAAGGGATATCAGGATGTGATGTCAGTTGATGATAACAGTGATAGTTTTGAGTTTTAATTGAGTGGGTCACTTGAACTTAAAATATGAGAGGAAAAGAGGTGAGAGAAAGAATAGTCACTAGTTTGGTGAGATGACAACCATAGTCAATAGTCAATGACTCAGTTAATGGTAAGATATTAGAAAGGAAAATGAAAACACACAAAAGATATAGCTGGTGTTAATTTCAAGGGTATTTTCCCTTGCTGCTCAACACTCATAATAGGCTTATGAACACTTCGAAGCTATCTATCATGGAGGAGTTTAAGCAATTAACATAGGCTTGAGCAACTTTTGAGAACAGATGTTTGAAAACCAATGACAGGACAAGGAGGTATTGGAAATAAAGTTAGTGAAACTGGAATCAGAAGCCAGTTAAATTTGGTTGACTTGATGTGTATTATCAGATGGGACAGAAAAGCAATAGCTATTTAGCAAATACATTTACTTGCATGCCAGTATGTGTCACCATTTTCAAAGAAGGTTTTTAAAAACCAGTCTTATTACTGTATTGTCCCACCTCTCATCCAAATGATTTCCTCTTGCAATAAATTTAATAAACTGCATAAGGAACTTAAGTTAATGTCAGAAAGGTAACTTATGTTCAGATAGTCTGTCTGGCTACTATGGGACATCTAGGCATTATGCTCAAAGAAAATTTTAAACTTTTTGACATTTAAAGTTTTGACACTTTAAAAATGTATAACATCCTCACGCCCGTAATCCCAGCACTTTGGGAGGCTGAGGCGGGCGGATCATGAGGTCAAGAGATTGAGACCATCCTGGCCAACATGGTGAAACCCTGTCTCTACTAAAAATACAAAAATTAGCTGGATGTGGTGGTGCACACCTGTAGTCCCAGCTACTTGGGAGGCCGAGACAGGAGAATTGCTCGAACCTGGGAGGTGGAGGTTGCAGTGAACTGAGATCATGCCACTGCACTCCAGCCTGGCGACAGAGCAAGACTCCGTCTCAAAATAAAACAAAACAAAAATGTGTAACATATTTTATAAGTAATATGAGTGGCTTTATTAACTTTTATATTTTTTCTTTACATCATGAAAATTCTAATTCATCTTTTCCACTAATTTCTGTTAAAATATTGAAGATCTCATGCTTGGATTTAAGAAAACTAAGTGGGTGTTTCATACTTATATAGATACCTTGCTTTTCTATCATCCAAATTAAATATACTTCTTTGTTAAAACATTCTTTCTCTAGTATTAATAAGAAATGATACACCCACGCACCACCAATACAGTTCTAAGAATTTTTTCAATTTGTCATGAAGTAGATTTTAGAAATACAGTTTAGGATAGAAATGCTCTGCTTTGGGACATAGAGGATGGACATGAAGTGGTTTTACAAGGTGAGAAGAAAGGGCGGCAGCAATGATGCTTAAGGTGAGGGAGGGAGGCATACTGGACCCATGTGCAGTTGGCAAGTACACCTGTATAGATTTTCTCTCAGACTCTGTTCAAGGGCCGTCTTGAGCAAGTTACCTATACTTTCCTAGTCTTGGTTTCTTTATCTGAAAAATGAGAGATAGTGGTACCCATTTTACAAGGGTTTGTTTCCTAAGGGTCAAATAAGTGAATGCATGTAAAACTTACAGAAGCTTTCATGCTTCTATGCTTAGAAGTGCAACCTCCTCTATTAAGCTGAATTTATTATTTTCATGTAAGAGGAGGCTATTTTTATGCCAATTTGGGAGCTTTTCTTTGGATCGCTTACTGAGACTGAAACATCATTCACTCCCTTCCCCCAGCTTTAATGAAGTGTAATTGATAAATAAAAAATGTATATATGTTAGTGTTCTCATCCTTCAGTTTTGTTATCTACTTATATCAGATAGTACAGATGGGAGTGGAGGTGCGGTCTGCTTTTGTCAATATGAATGAATTCTCTCTGACTTCTGAGAGGGGGCACACCATTCCACAACGTGTTTTTCTTCCTCAGCTCTTGGCCCTTTTTGTGGGTTGTGTGTGTTACTCTTCCTTTTCATTCTTCTCCTACTTCAGAATCTTTATTAGGTCAAAGGTAAGTCACACTAATTGTGTGGGCTAGATCAGAGGTAAGGATTAATAAGAATAGGTGAGAGTGGCTGGAGTGGTGGCTCATGCTTGTAATCCCAGCACTTTGAGAGGTTTGGAAGACAGAGGCAGGAGAATCACTTGAGACCAGCCTGGGCAACACAGTGAGGTCTTGTCTCTACAAGAAATTTTAATAAAAATTAGCTGGGGCCGGGCGCAGTGGCTCACACCTGTAATCCCAGCATTCTGGGAGGCTGAGGCGGGCAGATCACGAGGTCAGGAGATCGAGACCATCCTGGCTAACACGGTGAAACCCCGTCTCTACTAAAAAATACAAAAAATTAGCCGGGCGCCTATTGTAGTCCCCGCTACTCGGGAGGCTGAGGCAGGAGAGTGGCGTGAACCCGGGAGGCGGAGCTTGCAGGGAGCCAAGATCGTGCCACTGCACTCCAGCCTGGGCGACAGAGCAAGACTCTGTCTCAAAAATAAATAAATAAATAAATGAAAATAAAAATTAGCTGAACATCGTAGCATGCACCTGTGGTCCCAGCTACTTGAGAGGTTGAGACAGGAGGCTGGCTTGAGCCCAGGAGTTACAGGCTGCAGTGAGCTATGATCATGCCACTGTGCTCCAGCTTGGGCAACAAAGTGAGACCCTGTCTCAAAATAAAAAGGAGAAAAAAGAATAGGTGTGTTTGGGTATTTGAGACCAGAGGTGATTATTTCCTCAGTTGATTCCATGGTCCTTGTACATATTCATGGACATCTTGTACCTGGACTTGCTGTGATTGTGCCAGAATCAACTCACAGCTTTGCTTTTCTTCTCTATGCAGAACCATGTAAGTGCTATAGAGGATATGAAAGTAAATAAGATGAGATCCCTCATGACTAAGAAATGTTTCCCTGCAAACATATACAGGGTTAACTGACACCTCCATGGAGATCTGTAATAAGTGCCCTGAGAGCTACTGCTCAAAAGGCTGGAAGATGAAAGATACTGTTGTAGACTCAGAGGTCTTCATGAGACTCACGTTTTGGGGTTTTTCTTTCTTGCAGTCTTGGAAGTAAATTTTAAGCAAAATAAACAGTCTTTGTACTATCTTTTCATTTTTTGAAATTTAATTTTTGTGAAATGAAGAGAAAAGATATTTGTACAAATTTGGTCACAGTAACACTTTAGATATGGTAAAAGTTTAAAAAATGTAGGCAAACTTGGAGGAAAGTTATACAGTCAACTAAGAGAAGGTAAGAAAATTACTATGAAAGCACTTACGATATAATGTCAAATAAAAATCAGGATTATAATAGTTTTAAGTAGAAGACAAAAAAACTTAAAAATAATGGTGGTCAGTGAGAATTGTGAGATTGATTAGTTATTTTTAATTTTTCCAATTGGCCTTAAAGCCATTGTCATGTTTATGAATGCTTTAAAACAAAATTAAAGAGATTAGATACTCAAATACAGTTATTAACATCAAGAAATTAAAGGTAAAGAAGATGGTCGAATAGGAACAGCTCCAGTCTGCAGTTCCCAGCGAGACCAATGCAGAATGCGGGTGATTTCTGCATTTCCAACTGAGGTACCCTGTTCATCTCATTGGGACTGGTTAGTAGGTGCAGCCCACAGAGGGTGAGCAGAAGTAGGGTGGTGTGTCACCTCACCAAGGAAGTGCAGGGGGTCGAGGAACTCCCTCCCCCAGCCAATGGAAGCTGTGAAGGACCGTGCTGTGAGGGACAGTGTTATCCAGTTCAGATACTACGCTTTTCACGTGATCTTCAAAACCCACAGACCAGGAGATTTCCTCAGGTGCCTACACCACAGGGGCCCTGGGTTTCAAGCACAAAACTGGGAAGTCATTTGGGCCAACACCGAGCTAGCTGCAGGAGTTGTTTTTTTTTTCTTTTCTTTTCTTTTCTTTTCGGTACCCCAGTGGCACCTGGAATGCCAGTGAGTTAGAACTGCTCACTCCCTTGGAAAGGAGGCTGAAGCCGGGGAGCCAAGTTGTCTTGCTAAGCAGATCCCACCTCAATAGAGCCCAACAAGCTAAGATCCACTGGCTTGAAATTCCCACTGCCAGCACAGCAGTCTGAAGTTGACCTGAGACCCTTGAGCTTGGTGCGGGGAGGGGTGTCTGCCATTACTGAGGCTTCAGTAGGTGGTTTTCCCCTCACAGTGTAAACAAAGCCCCTGGGAAGTCTGGACAGGGTGGAGCCCACCCCAGCACCACAAAGCTGCTGTATCCAGACTGCCTCTTTTGATTTCTCCTCTGTGGACAGGGCATCTCTGAAAGAAAGGCAGCAGCCCCAGTTAGGGGCTTATAGAGAAAACTCCCATCTCCCTGGGACAGAGCACCTGGGGGAAGGGGCGGCTGTGGGTGCAGCTTCAGCAGACTTAAATGTTCCTGCCTGATAGCTCTGAAGAGAGCAGTAGATCTCCCAGCACAGTGCTTGAGCTCTTCTAGGGGACAGACTGCCGCCTCAAGTGGGTCCCTGGTCCCTGTGGCTCCTGACAGGGAGACACCTCCCAACAGGGGTCAACAGACACTTCATACATGAGAGCTCCCACTGGCATGTGGCAGGTGCCCCTCTGGGACGAAGCTTTCAGAGGAAGGAGCAGGCAGCAAACTTTGCTGTTTTGCAGCCTCCACTGGTGATACCCAGGCAAACAGGTTCTGGAGTAGACCCACAACAAACTGCAGCAGACCTGCAGAAAAGGGGCCTGATTGTTAGAGGGAAAACTAATGAACAGAAACCAATAGCATCAACATCAACAAAAAGGATGACCATGCAAAAACTCCATCCGAAAGTCACTAACAGCAAAGACCAAAGGTAGATAAATCCATGAAGATGAGGAAAAACTGGCACAAAAAGGCTGAACATTCCAAAAACCAGAATGCTGCTTCTCCAAAGGATCACAACTCCTTGCCAGCAAGGGAACAAAACTGGATGGAGAATTAGTTTGATGAATTGATAGAAGTAGGCTTCAGGAAGTGGGTAATAACAAACTCCTCCGAGCTAAAGGAGCATGTTCTAACCCAATGCAAGGAAGCAAAGTACTTCGTGAAGCATACACAAATATTAATAGCTGAATCGATCAAGCAGCAGAAAGGATATCAGAGATTGAAGATCAACTTAATGAAATGTGAAGACAAGATTAGAGATAAAAGAATGAAAAGGAATGAACAAAGCCTCCAAGGAATATGGGACTATGTGAAAAGACCAAACCTATGTTTGATTGGTGTACTTGAAAGTGATGTGGAGAATGGAACCAAGTTGGAAAACACTCTTCAGAATATTATCCAGGAGAACTTCCCCAACCTAGCAAGGCAGGCCAACATTCAAATTCAGGAAATACAGAGAACACCACAAAGATACTCCTCAAGAAGAACAACCCCAAGACACATAATTGTCAGATTCACCAAGGTTGAAATGAAGGAAAAAATGTTAAGGGCAGCCAGAGAGAAAAATCTGCCCAGGTCACCAACAAAGGGAAGCCCATCAGAATAACAGTGTATCTTTCAGCAGAAATCCTACAAGCCAGAAGAGAGTGGGGGCCAATATTCAACATTCTTAGAACAATTTTTGACCCAGAATTTCATATCCAGCCAAACTAAGCTTCATAAGTGAAGGAGAAATAAAATCCTTTACAGACAAGAAAATGCTGAGATATTTTCTCACCACCATTGACTGCTTTACAAGAGCTCCTGAAGGAAGCACTAAATACGGAAATGAACAACCAGTATCAGCCACTGCAAAAACAACCCAAAATGTAAAGACCATTGACACTGTGAAGAAACTGCATCAACCAATGGGCAAAATAACCAGCTGGCATTATAATGACAGGATCAAATTCACACATAACAATATTAACCTTAAATGTAAATGGGCTAACTGCCACAATTAGAAGCCACAGACTGGCAAGTTGGATAGAGAATCAAGACCCATTGGTGTGCTGTATTCAGGAGACCCATCTCATGTGCAGAGACCCCATAGGCTCAAAATAAAGGGATGAAGGAAGATTTACCAAGCAAATGGAAAAAAAAAATCAAAAACAAAAACAGGGATTGTAATCCTAGTCTGTGATAAAACAGACTTTAAACCAACAAAGATCAAAAAAGACCAAAAGGACATGGCATAATGGTAAAGGGATCAATGCAACAAGAGGAGCTAAATATTCTAAATATATATGCACCTAAACAGGAGCACCCAGATTCATAAAACAAGTTCTTAAAGACCTACAAAGAGACTTAGACTTCCATACAATAATACTGGGAGACTTTAACACCACGTTGTCAATATTAGACAGATCAACAAAACAGAAAATTAACAAAAATATTCAGGACTTTAACTCAGCTCTGGACCAAGTGGACCTAATGCACATCTACAGAACTCTCCACCCCAAATCAACAGAATATACATTTTTGTCAACACCACATCGCACTTACTCTAAAATTGACCACATAATTGGAAGCAAAACACCCCCCAGCAAATGCAAAATAATGGAAATCATAACAGTCTCTCAGACCACAGTGCAATCAAATTAGAACTCAGGATTAAGAAACTCACTCAAAACCGCACAACTACATAGAAACTGAACAACCTGCTCCTGAATGACTACTGGATAAATAACAAAATTAAGACAGAAATAAATAAGTTCTTTGAAACCAATGAGAACAAATACACAATGTACCAGAATCTCTGGGAGACAGATAAAGCAGTGTTTAGAGGGAAATTTATAGCACTAAATTCCCACAGGAGAAAGCAGGGAAGATCTAAATTTGACACCCTAACATCACAATTAAAAGAACTAGAGAAGCAAGGACAAACACATACAAAAGCTAGCAGAAGGCAAGAAATAACTAAAATCAGAGCAGAACTGAAGGAGATAGAGACATGAAAAACTCTTCAAAAAATAAAAAAAGGCGATGAATCAAGGAGCTGGTTTTTTGAAAAGATTAACAAAGTAGACTGCTAGCTAGACTAATAAAGAAGAAAAGAGAGAAGAATCAAATAGACATAATAACGATAAAGGGGTTATCACCACTGATCCCATAGAAATGCAAACTACCATCAGAGAATACTATAAACACCTCTACACAAACTAGAAAACCTAGAAGAAATGGATAAATTCCTGGACACATACTCCCTTCCAGGAAGAGTGTCGAATCCCTGAATAGACCAATAACAAGTTCTGAAATCGAGGCAGTAATTAAGAGTCTACCAACCAAAAGAGCCCAGGATCAGATGGATTCATAGCCAAATTCTACCAGAGGTAAAAAGAGTAGCTGGTACCATTCCTCCTAAAACTATTCCAAACAATAGAAAAAGAGGGACTCCTCCCTAACTCATTTTATGAGGCCAGCATCATCCTGATACCCAAATCTGGCAAAGACACAACAAAAAAAATTTTAGGACAATATCCCACGTTAACATTGATGAGAAAATCCTCAATAAAATATTTGCAAACCGAAACCAGCAGCACATCAAAAAGCTTGTCCACCACGATCAAGTTAGCTTCATCCCTGGGATGCAAGGCTGGTTCAACATACTCAAATCAATAAATGTAATCCATCACATAAACAGAACCAGTGACAAAAACCACATGATTATCTCAATAGATGTAGAAAAGGTCTTCGATAAAATTCAACACCACTTCATGCTAAAAACACTCAATAAACTAGGTATTGATGGAACATATCTCAAAATAATAGCTATTTATGACAAACCCACAGCCAATATCTTACTGAATGGGCAAAAGCTGGAAGTATTCCCTTTGAAAACCAGCACAAGACAAGGATGCCCTCTCTAACCACTCCTTTTCAACATAGTATTGGAAATTCTGGCCAGGGCACTCAGGTAAGAGAAAGAAATAAAGTGTATTCAAATAGGAAGAGGGGAAGTTACATTATCTCTGATTGTAGATGACATGATTGTATATTTAGAAAACCTGATCATCTTAGCCCCAAAATGCCTTAAGCCGATAAGCAACTTCAGCAAAGTCTCAGGATACAAAATCAGTGTGCAAAAATCACAAGAATTCCTATACACCAATAATAGACAAACGGAGAGCCAAACGATGAATAAACTCCAATTCACAATTGCTATGAAGGAAATAAAATACCTAGGAATACAACTTACAAGGGATGTTGAAGGACCTCTTCAAGGAGAACTACAAACCACTGCTCAAGGAAATGAGAAGACACAAACAAATGGAAAAACATTCCATTCTCATGATATTGATTCTTCCTATCCATACAAATGGCTGTACTGCCCAAAGTAATTGATAGATTCAATGCTATTCCCAGCAAGCTACCATTGTCAATTCCTTCACAGAATTAGAAAAAACTACTTTAAATTTCATAAGGAACCAAAAAAGAGTCTGCATATCCAAGACAATCCTAAGCAAGAACAAAGCTGGAGGCATCATGCTACCGGACTTCAAAGTATACTACAAGGCTACAGTAACCAAAACAGCATGGTACTGGTACCAAAACAGATGTATAGACCAATGGAACAGAACAGAGTCCTCAGAAATAACACCATACATCTACAACCATCTGATCTTTGACAAACCTGACAAAAACAAGCAATGGGGAAAGGATTCCCTATTTAATAAATGGTGTTGGGAAAACTGCCTAGCCATATTCAGAAAACTGAAACTGGACCCCTTCCTTACACCTTATACAAAAATTCACTCAAAATGGATTGAAGATTTCAGCATAAGACCTAATACCATAAAAACCGTAGAAGAAAACCTAGGCAATACCATTTAGGACATAGGCATGGGCAAAGACTTCATGACTAAAACACCAAAAGAAATGACAACAAAAGCCAAAATAGAAAAATGGGGCCTAATTAAACTAAAGAGCTTCTGCACAACAAAAGGACTATCAGAGTGAACTGCCATCCTACAAAATGGAAAAAAATTTTTGCAATCTATCCTTCTGGCAAAGGGCTAGTAACCAGAATCTACAATAACTTCAACAAACTTACAAAAAACAACCCCATCAAAAACTGGGCAAAGGATGTGAAAAGATACTTCTCAAAAGAAGACGTTTATGTGGCCAAAAAACACATGAAAAGATAGCTCACCATCACTTGTCATTAGAGAAACGCAAATCAAAACCACAGTGCGATACCATCTCATACCAGTTAGAATGGTGATCATTAAAAAGTCAGGGAATAACAGATGCAGGAGAGGATGTGGAGAAACAGGAATACTTTTATACTGTTGGTAGGAGTGTAAATTAGTTCAACCATTGTGGGAGACAGTGTGGCAATTCCTCAAGGATCTAGAACCAGAAATACCATTTGACCCGACAATCCCATTACTGGGTATATACCCAAAGGATTATAAATTATTCTACTATAAAGACACATGCACACGTATGTTTATTGAAGCATTATTCACAGTAGCAAAGACTTGGAACCACCCTAAATGCCTATCAGTGTTAGACTGGATAAAGAAAATGTGGCATATATACACCATGGAATACTATGCAGCCATAAAAAAGAGTTCATGTCCTTCACAGTGACATGGATAAAGCTGGAAACCATCATTCTCAGCAAACTAACACATGGACAGAAAACCAAACATCACATGTTCTCACTCATAAGTGGGAGTTGAACAATGAGAACACATTGGCACAGGGAGGGGAACATCACACACCAGGGCCTGTCGGGGGATGGGGGCCTAGGAGAGGGATAGCATTAGGAGAAATACCTAATGTAGATGACAGGTTGATGGGTGCAGCAAACCACCATGGCACATGTATACCTACATAACAAACCTGCACGTTCTGCACATGTATCCCGGAACTTAAAGTATAATTTAGAAAGAAAAGCTCTGTTAAAATATTTTTAAAAATTAAGGGTAAAAATTCATCGTGAAACTTGATACCCAAAATAATTAGTAGTCTATAACTTTTAAGAGGGTAACTTTCAGGATACTGAGACCAGGGAAAATTCTATTACCCCTTTGGGTCTCAGATTTCTTGTCTGTAAAATATTCTGTGAATGTTGGAAAGATAAAATGTAATAATGCATGTAAAGCAATGATCATAGTACCCAGGGGCCAGCAAATACACAGGAACATATGAATTTAATGTATTAGTATCTTTTAAAATATTGACATATTATTGAAAAATAAGTGTTACTTTACAGGGTAGAAATTCAAAATGAAAATTCCACAGGTAAATACCAAATAATCATTATTATATAAGTCATTCACCTTACAAATAGCAAAATAATAGAGATACAACAGAGAATTCCTTCTCAGTAATGGAAAAAAACATAAATGATGGATAGGTTGTACTCCCTATAATAAATTGAATTCATGGGCACTGTAGCTTGAAAGCTCATTGCTGAACAAGTGCAAAGGAAGTATGGCCAGGTCCGGGTGGCTCAAGAGATCAGATGCTGGAGCCAGGCTGCCTGGGTTCAAGTCCCAGCTTTGCCACCAGCAGCATGAACTTAACCTCAGTTTCCCCATCTGAAAAGTGAGGTTAATAACAGCATTCACTGTATAATGTTATTGGTAAGACTTAAGTGGCCCAAAGCGTGCAAAGAGCCTGGTACATAAATGAGGGACATTTAATTTACCTAGAAAATGTGCCTATGAAGTTTTATGCCTTTGAATACTTTCATTTTCATAACTTCAGCTTTTTATCCGCTCTTAGAAAATGTAAAATCCTGATACTTTTTAGATGGTGGAAACCTTCAGATGTGCATTCCTGAGGCATACTTATTGAACGAGTACAAGAAAATCATCTCACAATGCAGTTTAACACGTAATAACCAAATACCTCCATTCCCCCATTTTATATATCTGATAAAGAAATATCACTTCATTCTTAGAATATGAAGAAGTTAGACTTCTAGATGAACATCAAAACAGTTATCAAAATATCAGCTATAATGGAGGGATATTAACTGTGGGATGACATTATCAGAACACCCACCAGCACTCTGTCTCAGCTTTAAAAGCCAGTATGCATAGAAGTACAGACTTAATACAGAGATACATTCCCTTGCATTTACTGGTTTTAAAAAGGTATTATCCTCAGGAGTGCTATACATACAGTTTCTCCTAGTATAAATCAATTCACTTTATTTAAGTTGTAGATATAAATTTGTAAAGAAAACATATCTTAAATAGCTTAATCAGGCCCATGCTTTGCTATTACATTGAAAAATATATATATATAATGTTTTGCCCTTACTATCAGATAGTTTTTACTGACCAGCCATTGGGTCCATGGCATGAAGATTCTCATCACACCTGAAATCTCTATATTTTGCCTAAACTGTTCTTCTTCCTGTTTTCCCTCTTCTGAAAAGTGATCCCACCATCTGCTAAGTTACTCTATTTGACAACCTGGGATCCATCTTCTTCTCTCTCTTCTTTACACACTATCAACCTATCATCTAGTCACTTACCATATTCTCTCAACTCTCTTCCCTATCCTTCATCTAAGAGCCCGTCCCTTCCATTTTCCTATCAATTTAAGGCCTCATGATCTTTCTCTGTACGATTTCAGCCCTCTCCTAATGGGTTTCTCCTCTGGTCCATCTGCTACATTACTTTAGAAGGATAACTTTAAAGCAACTCTTCTACTGATGCAAATTTACTTTATATGACTAGATATTTCCCAGAGTGCTCGGCAAACACTCATTCTGCACATGTTAAAGAATGTACATTTGATGGCTAACATGGTGAAACCCCGTCTCTACTAAAAATACAAAAAAAAATTAGTCGGGCAAGGTGGCGGGTACCTTGTAGTCCCAGCTACTCGGGAGGCTGAGGCAGGAGAATGGCGTGAACCGGTAGGCAGAGCTTGCAGTGAGCCGAGATCGGGCCACTGCACTCCAGCCTGGGTGACAGAGGGAGACTCTGTCTCAAAACAAAAGAAAACAAAACAACAGCGAGATGATACATTTGAGAAATGCTGGCTTAACCATGTTAGGGTTCTTCATTGTAAGATTTATCAGAATGTTTAGGATTTATACATTATGAATATCCAAGATGTTATAATTCGCAACTTTTCCTAAATTTTACTTACGTGTGTGTGTGTGTGTGTGTGTGTGTGTGTGTGTTTTAACAAGAGTACCGAGAGAATTGGTTTATTCTGGAATATGCTTTGTAAAATACATTTTATTTGCCTCTCTAAGCCTTCAAATTTCATAACAACTTGTAAGTCATAGCACAAATTTTTTAACATGCCTCACAAGGGCCTCCTGCTATCACCCTAGCCTCATACATGGCGCTTGTTCTTGCACCTACCTTTTGTTTTGGCCCCGTCAAACTTTGTCTAGATCCCATGTCAGGCATACTGTCATGGCTCTCATGCATTCCTCCCTCTCTGAAATCCTTTCCCTTAGCTCTTCTACTTGAAGTCCTCTTCACCCTTGAAGATGAGGTTTAAATATCACCTTTTTAAAGTTTCCTCCGACACAGCCAAGGAATCTTTTTTTTCCTCTATACACTCCCTGTATGGAGCTCTCTCTTGGAGTTCTCATCACATTTTATTAATTTTTTTGCATACCATTCTCCTTATGTACCAGTCTGGGGGATCCTTTATCATCAGTGTTCTTCAATCCTATGTGCCTCGCACCTGTCACATAGTTGGTGCTCACTAAGAAAAAGAGTAGTTCATCTCTAGTGGTGAATGGACACACCACTGTTGAGAGAGGGGCATTGCAAGAAAGACTACAGTGAAATCAGAGGCAAGGCTGTGTTTACTCATTAATACAGTGACTTCAGCCGTGAAAACATTATCCCCAGAAACTGCATCTGAATTCCAACTCCATTTCCTCCTCAAAAAGATGCTCTCCAATCAAATGTTGAGCATTTGTAACTTTGAAGATTACTTCCTACTTTCTCTCTTTTCTGCATTCACGTTCACCATCCTTCTGAATAAAAGAAAAAAGAGACAGAATGGCCTTCAGATGGGCTGAAATCCTTATCGAATATGTCACATCTCAGATCTTGGAAGCAGATCAAAGGAGAAGCAATAAATTGATTTTTTTTTCTTTTGATTTAACCGCCCACTCTTGGTTGGCTATAGATCATTCATTTTTGAAAACAAGATAATTGTGGCAACAGCTGTCTATAAGAAGCCGCAGAGTTGGCTTTCTTCCAAGAGAAAAGAGATTCAGATTATGAATTTACTCAATAATAACCTTACAGAGTTTTTACAACTAAAACGAGCATATAGAAACCCATCATTTTACACATAAAAGGATGGATGCTGGCACAGAATGAAAGACTTGCCCAAGGTTACAAGAAGTATACATTTACCTTTAGTGGGTGGCAAAGGTATGTTTTTGCTCAGGTTTAAAAACACAGTTCAAAAAAGACTCAAGAAATTAAACCAGAATAGACTTCAACATCATCAGGCAAAATAATATTTTATCAAGGTTTTGTCTCCTTTTTACCTTCCATTTGTGTATAGCATTATGTCTTTTATACTGGCTGATGTTTTATGTGAATAAATTGTTTTAGCAGAGGTGTGTGGACAGGATTGATGAAGGAACAGATTATGATGAGGTGGTTGGTGTCTGCAAATGAGGGCAGGATGGTGGGACGCCTGGCCAGCCAATGGGTATTATGTGAATCATGATCTTGTAAAAGATTTTTCCAAGTGGATTTAAAGCATTCTTTTAAATTTTTTGTTTACTTTTGTTTCTTAGTGCAGGAGACTCCTAATTCTTGACTAGCCATTTAGCATTTTTTATAACGCGTGTTACAAAAACTAGTAAAAATATTTTTAAAAATCTTCAACATTTGTGGAAGCAAGATGGTTTAGAGAGTTTAGACGTGAGGCACTGGGAATGCAGAAATGATTAGAGATAGTCACAGTGGTAGGTTCTGGTCACGTTTGCTTAAAGTCAATTCAGTAATAGATTAGTGGTAGCTATGGGGACTTAGACAAAATCCCTTTGTGGCTAAGTTGGGCTGGTTAAGAGAAGAAAATGGCTCCATGGCTACAGAAAAATAGGCAGAGTCCAAAACCAAGTGTGGTTTTGCTGGAATCAAAGCTGTCTATGAAAGAGGTAGGGGATTTCTTTTGATACTTGGAAAATTTCAGCCATTCTCATCTGGATGAAAGGTAAGAAGGGACCCTTTGTCTTCTTTCCTTTCATCTTCATCTTTTTATTCCACCCTCTTTCTTTTCTATCCTTGCCCTTACCACCTCTGTACTTTAGAGACTGCATTACATTTGATCTTATCATGTACACATAAAGCTTATGCGAACTGTCTAAATATGTACAAGACCAATTTGTTAAAGTGGTTTGGCATTCAACCTTTAATAAATACTGTTTTGGTAGATCATAATATTTTGGAGAAAACCAAAGTGATTTCTTTTTTAAAAAATCATTTAATTTTTAATTGACAATAATTATACATATCCTGTACATCATGTTTTAAAATATGTATGCATTGTGGAATGGCTAATTTGAGCTAGTTAACATATGCATTACTCACATTCTTATAACTTTCCATGGTGAGAGCATTTAAAATCTCTCAGCAATGTTCAAATATGTAACACATTGTTGCTGACTATAGTCACCATGTTGTACAGCGGATTTCCTGAACTTATATCTCCTGTCTAAATGAAATTTTATATTCTTTGACCAACATCTTCCCAACACAGCCTCTGGTAACAACCATTCTACTCTTCTCATCTGTAAATTCAATGTTTCTAGATTCTATGTATAAGTGAGATAATATCATGTTTATCTTTCTGTGCTTGGCTTTATCTCACTTAAAATAATGTTATCCAGCCAGGCGCAGTGGTTCATGCCTGTAATCCCAGCACTTTAGGAGCGTGAGGTGGGCAGATCACAAGGACGAGAGATCAAGACCATCCTGGCCAAAATGGTGAAACCCTGTCTCTACTAAAACTACAAAAACTAGCTAAGCACGGTGGTGGGTGCCTGTAGTCCCAGCTACTTAGGAGGCTGAGGCAGGAGAATCGCTTGAACCCGGGAGGCGGAGGTTGCAGTGAGCCGAGATAGCGCCACTGCACTCCAGTCTGGTGACAGAGTGAGACTCCATCTCAATAATAATAGTAATATAATAGTAATGTTATCCACTTGCATATATGTTGCCACAAATGACAGAATTCCCTTCTTTTTTGTGGTTGAATTGTATTCCATTGTGTACATATACTACATTTTCTTTACCCATGCATGCATTGATAGACACTTAAACAGATTCTATATATTGGCTACTGTGAATATTGCCACAAGGAACATGGGAGTGCAGACATCTCGTTGACATACTGATTTCATTTCCTTTGGATATATACCCAGTAGTGGGGTGGCTGGGTCTTATGGTAGTTCTATTTTTAATTTTTTGAGGAAACTCCATACTGTTTTCTGTAATGGCTGTACCAAAACAGTTTCTAGTAGGATAAATTTGGGGGCAAATGCTCCATTTAATATGTGTGAAGAACAATTGAAACTTTAACCTAAAGCCAGATGTCTCAACCTTGGCACTGTTGACATTTTTGGCTATATAATGCTTTGCTCTAAGTGGCTGTCCTGTGTGGTGGTATGATGGTTAGCAGAATTTCTAGCCTCTACCAACTAGATGATGGCAGTACACATGTGCCCACCTGCAACAACTAAAAATGTCTTCAAATATTGCCAGACGTCCCCCAGGAAAGCAAAATTCCCCTGATAGTTACTGACCTAAGCCATAATGCATGGTTTCTTCCTTACTATAAACATTTGTCTTTGAGTCAGTAGAACTTTTCAACTAGTGATGAAAATTTTTTTCTTTACCCGTCGAACATTTGTTGGACCTCTTTCAATGAATCAGATGTGAGAAATGCGAAAAATAAGAAATTGCCCTCACCGACTTACATTTCGATAAAGAAGACAGACACATGGAACAAACCATTACTCTCTGGGTTTCAAATGTAATTCTGTAAAGGTAAATCCATGGTTCTGCAGGAGCCAAAAGGATGTTGAATCAAATTTGGACAGAAAAACTCAGCCAAGTTCCATAATGAAAGAAATCTTGGCCAGGTTTGGTGACTCATGCGTGTAATCCCAGCACTTCAGGCGGCCAAGGCAGGCAGATTGCTTGACCTCAGGAGTTCAGGACCAGCCTGGGCAACATAGACTGCACTTCTAAAATAATAATAATAATAATAATAATAACACAAAAAGTAGCTGAGCGAAGTGTGCATGCCTGTGGTCCCAGCTACTTGGGAGGCTGAGGAGGGAGATTGACTTGAGCCCAAGGAGGCCGAGACTGCAATGTGCCCTGACTCCTCCATTGCACTCCAGCCTAGGTGACAGAGTGAGACCCTGTCTCAAAAAAAGAAAAAGTCTATTATTTTTGGAAGTTCCATAGCAAATCTCCGCATTGTTTTGTGCGCTGTTTCTCCCATGGCTCCTCTCAGCTCCGTGAATGCAGGGCATTTTAGTCGCTGAAACCTACTCCTAATAAAAATTGCACAATTTTATGAAGAAAGAAGCTGTTCCTGGAAAGTGCCTTTCACAGCAGAATTCTGTGTTGATGGAGGGACTTGTTGAGACAGAGGTGGTTGGTATCCTAAGTTGTCATTTTTAGAAAGGTGAACAAAGCAATGTCAATGTCTGATAAACATGTCATGGCTTTAAAGGAAATGAACAGAACCCAGAATGTCCAATAAAAGTCCAGGAAAACCCATTGTGTTACCCTAATATTCTGTATCTACCTTGTCTGAAGGGCTGAGCAGCAGATTTTATGAGTAAGCATACATGCTACCTCAATTGGACATAATTAGAGAACCTAAAAAAAAAAAGTTAAATTGGTTTCCATCTAAATTTTCCTTTGGGGAAATCAGTATGTCAGATATCTGCACTCCCATGTTTATTGCAGCACTGTTCACAATAGCCAGGATTTGGATGCAATCTAAGTCTCCATCAACACATGAATGAAGAAAATGTAGTATGTGTATATATACATATGTATACACACACACACACTATTCAGCTATAAAAAAGAATGAGATTCTGTCATTTGCAACAACATGGGTGGAACTGGAGTGGTTATGTTAAGTGAAATAAGTCAAGTACAGAAATGCAAACATAAGTTCCTACTTATTTGTGAGAACTAAAAATCAAAACAATTGAACACATAGAGATAGAGAGTAGAAGGATAGTTACCAGAAGGTGGAGAGGATAGTGGGAGGGTGGGGGCAGGAGAAGATGGTTAATTAATGGGTACAAACAAATGAATAAGACCTATTATAGCACAACAGGGTGATTATAGCCAAATAATTTAATTGTGCATTTTAAAATAAAAGAGTATAATTGGATTTTTTGTAACAAAAAGGACAAATACTTGAGGGGATGAATAACCCATTTTCCAGGGTGTGATTATTATACATCATGTGCCTGTATCAAAATATCTCATGTGCCCCATATATATACCTATATACCCATGAAAATTAAAAACTAAATTCATTTGGAGAAGTAAGGATTCTAATGTTAAAAATTAAAATTCTATAGTTCAATGAATTAATATTAAACTTTAATTTTTTATTTAGTTAAATAAACATTTACAAGAAAGCTCCCAAGAATAAAAGACAGCATTGTGGGATTGCAAAAAAATGAGGGAAGATATAAGTGTTTAGTCTTGTAGAGAAGATGAACACACAACCAAGTTAATTTATCAGAGGGTAAGATTAGTGCTATGGTAGGGGAGTTCACATGAGGAAGAGAAGAATTATAACTGGTGAATGAGGCAGTGTGAACATTAATCTTTGTGTTTTCTGATTTCCTGAGCACAAGAACGTATATCAGGAATATTGCAGGTCAAAAGATGCCATCCACCAATATTAATGAAGCTGATAGGAGTCTGGGATATGGCTTCAGAAGATGGTTATTAAATTCATTTTTCTGTTAGAAAAACAATAAAAGGAAACTTCCTCTAAAAGTACAAGAATACTTGTTTTCTCATCCATCCATTCATCTTTGCATTTCCCTATCCATCTTCCAAAAAGCAGTTGAAATGATCTTTTTCGAACAAAGCAAATCCTGTCACTCCTGTGACTATGTTTTCAGTGGCTTCCCATTGCTCTCAAACTGAAAATCAAACTCCCTCTCTTCCATTACCTACAACATGCTGCAATGACCTGTCCCCTCCTACCTGTCTGGCTCCAGGTCATCTCACTCTCCCCTTGTTCATTGTCCTCTAGCTACTCTGCCTACCTCCCCTCCCCCAGTGAATCTTAGGACCTTTGCATATGCACCTGCAATCCTGATGCCTCTGCTCCTGGCTCCTGCCCTTCTTACTGCTGGCTCTTTCTCATGTTTCACATCGAAGCTTCAGTGTCATTTCCCTCTACCTTTGTTTACATCCTTCTTTATACTCCAAAGCACTCCTTGAGAGTGGGACCCTTATCTGTTTTGCTCACTAATGTGTCCCTGAACAAGGCATAAGAAATAGTATATGCTCAGAACATAGATTTCGAATGAGTGAAGCAATACTTTTCTTGAGTGTCTGTCACCTACACTGGATTATAAACTTAAGGACAGCAGTATGTGCATTTTGCTCACCATTGTATAACCAATGCCTAAATCAGTGCCCAGTCCAACGAAGATGGTCCAAAAATAATTTTTGAAGATGTAAATAAATGAATTCATAAATAAAATGATTTATAAAATCTATTTCATGTAAAAAAAAAAAAAAAAAAAGCAAAATTAGAACCATAACAATAAAAATTTGTGATCCCAACATCAGGCTGCCAACGGTATGGGAAGGGAAAGTAAAAATTATAGCTTCAAGGTTAAATACAGTTGTAAATATCTATTCAACTTGAATTTATTATGAAAAAATTCCCTAAAATCATTTAAGCCAAATTCTAAAATGTACTTCCCCTCCTATATAGAATTGTGAGTGCTATTTTATTATTCCTTATGATTCTGTCATTTAAATGGTGTTTAAAGGTTATTAATGGAGTGTATTCTCCTAATGTCAACGAGGAGTTATCAAGCCTTAACTTAAGGACTGCATGAAAGACCAGTATTCACATTGTACAGTTTTACCAGTCTAAAATGATTCTCAAAATTGACCACCAGATGGTGGTGTCTGGGAAAACCAATCCACACGAAGAATTCTTTCTTCAGCCACTTGATGGCATCTCTCCGTTTTCAAGATCTCCTGACCCACTTGTCTTAATTCTTTTTGTTTCAGGTCTGCGTTGCTTTCTGTTCTGCAGTTCTTTCCTATATCATAGACTCCCACTACGACACCAGTCACGTGTAGGGTGTACTAAAGAGAAGGTCTTTGGGACATTCCTTTGAAAAATATCCATTGTGAACATTTTTTTTTATTCTAATTGTTTTAATTGCATTTTGCAGCAGAAGAATTTTTTTCCTTTTTATCTTTAAAGGAAATAGCTGTGTAGGCTTCTTTAAATTTGTGAGAAAATATGTATCTTTGAAGGGACAAAAATACTGGTTAGCGTATTTGTGTGTGTGTGTGTGTGTGTGTGTGCGCGCGTGTGTGTGTGTATGTGTGATGTTTTTAAGGCTTGATGATTAGCCGGCACCGTAGTGTTATGTTGCTGAGCTATATTATAATTCCAGATAGGAACATTTAAGCTGTACTCCTTGTAGTAAAATACAGACTACTTATACATCCTTTGCTTATGTAACTTGCTCTGATGTTTGAAAAATGTTTATGATAAGAATATACAATCACATCAAAGCTCCAATGTAGAGTTTGGTTTTATAGTGTTTGCAGGTAAATGAACATTTTCGAATGAATACATTTTTCTTAAGGACTGGTAATTTTTCTCCTGAATTTAGTTGCATTCTCATTAACTTATTTGTTTTGGCCTTAGGGGGAAGTCTTGGTTGGCATTTTATAAAGCAAAGTTTTGGGTGACCATAGTTTCAGGGATTACTTTCAGAGCATTTTAAAGATCCTCCAGATGAGTTTTGCTATTAACAGTCTGCAAATGAAATGAGCAAGTTTTTTCAAGTGCTATTTTTAACTCAGGAAGTATATTCCCGAGGAAACTTTTTTTTCATTGCCTGCTCTTTAAAAGCAGGTCATAGACATCTTAAAGCTCATTAGAGATTAATCTGTTTTGAAATAAAACTGTTTTCCTCTTCTTCCTTCACAAAGATTTTTATCTGTGTATCTTTAAGTGGCTTATCTTTATACTTTGGGCCATAAGGCTCACTTCTTTCAAAACCCCTGCTTCCACAAAACGCAGAACTTTTATTTATGATCATGATGCTCAGGCGGGTTGACAGTCATAAGTAGTTACGTACATGTGTAACAGTAGTTGAACATGCATTATAACACACCAGGGCTCTGTTAAAAGTGTCTTGGCTGACTGGAACAATCAAGCAGACAATAAGAGTAAGTTGTGAATAGCTGGAAAAGGGAACTTTCTCCTCTGGCCACCTTAAATCAGTTAAGACAGGATTTGCAACACATAACAAACCTCAGCAAAATTAAAATAAGAGGAAAATGTGTTCTCTCACATAAAAAGAAGGACTGAGATATGATCAAGTTGGTTAACATAGAGCCTAAAAGATACCCTTTCTGTCTTCACTTCTATTATCCCCAGTCTGTTAGCTTTGTCCCCTGGTGTGTTCCTTCATGGTCACTAGATGATTGTATATTTCCAGAAGTCACATTCAAATACCAGAATGTCCAGAGGAAGAAGAAACCACTTAACCATACCCAGAAGCCCTGCAGCCAACTCCCTTGGGTCTCATTGGCCAGAGTTGGTTGAACACTTCTTTCTAAACCAATTCATGGTGAGGCAATTTGATTTTTATGATTGCTTAGCCCGTGCAGTTTACTAAGTCACATAGTGGGAGAATTTTCTGAAGGAAAACATGCAAGAAGGGTGAATGGGTTTCAGATTGACAACCGGTAATTTCTGATGCCTTACATTTCCAATTATTGGAGGTTTGAAAGAGCTTGAACAAGTTCAGTAATCAGAAGAGAGTGAGATGTACTTAAAATCTCACTCATTTCAATGTTTTTGGATTGAGTACCTGAGAAGGACAGTCTATCAGCTTTTGACATTGTGCTGTCAGCCTGGCAAGTTTGGTCTTTTTTGTCTCCTCAAATATTTCACTATTACACCTACTTTAAGGCCTTCACTTTAGCTAGTAAAATAGATCTTTTTTGATAAATGTAAGACTCTGGGCCTCCTTGTTTTAAACCCTATTTCATGATTGTTGGATCTCATATTTCTGCCAGGGATGATAATTCTAGATCATCACTAATGACTAAGCAGCAGAAAGGAGTCTGATCTGGTATTCCAGGATCCCATTGCCCACGAGAGCTCTTTCCTTGCTCTGAGCTCATTAGCTTGTATCACTGAGAAAATAAGAGTTCAGTTCATATGAATTTCACCAGCTAATCTTCTCTTTGACATCTCTGAGTTTGTCCCCCTTCCCTTCTATTTCTGAGGATGGAATACCTCTTCTCTCTTCCAGTGCAAATTCTTCCCTGGTATTTTTTATTCCTTCCTCTCCTGACTTTTTTGAGCATTGTCATCCAGTTTCTTCTCCCAAGTCACCTAGGCTAGGCACTTTGTACTGATTTTTGATCCTTTCCTTTACTCCGTATGCAATGGGTTGCCAATTCCTATTGATTCACCCTCTATTATTTATTTATTATTATTAAATAATAATTATTATATTATTTATTTATTTACTTACTTATTTTGAGACAGAGTCTCACTCTGCCACCCAGGCTGGAGTACAGAGGCATGATCTTGGCTTGCTGCAACCTCCGCCTCCCAGGTTCAAGCGATTCTCCTGCCTCAGCCTCCCGAGTAGCTGGGGTTACAAGCATGTGCCACCACGCCCAGCTTATTATTGTATTTTTAGTACAGATGGATTTTGCCATGTTGCTCAGGCTGGTCAGGTGTCTCAGGCCTGTAATCCCAGCACACTGGGAGGACGAGGCAGGTAGATCACCTAAGGTCAGGAGTTTGAGACCCTTTCTGTTATCTTATTCCTCTCCACTGCCACTGTTGTCCTTTGCTAAAGTAATTTTAGACTTTTGGAGCTCAGTAGACTCTGTTCCCTGAATCTAGCACTTCCACAGTCTTGCGTTTGAAATAGTTTCCATTTTGCTAGTTTTTAGCTTTATTAAATATTCTGAGAGGTAACCTTTCAGTAATCTATATTTGCTTTGTGTTACACTAGAATTACGTGTGCATGCAAAACCTGAAGAGGCTAAAATAGTAGTAACTAACTACCAAGTACAGAGAAAGCACTAATTAAAGTGTCTTATAGCTAAATCTTCCTGATATTAGGGTAGATAAATTAGAACTGTGTGAATTTACAGAGACAATTTTGAGATGGCAAAGTAAATCCCATTATTATTCATACCATAAAAGTAGGTTTATAAAATTGTAGGCAAATGTCAGTTAATTTTCTGAAACCAGTTATTTGTATAAATGGCTATTAAACAGGGCCAGTTCAATTCTGGGTACTGTTTGTTAAAGCCATTGTTTGCTTTTCTTTTTCCTTTTAGTTAAAAATCTCAATCCATTTTACATTATGGCCAGAACTGAAGGGCCTGATGAAACTTCTCATTTTCCGGAACCGTGTGCTAAAATGTGTGAAGGGGAAGCACCTTAAATAATTTTGAGTTTATGTAAAATGGTCTATTGACTGTTCTACTCTTGATTTCATTGATTTTGTCCATTCACAAATCCAAAATGTGATCTGTCTTATTTGGAGACTTGGCACACATGCCTTTTCTTTTCTAATTGTTTTCTAAAGTACAAATAATTTGAAAAAAAAATTAAAATCACTTAAAAACCCTGGAGATGAACATAAAACATTCTTGTGAAACTATGATCTTGTTAGGACTAATATTTCCTTGAATTGCTTTTGTACCCATTATTGGATCACATAAAGGAAACATTAGACAACCAGATGAGTCAAATTGTGCAGCAACCCACTTCCCAAACCCCCAATCCAAGTCCCATTGTGTAATTTTAAAAGTTGTAAAACATTTAAAATCCCAATCATATTCCAATCCCTCCTTTCTTAACTAATGACCCTGGGTTTTCTTCACTGACAAAATTAAAAAGCCATTCTCCGTTAACCTCATCAGATATCTTTTCTTTTTCTTCTCTTTTCTAGATGTCTCTTCTGTTCTTCCCCTCTTTGGGGTACTTGTCCTCCTGTTTTCCAATGTTAGCTACAAACCCTGTGTCTTTGACATCTGTTCCTGTTTCCTGAGCTTTTTAGCCACCATCCTTTAGTTATCCACATTCAAATCATGACACATTTAAACCATGGTCAGCCCTTTTCTGAAGTCCCTTATCAAGTGGGCTTGTGTGTATCAAGCCATTCCTATTCATTCAGCTTCAGCTTCTCCATAGTTCTTCTATTTAGTTCTTTCATTTCCACCACTACTGCCCTGGTTAAAGACTATCCCACTTGCACGTCCTTCTTACTACTAATTTATTCTTATAAATTCTCTCAGCTATGTTCTTAAAACAATTGTAATTATGTTACTCCTTGCTTCAAGAGCATTCATTCCTTCATTGCCTCTAAATATCTAAAGAATGAAATTCAGATGTCTCTTCATTGTATTTTTTTTTTTTTTGAGATGGAGTCTCACTCTCTTACCTGGACTGGAGTGCAATGGTGTGATCTCAGCTCACTGCAACTTCCGCCTCCTGGGTTCAAGCGATTCTCTTGTTTCAGCCTCCCAAGTAACTGGGATTACAGGTGCATGCCGTCACACCTGGCTAATTTTTTGCATTTCTAGTAGAGATGGGGTTTTGCCATGTTTGGGGTCTCAAACTCCTGACCTCAGATGGTCCACCCGCCTTGGCCTCACAAACTGTTGGGATTACAGGCATGAGCCACCATGCCCAGCCTCTTCATTGTATTTACACTCCTCCTTGATCTGACACAAAACAACCTTTCAAAATGTTTCTCCTAGAATAGTCTTTGATCCAGCCATCTTGGACTTGCCAATGCTGTGCCAAGCAGTGGAATTGTCCTGATTGTCCTGTCTCCGTTCATGTTGTTCTAGCAACCCCGAATATCTTCCCCACCAGCCCGTGCTGTTAAAGCCTATTTATCTTTCAAGTTCCATTTTGAATACCATCTGGATTCTGGCAACCCTCTTCTCCTAATCCATCATGAAGAATTAACCAGTCATTCTCTGTACTACTAAATTAAATTCCATGTAGTGCTATCAAATCCTTCACTTATCCTGCTTTTTATTGTAGCCTGTGGTTTATTTGCATTTTTCCTATTAGATGGTATACTCTTCCCACTTCCCTGCCCCAAGCACTGAGCAAAGTGCTTTACACATATCAGGAGCTCAACATTTGCTGGAAAGACATTGCCTGTTATCCAAATAGTCTGGCTTATGTTTGAGTGGATCTTAATAATTGTATGAAATTTATAATAAAAAGTAAAGTATGGTGTACAGCTTTCTAGTGTGCAATGTACTGGTTGGTTCCATATGTGTTTTTGATGTGTTTAGATACTGATTCCTTTTCTCCTCAAGGCAGCATGACTGTTTGGGTGACTTAGAGGATTTTCCCCAGTATGTAGCACAAATATTATCATGTTTTGTGTTTCCCATGTTATGAAGAAAGTTGGGAGAGTGCTGAGAGTATGAGCACTGGAATCAGAATGGCTGCGTTAGAAATCTGACTCTGCCACTCATTTGAGGCTCAAATTATTGAGGTTCAGCGTGTGGAGTGTTAGTTTTATTTTTAGACTCAGGTTAAAGGGGCCCCTGCTCCCGACCCCATGCTTTGGAAAGCTCTACTCTGGCCTCCCTCTGACCACCTCTTTTCTTACAAGATGAGGTGTTCATGCTGCTATGGGAATGTGCTTAACTGTTGCCTGTACCTCCCCTTTTAGGACAAGCCCTGGATTCCTGGAACCTCTTGCCTCAATGTCCTCGTTCCCCCTTCTAGTATCTTCACGGGCCCCTTTCCTCAGCTTGCCTTACTATGGGTAGGCCACAGGCACAAACCCTTGTCTTGAGATGGCTGTTTGAGGTGATGAGGCTTAAGCTAAGACATGTGAGCTGGAGGTTCACAACCATGCACCTGATGTCCCCTGCAGTGTGGGACAGAAAGGAATACAGGAACTCAAAATCAAACATCTTATGTTTCTATGGAGGTATATTTGACAAGATAAGGGTAAAGTCCATATTTGAGAGTACATATTTTATGTAGCAGCCTATTGGCTTGGTTTATAACTTTTGAATATTTAAACTTAAGATGTATGCATTCTATTTGTCTTCTTCCCTAGGCCCTGCATATGTTATTTAATGCTTTTTTCTCTTACAGATTGACTGTGTAGGTTAATTAGGCTAATGTGATTACAGTACATTGGTGTTTAGTAAGTGATCAGTGAATATAAGGTCTTGTTAATAATAATTTATTCTCCCATTCATTTGTATAAAATATATTTATTGAGTACTTACAATGCATAAGCCTGATTTTACATAAAAAGACAGATAAGTTTCCTGCTCTCATAAAGGTTACATCTCAGAGAGACAGACAGTAAAGACTTAAAAGGAAAAGTTGCAAGTAATACCAAAGGCAATACATCGAAATGAAATAATATGCCAGAGCCTGGCAGGGCAGCACTATGCAGTCAGGAAGATGCTCTTCCAGGAGGTGACAGCTGCACAGTGGAGATGACAGCAGATGGAGCCTCTATACAAAGGCAGGTAGTTAGAGAATAGCAGGTGCAGGCCGGGTGCCATGGCTCATGCCTGTGATCCCAGCACTTTGGGAGGCCGAGGCAGGCAGATCATCTGAGGTGAGGAGCTCAAGACCAGTCTGGCCAACATGGTGAAACCCTATCTCTAGTAAAAATACAAAAATGAGCTGGGCATGGTGATGGGTGCCTGTAATCCCAGCTACTTGGGAGGCTGAGACAGGAGAATCACTTGAACCTGGGAGGTGGAGGTTGCAGTGAGCTGAGATCATGCCACTGCACTCCAGCCTGGGTAACAGAGCAAGACTGTCTCAAAAACAAACAAACAAAAAAACAAACAAACAGGTGCAAAGGCTCTGGCTCTGACTCTGGGACATAGATGAGCTAAGTGGCACTGGGGACAATGATGGTCAATGTACAGGAGGCAGTGATTTCAATGTACCCAGCTACACTGGTTTGGTATTAAATTGGGTAAACAGGGCAAAATGACTTATGTTTAACTCGATAAGCAGCATGCATTTTACTTTGAGGCAATGGGGTGTCCTTGGAAGGTTGTAAGCAGGGAAGTGATATAATCGAATTCACACTTTTAAAAAGCTCAATTTGTCTAAAATATGGAGAATGGATGATGAAAGGTGGTGAAGGCAGTCATGGATGATAAAACGCCAAGGATAAAAGTAGGAAGATTAGGGAAAAGACTCAGACTAAAAGCCCAGGCAAGAAGTGGTTGTGGCAATGATGGCAGTAATAGTGGTAGTAATGGGAGTAGTACTAATAACATTTACAAAAGTAACATCAATATTAATATCAGGAATAATAGCCATAATAGTGATAGTAGTAAATAGACATCTTTCTCTGCCAAGTTCTAATTGAATACTATAGAATCCAGTTTTCAGGTAGCCAACTTGCATTTTTGCATCAAAATCTAAATTCTTCTATTGGCATTTCATTCTGTTAACAAACATCAAGCCTAAACAGATTGTTTTCACCATCTAATCCGGTAATGACCGAGATTTTTCAGAGTAGTGCCATGTAGTTATACAGAGTGTTCTGTAGGAAATTAGACATTTCCTCAGTTAACTGACTATTTCACGGACTCTGCCCCCTATAGATCATGCCGTCATCTGCCAGTGAAAAAACCACATCTGCGCAGTTAGTGACCTAAGCTGGAGGTACTTTGATTTAATTGTGGTTTCTTGTCTGTGTTATAGGCATACATCGTGCATAGACTGGTACTTTGTCCTACTGAAGAACAATGGAAGCTTATGGCTAAAATATTGCTTTACCCATCTATCTGCTACAAAAATATTATTTAAAACTGTCGAGGGGCAGTAATTTCCCAAGTTAACACATATGCAAATGTAAGTGTTTTTGTCTTAAAACCTCCTTCCAAAAGCAATAATATATCTGAGTCATTCTGATTCTCTGTGCCCACTGGCACAATGAGCATTGCTGCTGGATATCTGATTAAATGAATGTCCCACATAAAGTCACATGAGCTAGATTTTTGCCTAGGAATATTTAGAAGGAATATTAATTTGAACAAAGTCCACGTTAGTCTCTCTTAAACCTTTCATTGTAAAGTGGATCTGCATGTATCACTTAATGTATTTCTATGATTTTTTTCTTGCAAGATGAGTTTAGGTTTTATAGTATGTCAGATTAGTAAGCTTATGAAGCATTAATATATTACAGAATAGAATGCTCATGTATTATGTGAAAAATATTATATGGTTGCAGATTTCAATTCAGAATTATTTTTAAAGTAATTGAACCAACTGAATTTTTGGCTAGATTCAGTTAAGAAAGGCCAGGACCATAGTGAAAGGAGCTATGAAGTGCATAAGCCAGAAAAGCTCTGGCAGCTTTGCCAGTCTTTACCACCAGAGAAGATTTTAAATTCAGAGGTGTGAAACAGGAAAACTGGTGAGTGTGCGATTACCTGAGGTTCAAGGTCTGTTTGGAGGATGTTGCGCTTAGATGAACTATTAGATTTGTGCTATTAGTTTTAAATCCTACAAAGAAGTGATAATTTTAAGTTATTTGTCTTTACTTGCATTTCTGTTGGAAGCCAACTAACTGAGAGCATTTTAAAAGCATTTTATGTATTTGGAACAAAAAGAATGGATTTTAAAGGAACCTAATGTTCGTAAGAGTTGTAGTGATCGACTAATAATATAAAGCACAATATACATAGTAGGAAATTTTTAACATAAAAAATTTGGTATCCTACTAGGAGCCAAAAGAGTTCAATTAAAATTTTATCCCTGGCATGACCTAGATACTACTCTATGAATTCCTTTTAGCAGACTAATCCTAGGATGAGTAGACCGCAGACTCTTCTATTTTCTTTTGTTTTGGTTTTCTCCCTGAATATTGTTATTCTTCTCTCTCCCAACCTCTCTCCCTGAATCTAACTCACCACTAAAAATATTTTTATAAAAGTCTTAAAATAATTTATTTAATTGCTATCTTTGTTCCAACAAGAGATTTGTTGCTATTTTAAACGATTCTGGCTGTTTGATGCAAACATTTAAAGTTGTATTGATGCTTTCATGAACTATTTGTATCAGAGTTAATATAGACTTGGATAAAATATATCAAAGTAATGAGCAAAGCTATATGGCAATAATAATGTATCCTGTTGCTAATAGTCATGATTAGAGTTACAGTACATTCCTTCTTTAACTCACTCAAGACAGCACTTGTTTATTTCCTCCTCTAGTAAACGGAACACTAGGGATAAAAAGATGAACACGGCATAGTTCTTGCCCTCCAGGAACTTGTAATCTATCTAATCTCTCTTCTAATGGTCATTTTGAAGATTATCACAATAACTTAACATTTCCCTAACAGAATCAAAATAATTATTCAATGTTAAAATAAAAAATTGTTTTAATTTACAAAATATACTTTAAATAAATAATCTGGCACGGGGGCAAAAAGTGGTACATATAAATCTCATCTAGTTCCAGAGGAAAGGAAACTACATTTATGTAATAAATTTCAAGATACACTAAATTATCCCTCTCAGCTATATTCAGATGCCATAGGTTCTCTTTAGTTAATTCTTGACAAAAGAATGAAACCTTTCAAATGAACAAATTCCTAGGTTGCAAATGTTGTGAATAAACTCTACAGGCTGCCCTCATTAATTCAATTTTCTAATGAAATTCCTTTTTTTTCAACAAAGACCTAAATAGGCAAAGCAATCTTTGAAAATTCCAGTTCATGAGGCTCTAGGGTAGTGATATAAATTAGTTTCAGTGTCCAACTTTTATATTTGGTACGCTTAAGTACTTGGAGACAATAAATTACATGAAAGCATGTTTTCCCCATCCCTATTTAATTTCCCTGTTTTCAAAGAATAAAAAGTCCATTTAATAAATTGCTAATTCTAAGAAGCACATATTGTACTTTTCTAAGGAATAAATGGTATATTGCATTTTCTGTTGAGTTATGTTCTGAGTTTACATCCCATGAAACAGGCAAATATTTTCTGTAAGGTACTCCCTATATGAATCATGACTTTTGAGGTAAAAAGGTGGTTTTGTTTTCAATTTCTGCTAATACTTTTAGTGAAATTTATTATCTTCAAAATATTCTTTAATGATTTAAAAAAGATCCTCAGATCATTGTGTGTATTACTTGGAGCAGACAGAGAGAGTTATAATTTCACCTGAGTTAGAGAATGATGTGTAGAGAAGGAAGCCAGACTTAATCTTTGAAAATAAGGTATATTTTCCTGTATAGTATTGACCTGTAGTGGATGTAACTTAATATTTTTAAGAATTCAGAAGTGCCCTAAAATATTTAAATTGCAGGAACTATGTGTTTTGAAGTATTGATCTGTGAGAAACTTTTTCAAAGCACAGCAAAACTTGTGCTAGTAAACTTGTTCTTCTATTTTGACTTGGGAAATTATATCCCTAAAAATGCATTAATGTTGCTAAATTTCACTGCATGAAATGTTAAATGTTCCACATTGGATTTGTGGTACCAGAATTTTAAAATACTGGGTTCTTTTTTTTCCTTCTTCAAGGGAAGGAGGTAGGGAAGGTGATCTCAAGAACAAGAGATGCATTTGATCTGACACAGTCACATGTACCTTTAGAATATTTCAGTCTGAGATATGTATTTTGGTGACAGCAGGTAGAGTTGGAAGAGTACTATGTCAAGAATATTAATACCTCTTAGGACAAGGGTTGGTGATTTTTCAAAAGTATTATCCAAAAATAACATGAGTACTCTTGAGGTGTACTAGGGAGAGAGAAAGCTCAAATACCTTCCACAGGTGAAGGGTAGATGGTTGTTCATATGATGTGATTTAAATAGCACCAAGAAGATCCCCCTTACCCTTAAATGTATTCCTAAGTTTTCTTGACAGCCTTCACATAGCCTGAATGCTTGAAGTTCTAGCAGTTGCAAATGCATTATAATGACAAGACCCTGTTAACAAGTAAATGGCCTTTGAAGGATAAAGATGCATCACATCAAATTTTATATTGATAATATTTAATCATAAACATTCCAGAAAGAGGGCTTCCTTAGTCAGTAGATACTGATGAAGAAAACAAAGTTCATTTTGGAGCAGTGGGAGTTCGAGAAGAACTGCAACCTGAGAGATAAGGAAGAGAGCTGGTCAAAATTAACTGAGGGCTCCCTAAAATAAAGTAAGGGAGTACCATAGCCTGGCTCCATTCTGAACTTCTTTCCCTATGGGTGAATTGATAAATTATCTGACATCAGTGTGTGTATCACTTGGAGCAGGCAGAGAGAGTTATAATTTTACCTGAGTTAGAGAATGATGTGTAGGGAACGAAGCCAGACTTAATCTTTGAAAAATCAAGTATCACCTCTGACAGGCATGATTCATGATCTATGTGAGATGGAATAAAAGTTAGATGTACTGAGAAGAAAATGGATGTCCTAATAATTTAATAATACTGCTACTTTTTTTTCCGTAGAAAAAACGTTCACATTCTAGAAATGCAGAAGTGGTGTTACTTTGATTTAAAAAAACTTGAATTTCAGCCAATTCTTCATTGTAGTGAACAATCAGAAGTTTGACAGATATACCCTACACTCTCTGCCATAGTTAGAAGGTGTCCCCTCCAAAATTCAGGTGTTGCCAATTCAATACTGTTAAGAGGTAAGGCCTTTAAGACTGAATGAGGGCTATGAGGGAATCTCCCAAATTAATAGGATTAAGGCCCTTATAAAAAAGGCTTCAAGCAGCATTTAGCTAGCTTGCCCTTCTGCTTTCTGTCACATAAGGAAGCAGCAAGAAGGCCCTCACTAGACCAAATGCAGGTGCCTTGATCTTGGACATCTCAGCCTCCAGAACTATGAGAAATAAATATCTATTCTTCATCAATTTCCCAGTTCAGATATTCTGTTATAGAGGCACAAAATAGACTGAGACACTCTCTAAGGAGAAATATGGAAGTGAAAAATCTGCCAAGCACTTTTTAGGAGTGTTTTGATATTTCTGCTTGGAAGAATAATAGTTATATTGAAAATGGTATCAAACCTTTAAAAAAATTAAATCCTGTCAGCAGTACTCAGGACTTAAATGAAATTCATTTTCCAGACGATCTAATAAATGCAAGTAGGAAATGTGGGCTTTATGTTGCTATCCACACCTTTTTTTTTTTTTTCCCTCCGCCATCTCTTAGGAAAGTAAAGCAGATTTCTGAAACAAGGTGCCTGGGTAAAGAAAGACTACTTAAAATCCCAAGAAGGGAATATTTCTAATGGAATTATGATCTAGGAAAATGTTGAGGTCATATCGGTCATACTTTAGAATCGTGTTCACACTATCATCACCTCATTCAGAAAAAAAAGACTGTTTTAAGATTATATTAAGTCTCTGAATTGATCAAAATTTTGAATTATCGAAACAACACAGCTTAATTATACCTGTATCTAGTACATATCAGCACAGCACCAAACTATGCCTGCCTTTATTGTAGCAGATAATTTTCCCTTCCTTTCTTCTTTTGCTTTTCCTTTGCCCTTTCCCCTTTCCCTTTCCTTTTTTTTTTTTTTTAATTTTATAATTTTTTTTGATGGAGTCTTGCTCTATTGCCCAGGCCGGAGTACAGTGGTGTGATCTCGGCTCACTGCTACCTCCGCCTCCCAGGTTCAAGCGAGTCTTATGCCTCAGCCTCCCAAGTAGCTGGGATTACAGGTACCTGCCATCATGCCTGGCTAATTTTTGTGTTTTTAGTAGAGACAGAGTTTCATGTGTGGCCTCGAACTCCTGAGGCTGGCCTCGAACTCCTGACCTCAGGTTATCTGCCCACCTCTGCCTCCCAAAGTGCTGGGATTACAGGTGTGAGCCACTGTACCTGGCTTGTTTTATTTTTCATATACCTACATATGTGTCCTGCATATGTGTAGGTTCAAAAGCACATGTCTAAATTTATCTTAGCAGATATATTTGCTGAAGGGAGTGTGCATAATTACTTTCAGTTTGGACAATAAACAGAGGTGTATCTTATGACCTCTTATGACCTGAAGTGAGATGATTCATCCCCAGAGGATTCTCTGGAGGTTTGGGGAACAGCAGTTGAGGAGGTATGCATAGTAAAGTACCTTTATTTTGATTCCTATTGAGTGAAATAAGAGTATATACTTACTATTGCTTTTCCTAAACTTTTCCTGCTACTTCTTTTTATTTCCTTCTGCAAACGTGGGGTGGGTAGAGGGTGGTGTGAGGAAAAAGGAGGAGGGAAGAGAAAGAAGAGATGGAAATTACAGAATTTTAGAATTAAAAGAAACAGTATAGAGTGTAGATTGAAAAATCACACCTTAATTTACCGATAAGAAAACTATCGTCCAGAGAATTTAAATGACTTATCACAATCTATACATGGGGAAAGTCGTGGATCTAACACTAGAAATCAACACTCTAAATTTCAGCCAAAAGGCATTTCCACAACACACAATAGACAACACATTTGAGAATGGAGACGGTTAATTTATGTATCCCTGGAAGTGGTTTTGTAGGTTATGCCTGTTAGCTTATTATATGACATTGGTAGACCATAGAAGGTTGTGGAGCTACTTAAACTTTTGTCACCACCATAGGTACAAATTATTCTACAGGCCCACAATTTGCCTTTCAGGTAAGAAATTAATGTACAACAAATAAAGGAAGTTATGAAGCATTTTGTAAGCTCGATCCTAGGTGTATGTAGTGTCTCATTGGAATACAGAATTACTTTCTACCATCATGGATAGCTTGGGATAATACAGAAGCAGTATGCATCAACAGAGAGCCCTTTGCAAGTCTAGAAACTGGAGTTTTTCAATATTGAGAATTTCTGGGAAATATCCAGATTGGCACCCATTTGTGTGTTTGACTTCGCAACATTGCAGACGTAATATCTGAGTCTCAGAGTCCCACATCTAAAGAAAACAAACACTTACTGCCAATTTCCAATTTAATTAAAGCAATTTACTGAAATTATATCACCAAAGCTAAAAATGTATGCTATTAGTGATCAGAAACTCTGGAAGATGTAGATCATAAAACATAGACACTACCTTAATTCATATTTATCTGTTCCATCTGTCAGACTGCCCAGACTAACCTAATTGATATAGTCATTTGTTCATTTATTCAACAAATAAATATATAGATTACCCACTATGTACTTGGCACTGGGGACACATAGTGAACAGGATAAAGCCCCTATGATCATGGGCCTCATGGTCTAGTGTGGGAGACAGACAGTAAAGCATAAAACATGCATAATATAGTTTCAAATAGTGACATGTTCAATGCTGACAAATCAGGGTAAACTTCTGGAGAATAACTGGGGAGGATGAGAAAGATTGTAATAGAGTGTGTGGTCAAGGAAGGCCTCTCTGAAGAGGAGCCATTTATGGAGCAGAGTCCTGAATAGGTGAGTGAGTCAGCTGCAGTGTAGCAGAAGAACAATACAAAGAGAGAACAGCATTAGCAAAGGCCCTGCGGGGCACCGAGCCTGGCATGTTAGAGGTGCAGCAAAGAGGCTGGAATGGAGCCAGCAGGTGGAATGGCATGGTTGGTACATTAGGTTGGCGCTGTCATCAGGACCCAGATCACAGAGGGAGAACTGCTGTTCATGAGAAGGAATCTGAAGTTGGTCCTTACCTTCTCAGAACTTGTCCTGTGAAGCCTATATAGGATAGGTAAGAAACGGTTATTTGTACATTATTTGTTAAAAGGTCTGTGGAATTCCTGAGTGAGCAGCGTGAATGTTTTATTTTTTACAAGACCGAGAATAGAGAGCACCTGTCGTAAAGAAGGTGGTGGATAACAGGATATTATGACTGAATTGTGTCTCCCCAACCTGTGCACACTCCTCCAAATTGACATGTTGAAGTCCTAACCTTCACTACCTCAGAACGTGACTGTAGTAGGAGTTAGGGGTTTAAAGAGGTAATTAAGTTAAAATGAAGACATTAAGGTGGGTATAACTGGCGTTCTTATAAGATGAGATTAGGATACAGACACACACAGGAAAGACCTTGTGAAGACGCAGAGAGAAGACCATTTACAAGTCAAGGAGAGAGGCTTCAGAAGCAACCAACACTGCCAACACCTTGATTTTACACTTCTAGTCTCCAGAATTGTGAGGAAAACAATTTCTGTTGTTAGTCATCCAATCTGTGGTAGTTTGTTCTGGCAGCACTAGCATGCTAATACATACGGGTCATCATAATTTCATATTGTGGTTGTCAGCTCCTAAGATGGCCTCCAATGATCCCTGCCACCTTGTAGGCCCATGCTTGTATGATTCCTTCCCATACTGAATTGAGCTAATCCATGTAACCAAAAGAAAATGGTGGTGACTTCCAAGATTGAGATATGCGATACTTCTGTCTTGATGGATCACTTGCTTTGGAGAAACCAACTGCCATGTTGTAAGGACATGAATGCAGCTCTATATAGAGGGTTGCATGGCAAGGAACTGAGACCTCGTGACAGTCAGGCACGTGAGAGAGTAACTGTAGGAGCAAGCACTGTCCCTCTGTGAATTTCTTGACTGCACCCTCATTAGAAATCTTAAGCCAGAACCCCACAGCCAAACTGCTGTCAAATTCCTGGCCCATAGGGATTGTTAAATAATAAATGTATATTATTGTTGTGAACTACTAAGTCTGGGGACAATTCGTTACATAGAAATAGGTAAGTAATATAATAATTAAGAAAGGGACCTCGGCAAAATAGCTCCAGTCCTTCTGGTGAATCTGAAAGTAGGTCAACCGGATTTTATTCAGTCTGATTAAACGAAAGACTTTTGAGCTTCACTGCAGAGAGAAATCTCAAGCCTGGAATGACATTTTAAAGACTTAACTGAATTTTTGGCTATTGGGGTTTTGAAAATTTGGCCTCTTGCAAGCTCTGGAAGTCTTTCTAATGCTAATAATAACACCTATAATTTATTTAACTATGATTTCAAACACATTTTCATATAAATGTTCTCATTTAATGTAGAAGATGGCAATTTTTCCTGCAGTTTCCCAGAATTCGTGCAGTTATTTTTCTAAAATTATCAAGGTTGTTCCCCACAGAATATTGTATAAGATAATGATTTTTTTTTTGTTTTTTATGGCACAGATGATATCTTTGCAAAGTAATGTAAGATTTTCTCACATCTCAGTATGTCTTTTAAGTTTGCATATAATACTTATACCAAGAATTGAACAATTGAAGATAGCGGTATATAATTTTTTAAAGCAGATTTTGACTGGAATATGAATATTTGCTACTGAAACTTTACCTTAATTATTGAATTGTAATTTGGAGACAAGTGAGTTGTCTGTTGGCTACAAGTGATTATTACAGCTTTAAAAATAATGAAGCATGGAGTCTTTAATACAACATGAATCTGTGATTCTCCTTTTGAATTTTAAAGGAGGGAAAAATGATTAATTTGATTTGAAAAGGACATTATTTCTTATCCTTATTGGGTTTATTAGTGCAATTGTCTCATGTGATCTGAGGACAATGTTTTATTGTTGGACAGTAAGGCAGGACAGTAAAATGAAGACCCTGGTCTGCCCTTTTTCTAGGTACATATGGCACTTGTAGACGTCAACCCTAGCAGAGGTCTGGGGCTTGAAGCAGGTCTCTCCTGGATGAAGGCTGATGACAGAGCAGAAACAAAGCTGTTCATAGAAGAAAGGTGATCTCTGGATTACCCCAATGAAGCAGTGTGATAATGGGAACTGGAATGTTAGCTCAGTATAGCACCAGTAGTGCAGAAGGTAGCAGGGTGTATGGAGAAGAGCTACAAACTTAAGTGTGGACCAGTAAGGGAAAAGGACAGTTACAGAATGAATACCGGTCGGGTGCGGTGGCTCACTCCTGTAATCCCAGCACTTTGGGAGGCCAAGGCGGGCGGATCATGAGGTCTGGAGTTCAAGACCAGCCTGGCCAACATGGTGAAACTCCATTTCTATTAAAAATACAAAAATTAGCTGGGTGTGGTGGCACGCATCTGTAGTCCCAGCTACTCAGGGGGCTGAGGCAGGAGAATTGCTTGAACCCGGGAGGCGGAGCTTGCAGTGAGCGGAGATTGCGTCACTGCATTCCAGCCTGGGCAACAGAGCAAGACTCTGTCTCAAAAAAAAAAAAAAAACTTAATTCAATTTTTAAGTGTGTTAGAGTATGCATCAGGGAGTGAGCAGAGCAAGGAAAATGAACACACAATTTTTATAGCAAATAGATCAGAAGTTGGATGGTAGATCATTGATAGCCTGTGTCTTGGAATCATATTAGCTTCAGTTTAACTTCCGGTTTTATAATTTACTAATCAATAGTGTGGCCTTGGTAGGTTTTTAAGATGATGTGATAAGATTCCTAGCACGGATCAGACTAACTTGAAGTGGTTACAAACAGTACTTGTGCCAGCCCATTGCTAGATGGGAAACTCAGATGCCCTCTAGTTGCTGTATCTTTTCCTTCTCAGAAACTGCCCATTCGATATCAACATCTTCACGAAATTCTGCTCTCTAAAGCTAGCCTTCATTTTTAACTTGTAAAAGATGGTAGTTTATAACTAGCAGGTATCTTTAATGTCTCTGAAGAAACATAAGGTCTTTGGAGTACTTTGAGTTCACCTCCTTAAAGGGACTAATATATATGTGACATTGAAATAACCTGATTTTTAAATCTTTTATTCAAATAGAAATGTGTTTGGGGTTTTTTTTCGACTTTTAGGTTCAAGGGTTTCATGTGCAGGTTTATTACACATCACTGAGGTTTGGCATATGAATGATCCCATCACTCAGGCAGTGAGCATAGTATCTGATGGGAAGTTTTTTTTTAACCCAAACCCCCTTACCATCCTCCCCACTCTAGTAGTCCCCAGTGTCTATTGTTGCCACGTTTATGTCCATGTTTACCCAGTGTTTATCTCTTGCTTATGAGAACATGCAGTATTTGGTTTTCTGTTGCAATGTTAATTTACTTAGAATAATGGCCTTCAACTGCATCATGTTGCTGCAAAGGGGAAACATGTTTGTATGTATCATGTACGTATAACAGTTTGATATTGCTGCTATAACAAATGGACACCAATTCAGTGGCTCAAAAAAAAAAAGCACAGATTTGTTTTCTTCGAATTCTGGAGGTCAAAAGTCTTCAAGTGGGTCAACAGAGCTGCATTTCTTTGAAGGCTCTATGGAAGAACTCATGTATTTTTATGTTCTAGCTTCAAGAGGCCACCAGTATTCCTGGTGTGGTTCCATATTCAAAAACAGTGATGTAGCATCCTCCAGTCTCCCTCTCTCTTTTACCCTTTGTTTCCATTGTCCACATCTCTTTGACTCAGATTCTCTTACTTCCCTCTTATAAGGGAGTTCTTATAAGACTCTCATAATTGAATTGGGCCACCCAGATAATCCAGCATAATCTCCGTACCTCAAGATCCTTAATTTACAGTCAACTGTAAAGTCCCTTTTGCCATTTAAATTAATAAATGGGCTGTGGGGATTAGGATATTACTATATTTGAGGTGATCATAATTCAGCCTACATCAGTGTGTATATTGTGTGTATATTGTATGTCAAAGTAGCTTGACATATTCCATGGAAAAATATTATTTTATTTCCTTTAGCTAGGAAAAACTGGTTAAATTGTGGTTCTGAAACCTAGTATAAACAGTAATATTTCCTTTTTGCTTTCCTTTCCTGTGATAAAAGAAATTTGAAGATTGCCTTTAAGATATGGAGGATAGACAGTCCAGAAGCCAAAACAGGAATATTTACTTAGAAACACAGAGCTTGGAATCTAAAGAACAGCATTTGCAATGCTGAAGTCTTGGAAGCTTGACTGTAGCCTTAGGTGCTCTTCGGTTCATGGCCAATTTAGAATCTCACTGTCATGGAGTCTGTGCAGATCAGGGTCCTAACTTAAAGTAAAAGCATGAGCAATCTGAATCAAGTCTACTTTGCAAGTGTAGAATTTGGGGCAGAAATGGTTCTGCTGCAAAGTTGGCCTACAAACACTTCTTTAATTTTTAATTTTTGTGGGTACATAGTATGTATAGATATTAATGGGGTATATGGGATATTTAATACAGGCATACAATGTATAAAATTAAGGGTAAATGGAGTATTCAGCACCTCAAGCATTTATTCTTTGTGTTATAAATGATTCAGTTATATTCTTGTTATTTTAAAATGTACAATTATTGGCTACAGTTACCCTGTTGTGCTATATCAAATACTAGATCTTACTCATATTTTCTATTTTTTTGTACCTACTAATCATCCCCACTTCTGCCCCATTCCCCCCACTACTTTTCCCAGACTCTGGTAATCATCCTTCTACTCTTGATCTGCACAAGTTCAATTGTTTTAATTTTTAGCTCCCACAACTAAGTGAGAATATGCAAAGTTTGTCTTTCTTTGCTTGGCTTATTTCACTTAACATAATGACATTCAGTTCTATCCATGTTGTTGCAAATGACAGAATCTCATTTTTTTAATGGCTTATTCTTTTTATGGCTCAGTCTCACTCTTTTTATGCCTCCATTGTATAATAATACTCCATTGTATATATGTACCACATTTTCTTTATGCATTCACCTGTTGATGGACACAGGTTGCTTCTAAATCTTGGCCACTTTGAATAGTGCAACAGTAAACATGGGAGTGCAGCTATCTCTTTGATTTCCTTTCTTCTGGGTATATACCTAACAGTAGGATTGCTGGATCATACGGTAGCTCTATTTTTAGTTTTTTGAGAAACCTTCAAACTGTTTTCCTTGGTGATCGTACTAATTTACATTCCTACCAAGAGCATACAAGGGTTTCCTTTACTCCACATTCAAGCCAGCATTTATTATTGCCTGTCTTTTGGATATAAGCCATTTTAACTGGGGTGAGGTGATACCTTACTGTAGTTTTGATTTGCATTTCTCTGTTGATCAATGATGTTGAGCATGTTTGCATATACCTATTTGTCATTTGTCTTCTTTTGAGAAATGTTTATTCAGATCCTTTGTCCATTTTTAATAGGGTTATTTGAGTTCCTTATATAGTCTGGTTATTAATCTCTTGTCAGGTGGGTAGTTTGCAAATATTTCCTCACATTCTGTGGGTTATCTCTTCATTTTGTTGATTATTTTCTTTACTGTGAAGAAGCTTTTTAACTTGATGTGATTCGAACTTTTTCTTTGGTTGCCTGTCCTTGTGGGGGATTACTCAAGAAACTTTTGCCAAGTTTAACGTTCTGGAGAGTTTCTCCAAAGTTTTCTTTGAGTAGTTTCATAGTTTGAGGTCTTTGATTTATGTTCTTCACCTATTTTAATTTGATTTTTGTATATGGTGAGACATAGGGGCCTAGTTTTATTCTTCCGCATATGGAAATCGAGTTTTTCCAGCGCTATTTATTAAAGAGAATGTCATTCCCCAATACATGCATTTGGCACCTTTGTCAAAAATGAGTTCACTCTTGATACATGGATTTATTTCTGGATTCTCTAATCTGTTCCATTGGTCTGTGCATCTGTTTTTATGCTGGTACCATGCTGTCTTGGTTACTACAGCTCTGTATTATAATTTGACGTCAGGTAATATGATTCCTTCAGTTTTGTTCTTTTTGCTTGGGATAGCTTTGACTATTCTGAGTCTTCTGTGATTCCCTGTGAATTTTTTAATCTTTTTTTCTACTTCTGTGAAGAATGTCATTGGTATTTTTATAGGGATTACATTGAATCTTTAGATTATGTTTGGAAGTATGGACGTTTTAACAATATTGGTTTTTCCAATCCATGAACATGGAATATCTTTCCAATTTTTGTATCTTCTTCAATTTATTTCACCAATGTTTTATAGTTTTTATTGTATAGAACTTTCACTTCTTTGGTTCAGTTAATTCCTAGATATTTAATTTTATTTGTAGCTATTGTAACGTGATTATTTTCTTATTTCTTTCAGATTGATCACCATTGGCATATAGAAATGCTACTAATTTTTGTATGTTGATTTTATATCCTGCAACTTTACTGAATTTATCAGTTCTAATACTGCTTTTGGTGAAGTCTAAGTTTTTCCAAATAGAAGATTTTATCATCTGCAAACAAAGATAATTTGATTCCTTCCTTTCCAATTTGGATGTCCTTTCTCTCTTTCTCTTGTCTGATTACTCTAGGTAGGATTTCTAGTACTATGTCAAATAACAGTGGTGAAAGTGGACATCTTTGTCATGTTCCAGATCTTAGAGGAAAAGTTTCAGTTTTTCCCCATTCAGTATGATACTAGCTGTGGGTCTGTTGTATGTAACTCTTACTGTGTTGAGGTATACTCCTCCTATGCCCATTTCTGGAGGATTTTTATCATGAAGTGATGTTGAGTTTTAGCAAAAGTTTTCAGCATCAATTGAAATGATTATAAAGTTTTTGTCCTTCATTCTGTCAATACAATGCATCACACATTGATTGATATGCCTATGTTGAACCATCCTTGCATCCCTAAAATAAATCCTACTTGGTCACAATGAGTGATCTTTTTAATATTGTTGAATTCACTTTGCTAGTATTTTGCTGAGAAGTTGTGCATCAGTGTTCATCAAAGATGTTGGCCTATAGTTTTCTTTTTTGATGTGTCTTTCTCTGGTTTGGGGATCAGGGTAATACTGGCCTCATGGAATGAGTTTGAAAATATTTCCTCCACTTTATTGTTTTGGAATAGTTAGAATAGAATTGCTATTAGTTCTCTAAATGTTTGGTAGAATTCAGTAGTGAAGTCATCGGGTCCCAGGCTTTTCTTTGTTGGGAAATTTTTTATTATGGCCTTAGTCTTGTTACTTATTACTGGTCTATTCAGGCTTTGGATTTCTTTATGATTCAATCTTGGTAGGGTGAATATGTCTAGGGATTAATTTCTTTTAGGTTTTCCAATTTATTGGCATGTAATTGCTCATAGTAGTCTCTAATGATCCTTTGGATTTCTATGGTATGGTTCTAATGTCTCTTTTTTTCATCTCTGATTTTTTTTTTTTTATTTGGGTCCTCTCTCTTTTTTTCCCTAGTTAATCTGGCTAAAGGTTTGTCAATTTTCTTTATCTTTTCAAAAAATTCAGTTTGTGTTCCATTGGTTTTCTTATTATTCATTTCAATGTCATTTATTTCTGCTCCTTTATTGTTTCTTCTAACTTTGGGTTTGGTTTGCTCTTGCTTTTCTAGTTCTTTAAAATGCAACATTAGGTTGTTTGAGGTTTTTCTTATTTTTCAGTGTAGGAACTTACAGCTGTAAACTTTCCTCTTAGTTTTGCTTTCACTGTATCCCATAGGTTTTGTATGTGTGGCTCCTTTATCATTTGTTTCAAGACACTTTTCAATTTTTTTCTTTATCTCTTCATTGATTCAGTGGTCATTCAGAAACATACTGTTTAATTTCCATCTGTTTGTATGGTTTCCAAAATTCTTCTTGTTATTGATTTCTAGTTTTATTCCATTATGGTCAGATAGTCAGAGAAGATACTTGAGATATAGATAGATAGATAGATAGATAGATAGATAGATAGATAGATAGAGAGAGATATATAGATATATATAGATATATTTTTTTTATTTTTTTATTTTTTAGAGGTGAAGTCGCATGCTGTCACCCAGGCTAGAGTGCAGTGGTGTGATCTCGGCTTACTGCAAGCTCCCCCTCCCAGGTTCAAACGATTCTCCTGCCTCAGTCTCCCGAGTTTTGTGGCTTAACGTACAGTCTATACTTGAGACTGATCTATGTACTGAGAAGAAGAATGTGTACTCTGCAGTCATTGGATTAAATGTTCTGTAAATATTTATAGGCCCACATGGCCTATAGTGCAGATTAAGTTTGATTTTTTGTTGTTGATTTTCCATCTGGAAGATCGGTTCAACACTGAAAGTAGGATGTTGAAGTCTCCAGCTGTTATTGTACTGGAGTCTATCTCTCTAGCTCTAATAATATTTGCTCTAAATATCTGGGTGCTCCAGTGTTGGATGCATATATATAATGTGTATATATACACACACACACACACACACACACATTTATACACACACACACACAATCATATCCTTTTCCTGAACTGACTCCTTCATTATTATATAATAACTTTCTTTGTCTCTTTTTATAGTTTTTGACTTGTGATATTTTTTGTCTGATATAAGTATAGCTACTCCTGTTCTTTTTTGGTTTCCATTTGCATAGAATATCTTCTTCCATCCCTTTTTTTCAGTCTATGTGTCTTTAAAGGCCAAGTGTGTTTTTTGTAGGAAACAGCTTGTTGCATCTTTTTAAAATCCATTCAGCCACTCTGTCTTTCACTTGGAGGGTTTAATCCACTTAAAGTCAATCTTATTATTGATGAGTAAGGACTTACTGCTGCGGTGTTGTTTTCAGGTGTTTTTGTCACCTTCTCTTCCTTCTTTTTTCCTTTTTGTCTTCCTTTCAATTAAGGTGATTTCCTCTGGTGATATGTTTTAATTTCTTTTTATTTTTCGTGTATCCATTGCATGTTTTTAAATTTGAGATTACCATGAGGCTTGCAAATAATATTTTATAACCTATTATTTTAAACTGATGATGATTTAAGTGATTGCATAAACCACAAATAAAACTCTATAACTTCATCTCCCTGCTTTTTTTTTTTTTTTTTTTTGCCTTTTGTTGTTTCTATTCGTATCTTATTGTACTGTCTGTGTCTTGAGAAGTAGGCCGGGTGTGGTAACTCATGCCTGTAATCCAGCACTTTGGGAGTCTGAGGTGGACGAATCACCTGAGGTCAGGAGTTTGGGACCAGCCTGGCCAAAATGCTGAAACCCCATCTCAACTAAAAATACAAAAATCAGTGGGACATGGTGGCAGTTGCCAGTAATCCCAGCCACTAGGAAGGCTGAGGCAGGAGAATCACTAGAACCCAGGAGGTGGAGATTGCAGTGAGCTGAGATGGTGCCATTGCACTGTAACTTGGGTGACAGCAAGACTCCATCTCAAAAAAAAGAAAAGTTGTAGTTACTTTTCATTGGTTTATCTTTTCATCTTTTTACTTAAAATGTGAGTTTATATACCACAATTACAGAGTTATGCTATTCTGTGTTTTTTTGTGTGTGTCCTTACTATTATCAGTGAGTTTTGTACATTCAGATGATTTCTTATTGCTCATTAGTGTCCTTTTCTTTCTGATTGAACTACTTTGTTTAGTATTTCTTGTAGGACAGCTCTGGTGTTGATGGAATCCATTAGCTGTTGTTTGTCTGGAAAAGTCAAACAACATGTTTGAAGGATATATTTACTAGATTTAAATATAGTAAATATATTACTCATGTTTTCCTTCATGTTTGAAGGATATATTTACTAGATACACTATTCAAGGGTAAAAGTTTTTTTTCCTTCAGCACTTTAAATACGTTATGTCGCTCTTTCCTGGTCTGTAAGTTTTCCACTGAAAAGTCTGCGGCAAGACAAGACATACTGGAGCTCTATTGTATGTTATTTGTTTCTTTTCTCTTGCTGCTTTTAGGATTCTTTTTCAATCTTGACTTTTGGGAGTTTGATTATTAAATACCCTAAGACAGTGTTCTTTGGGTTAAATCTGCTTAGTGTTCTATAACACTCTTGTATAGAGTGTATCAATATTAAATATTGGTAGCCTTCTATAGGTTTGGGACATTCTCTGTTGTTACCCCTTTACATAAACTTTCTACCCCTATCTCTCTACCTCCTCTTTAATGCCGATAACTCTTAGATTTGTTCTTTGGAGGCTATTTTCTAGATCTTATAGGCGTGCTTTATTCTTTTTTCTTTTGTCTCTTCTGACTTTGTATTTTCAGATACCTGTCTTGAAGCTCACTAATTCTTTTTTCTGCTGAATCAATTTTGCTGTTAAGGGACTCTGATGCATTCTTCAGTATGCCAGTTGCTTTTTTTTTTTTTTTTTGAGACGGGGTTTTAGTCTCTAGTTGCATTTTTCAGCTCCAGAATTTCTGCTTGATTCTTTTTAATTGCTTCAGTTTTCTTGTTACATATATCTGATAGCATTCTGAATTCCTTCTCTGTGTTATCTTAAATTTCTTTAAATTTCCTGAACTCAGCTATTCTGAATTCTCTGAAAGGTCTCATATTTCTTTTTCTCCAGGATTGGCCCTTGGTGCCTTACTTAGTTTGTTTGGTGAGCTCATATTTTCCTAGATAGTTTTAATGCTTATGGATGTTCGTCAGTGTCTGGGCATCGAAAAATTAGTTACTTATTGTAGTTTTTGCAGTATGAGTTTGTTCGTACCTGTCCTTGGGAAGGCTTTCCAGGTATTCAAAGAGACTTGGGTATTGCGATCCAATAGTCACTTCAGTTATATCTGCATTAGGGGACACCCCAAACCCAGTAATGCTGTGGTTCTTGCAAACTTGTAGAGATACTGTCTTGACAGTCTTAGGTAAGATCTGGAAGAATTCTCTGGATTACCAGATGCAGATTCTTGTTTTCTTCCCTTACTTTCTCTCAAACAAATGGAATTTCTCACTGTGTGCTGAGCTGCCTGGAGCTGGAGGAGGGGTGACACAAGTATTCCTGTGGCCACCACCACTGAGACTACACTAGGTCAGACTTGAAGCCAGCACAGCACTGGGTCTTGCCCAAGGCCTGCTGTAGCCACTACTGGGCTATTTGCCTATGTTTACTTAAAGCCCTGGGACTCTGCAATTAGCAGGTAGTGAAGCCAGTCAGATTTGTGTTCTTCCCTTTAGGGTGGCAAGTTCCTCCTGGGTCCCACACAGGTCCAGAGAGGTTGTCCAGGAGTCAGGGCCTAGAGTCAGAAACCTTAGAAATCTACCTGCTCCCCCAATATATTATAGCTAAGCTAGCACTGAAACCACAAGACAAAATCTTTCCCATTCTTTTTTCCCCTTTCCATAGACAGAGGAGCCTCTCCCCATGTCCAACACCACCACAGGCCTACAGGGACTACAGGCACTACCCTGGCCTACTGCCAGGGTATCCCCCAAGGATTCTTCAGTCAGATTGTAGTGAATTCTGCCAGGGCTGTGACTCACCTTTCAGGGAAGTGGACTCCGCTGTGGCCCAGGATAGGTCCAGAATTGCTGTCCAAGAGCCAAGGCCTGGAATTGGGGACCCCAAGAGTCTGCTTGATGCTCTGCCTCACTGTGGCTGAGCTGTTACCTAAGCCAAAAAACAAGACTCTTATTTTTCCCTGTCTTTTCTGAAGAAGAAGAAGTCTTTCCTGGTAGCTACCACAGTTGTGAATATACTTGGTCACACCTAAAGCCAACACATCTGAGTCTCACCAAAGGCCCATGATATGTACTACATGGCTATTGCTGCTGATTATTCCAGGACCTCAAGACTTTTATGTCAGCAGATGATGGATCTTGCCAGGAATGGGTCCTTCCCTTTAAGTCAGTGGGTTCCCTTCTGGCTGAGGATGTGTCTAGAAATTTCCAGGAGCTAATACCTGGAACAGGGGCCTCATGACTCTGACTGGTACCCTGTCCTTCTGTAGCTGAGCCAGTATCCAAGTTTCAAGATAAAGTCCTCTTACCCTTCCCTCAAGAGGAAGGAAGGGGACTCTTTTGGAGATATGAGTTATGCTGCCTGGGTTTGGGGCGAGGAGTGGACACAAGCATTCCCTTAGCCACCCTGGCTGGTGTCTCAGTAGGTCACATGCCCCCCCATCCCCACCCCCGCCAAGTCCACTGGCTCTGAGCCCAGTTCAGCACTAGGTCTTGCCAAGAAGTTGCAGTCTTTGTGGCCTAGACTGCCTTTCAAGTTTATTTGGAGTCCCAGAGCACTTTATCCCATGGTGGTGAGGCTTGCTGAAACTCAAGTTCCAACCTCTGCCATGGGCAATTCCTCTCTTGCTAGGGCTGGTCTAAATGTTCCCTCTGTGGGTATCAGTTGAGTTCTGACTGGTGTTGGCAGCACTGAGTTCCAGTGCTAAATCCCACAATCACTGCGCTCTGCCTTCCCCAAGCACACAGACTGTCTTTCCACACCATATGGCTGCTGCTGGGGGATGGGGCAGTGATGGTGTTGTCAATTCAAGACTGTCTTATCCACCCTCTTCAGTCCCTCTTTCAGTGATATGAAGTTAAACCACTTACTGTGATTGCTCTCTTGATTGTTGGTTCTTAGGAGGGTGCTTTTCTGCGTAGATGTTAAATTTGGTTTTCCTCCAGGGAGGACAATTAGTGCAGGCTTCTATTTGGACATCTTGCTCCACCTCCTCAACCCTACAAGCACTTTTGTGTTCATTTATTAAAATTGTCTGTCTCAATCATCAGAAAGAATACATACGAATGACTCCTGGTCAGGCTTAGTGTCCTTACTCCCCCTTCCCAACAAACAAACTACCAAATGAACAAAGGATCACCTCTTCTGTGATAATCACTCTTCTGTGACAAGAATGTTTCGTGTTTGTCAGTAGAACTTTATTTCTTTAACTTTTGGACTCAGATCCTTATTCAACCCCAGGCATTCTGGGGAGATTGAAACTGTTGTCAGACATAGAAAAATGGATTTAATATTATATTTTTAGTTATTCATTCAGTCAGTCATTTGTTCATTATCTATTTATAGCAGTGTACTGCTCAATATCAGCTTCAACTCATATATTTGAAGCACATCCTAAAGGCAAAACCTATGGGAGGTAACTTGATCACATATGAAGGTGAATTAAACATAATTCTTGCTTTTCAAGAGCTAGTGATTCTTTAAGGGCATATAAAAAATGTAAGAATTAATCCACATCTTAGTGGTAGGGAAATTGATATTTATTTTATTACATTTCAAACAACTGGGCACACACATTGACTCATTGCAACTCTGGGTAGCTGCTGCTTCTGAGGCAGACATTTCTCTTCATCCACCTCCCTCAAGTATGTTCTAAATTTCCTACTCTTTATCTTACCTGGTTTTTATTCCCCAATTTGTCTCACATAGGCTCTGGAATTAGCCATTGCCAGATGGGGTTCCCAGAGGTAATTGGCCTGTGTTTGGTCCAGTGATCTGGCCAAGACTTGATCTCATTACCACCTCTATCCTCAAAATGCTGTAACCACATGTGGACCTCTGAACAGGCCCCATGAAATATGCCAGCAGTGAGCCACTATTAGCTACTGGGCACTGCAACTGAGCATGGTCCCAAAAGACATACGTGATAAGTACCAAACACATACCGGATTTCTCGTGGTTTAAAATGGAATGTAAAATTACAAAGAATTATTTTAAAAGAATATAAAATTGATCAATAGTAATTTTTAATGTTTTTAGATATATTAGATTAAAATATTTAAATTGATTTATTTTTAATATGGCTCCTGGAAATTTAAACTTATATATATTTATGTGATGCGTATGTTTCATGACATTTAAAATGTAAAATTACATTATATTTTACTGCACAATTCTGTAGTATGAGGGTCGGCAAACTTTTCCGGCAAATGTACAGATTGTAAATGTTTTTGGCATGGGGTTTGTAGGTAATACATAATGAACAAGAGCAGCTACATTGAGAATAGAACAGAACACGGAAGAGTCAGGATTTGGCCCAAGGCCATAATTTACAGAAAGCTAATCTAATACCTAAAGCAATGGGTGAAGAACTCCCTCAGACATGTTGGTTTTCGTTGGTTTTTGAACCTCTTACTCTTTCTACTTAAGTCATTTTCACTAGCTCACACATGCATTCACACAGCTACCAGTAATCCCAGTACTGCTCTTGATTGGCCTGTCTCACATTTTACTATCTTGGAATTAAGGCATATGTGAGGGGCCCCAAAAGAAAGAGTCATGAAAACAACTGATTTGCATACAAGGTGGAATAAGATTAATGTTAAAGCAAAGTGAGTGCTATGGGAGCCCAGGAGGCTGTTGGATGGGCGGGGGATGGTGTCAATAAGTTTGTCAGCTTTTTCCTTGGGGGCACTCTTTGGAGGGTGGTCATGTATTTTTGTGTGTAGACTTTGTGTCTGTCAGATGCACATATTCTCTCATTTGCTCTTCAAAATCTGTGCTATGTTACTAAATCCATTCTAGAAGGAGACAATGACTTAGGATAAATAATGTGTTCGAAGGAACATAGCTTGTAAGGAGTGGAGCTGGGATCAGAACTGGAGTCTATCTGAGACCTAGGTTTATACATAGTCTTTTTTTCCTAAGTTGTACTACCTCCCATGAAGGTCCTGAATGTCTGAAGGTATAAGCAAACTATCAAAACAGGACAAGAACTAAGAAAATTTCAGTTGGTCCTTAAGTCAGTTAATAAAGGCTATTGGAAGTACATGGTCTGGAATTAGCTTCTTTTCCCTAAATCGCCTATTTAGGTCAACTGGTAAATAGATCACACCAAAAAAGCAATATTTATTAATACTAAATTCAGTGACCAGAAAAGTAATGACATCTATTAACTATTCTAATGCACCTATGGCAGGATTTTCTAAAATCTAGTAGTCTAGATATCACCTTTGCAGAGAGCTGCTAGTGTCAAATACCGGATAAACTATGATTGACTCTTTTGAGTCCAGTTATTTAAAAACCAACACTAGAGGGACTTTTAAACATGTAATTTTTAAGGGAGCATTTTATTATACAATTCACCAGGCTGAAATAGATACAATAAACAATGAATTATAAAACAATGGGGACCTGATATCAACTTCTTTCTCACTAGTGAAAACTCAATCTGGTGGTTTTAAACTGAGGAGTGAAGGGCATGGAAGGAAAATATAATCCATTTTGAAATTACAATAAAAATTTCCCCAGAAAAATGTAGCTTTGAACACACACACACACACACACACATTTTTTTTTTTTTTTTTTTTTTGAGACGGAGTCTTGCTCTTTTGCCCAGGCTGGAGTACAGTGGCGCATCTCTGCTCACTGCAAGCTCCACCTCCTGGGTTCACGCCATTCTCCTGCCTCAGCCTCCAGCGTAGCTGGACTACAGGCGTCTGCCACCATGCCCGGCTAATGTTTTGTATTTTTTCTAGTTGAGATGGGGTTTCACCATGTTAGGCAGGATGGTCCCGATTTCCTGACCTCGTGATCTGCCTGCTTCAGCCTCCCAAAGTGCTGAGATTACAGGTGTGAGCCACCGCACCCGGCCACACACATAAGTTTGTACACACTATCAGGCAGTTTCCAGATCCTTCAAGGCCACCTGTAAACACATTCTATGGCCCCCTGACTTGAATGCATTGTCGCATACATTCTGTCGATCCTCTTTTCTAATCTCTGTTGGGCAGTCTGATTTGCCCAAGTTCACCCTGATTGGCCCTGGTTCTGAACTCCCAGATTAATGTTTTTTTTTTTTTTTTTTTTTTTGAGACGGAGTCTTGCTCTGTCACCCGGGCTGGAGTGCAGTGGCCGAATGTCAGCTCACTGCAAGCTCCGCCTCCCGGGTTTACGCCATTCTCTTGCCTCAGCCTCCCGAGTAGCTGGGACTACAGGCGCCCGCCACCTCGCCCGGCTAATTTTTTGTATTTTTAGTAGAGACGGGGTTTCACCGGGTGGCTCAAGCCTGTAATCCCAGCACTTTGGGAGGCCGAGATGGGCGGATCACAAGGTCAGGAGATTAATGTTGTTCATACCATGTCAGTATCTAAAACAGTTTCTGAAACTCAGGAAAAATGTCTGTGATATTCTGTAGCACATGCGTAAACACTTCTGTCAAGAAGTGCCGTAGGAAGTTAACTGTAGGAGAGTGTGCAGTTTTTAGTTATCCCAAGTGAGCAGCAAATAACAACAGTTTCTTTTTTCTGAATTCAGGACAACTACTTATTCCTGTCAATGATCTAAATATCTTTAAATGACTAGGCTAGCTGATGTTATCACTTAAAAACTTGACATACAGATTTAGAAAGTACAGACTGTCACCAAAACTTACTACAGTTGACCATTAAGAGGTTCAGGAATATGTATACTATTTAAGAAATTAAAGCATACACTGATGGGTACTGTTTCTTGTCAAATCTGTGAGGTACGTACTAAAATTTTTAGAAAGTTTTTAACAGCAATTGAGATCCATGAAAAAAAGCCCTCCCCTCATCTTCCAACCCCCACCCCCACCCCCAATAAACACACACAACCTTCTTTAAAAGTTTGGTAATTCTAAATAGATCCACTGCAAAGAAATGGAAACGCAGCCTTTTTCACTAGAAAATTTTGAGCACAATCATTACACAGCCATGAAACCACCGGTTGATAAGTTTCTCATTCTTTTAGAATTGGTTAAGTTAGCATTCATTGTGTAAAAGTCTCCTTGCCTGGTGAGCACTTAGTCCTCCAGTCTTTTGTACTCCTGGATTATATAGGACTTTGAACAGATTATGTAGCATTCATTGGACTGTGGACCTGCCTTTCTCAGTAGAGTATAACTTTGGCCTTATCCATTTCGTATCCCCAACAAGATGGATAAACCATTGTGGACCTATGTGCTGATATGTAAACACAAAGGCCTGAAGTAAAATTCATAACATTGTACCAAAAAAAAAATCACTATACTTTATTATTTTATGTAGATGAAAGTATATTTTTGCTCTTTAGGCAATCGCCATGTGAAAGTGATTTAGGCATGGTGACTTGTGCATAACAGGTGTTCAATAAATGTGTTGTGTGTGTTGGATGAATGAGGTATGAGTTTCTATAAGAAGGACCAAAAGGGAATGGTCATTTCAGATAGCCAAGTGAAGGATGCAATGTCTGTAATGGAAAACTAAATTCGTTCTTGGTGAGATTCCTTGGCAAATTTCATAGGTAATGAAGAACTTTAGCAGCTAGATTGTCTAGGTTCAAATCTTGACACTGCTGTTTACGATGTTACCTTGGGCAAGTTATTTAATCATACTATGCTTTAATTTACTCATCTAAAAATGGTTGTAAAAATATATCTACCTAATACATTATATTTTTATGCTATTGTTATGATTAATATAGAGAGAGTGCTGGACATGTAATGAGTGCTACATGAGAGTGTGTTGTCATTGTTGTTTTTGAGTCTGTATATCTGAGATAAAGAAAAATAAACAGACAACCTGTATGCCTGCTTCACTTCCCAAAATTCTGTGTGCAGGATACACTGGGATTATGTGGATAGGGAAAGTTAGAGCAAGACCCAGACTGCTATAAATTAAAATTTAAATAACCACGTGTCCCTTTCCTTGTTTTACCGTTAATCAAATCTTGCTTTAAGACATGATGAAAATCAGTTAAGCAAAGCCATCTTATTATTGGAAAAAATTATTTATAGATAATCCTGACAGTCTGTGATTCAAGTGAATTAATTTGCAGCTTGGCAAGGAGATATTTGGATGGAAACAGTGATTCTGTCTTTTCCAGGCCCCAATCACTCCAAGGTAGTGAGTTGAGTCCTAGAAGAGGATCTTGAATTATTCCAGTATTCCAGGTCACTGTTAAGGACAGCTCAGCAGAAAGGTTCTGGAGGGGATGCTGTGGGCAAGATGCACTGTTCTTTAAGCTTCATGCCCACATACCAGGTTGGTTTGTTTGTTTGGTTCCCCAGTGGATTACCTCACTTTCCTCAGAGTAGAATGGTCTGTCTCAAAGAGCATCAGACTTCATCAGCACAGCTAGATTTCAATCCAGACTTAAAAACGATTGCTTTAAACCTTTAGATGTCAAAGTCTTTCCATTTCTCCTGGGCCCAGCATTTTATAAATGGCTTTAATCAACACATATTTTTATTGTGCACATTATAAGCACAGCACTGCACTAAATACTGTGGACAGAAATCCTGGCTTCACAGAGAAGTGATGAAGGTGTCTGGGCGGAGGACTGCTATGCTTAGCGGTTGACTTCATTATGGAAGCCAAACACTAAATATCCCTTCATTCCTTGTCCCCCAACCTCTGTCTGACACACACATACTTTAGTGCCTGCAAAAGTGTAAGAAGGTGACTGTTGCATGGCATATTTTGCTAAATATGACCATGAACCCTGTTACACTGTCTAGAGTTTATAGAAGAGAGAATGTTTGAAGAAAGGTCCATTGAGTATGCTTGTGCAAAACTCATCTTACAAATTACAGCGATGGTATTTTCACGAAGGATGTCTTCTTGGGTGGCGGTGTGAAAGTATTCGCTGTTGCCCTAGGGATGATTCTATTATAGTTGTATTCAATTCCATCTATGAACATGTGTCAAGCACCTAGTTATGAGGCCAGTGCTGTTAAGATACAGAATGATGAGTAAGATAGAAATTCATCCCTTCTCTTAAGAGAATTTACAGGGAAGAGGATCTAGCTAAATATGAATATGTCAGGAAGAGGACTGAGTTCAGTGCAAATGTGCTCTTTGCATGGCATTTCACTTTCCATTTAGCCCTGTTGAACAATTAACGAATTATGTACCTTTCTTTTCCTGTATGTGTCTAAAAGCTATTGTGGACATATTTACTGGCATGTAAACACAAAGGCCCAAAGTAAAATTCATAGCATTTTATAAAAATAGCTATACTTTATTATTTTATGTAGATTAAAGTACAATATTTTCTCCTTTAGGCAATTGCAATGTGAAAGTGACTTGTAATCTTTGACTCTTTTACTTCTCCCCAAGAACTAGACGAGTATGAGAGAGAAATAAGTACAAAGATCTTTAAATGTATTTTATCTGTATGTCAGGTACCTATGAGATCAATTCATTCTAATATATGCACAAAAGAAGAATAATTAGTATTCCTATTAGTTAGAAGCCTATTTACAAAGTAATTGTTTGAACCAATTCTCTTGCTTTTAATAAATTCACATCTGTTCATAAACACAAAGCATTTTTATAGATCCCTTAGTTGAGAGCAAAATTCTGTCAGCAATTTCATACTTCAGTTACAGTCAAGGTGTAGATTTTCACTTAAGCCATCAAATGCTCAGCTTTCACAATAGACATATACTAAATCTTTTCTCATGAAACTCTGCAGGTTCCAGGTTATTAACTTCTGATCCATCTTTAGCTATGCCATGTGCCTCTGTCCTCCCATGCTGTGAGCTGACTAGGGGCAGACATTCCCATGACTTGTAAGTAACTTTGAGGGCCTCCCTGCCACTCAGTGATAGTCACTTCCTGCCTTTGTTCTGCCCTGAACTGTCTGTTCATCCTGGCATTAAACACAAACAGAATGGTCATAGAAAACTCTTTAAAGCAGTAAATGAGCAAGTGCCTTACACAATTAAAACTACCAGCAAAGAAAATCTTCAGTTCCTCACAAAAGTGGAACTGAGTTCTCTAGAGATTTCATTCAATTTTATTTTACACTTAAGTGAATCTGCCTCCTAAATTAGCTAATTTCCTAACCATGGTCTAAAAAATTTAGTGTGTTCATTAGTAGTAATCCAAGAATGCATTCAGTTAAGACAAGTTCAAAGATAGTCTTATTAAATTCTGGTTTCTTCTGGAAGGAATCTCTTAAGCCACAACATAAGGGAAGTTTAGGCAGCTCTGTAATCCATCCCATGGATCCTAAAATTAAACTTGTAATCCTGATCAGCAATGAATTGCAAAGCAGAGCCCCCAAGTCTAACTTAACTTTGTAAGCTTTGGGGATAGGACTACCAGGAATGCCTGTTACAAACATACAGAAGCACCGGGAAAAAGACTGTTTTCACAGTTGGCTTATTTGCATGTTTTGCAATGTACACTCTTCAACATCTCCTCCATATATAAGCCCCATTCAGTGCCTTATTAACATACATTAAGAAGTAAATTTTTAAAAATTTGATTTCTAGTCCAAATGGCAGTAAGTAGTGTTGAGGGATACTCATCATTTAACACATTTATGAACTATTACTTTCTGTCAGTGTTTATATTTAACACGAGTAGAACATTTTCCCTGCCCTCTTGGACCTTACAGTTTGGGGTTTTTTTTTTTTTTTTTTTTTTTTTTTTGGTGAGAGAGAGTGAACAGATATCTGCAGTGAAGTAAAACAACAGAAAATGATAAAATGATAGAATTATGACAGCAGTGAAGAGGCTTCAGGTGCAAAATGGTAGCAGAATTTACCTGGAAAAGTGTAAGGACACAGGGAAGCATCAAAGAGGAGAGACTATTTCATTTGACCTTGAAAGATGAGTTTCCAGGTCAGCAGGATGGGGAAGGAGGTTACAGGCAGAGAAACAAACAGAAGTAGAGATATGGAATTATAAGAATATGTGGAATATTCAGGAATAGGTTGTTAGTCCCATGTGGTTGGAATGTAGGGTGCATGAAAGTGGAAGATAATAATACCTCTAAAGAAGGTTTGATAGTCCATCATGTTCAACAGTTTGGCCTTTAGCCTTCCAGTCCTCAGGAGCCATCAAGGATTTAAAGAGAAGTGACAGAATCTGATAAAATTTGAAAATGATGAATGGAGCCATCATAGAGGAAAAACCTGTATAATTTGATAGCTATAGTTAGTATGTCTAGAGCAGCTGGTGAGCACTTGGGTTGTTTCTCCTTTTTGGTTCCTACAAATTATGCTGCTGTAAATATTTGAATGCACGTCTTTGTGTGGATGTATATTTTCATTACTCTTAAGCAGATACCCAGGAGTGGACATGCTGGGTTGTCTGATAAATGTATATTTAATTCTTAAAGAAACTTCCAAACTGTTCTTCTACTAAGATTTTTTGAAATGCCTGGACATTCTGATACATTAAACTGTGATTTATATTCCATTCCTACAACTATTGCTCTTTTTCCAACAAATCTCCTTTTCTCATCCTCCCAGTCTTCTCATTCTGGGGATGCTGGCAACTTGCCGTAGACCTTGTTTATTAATGTCAAATGAGTTGGAGGCATTGTTTTCCCAACAAAGACAATAGTTACTCATTTCTGCCTGTTTTAAGAAATTGGGAGTTTTGAGACAGTGGTTTGGAGAAAGCTTCTCATACCTCAAGTAAAATGACTTTGCTTTGAAACGTGGAGGCAGAAGATGAAACATTTAAAGAAAAAAATTATCACAAAGTAGGATTTAGACTTAAATTTTCAAAGTAAATATAAATCTGCACCAAGCTCTGATGTGGCAAGCAGATTCTATTGTATGTTTGTTGTACCAGGAAAAAAATAGGTTATTCTTGACTTTTTAAAAGTCAATGGATGATATCATTTATTTATACGAGAAGTAATTATAGACCTAATGGAATTTAAGGGCCATCTTAGCTGCCTGGTCAGAATTTGAAAGTTGGAGATCTTTGTAGATATCTGTTGAGAACATCACCACCTCCTGATATACTAAATAAATAATGTTTTCCATTCCTGTCATATCTCTTTTTTAAAAAGATGAAGTCAAAAAAAAAAAAAAAAAAAAAAAAAAAACCAAAACATAGTATTGCTATTTTTGGTATTCCAAGGCTATAAAGTGAAAGAACTGATGTTTTCCATTTCTGTCATATCTCTTCCTTAAAAAGAAGAAGTCAAAAAAACCCCATAGTATTGCTATTTATGATATCATTCCAAGGCTGTAAAATGTTTTTAAAACTTATTTGTTCTAAGCTTAAACATGATAAACCAAGGAAAGAATTAAAGCCAAATGTTTAGTACAAGCATTGGCTAACTAAGGCCCTAGGCAAAATCTAGCCTGCTGTTTTTTAGAGCCCACACACTGGGGATGGTATTTAAAATGTTTTTTAATGATTGAAAAAAAATCAAAAGAAGAATAATATTTAGTAACATATGAAAATTATATGAAATTTAAATTTTAGTATCTTCAAAGAAAATTTTATTGAAACATGGCCACACTCATTCCTATGCATATTATCTGTGGCTGCATTCTGCTGCAGTGCCATAGTGGAATAGTTGCAACAGAGATTGTATGGCCTGTAAAGCTTAAATATTTCCTAATTGGTCATTTAGAGAAAACATTTGTGGACATCTCATATGTATATTCAACCATAAAACACTCTGGTCTTATACATCTGATTAAAAATAAATATATTATTTGACTCAGTATATTCCCTTAGAGGCTTCTTTTTCATGTAATACTTATTAACAAACTCAAGGAAACACTAATAATACACTGATTCTTTGTATTTTGTTTTAGTCAGGAGTCTAAATTAAAACCAAACATTGCACCGAGCCTCAATATAAGGAACACGAAATCACAAGCCTGGACAATGTAATGAGTCTCTACAAAAGATAAAAATTATGTGGACTGGTGGTGCACACTTACAGTCCCAGCTATTCAGCAGGCAGAGATGGGAGGATGGCTTGAGCCTGGGAGATTGAGGCTGCTGTGAGCCATGATCATGTCACTGTACTCCAGCCTGAGCAACAGGGCGATACCCTTTCTCAAGAAAAACAAACAAAAACAAAACAAATATACTGCACGAAATCAGCTCTGTTCAGGCTGAAGCATGGAGGCAGAGGATGAGGTCCACCTCTCTGTCTTCCTGGCTAAGCTCTCCAACCTACCCCAACATCTTGGGGCCTTGTAGAATCCATTACAATTGAAGATCTATGGTTTACAAATGTAAGTTTATAAAATGGGCTTTCAAGCTATATTGTATATAAAGGATGTTAAGGGTTGAAGTGTGTCTCCCAAAAAGAAGTCCTAACCCACAGTACCTCAGAATGTGACCTTATTTGGAAATAGGATCATTGCAGATATAATGAGTGAAGTAAAAATGATGAAGTCACACTGAAGTAGAATGAGCCCTTAATTCCAGTAACTGATGTTCTTATAAAAAAGGGCAAATTTGAACATAGACACACGTATAGGGAGAATGCCATGTGAAGGCAGAAATCAAGGTGATACTTCTGCAAGCCAAAGCATGCCAAAGATTGCCAGCACATCACCAGAAGATAGGAGAGAAACCCAGAACAGATTCTCTCAAACAGCCTTCAGAAGGAATCAGTCCTCCCAACAATACCTTGACCTTGGACTTCTAACCTCTCAAACTATGAGGCAATAAATTTCTATTGTTTTAAGTCACCTAATATGTGGCATTTTGTTACACAGCCCTAGGAAACAAATACATGGGACACTGAAACTTTCAATTGTCATTACTGTCTTTAGTACAGGACACATGGAGAAAGCTACTACTCTTCCTATTAAACACATACACTCTCTCTCTCTCTCTCTCTCTCTCTCTCTCTCTCTCTCTCTCTCATGTAAGAGAACAGTAACAAATGAAAGACAGAATGCATTTCAAAGGATTTTACCTTCTGGAATAGAAAAAGGAAGCAGAATGTCAGTGAACCTTCTTGTGGTACCATTGAGAAAGAGTCAAGGCTTAGAGATCAAGGTTAATGACTGAGATTCCTGCAAGGCTTTGGAAAGCTGCGACTAGCTTGAATGTACTGTATTTTTTTTTTTCTACCTGTCTGATTTCTAATCATGAATAGAAGCAACACCCTCAAAAAGAAAAGATCTGCCAGAGAACGATTGTGTTCCCCCAAAATTCATATGCTCAAGCCCTAGCCCTCAATGTGACTGTATTTGGAAATAGGGCATGCAGGAGGTGATAAAAGTTAAATGAGGTCATAGGGTGAAGCACTAATCCAATTGAGCTGGTGCCCTCTTAAGAAAATGAAGAGACACCAGAGTGTGTGCCGTGCCCTCTTACGCTCTCTCACGCTCTCTCACTCTCTCTCTGTCTCTGCCATGTGAGAACATAGCCAGAAGATGGCCCTCTATAAAGCAGGAAGAGAACCCTCACCAGAAACTGAATTGGCTGGCACCTTAACATTAGACTTTCCCTTTTCATCCCCCAGAATGGTGAGAAGCAGATTTCTGTTGTGTAAGCCATGCAATTCGTGGTGTTTTGTGATAGCAGCCAGAGCACACGAAGACAAAGTCCATGAGCCAACTGTGGAGAGAGCAACAATATCCCGTTCTTGGGCAACTGTATCCTACTCTTGAGGTGGTTAGGAAAAAGAACTTTTTACAGAGGAACTTTAAATGGGTCAAAACTCTGGGGCCTCTTGGAAATAAGGAACGGTACCAGAGGGAGTCAGTATAGGACTGAGAAATGCTCCAGGGCAGTGGTCCTTGACCTTTTGTGCACCAGGGACCGGTTTCGTGGAAGAGTTTTTCCCCAGACCAGGGAGTGGTTCAGGGATGTTCTAAGGATGATTCAAGTGCATTACATGTATGGTATGCTTTATTTCTATTATAACATTGTAATATATAATGAAATAATTATGCAACTCACCAGAATGTAGAATTAGTGAGAGCCCTGAGCTTGTTTTGCTTCAAATAGGCAGCCCCATCTGGGGGTGATAGGAGACAGTGACAGATCACCAGGCGTTAGATACTCATAAGGAGCGTGCAACCTAGATCCCTCACATGTATGGTTCACAAAAGGGTTCCTGCTTCTATGAGAACCTAATGCTGCGGCTGATCTGACAGAGGCGGAGCTTAGGCAGTAATGCAAGCCATGGGGAGTGGCTGTAAATACGGGGGAAGTTCCTCTGGGTCCCCTGTCACTTACCTCCTGCTGTGCAGCCCAGTTCGTAACAGGGGAGGTGGGGTTGGGGACCCCTGTCCTGGGAAATGTACCCTTGGGATTCCCTAAAGTAGAAGTTGGCAAACTTTGTCTGTAGAGGACCAGCCCAGGTAGGAAGGATTTTAGGCTTTTTGTGCCATGTGGTCTCTGCTACAAGGTCTCAGTTCTGCCATTATAAAGTAAAAGCAGCCATAGACAAAATGTAAATGAATGAGCATGGCTGTATTCCAATAAAACTTTATTGATGGTCATTGACATTTAAATGTCATATAATTTTCATGTACCGTGAAACATTCTTCTTTTGAATTTTTCCAACTATTTTATAATGTAAAAGCAGGCTTAGCTCATGGACTGGACAAAAAGAGGCAGCAGGCTGGATTTGGCCTGTGGGCAGTAGTTTGCAGCGCCTGCCACCGATAGTTCCCCTCTGTCTCTATCAGCAGGTGCCTTTTGCCTCTCTCTCAAATTTTGCCAAGCTTACTGCTGTTTTTGGTGTGCCAGTATTTGGCAGATGTTACAGAGAAAATAAGATAGGCTCCAATACCTGGTATTGTTTTGTTTGAGATGACTTTGAAATTTTTGTTTCCTTTTGGTCCAATTGATTTGATAGAGAAGAAAACAAATCAGTCTCTCTCTCTCTCTCTCTCTCTCTCTCTCTCCCCCCCCCATCCCCCCACTGGCTCCTGCCCCCACCCTCTCATTGCCTCTCCCCCACCTCCTTCCATTTTTCATGTAAAGCTCCTTTCTTTGATTTTATGTTTAACTCATAAAATCATTTTTGGAATTGGTTTCCTCATCTGAGTGTTAAGATTTAAGAAATCATTTTGCTTATAAAAATGCCAGCACACATTCATTTCCTCATATAGAAGTGAAAAGCTTATTCCTTAAAATGCAAGCAGTTTTAGCAATTATGGTACATAATATAAATGAGGCATCTATTTGCTAATTACTCTTTCCCATTCTCCCATTGGCCAGAATTCCATTTCTAGCTATGGCATATGAATAATTAAAGTGATTAAACTTTCATGATTTACATTGTGTCCTGATGGGCTAAGACTTTACTATTCACTTAAGTTCATCACAAGTAAATAGTTGCATGGACTGCTATTAAAGTTGTGAGGTTTGTGCAACCTGAGATGTTTTAGGTTCTAGTTTTTCAAAATATGTGATAAAATTTAATAATTTTAAAAGCACAAAAGGTTACATTTATGTTTATGTGTCCCTGACCATCTCAATTTTTAACTTGAAAAATAGGACAACAAAAGGGAGAATTATAGTATACAGTTTAGCAGATATAATTATTTAGAGATGATATTTTGGCCATCAGAACCATTCTCGTGTTAATAGCACTACTTTTAATGAATTTAGGGAACTTTCATATTCTTCTGTTTCTAAATGTTGATTACAATAACGTAAGTAGGACGTTTTATTTTGATTGACTTCAAAGATCTAAATAAACTCTTGGAAGCTGGTCTCACAAATAGTCAATGTTAATTAACACAAACCAAACTTGGCCTTTGCAGAGCAATTTGAACTGTTTATTCTTAACAATACCAACACCAACAACTGGTTGTAAATGTTCCACTGCAGGAATATTTTCCATTGACTTATATTCCTGTTTTTTGGGGTAAAGGATGAAAGTCTAGTATTTCACTCACTGTTTCAAAAACTTTTCAGTACCTAAATTATTGACATTTTTTGTGAATGTTTTGCTCAAAATAGAATTTAAAACTGCAACTAGTTGTACTCTTGCTGTTCCCTTTAGTCTAGAAGTACCGTTTTGCAGTTACTTAGTGGTCAGTTGCAGCTGAGTGTCAATTGTTATCAGTCAGGTATGCCAGATAAAAATACAGATGAATAGGTAAAACAGTGTTCTGTCTACCCTGTTCTTTGGCAAAACACCTGGATAACATTAATTTTCTTTTCCAGTTCTCTTTCCTCTTCCCCTCCAGGGCTGGAGATGGAAGAACAAAACTAAACAGAATTGAAATAATTCTGGCCCTTCTCTGTCAGCTCCTTCTCTCCTTACTTGCTCCTATAATGGAGGATGTATCACTCTAGGGGTTAACTGTAGAACTAAGAAGGATTTGGAGGACAAGGAAACAATTCTCATCAAAGAATAGTTCAGCATAATTTAGAGCAGTTAAGGAAAAAATAAAAGTGAAGTTAAGCTGTAAGGGGCCAAGGATAAAAATAAAAGAGATTGAAATGTAGCAATTCTCTATGTTCTTTTATATTGATTTTTCAAAAGGGCAAGGAAGATCTGTTGAAAAGCATTAAAAAGACCAACTGGTTTTATATGACATATTCAGAAGTACTTTAAAGTTCATCTTCATTTTGAACAATATCTGATTCAAAGAGTTTGTGTAATTACATTATTCATTACTGTGTGGAGAATTTATAGCACTATACTATGTAATGCCAAATTTCCCACTGATGAATTAGCCAAATGATATGCAATATCTGTTACAAGATACATTCTGGATATCACATTTATCTCTTGTGCCAAAAATCACTTTAGGAGATAATGACCAATTTAGTGGGACACACTATCAAATATCTCAAGATGTTCTTTAATTTTGGTTTGTGAACTTGGCTATCACTTTGTTATACAGTGATCATCAATGACATTTAAATTATATCTTTGGTAGAGTTAAATTAGAAATTTAAATATGACTAGGAATTACAGTGAGAAATAACTTTTATGAAAAAGTTGAGCATAATTATTTTTAAATTAAATGTATTTTCTCATTTAAAAATGATGAAATATGTAACAGATGTATTATTTATCTCAGAAATGAGGTCTGTCATTGTCAGCAGCATGGTGTTTTTATGGTGTCTTAATCCTTTTAAGAAAAATGAATTTTTATAGAAACTGGCTGTTTGATTTATAAAATTTTAAGGAAAAGCATTTTCATCCTAATTTCAGTTACCAGATGTATAGCACTGTGATAAACAGCTGGATTTTTAAAATTAACACTTTATTTTATACTGGAAGCTATGCCTTCAGCCTCCTTGCTTAGCTTCTGCACCCAACTCAACTACTGATAAAAAGAACATCCCATGAGAACCATCTAAGTTAGCCTTAGGTTCATGAATTAGTCCTTGATGTAAATCAGAGAAATTGTTGGGTACATTTTAAGTCATTTTTCTTCTGCAAAGCATTTTGCAAAACAAGCAAGGGGAAATGATTCCCTAGTTAATAAATGGTGTTGGGAAAACTGGATAGCCATATGCAGAAAACTGAAACTGGACCCCTTCCTTACACCTTACATAAAAATTAACTCAAGATGGATTAAAGACTTCAATGTAAGACCTAAAACCATAAAAATCCTATGAGAAAACCTAGACAATACCATCAGGACATAGTTTTGGGCAAAGAATTCATGACTAAAACACCAAAAGCTATGGCAACACAGGCTAAAATTGACAAATGGGATCTAATTAAACTGAAGAACTTCTGCATAGCAAAAGAAACTATCATCAGAGTGAACAGGCAGCCTACTGAATGGGAGAAATTTTTTGCAATCTATCCATCTCACAAAGGACTAATATCCAGAATCTACAAGGAACTTAAATTTACAAGAAAAAAACAACCCTATCAAAAAGTAGGTGAAGGATATGAACAGAAATTTTCAAAAGAAGACATTTATGTGGCCAGCAAACATATGAAAAAAATCTCATCACTGGTCATTAGAGAAATGCAAATCAAAACCACAATGAGATACCATCTCACGCCAGTTAGAATGGCGATCACTAAAAAGTCAGGAAACGACAGATGCTGGAGAGGATGTGGAGAAATAGGAACGCTTTTACACTGTTGGTGGGAGTGTAAATTAGTTAGTTCAACCGTTGTGGAAGACAGTGTGGTGATTCCTCAAGGATGTAGAACCAGAAATACATTTGACCCAGCAATCCCACTACTGGGTATATACCCAAAGGATTATAAATCATTCTACTGTAAAGACACATGCAAATCTATGTATTTTCCTTACTTGATAAGCTTGCTTTTTAACCAAGTCACCTAATATTTTTCATCTTAAAACTCTCTTTTCCTTTAAAATTTTTGTAGAGTGTTTTCGGAATAAGAGCCAGAGTTTCATTTGCTTATTTTCTTTCTCTGAGGTGACTCTTTCACACTTTCATTTGTGCTGAAATCACAGTGTACAAACATAGGGATTTACGTCATTTCTCATGGAAACTATCAGTAGACAGTTCAATTTGCTCATTCTGATGACAGTCTCAGTCCAGAAACGTTTATTAATTTGTGTGAATGAATCACTTTCCACACTACACAAAATGTAAATGTGGGAAGAATGAGTAATTACTTCTTGAGCTTGTATCTTCCTGACTATGTAGTAGATAATTCAAAATGTATCAGCATATGTTTTTAGGAAAGTGTATAATTAGTATAACTTTTATTTTGTCTGTGTCCTCAAACTACCCCTAATGTGTTTTAACACAACTACCCCTAATGTGTTTTAACACTTCACACAGTATTGCACATACTTGTATTCAAAAAGTGTTTGGCCAACAAACTTGGCATGGATGCCATTTCATCTCTTTAACCCTCCCTCCCAGGTCCATTCCTTCTTACGTACTCTGTACCCCACTAGGTAAAAGAAGCACACCTAGGCATTGGCACTCTTAAAACTCAAACAAGTTTAGAGTAGAACATGTTAAATTCATTTTGGGCTGAATGAGAAGCTGCTTTTTGAAGTTTTGAGAGTAAAAATAGTACTTATTTCATAGAAATAATCATTCTTATTCCTCCTTTAACACTCCATCTTTGAAATGAGATTACTTTCATTTTTACTATGATATGTGGCACTGAATTGGAAGATGATGATGATGGCGATGGAGGAGGAGAAGCAGAAAAGAAGGAGGTAGAGGAGGAAGAGAAGGTGGAAGAATGATGAGAGCCAATACTTGTATAAACTCCCATACTGTGCCAGGTACTGTACAGAGTACCATGTGTATTAAATCATTTAATCCTCACAACAACCCTAAGAGGTAGATATAACTGTAATCATCATTTTATAGATGAGGAAATTCAGACACAGAGAGGTCAAGTTACATGCCTAAGGTCACACAGCCAGTCAGTAGCATAACTGGGACTTCAACACAGACAGTCTCCAAAGTTATTCTTTCTAATATCATTTCTCAGTTTTACCCATCCCCTATTGGGCCTTTAAGACATATTTTTGGCTAAATAAACAAGTGAGCAAATGAAAGCTTAAAACAGATTGGGCTGTGTGTCTATTGTGTTTTAGTACAAAATTAAGCACAGTAGATTTGATTACAACTTACTGAGACATGTTAAGAGGGAAAAAGAGACAACACTAATATTGAATATGCATTGTGAGCCAGGCACAATGGTCCTGTGAAAGGGATATTTTCCAGAGATGCAGATAAAGGAGAATGAAGCACAGAAAAGTTAATAAACATGCCCAGGGTGACATTATAAGTGGTAAAACCAGCAATCTAACCAGCTCTGTCTTGTTCAAAATCTTGTCTGTTTCTCTGGAACTAGATCTTCCTTAGACAGTGAGTATCAGTTGGTGTAAACCAGAATAGCAGAACCAGTTACAAATGTATGCTGGTCAAACCAAACACTTCCAGGAGCTGAACTGCAGGCCATCCATTTGCAACCTGGCTTTCAGTAATTCGCATTGTTTTCATACAGTCAGTGCTGTGGGAATGCTATAGTATTATTTACCAATCTGGGGACTTCTCTTTTGCTAAAAGAAAGTCATTATTCAATACTTACAATGCGTTAAAAGGACATTTTTCTAATACCCTGCGACATAGCAGGGTAAGCTACTTATATAAGTTTTCTCATTTAATCCTTCTAACACCTCCAATGAGGTAGGCTGTATTGTTAGGTTCAGCTTACTGATAAGGGTACAGAGGAGCAAAGGGTTTTATAAGTGACATAGTTGGCATTCAGACCTGTGTAACTTGTCTCCAGAGGCTGAGCTCTTAAAAATTATGCTTTGCTAAAATGTTACAATGAGGAAGACTGAAGTTTACCAACTGACATACCGTCCTGCATTGTCCGAGTACCTGGGCCCATTAGTCTTCCCATGAGATTTCTGTGTACCTGCCACTCCATACCTAGAAAGAGGCTCAAAATAAACACAAACCAAAAGGCAGGAGGTGTTAAAAGTAATAACCTGAAATTTCTCCTATTCTGCCTATGAAGTCCATGTCAGAGAACACTGTAACAAGGTCCTATTAAAGCATTAGTGACTAAGGCCTCTTGTGAGGGGTACGGAAAGGCCCAGCTTATACTCCATCCTGCTTTAGAGCAAACAGTTTTGTGTAGAAGCAACTGCATTCGTAAACAATGGCTCGAAATCCTGTTCATATCCTAGTTTTCTTTGGAAACACATATAAATCCTACAAATGCTGCTAAATAACATTTAAAGGAAAGAAAAAGAAGTTCCCTGTTATTAGATCTGAATTTAGCTGAACAGGAAGTTAGCTGCCAGGTGTCAATTAGAAAAAGAAACACTGGAGGATGCTTGGGGTCAGAGACGGAGGATAGGGGAGAGAAGCAGAACAGGTCAATTCACAGGGAAGAAGTAGGAAATGTGGCAAAATACATAGGATCATGATAATGGAAAATGCGGATATTAGACTCCATGATGTTAAGGTAGATATGCAAATACTGAATATGCACATGGACAGGGACCAGAGGACAATAAAGATAAATACAATTTAAAAAATGGGATGAAGGGAAGACTTTTGAAAATTGAGTAGATTCATGATAAAATCCAAAAGAAAAAAAAATGAATTTTGTGATTGAATGTGAGTGACTTTTTTGGGCCATAATTTCAATACTATCAGAAAGAAATTAAAAAATAAAAGCAATTAAGACCCAGAGATTGGGAAATCAAATAAATATACCAAAAGTAGAGCAAATAAGTACAAAACACTAATTATATATATATTATAAATAAATATATTAAAATAAGTATATGTAAAATATATAATATATAAATATGTATGTAAAATATATAAATATATAATATATAAATATATAAATATATATTATATATAAATATATATAAAATATTAACTTTTAAGTTCAGGAGTACATGTGCAAGTTTGTTATGTGAGTAAACTCATGTCACAGAGGTTTGATGTACAGATTATTTCAACACCCAGGTACTAAGTCTAGTACCCAATGCTTAATTTTTGTGCTTCTCTCCCTCCTCCAAAGAGTGGGTCCTCTCCATCCTCTGGTAGACCCCAGTGTGTGTTGTTCCCCTCTTTGTGTCCATGTGTTCTAATAATTTGGCTCCCACTTATAAGTGAGAACATGCAGTATTTGGTTTTCTGTTCCTGTGTTAGCTTGCTAAGGATAATGGCCCTTAGCTCTATCCATGTTTCTGCAAAGGACATGATCTCATTCTTTTTTATGACTGCATAGTAGTCCATAGTGTATATGTATCACATTTTCTTATCCCAGTCTTTCACTGATGGGTATTTAGGTTGATTCCATGTCTTTGCTATTGTGAATAGTGCTACAGTGAACATATTCATGCATGTATCACTATGATAGAACAATTTATATTCATTTGGATACATACCTGGTAATGGGATTGCTGGGTTGAATGGTAGTTCTATTTTTAGCTCTTTGAGGAATCTCCACACTATATTCTACAATGATTGAACTAATTTATACTCCCACCAACAGCGTATATGTGTTTTCTATTCTTAACAACCTCACTGGCACCTGTTATTTTTTTTGACATTTTAATAATAGCCATTTTGACTGGCATGAGACGGTATCTTACAGTGATATGGAACTTTTCTTCATATGCTTGTTGGCCACATGCATGTCTTCTTTGGAAAATTGTCTGTTCATGTTCTCTGCCTGCTTTTTTATGGGGTTGGTTTTTTTTCTTATAAATTTGTTTAAGTTCTTTCTAGATGCTAGATATTAGACCTTTGTCAGATGCGTAATTTGCAAAAATGTTTTCCCATTCTGTAGGTTGTCTGTTCATTCTGTTGACAGTTTCTTTTGCTGTGCAGAAGCTCTTCAGTTAAATTAGATTCCATTTATTAGGTTTTGCTTTTGCTGCAATTGATCTTGGTATCTTCGTCATGAAATGTGTACCAATTTCTATGTCCAGAATGGTATTTCCTAGGTTGTCTCTCAGGGTTAAAACAATATTCTTTAATGTGATGATCTGAATTGCTTCTTTATACTTAATGAAATGAGAGATGCTGTGTCACTGTTTCTTTCGGTGATATATATGTCACGATCCTTAAGGACTTACTTAGAAATTGATTCAAAGTGATTGTTCTTGGTGTTTTTGTCATATAGATTTTGGTAACATATGATTGTTTTTTTGAGTTTAGCTAAGTTCTTAGATCTAATTGAAATTAAAGGTTTTCTTCTTTTCCTTTTTTTTTTTTTTTTAATAACTGTTGCATACTCCTGATGGTAGAGTATGCTTTTAATACTGTAGTGCGACCAGTTGTTTAAGGCTAAAAAATCTTTTCCAGTGCATGTGTATTATTTAAGGTAAAGTTTGGTGCTGTGGCAGGTAAATTCAGTGATTTCACACAGTAGGAATTTACCTCTCACTTGCATCAGAGTTCAGTATATTCCTGGTTGGGCAACTCTCCCACAGACAGTGATTCAGGGACCTAGTCTCTTACCATCTTCTAGTTTTACTATCATCTTGTTATGATGCCCAGGCTTACTCTGGGGACTCCAGCTAGATCACCTGTGGGAGCCTTCATGGACCAAGTGGATCCAGAAATGGAATGCATTCTTTTGCCCAGTTCTACTGGCTAAAATTCAGCAACAGGGCCATACCTAACTTAAAGAGGAGTTAGGAAACGTAGTCTAGCTATGTATCAAGGAAGAAGAGGAAACACGGTATATGGAACACATAGTCTCTGTCACAATCATTCCTCCTGGTTGTCATATACCTATTTCACTCTTCCTCCCACGTATGAACACATTTACCTCTTCCCAAGAGAAACCTTAAACTATTAGAAAGAGCCATCAAACACTAAATAAAAATTCTGGTGACCTATAATTGTAAATTGGATTTCCTAATTTAGTAGAAAAGGGTGGGAATGGAGGGAATCTGATTCAAACCACCCATTATGGTGACAGATTACAAAAATTAGAAGCAGTGTCATGTAAAACAATGTAAAACGAATTTCAACATCACCTACACTTGTAAAAATGATTATTTTTCATTTTAAAATTTGTGTATGTGTATGCATATTTATTTTAACTTTACCTCACTTTGGTGGTTTGGGTGCACATTGAGTGACCATTAATTGGTGTTTTAATGAATGATGAAAATGTGAGATACATATAAAACCTTATAATAATAGGGAATTGAACTCCAGTTACAGGAAGTGATTTGTCCATATCAGACCACTTATGAGTAGTGTATTTTCCATAGTCCACACTGCCTTTCTGCAGTTTAGATTTCTTACGTGGAATCCAGTGGATGGCAACATCATCCACCGACTCAGGTAATACAAGAGAATAAAAAAGTTAAGTTTGGAGAACAAAAAGGACAATTTTGTGTTTTGTTTTGGACTTACAGAGTTTGAGGTAATAGTAAGGTTTTGTGGACAGATTTAATAGATAATTTAAATTTCAGTTTCAGAGACTGATAGAAAGTTGAGGGTTGGAGATATAAAGGGAGTTAGCAGCATGATAGTGTCATTTGAATTGAATAGGGGAAAATCGATATTTTAGGGGGTGCTGGTAGAGAAAGAGGAGGATGAGAAATAGGAGAATGAGAAATAGGAGATTTGGGAATCTGAATTCATTAAAGAATCAAGCTTGAGAAGAGAGTTTGAATAGGAGACCGTAAAGTCATGAGATTTATTAAAAGAGGATGAGCAACAGTATCAAATACTGAGTGGAGTCCCACAGGACACTAGTGACTTTTTTCAAATGTTTACAGGAGAGTCAAGGAGGTGGAAGACGTTAAATGGACTGAGAAGCAGAGCAGGGAGTGAAAGGAAGTGATGGCCACATGGGAGAAATTAGAGAAGGAAATGATTCCATGCGATTATAGAGAAAATGGGATGAAGGAAAGACTTTTGGAAATTAAGTAGATTCATGATAAAATCCAAAGTAATTTCCTGTCACCTTTGGGGAGATGTCTCTAGTGTCATAAATGGCTTTTAAATAGCCATTAATATCATCTCCTTAAAGATAATTTAAAGCTAAAGTTACACATACACCATATATACACAATTCATTTCCCTTCAGCTTTATTGAGATTTAATTGACAAAAATGATATGTATTTGACAACATGATGTCTCAGCATATTTATCCACTGTGAAATTACCACAATCAAGCTAATTAATATATCCATCTAAAACCACTAGAAGAAAACTTAGGGGGAAAGTTCTACAGCAATGATCTTGGCAATGAGTTTTTTGGGTATGACACCAAAAGCACGAAGCAAAAATAAACAATTGGGACTACATCAACCGAATAAGTTCATGCATAGCAAAAGAAATAATCAACAGAATAAAAAGGCAACCTAGAGAATGGGAGAAAATATTTGCAAGCCGTATATCTGATAAGGGGTTAATATTCAAAATATTTAAGGAAGTCACACGACTAAATAGCAAAATAAAATAACTCAATTAAAAAATGGGCAAAGAACATGTATAATCACTTTTCCTAAGAAGGCATACAAATAGCCAACAAATATGTGAAAACATGCTCAACATCACTAATCATCAGGGAAATGCAAATAAAAACCACAATGAGATATCAGCTCATCTCTTTTAGGATGACTGTTACCAAAATGTCAAAAGATAACACATGCAATTTCTGTCATAAATTCCCTTAAAAATGTTTACTCATTTATTAGTGTCCTTAATCTCGACCCTTAAATTGCCAAATTGCTTTCAGAGAGCAAAACTTCATGCCTTGTCATAATTCTCATGACTTTACTCTCTCTTATTCATTCAAACTCTCTTCTCAGGCTTAGATTCTTTAACAGATTCAAATTCCCAAATCTCCCCTCTTCAAAAGCCTAGATTTGGAAGAACATTAAAAATGCTATATAATAGCGAGTATCACAGTGATATCCTTTGGATGTCTTATTCAATATGTGCTTTTGCTATAATATATTTACATAAGGATTTAAGCCACTGTCTTCTTTAAGCTCAGACATAAAGGTTACTGTATATGAGATACATTTTGCTTCCTTTAGTTGAAGACTAAAAAAGCAGAGCAAGAAAGTAACATGTTTATTAGAATGTTCCATTTAGTGCCATGTGAGGGAGTAAAGCAGGTAGTTGCCTCCCCCTTCACTCTCCAGGTCAGGAAGGCAAAGGTAATTCACCTCACAGATAAGACATCACCCAGAAGCAGAGGCTACCAGCGGCTGAAAGTTACACTTCAGTTTTCTGATCCTCGATGATGTGGTGGGTTTTAAAAAAATGCTGTTCTGTTGTTTCTTAAGGGACTCTGTACAGATTAAAGTTATAATAATTTGCTCCACAGTGAGAAAAAAAGTCTATATTTTAAAAAGAACTGTTCCAAATTGACAAAACAGCAATGCTTAAAAATGGTTTTTATCTTGTAGGCTGGCAGAGAAGTACAGGGCAGTCTGGTACAGAAGTGCTTAAATTGGCTGTCACTGGGGTCCAGACATTTGGGTGGTATAAAGAACTTAAAGTTGAAAAATTAATGAGACCATATGAGCAAAAATAAATGAAAAAGAAGGACGACAAATACATAAGTGTTGCAAGGAAGTAGAGCATTAGTTGAAAGCTTCTAGCACAGGCCATGAGCTAGGGAGAAATGGAAGTGAGCTGGAGAGGTTAGCTATGGAAAGTATTGTGGAAGAAAGTGAACTTGAAAAGGTGTTTGAAGGAAAGGTGGGCAGCCTTTGTCTTTATAGACAAAAAACCAACAAACAATGACACAGAGTTTTGTTTTATTAAAAATTTACAGTGTCTGCTATGTACCCAGCACCACACTGGCCACTGAGGATAGAGAAGAGATGAAGTCAGAAATTACAGACCCATTCAGTACAGCTTTATGTTTAAGAGGGCTTGGAATCAGTATTCAAATTCTGGCTACATTATTTTCAGGGTGTGTGGCCTTAGGAAAATTACAGTATCATTTGACTTTCCTTATTTCTAAATCTGAGACAATGGCTCCTTGGTGGGGGTGGCGGCTATGGTAAGGAATACATGGGAAAATATGTCTAAACTATTAAACAGTGTCTGGTGTTTATATAGTAAATGCTCAGAAAATGGATATTGTTTTGCTTGGATTGAAGCTTATGGCTAGTGAAACAGAAGGAGATTTCACTGGAGTGTTTGGTTTGCAGGCAACCTGTGAATGGCCTTCATTGCTGGTCTAGGAATTTGAACACATTCTTTAAGTCGTAGAGTCCTTACAGGACATTGCCCAGGTGAATATCATGATCAGAGTGGTTATGTAATAGCTGGATTAGAACAGAGGACATGGCATTCAGTTAGCTAATAATACTTGACATCCTGGAATAAGTTGTATCATAGTTTTCTGTTTTTAGGAACATGTGGAGACCCTACTTTAAGAAGAAAGGTACAACATGAATTTAGGCAATTTATAACATGATCCTAAAGAGTTTTTTGAAGTGTTTATACAAAATTAAACATTCCCTTTATCCCACTCTTAATCATCCTGCCCATCCCTCATTATAGAGAAGCCCTAGATATCTGAAAGGCTTCTATGTTTTCAGATATTTTATAAATAAAATCATTGGATATGGGAAAAGATTGTTGTCATTAAACTAATTGCACTAAATCTCTCTGTAGCAAAAGTTTTAATATGATGTTTGGATATTAATGGGAGTTTTAATTGATATAAAAGGGCTAGTATTCACTCGGCAAATATCAATTTAATGCTTATTATTTACTTAGGTATTTGTACAAGTTCTTTAAAAACAGATGGACTGACCTGCTTTGTTCAGTGTGTTAGGTACTTGTGGATCTCAACTCAAATGGGGATAATAGTATCACTGCTGCCTTGCCTACATTGCGCAGCTGTGTGAAGTGACATGGATCTGCACATGCCTTGTATATTAAGCTGTCAACACCACTGAGCCCATATGCTTTTAGACAAAAGGTATTTGGTTTGCTCTTTCAAATCTCCACGTCTCTGGCCATTGGGAAAATCAATTTGTAACTTGAAATATATAAAAGTGACACAAAAATCAAGATAACAAAAACAAATCCTCTGTTGATGTTGCAGCTTTTTCTCTGCTTGCTGTAGGCTGCAGATAAATTTTTATATGAATAGCACATGTGAGTGGAAACACTATATATGACTGTTGATATGTAAAGTCTTGGAGATAGAAGATTTGAAAGCCACATTAGAGGTATGTGTTATCAAGAAGTATATAATCCCATTGGATGGGGACAGATACACAAATAAGATACATACATCTAGAGCTGAGTTGAGACATATACAGAGTGTTATGGGAATGAAAAAGGAGGAATAAGGATTAAGGGGTAGAAGAGACGTTTCAGTTGGGCCTTGAGGGATGAACAGGTATTTGATAAGTGAGTGGTTGTGTGGGGAGAATGAAATCGTTCTAGACAGAAGGGGTAGCTTGGTGACAAGTACAAAGACACGAAAAAGTGATAGCCCTCAGGAAGCCGTGAAGGGCTGGGTAGAATGGAGCTTGGGAGTGATAGGATTAAAACACAAAAGCTGACATACACATAGTTTCAGCATGCAAATAATTCTATCTTTGGGGCAAAAGAATTTGTACATCCAATAAATGAACAATGCAGACAGCAGCTTAAGGATGGGTGTATATGCATGTGTGTTAGTACCCAGTATTGTAACATATAGGTAATTTTGTTTAAAACAACATACATATACAAATGTACCATATGTACTGTTCAAGGACAAGCCCGCTACTCAGTGTTGGAAACAAAAGCTGAATATATTGTTCATTACGCAAGGGAAAGCTCTACTCCTAAAGCACAGTGAACAAAGTAAGTGGATGATCTTGTGCAGACTTTGGAGAAGTCTTTTTCTTTTTGGGAGTTTGAGTTTAAAGGTCTTTTAGAAGTAGGGGTATTTAGGGACTGGCCAACCTTTATCCCAGAAATTCTAAACATCATAGAGAGGCAATTCCTGATTGACGTTCAGAAATCTCGTATTGAAGTGGTATTGGCACATATTGATGACCAGTCTCAAAATTATCATATGTTCAAGGCTTGAGAATGAGAACAATCAGTGTCTGTCTGTCTTGAATTTGTAAAATAGACCTTTTTCCTCAATGGACATGCCCACAAAATATCACAAGAATATTAAAATGTGAATTTTACACATTTGTATATGCCACTGTGCTTATTACTTTATATACGTCCTCTTATTTAATCCTTGTTTCAATTTTAAGAGATATTATTTCTTCCTTTTACTGGATAAAAAAGGAAAAAGAGTTATTGAGTAACTGGTTCACTGTCACAAAGCTAGTGAGTCACTAATTTGACTCATTTGCAGGTAAGAAGCATAGTGGCTTCTGGGTCATGTAGACTTGGGTGTCTGGGAGGCAGTGCCGAGAGGTCTGCCTTAGGGCAGTAGGTATTTGAGAGACGTGAACTCTTTCCCCAGCTGCTGGGCTAAGTCTAAAACCCTGTCTCCCAAGGCTCTTCAAACTCAGTGGTTCAGTGTTTCTATGATGTAACATTATAATAATTATTATAGTATTTATAATAATAAATACCATATGGTAGTGTCAAAAATATCCACAGATTAAACAAGAAGGGGAAAATATAAAATCACTTGTACACAATGATTCTAGTGATATAAACCTCTATAGGCACATGGTGTGCCTATGAATAGCAACTCTATAAATGGGCACTGTTATTAGGCCAATTTGATATTTTTAATATAAAAATTCTCCTTTTCCTAATCACATTGGAAAATATGAAGATGCTTGATGGTATCCAGTGTTATCAAGGATGTGGGGGATCATGCGCTGTCACACAGCACTGCCAGAAGTATAAACTGGTGCAGTCTTTCAGGAAAGCAGTTTGACATTTACCACAAGAATTAAACATAAGCAAAAGTGTTCTTTAGCACATCTCCTTCCAGAAATGTATTGTATAGACAGACTTGCACTTGTGCCCAAAGGAAGGTGTGCAAGGGTGTTTATTAAAGTTGTCTGTAATAGAAAGAAATGGAAAGAACCTAAATGTTCATCAAAAGAGGAATGCTAAATACATTATTTTATAACTATAGAATTGAATACTGTTTAACTTTTTCAAAAAATGCAAGATTGATCTGTCGATCTGTCTACCTGTTTGTCTTGAAGATATGTTCCAAGAGTGTTGCAGAAGAATATGGAGAATATATTCCCTTTTGTGTATGAAAACTATGTTCATATACATGATCACATATTCTTGGAATATGTCTGAAGAAATAACAAAATTAGGAGTGGCCAGCTTTTGGTAATGCGGAAACACAGGAGGCTTTTAGATTTTGTTCAGTAATCTTCTGTATTGATTGAGTTTATTTTATAAGGAGTATATATTTTTTAAATAAAAATACACCTTGGGTTAAAAAAAAAATCTGTTACTGTTTGAATTCCTAAAATGACTCTGTGTTTCCAGTTTTGTTAATGCCAATCGTCCTATCTGAGTTTCCCCAGAATTCTTGATAGAATGAGTGGGAAAAGGGGCATCTGCCTGGGTAAGAGATGAAGAGAGCATATCCTTCTCTATTCTCTCATCCCTTTTTCTAGCTTTTGAGGCCTTTGCTTAGGGCTGAGCACCCAGGAAGATGTGGAGGAATAAGAAGAAGTGGGTAGACTTTTGTTGGCACTGTGACTAGGAATTTCCTGGAGGGAAGAGAGAACTTCAAACTATGTATTGAAACAGAATTCAGTTGGATTAAACTATGTAGAACAAATAATTATGATGCCAGTATACCTCCTTTTGAATGTAGATTAACAAATTAGAAATGAGGGAATAATTTAATTGAATTGAACTGAAGTTTAACTTGATCTAATCGATGAAGAAATTTAGTACTGTTAAAAGGATATTCAAAGGCTTGTTTAATCTGCTGTATAGAATTGCTATTAAAGATTTCATGAGCTCATTGTTGGTATCAAACATGCTAGTAATTACACATCAGACTTATCTGATTATGCCTACATGATAATATACTATCATATATTATTTTTAAGAAGAGTTGCTAATTATTAGGGAAAATATGTTCATGAGATTCTGTTTAAAACTCCATGACATGCTCCTGTTTGTTCATAGATGAGTTGACATAACGAGAGACTTTTTGCTAGCTCATCTTCATGTGCAAAGCATCAGTCTGACAATAATATATGTAAGAAAAACTTGAAGATTTTATAGACAGTCAAATCTGTTCTTTTTATAGGAACTAAGTATAATAATAGCTCCTAATATGTTTCTAATACTTTCTATACATTGTTTCTAATATATCTCTAATTAGTAATCTCACACATTTTCATAAAATCCTAACAGATTTCATCCTTAATCTTGATCTGGGCTGACCACATATTGCCATGATTTATTTGTATATTTTTTTTAGACACAGTGCATCTTTGGACATCAATCTTTCTGGAGGCAAATACACGAACTAAATGCCCTTGGAGACAGGCAGCTAAGATACACATAGAATTTGCCTTAAAAAACATACAGTATAAGACCAGAGCAGAGAGGACATGAATTTAAGAAGAAATAGAGGAGTGGGTAACCTTAATAATATGACTACTTAGATTTTTCAAATGTTATAGTTTGCAGATAGTTTAAATGCTTTGGTTAGTAGTTAATTTCTGAAATGTTTTTAATATAGTAAATAACCTAGGGACTAAACGCAGTTTCTAGGTTGAAATCATAACCTTCCATAGCTTGGCATGTGACCTTTCTTGGAAATACGGTAATTGCAAATATAATTAAGATGAGGCCATAGTGGAGTAGGATGGGCTCCTAGTCTAATCTGATTGGCATTCTTATAAAAAGATAGTCCTGTGAAGGTTGAGAGGCACAAGGTGAATGCTATGTGGAGGATGCCGTGAAGGCAGAGGTTAGAGTTATGCAGCTGCAAACCAACAAGTGGTAGATTTTCAGCAAACCACCAGAAGCTAGGAAGAGGCAAAGAAGGATTCCCCTCTTCATTTCAGAGACAGCATGGCCTTAATTCTGAACTTTTAGCCTCCAATATTGTGAGACAATAAATTTCTGCTGTTTTAAGCCACTCAGTTTGTCGTTCTTTGTTAATTCGGCACTAGGAAGTGAATAACCCATGAATATGTGATTACGATGTTCTTCATATGCACACGTCCATTCTCTGTAAGGTGCTCCGGCTCATTAGAGTGACCACTGAGCTCAAGGATGAGATGCCTTACCTCTCTAGCTTCAGTTTCCTGATCTGTAAAATATTTAGACAACTACCAAAAGCAGTGTCATATGCAATGAGACTACACATAAAACACACAGCACAGAGCTTGGAATATAATAGATGCATAATAAATAAACACGAATTCTGTTACATTACCTTGCTTTAAATCGTGCAAGGCAGCAGATTGCTCCAGGAGAAGCTTTGTTCAAAGGCTGTCCTCATTAGCCTTTGAGTGAGAGAAGCCAGGTCTATGTCAGTAACAGGGTATACTTCTTACTTGGCCTAAACAGCCAAGAAAGAAACAAAGAGGGTGTATCTACTTCCAAAGTAAGCTTCTTTGGTTTTTGTTTTGTTACTGTTTCTGTTTTGTTTTTGGCTACTCTACATGAAAATAAAGATATTTGTAGAATTGCTACAAGTGAATGTCTTTCCTTTAGATAAAGGAATGGGACCATGCTTTTCAATGGTCAGAATCAGGGAAGACAAGTATGGAAATGAATAGCTGTGGTTATACTTAGTTTTATATGCAGGATTGCTCTGAACTGATTTTTTCCCTAATATCTCCTCTCTCCTTTCATGCATCATTTACACAATGGATTTTTATTACTTCAGAGTGTGTGGCTTCCCCCACAGCACCTTTTTTACCCTAAAGAGTTCTCTCCAGTTCACTGAAGAGCCATCTTTAAAAAGACACTTGGTTTCTCTGAGCATACACTTAGCTCATCAGTGCATATGCATTCATATCTGCTTGTTATAGAAGACTGACCAGTCTTAGGCTGGGCATCCTACATCTTGGCATCTGCTGTTCTAATTTCTGTATTTTTGTGTGTGTGTGTGTGTGTGTGTGTGTGTGTGTGTGTTTGTATATGTGTGTTGACAGCCTATTTCTTACTCATTCCCTCCCTTTATTATAAGAGGGAAACAAACATCTTTATCACTTACACATGAGACTCAGGTGCACATTCCTCTGGCCTAAGCAACACATGAAATTAAATTTGGATGAGCACGGAAAGCTGTTGTCAGGCCCTTGCCTGAGAGCAAGTTTTAATGGGTCAGAGATGGAAGTGAGCATAAGGAGAAAAAAATGGGGCAACAAGACAGAAGAAAAAGCAAAAATGGAGACTGCTCATGAGAATGTTTTGCCTCCTTCATAATGTTGCCAGAGGCTAGTTCTAGATTAACACTCCACAGCAAGAAAATAGTCCACCTGCTGTATGCAGACAAGGAATCTGCTCAATACTGTCATTATAGAGACCAATTACGGAAGGAATGAAGGACTAACAGATACTGAAAGAAGCCCAGGTCACTTCCATTTTGGGGGCTTTGATAATGTTGAAGAGAAAAAAGAGAAGAGAACACAAAAGGAGAAAATAAAAGTCAAAACCAGGTCATCAAACTGTAGTATGGTTTACATGTTTTCCTTCAAGTTAACACTCCTTTCCTATAGGGAGAAAGCCAAAAGTCTCAATTTGAGGCCCTTACTAAGAATGAGCATTGGGTAAAGTGTTGTTCTTGCAACCCCCATGCCAGATGCTGACATTGATACCATTAGCTATCCTTTGATCCAGTTCCATATGGTATGTTTGAGAGCCATTGTTCTTAGGTAATAGCAATATGTCATCATGTGAGGTATTCCTCACTTTTTTTCTGATACCCACACACTGGTAATATCTGGAAGAGCACCCCTAATAGCTGTGTCTGGAGATTTGCATTAAAAATCTGACTGCCTGTCTGGATTCTGGCTGAGCTGATGAAGGGGCTTGACATTTCCTGGCAAGGGTGTGAGAGATGTGGCAAAGCTGTGGTGCTGTTGATCTGTGTTCATTCAGTGGGGGGCTGAATGAACTGCTTCTGAATTTTTTATACTGTGTATAGTAATGGGCAAATGAGTGAGGCCTGAAAGATTTTAACTGTGCTTTCTTCTACTACTCTTTGGCCTCCATTCTCACAGAGGAAACCTCCTGTTGCTTTTTATTTCAAATGCCCCCATAGTTTAAACGGTGATAGATATAACTGTTAAAAAATTGAGGAAAATGAGAAAATGATCCTACCTGTATTGTTCATATTATTAGTATGTTCAGAGAGCAGTCTTATTAACTGCAAGAATATGATAGAAACTCAAGAAGGGAAGATTTTCCCAGCTGTGTGTATTTAGATGTAAAAGTATCCCAAATAAATCTTTAATACATATTGGGAAATTAGCATGAAATTAATAAACAAAGCTTGGAAAAGAATAGGTTAGTATATAATAATACATACGCAGTGCAACTGTGCTTGGCTAGGACTGTTGTCAGGGTGATTTGCAGGAGAAGCAGCCAATAATTGTAGTAAGACAGGAAATTAAAAAGCAGAAGAGGAAAGACATTTTCAAAGTGGCTGGATGGCTAGAGGAGAAATGCCTCCAGCATTGCCACACTGAGAACTTCCAAGAAAAAGATCTGATTCAAGAGACATGTTTTTCTTCTCTGTTCCTCTACTTTCATTATCCTTAGAGAACTTGGCAAGAGACAAACAGGTGGTGGTGAGGACAAAATGCACAGTAAATGCCATGGCCTTGACCTTGCAGAGTTTTTGTGGATCTAGTAGGACACACATAAGTTCTGCATCACATTTTTTCGATATTAAGGCTTACTTAAGGTAGTGGATGTTGAATAACATCATAAAATACATTCTTCTATATACAAAAAGGCCCGACTATTTACTACCTTGTCTGGTATGTTCTGTCTATGTACTACCCAATTACTTAGTATCTTTTTCTTTCTTTTTACCCCGCTTGGGGAATGAGTTAAATAATTTTATTCCCTGGTATGCTTTAAAAATTTTCAATAGGCCGGGTGCAGTGGCTCATGCCTGTAATCCCAGCACTTTGGGAGGCCGAGGGTGGATAATCTGAGGTCAGGAGTTTGAGACCATCCTGGCCAACATATTGAAACCCCATCTCTACTAAAAATACAAAAATTAGCTGGGCATGGTGGCACGTGCCTGTAATCCCAGCTACTCAGGAGGCTGAGGCAGGAGAATCCCTTGAACCAGGGCGTTGGAGGTTGCAGTGAGCCAAGATGTCACCACTGCACTCCAGCCTGGAGACAGAGCTAAGACTCCATCTAAAATAAAATAAAATAAAATTTAATAATGAGCATTTTGCTAACCTAATTAAGCTGTTATACTATTTCATGTTTTATTATGTTGAATATGATCAAGTAAGACTCAAAAATGCTAAGTGTCTTTTAGAACAAATAGGCTCTTGTATGTTTTTGATAGATACTTAAGAAGTTTAGAACCATTTTCTTCTTTGATATTTACCTGCCAAGTTAAGGGGGAAGAAAAGGAAATTGTCAGGTTTTGCTTGGCCATGTACACTCATTTGAGGTCTTAAAGGAACTTGGGTTCCTTTCATAGGTTTGAAACCCTGGAGGGCCATTCTTCATTCTGAGACTATTGTTTGGGAAGTAAAATTCCATGAAAAGGGACCTGTGTGCATCTCTAGTGATATGTGGGCTGGTGGATTAACAATATCTGCCTTGTCATGTGCACACACACATACCCTAATAATTCTTTTTTCTATTGTATGCTTTGACTTCAACTTAAGAAATACCTCTGAAATTCTAGTGCCAAACACATGTTTGAGAAAAAAAATGCATCATATATTTAGCACATAAAGTGCTTTTGTATGCTTGTGTTCATCTCATAAGATGTAGTGCAAATAAAAAACAAGTCATCTGTGTTATGTGCAAAAAAGAGCATGGGGCATGAATAGTGTAGAGGCTGGGGTTCCCATTATTTAACTTGCCTAACAATAACCTATGGAGCTTGTAAACTTGCAGATTCCCAGGCCCTCCTGGTGATTGAGTCTGCATTTGTCGAGTTGCCCAGGAATTTGTGTGTTAATGAACATACCAGATGATTAATGACACAGGTAGTGCTGGAAACACTGAGAGGATAACCTTATACTGACTGTGGTGACTATTACTTTGGGCCACACATTTGAGGAAAAGTTATGTCTAAGGATTGTTCACCTGTTCAGTCATAACATCCCATGTGAGTATGTATGGCAGATACAAGAAGAGTAGAAAAGAATCTCTCTGTTGCTAAAGGACAGTGGTAAATTTGACATCACTTTTTTGTTTCGAAGAGAAAAACTTCATCTGTTGAATGTAATAATTATTGTATTTACCTCATAGGAAGGATTAAATAAGGTAGTGATTGTAAAATGCTTCTCATTGTATTCCACAGTGTCTGATGAAATGTTTAGTGGACATCATGCATCCTTCTTCTATCATTCATTAGTATTTAAGCTACGTATTTCCTGTTTGTTGTGTTATCTTTAATACAGTGAGTTGACCTAAGGGCTCAGATGATCATTTTGTTTATTATCTTGTGGTTGAAGAGCAAAGTTTTCTCCTAATCAAAAAAAAAAAAAAAAAAGAGAAAAAAATTGCAGTTTCCCACTCTATTGTTCTTTTTAAAAACAAAACAAATATTTTTATTAAAACAGAAGTTGAAGTTTAAAAAAGCATCCACTTTTCCTTATAGGGCTCAAAGTTGTAGTGGCCTGTGGTAATAGAAGATCAGTTTCCATACAACTTAAAAGTGAACATGGACAGACAGTTCAAATGGCAAGTGACTGCGATAATCCCTTTGTTCTCAGGAAGAGCACAGATCTTCCTTGCTTTATAAAGGAGGAATATTTTTTAAAGGCATAGTTAAATTATCTTAATGGAAATGGAATCAACTCGTGAAGTGTCTGGGTCCTCAAATAAGAGCAGCCTTGTCAATCGCTTCTGACTATATTATCATAAAGAAAATAAACAAGAGCCTTCAGGAACCATTTGCTTTTATCCTAGTAACTTAATTCTCCTACGACTAAAAGGTCAAGCACTTAAATAGTACCTTTGTTCTATAATTAGAAAATCTAATATGCTAGAATTTTGAGGGGAGATGAGGAGCCTCTCTTCAACAACTGTTAGCTTTTTATGTACTCTAGCTGCCTAATCTTGGGACTTAGAAGGTTTAACTGGGGTCAAAAAATTTCAAATCTTAAAAGATTTAGACAGAGAGAAATCACGTATGATTCAGGCTTTCTTCTTTTTAGTAAAAAGTGTTAAGAATTTCTTTGTCAACAGAGAGAGAATGTGGCCTAGGCGGATCGGCACATCCTCACAGCTACTCATGACTTTAGAGGGAACTAGGTATCCATGGTATCTCCTTCTTTGTATCCAATAAGACACACTTTGAGAAATTAATTTAACCTTGGGGTGTTGGTTTTGGATTCCCATGTCAAGTATTACAAGTCACATATCTTTCAAATACAGTACTTACAAAGTACAGGCTTCCTTCTAAAAGTGGATTCTTAGAGAATTATGTCTAGATTAAATTCCCTTTCAAGTGAATTGAATCTGAAATACACTGGGGATGATAGCCCTTTCTAGGAAAGATGTATGATAGGCCAGGCGTGGTGGCTGATGCCTGTAATCACAGCATTTGGGAGGCCGAGGCGGGTGGATCACCTGAAGTCAGGAGTTCGAGATCAGCCTGACTAACATGGTGAAACCCCGTCTCTATTAAAAATACAAAAATTAGCTGGATGTGGTGGTGCACACCTGTAATCCCAGATACTCAGGAGGCTGAGACAGGAGAATCACTTGAAGCCGGGATGTGGAGGTTGCAGTGAGCTGAGCTGAGATTGTGCTATTGCATTCCAGCCTGGGTGACGAGAGTAAAACTCTGTCTCAAAAAAAAAAAAAAGAAAAAAAACCCAAGAAGGATGTGTGATAAGGTTCTCCCCTTTTACTGTGTAATGTAAAACCAATTATGTTCTATTGGTCGATGATTTCCAACACGGTAGTTTCAACTAAGCAGTTTCCTCCAGTGATGGACACCAGCATCTCAGGCACGTGAATGCCATATGGTGGGTCCTATAGTCATGTGAACCACTAAGATTTACTGCCTGTTTTTGGAGGCAGATTTCATTAGCGGAGTCTCATTATGATTTTGAAATTTTGTTTAAACAGAATGTTTGTGGAAAAATATTCCCCACATGGAAAATTTTCTGCTTATGTTTGATTGTTATGACAAGTAAAGCACTGCAGGCCCCCTACAAATCATAGAAGTCTCTGGCTAAGTTAGCACCCTGCCACTTCAGAAAAAGCATGGAGTCTGTGATTTCCTTACCATTCCTGTTTTACAGTTTGTTTCTACTGAGGAAATTTTGTTTCTCAAAATCTGATTTGTTCAGAATTATCTAAACTGTCCAAATTCACCAGCAAATAGTGACTCTTCCATTTTATTTTGCATAGTATGCATTTTAATTTGGTTTCTAATAAAGCGAAGTCAAACACAGATTGGAATGAGAGAAATGAGGAGACACTCCCTGCCTGAGACCTTGGAAGTGGTGTACACCTTGCTGTTTTCCCAGACAAGTGGACGACTGCTTGATGACTATTAACTTTTATGATCATGAGTGGTGAAGCTCCTTTCTTTCTCTGCCCCTTTTAATAATCGACTGGTGCCAGCAATTCTTTTAGGCTCAGTATGACAGATCCAGCCCAGTCTCCCATATTGGAAACCATAATACATTTTTAGTTGGCACACTGCATTTCACATCAAATTGTTCTGTTTCAGTTGTGTTGCTTCTTTCCCCCCAACTGGGCTGTTAATTCCTTGAAAACAGGAGAAACGCTAGAATATAGGAAAGAGCCAGGGAAAATCAAGGTTCAGTATCTTCTGAATATTCCCTATTGATCAAGTTCATCATCGTAATGCATGAAATTTCTATCTAATAAAAGTTTAAACTGTTCTTTAAAATGTTAAAAATATTTTGAGATAAAAGTTAATTTTTAGCATCTAAGTTCTATGGTGGCTGGAGAGTCACTGTGGGAATAAAATAGATTAACTACTTGATAGAAGAAACTCCTCTGAAGTCAGAGAAGCATCCCTGCTTGTCAGAGTGGAGGCAGGCATTTTTAACAGCGAGCTCATGACTATGAAATAGACATGGATCCTGTAACATTTGTGCCTCGCATTTAGTTAGAAAATATTCTCAGAATGGAATGAATCTCACTAAATTGCTATTTTCTCTCGGGTGTATTATTCATCTTCTCAGAATTTTCCTGTGTTTTAGTGATTACTTCTTTAAATATCTTCTAACTACTAGTGCCATAAAGATAATATGCTAAAGAAATATGGTTCTAGATGTTTCCACAGTAGAAAATATATTTTTAAAGTAATTATTTGCAAATGTCAAATGTCAGATTTTTTTTTTTTTTTAGCTCTTAAACATCTTTGATGTGGACAAGTCTAAAATCCTGACAGGAACCTTATTAGATAATAATAAACAATGATGAGTTTGAACAAAAAATTAAATTGCTTGAGATCTTACAAAAGTGAGAGAATTATATTTTGTTTTTACTCCCCTTTCATTTCAAATTTCTTGACTGTATAACTCTATTCAGATGCTTTTATTCTATACTATGGAAAATATTTATGTTTATACTAAAACAAAACATACTGAGTTTATGCACTTGCTTTCTGTAATATGCTCTATTGTATTTTAAGTTGTGAAAGACTATGACATATGCATAAGAATTCCTGCTTGAAGTGTGGTCTTGTCGATAAAAATACAATGACACCTTGTACACATTGCTATACTTGCCATTGTGACAGTTTATACGTTTGTTGTATTTTATCTACAGTGGACTGTACAATAAAAATCTTATCTAGAAGGAAAAAAATCCTAAAACCTGCTAAGCTTGAATAATGCTTTTACTTGTACTGAGTTTAAGATCGTATCTTGGTTCAATATAAAACATCTGTTTGCACAGGAAGTTTTGTTAGAATCATTTTTTTTTCTTTAATGATCCTTTCTTTTCAATAGAAAAATACAGCTCCCTATAGTTTAAGGGAAGTAAGGTAAACAGAAAATGAAAACCTCATAAAAGTCAATGTAAGATAACCCTATGTGATGCTCCAAGAGACTGAAAACCAAGCCTTAGTGTGCTAGTCCTAAAGGTAGGGGAAACAAGAGCTAAAAATCTACAAACCCAGTGAAGTTTGGGGCCTGGGTTGAGTATATTTTGGAATATTTAGAATATTAGTTGGGCCTGCTTAAAGTTGAATATTTGAGTGTGGGAAAAGATAGGTTTTCCTAATACATGAATGACACAAGATTCTGTCTACATATGTGAAAACTTAGGTCTTTGATGTGCAGTCGTAGGTCATTTAACGATGAGAATACATTCTGAGAAATACATGCATCCTTGGACAATTTTGTCATTGTGCAAACATCGTAGAGTATACTTACCCAACCTGGATGGTATAGCCTAGGCTATGCTGTTTAACCCAGAACTTTCTAGCACCAGACTTTCTAGCACCAGAGATGGGTTTTGTGGGAGACAATTTTTCCATAGACCAGGGGTAGGGGGGCAGGGATGGTTTTGGGATGATTCAAGAGCATTACATTTATTGTGTACTTTATTTCTATTATATTGTAATATATAATGAAATAATTATCCAACTCATCATAATGTAGAATCAGTAGGAGCCCTGAGCTTGTTTTCCTGCAACTAGATGGTCCCATCTGGGGGTTTTTGGAGACAATAACAGATCACAAGGCATTGGATTATCATAAGGAGCACACCTTCTAGATCCCTCGCATGCACAGTTCACAGCAGGGTTCATGCTCCAATGAGAATTTAATGCCAATGCTGATGTGACAGTAGGTAGAGCTCAGGTGGTAATGCAAGTGATGGGAAGTGGCCGTAAATACGCATGAAGCTTTGCTCTCTTGCCTGCCACTTACCTCGTGCTGTGTGGCCCACGTTCCAACAGGCCACGAACACCGCGGTACTGGTCCATGGCCCAGGGGTTGGGGACCCCTGGTCTCTCCTATTGTTGCTAGACTACAAAACTGTATAGCATGTTACAGTACTGGGTACTGTAGACAACTGTAACACAATGGTTAAATGTTGGTGTCTCTAAATGTATTTAAACATGGAAAATACACAGTAAAAATCCTGTATCCAAGATTAAAAATGATGTACCTGTATAGGGCATGTACCATGAATGGAGCTTGCAGGACTGAAAGTTGCGCTGAGTGAGTCAGTGGGTGAGTAGTGAGTGACTGTGAAGGCCTAGGACATTACTATCCACTACTTTAGACCTCATAAACACTTTATGCTTAGGCTATACTAAATTTATAAAATGTTATTTTTTCAATGATAAATTAACATCAGCTTTAATTTTTTTACATCATAAATTTTTAAATATTGTTTGACTTCCTGACTCTTTTGTAATAAACCTTAGCTTAAAATACTAACAGTTTGTATAACTGTACAAAAATATTTTCTTTCCTTATATCCTTATTCTATAGGCCTTTTCAATTAAAAAAAGTATTTTACTTTTTAAATTTAATTAAAACTAAGACACAAGCACACGCATTAGCCTAGGCCTGCACAGGGTCAGGATCATCAATATCACTGTCTTCTTGTCCCACTGGAAGGTCTTCAGGGGCAATAGCATGCCTGGAGCTGTCATCTCCTATGATAACAATGCCTTCTCCTGGATAACTCCTGAAGGACCTGCCTGAGGCTGTTTACAGTTAACGTTTTTAAAATAAGTAGAACGAGTATGTCTAAAATAACGATTAAAAGTATATATACACGCCTGTAATCCCAGCACTTTGGGAGGCAGATCACGAGGTCAGGAGACGGCACCTGGCATAGAAACAAGGCCTAAGGTTTCTATCATCCGGATATCAACCCAGCATGATTCAACATCAGCCTGTTCTGATGACTTCTGAGCTGGAATTAGAATGTAGTTGTTTCCTTCTCCAAACGATCACACTGCCTTTACCACCCACCCCCCAAAATCGGCCCATACTCTATGTGAAGGGTATGCGCAAAGTCAGGAGACTTAGGATAAACTTCATGTTAATGACATTTTCAAATAATATGCTTGATATATTTTCACATAAAATACTCCAATAGTTCTAAAATTAATCTGAAACAGTACAAATACATCATAAAGTGTCCAAAACGTCCAGAAACAGGAAAAACAGTGTATTTGTTGCGTCTTTTTTTCTTTAGATTAACAATGGATCCACTGCTTAAACTTTAGAGGTATGTCACCGGAAAAGATCTGGTCTGGTTGAAGAAAAACAAACTGAACACACTATTTGAAAATGTAAATTAACATACTGCTTAAAAATAAGTTAACTGCCGGCCGTGGTGGCTCACGCCCATAATCCCAACACTTTGGGAGGCCGAGGCGGGCAGATCACAAGGCCAGGAGATCGAGACCATCCTGGTTAACACTGTGAAACCCCGTCTCTACTAAAAATACAAAAAATTAGCTGGGCGTGGTGGCGGGTGCCTGTAGTCCCAGCAACTACACGGGAGGCTGAGGCAGGAGAATGGCGTGAACCCGTGGGGCGGAGCTTGCAGTGAGCTGCACTCCAGCCTGGGCGACAGAGCAAGACTCCATCTCAAAAAAAAAAAAGTATATATATATATACACACACATAAACTAGTAACATAATCATTTCTTATCAAGTCTTATGTACTGTACATAATCATAGGGTCTATCCTTGTATACAGCTAGCAGCGTAGTAGGTCTGTTTACACCAAGATCACCACAAACATGTGAGTAATGCATTGTACATTAAGAGGGCTATGACATCATTAAGTGACAGAAAATTTTCAGCTCCATTATAATCTTATAGGACCATCTTATATGTGGCCTGTTGACCAAAATGCTATAATGTAGTACACGACTCTATTAGAGAAATATTTACCATTGCATGACATAAAATCACTGCACTGCGTAGCTGCTAACATTTCTGCTCCTGGCTTCTAGTTTTTAATGCCTAATCTATCCATGTCCTTTCTCATTTAATGATTTTGATCTCCATGTTGAAAACCTATGCGACCCATCTGTCACCTGACTTTCTGCCTTCCGTGATGGCACAGCCACACACCAATAGCCGGGAAACTAGCTCTGATCAAAGGATGTTACTTTGCTTGGGGATCTTTCCCTCTGACACTATCCACACTGCCTGCCACCACTAAGACCAGTCATCACTCCAGCCTACCTTCACACTGACGTCACTGGGTGCCTCCTGGCTATCACATGCATCCCTGTCTTTGGCTTCTAGTCTTTATGATGTTAGGGATTTATTTTTTCCACTCACAGTTACCTTGTTTGCCCACCTCATAGTCAACCATATGCAATAATGATCCTTGGACCTGTCTCAGCTCTTGTTCTCTCATCTTCTGCTCCTCTTAAAGGGAGAAAAGGGTAGAATTAAGCCTATTGTAGCCTATTATAGATTCACACAAATTCAGTCTGTCCATTAATGCAGCTCCACAAGCCGTTTACTTCTCTTTCATGCAACACTAAACTCCCTCTCACAGAGGCCACACATGATTTGATTTTTCTCCTCTGTCTCTCAATCCTACTTTCGCTCACTTCCAAGTGTATAGCAGAGATCATGGCAGTCTCGCAGGAACTTCTCTGGATCTCTGGTCATGTTCACCTCCATCTGTCATTTCCTTCCTCCCTGCTTGCTTTTTCTTACACCTCATACCTCCATGAAATTTCTCTCTGCCTACCATGTCCTTATAACTGTGGGAAGGCCCTCAGCCTCTCATTCGTTTCCAGTAACCCCAGCTCCGTCTCTTCTACTTTTAAAGATTAGCTCTCACTATCTGAAGACAAAGCAACCAAATAGCTTTTGGTCAAGTGCGCTGTCCTCTGTCAGAACTCTCATACTTAATGTGTGGCCCTCATCTGATTGCTGCATTTTCATCATGAGGATCTCCTTATGTCCTTTCACCCTGACTTCGAACCATACTGAATTCACACTTCTGATTCTTCTCCAGTTACCTGATGGCTTCTTTCTCACCCTCAGATTTTAAATATGAATGTTTTAAAAAGTTTTTCATGGTTTTCACTCCTGGTTCTTTGCTTGTCATTCCCTAGTCTCAACACTCAACTATATTTTCATGATGCCCCAAAATATGCCTTCACACAGAACTCTCTCCAAAATTGTAACTCCATTTTCTCTCTCTCTCCCTTCCTACCTACCTACCTTCCTTCCTTCCTTCCTTCCTTCCTTCCTTCCTTCCTTCCCTCTCTCTCTCTCTGTCTTTCTCTTTTCTTTTCTTTTTTTTTCTTTCTTTCTTGGAGATGGAGTCTCACTCTGTTGCCCAGGCTAGAGTACAGTGTCGTGATCTCAGCTCACTGCAAACTCCACCTCCAGATTCAACTGATTCTCCTGCCTCAGCCTCCCAAGTAGCTGGGATTACAGGCACCCACCATTACACCTGGCTAATTTTTGTATTTTTAGTAGAGATGGGATTTCACCATGTTGGCCATGCTGGTCTTGAACTCCTGATCTCAAGTGATCCACCTGCCTCGGCGTCCCAAAGTGCTGGGATTATAGGCCTGAGCCACTGTGCCCGGCCATAACTCCATTTTCAAATGCCTGCTGGGCATTTCAACTTAATTTTCCTATGATGTCTTACATTTTAGCTTGTCTAAACTTTAATCGGTTATCTTTGTCTAAAACCTTTCCCATTCGACATGCCTCCCCCAGTGATTTTTTATTTCCAAATTTATTTTAATTTTTGAAGGAAATATATAAATACTAGTACAGACATATGCCTTTGGCTTGGTGCTAAGATAATCATATGCAGAGTCGGCTATCACTTCAGATTCTGGAATATTTTCCTTCTTAGAAAGTACACTGTATTGCAGATGAGTGGTTTATCTTTGAGTGCAGTGAATGTGGGATGACTTTATTTTTAGCCATTTATAATGCAAAGCAATGCCCAGATTGTCGATTATTTGCTAATCAAATTCATTGTCCTTTAACAAGTAAAAGCTCACAAGTAAGAACAGTTGTTTCAAGAAATAAATTGGTCTTCCTAGGTAATAAATCTAAAAACAAATTAAAAGTTGATTTAAGGTGTCCTGCGGCCATTTCAATATCATCCTTACCTTAGATTAATGTAGAAAAGAAATGTGGGCAGTTTCTAATGTGCTTGTCTTCAAAGCTGCTTTACTGGCAGTTAGCAATCTGCCTCTCCCCATGGCCCCCTGTGAAATTTTCCATGAGGAATTTGTGCACCTCCCTCAATACACAACCATAGATCTTGATTCTACCAAATGCAGGAGCAGCACTTGCACCTATATTTTAAGGAACAAAGCATAGTGGCAAAGTGTAACTTGTTTCTTTCATCGCCACCCAATATAAGACAAATAAAGTAAATATACTGCCTTTCCACATATGTTTACAATTTACCACTTCTTTGTTTCTCTCTACTCACAAATCCTTTCCAGTGTATTAATAGATTCTGTGGTATGCAAATAATTCATACTGATAGCAGTCATAAATACTGCATACTTAGTAGCAGTTGCAAGTAGTGGTGTTACAATCACATATCATTAATATATATAATTATAAAATATAAAGCAATTGGTGATATAGTTTCCTATTTTCTGCTTATGCTTATCATCAACATACATTCATGGCATGGGATAGTCAAGGCATTGTGGAAAATGCAGTTATGTGACAAGGCACATAACTAGTTGTAAAGAAAGAACAGAAAATTAGGCAGAGAAGGCATCGTTGACAATTGAGTCATTGAGTAAAAAGGTGTTCAGAGGAGGAAGACTTTAACAGTTGTAGGAAAAAATCCTTCTAGTGTTTCTTTCCTTTCCAGATCTATGTAGCTTTTCTAGTTTGTTATGGTTTTCTGTTTGTTTATGCCCATTTCACCAGTTACAAGATGCCTTTGCACTTTAGATACCTCTGAAGTAAAGGAGCATAAGCAAACAGTTTTCCATGTGTGATGTCCTTGCTATACGTTGCACCATCTTTAATTCTTGTGTTTCCTCCACTCCACTCTGATACACTTCATTTCAGTTCCATGGGAAGAACCTGTTTAGATACTGTTTGGAGATTTTTCTAATCATATCATATTCAGTAAATCTGAGTGCCAGTGACAGAGCTTTCATTGTTTCTCTCTGAGAATTCACAGTTAAAAATTATGAGGTCAAGGCAGGAGGATCACTTCAGTCCAGGAGTTCAAAACAAGCCTAGGCAACATAGTGAGACCCTGTTTCTACAAAAAATAAAAAATTAGCCAGGCATGGTGGTACCTGCTTGTGGTCCCAGCTACTCGAGAGGCTAAAATGGGAAGATTGCTTGAGCCCAGGGAGGTTGAGGCTGCAGTGTGCTGAGATCACAGCACTGCACTCCAGCTTGGGTGAAAGAGCAAGACCCTGTCTAAAAAACAAAAAATTTATGACTTGACATTTGACTGCAAATGTCCTTGAAGCATGACAATGATAAAACTATTAAAGACATTTGTTCTGCCTTTTTTTTTTTTTTTAAACAAGTTCCTCTGTCGGGAATGAGATCTTCCCTCTCCCAGCGAATCTCTATCTGGCTAAATTCTACAGTTTCAAGACTCAGTTCAGGAGCCACTTGCTCCAAAAAGCCTTCTGTGCACTGGACACAGTGGCTCATTCCTATAATCCCAGCACTTTGGGAGGCCAAGACAGGAGGATTGCTTGAGCCCAGGGTTTGAAACCAGCCTGGGCGCCAGAGCAAGATAGGTTCTACAAAAATAAAAATAAAAAAACTAGACAGGCATGGTGGTGTGCATCTGTGATCCCAGTTACTTGGGAGGCTGAGGCAGGAGGATGATTTGAGTCCTGGAGGTTGATGCTGCATTGAGCTATGATCATGCCACTGCACTCCAGCCTGTGTGACAGAGTGAGACCCTGTCTCAAAAACAAAAACAGCAACAAAAAACCTAACACCCTCCCCCTCCAAAATAAATAATAATAAAAAGCCTTATGTGGTGCCAATCTGGTCTTAGCTACATAAAGCTGCCACATAACACAGATCCAGGCGGCATTTACTTCCAACTTATATGAATGGCACTTCCTGGTTTTATGCAGTTCACAGCCTGAGCAATGGTGTATAGCAGCCTTGGGTACACGTTGCCTTCTTTGTGCTCCCGCAGCACCCTGTGCTTTTCCTCATTACCATATTGTTTCTATTTATAGTTCTATCCCTTAACACATTGTAGGTATTTTAGAGACAAGAATTGTGACTTAATTTCTGACCCACACTCAGTACATAGTAAAGGTTTGTTTTATTAATTTAAAAAAATGAAGCTTAATGGAACCTCTTGGTAAAATTCATACCTTGATGAAAGCTCTAAAGACCTAAGCTTAATCCACAGTGTTGCTACTTAGCAGTCCAGACTTTCTTCCCAATCCTGACTCCTGATCTAAATACTGGGGTTTCTGGTTCATAAGCATCTTGTTCACCTCATTCCCTGTCCCTTCCCTTCATCTTCGTGTTCTCTATTCTACTGTAACTTAGTTCGTTGGCCATTGTTACTTTCTCCCCATGACTCATTAACTTTACAGAAAGAGTACTAGAGAATCTTTTCAAACCTCTCCACCTCCAATTTCTTCTGTGCTTATTTCCTCTTATTTTCCATTGTGCATCCTCACCATCTTCTTTCCTACTTGCCACTGGAAATTAGAAATTAAGCAGTAAAGGCTGAATTTGGATTTTTTGTTGTTGTTGTTGAGACAGAGTCTCACTCTGTCACCCATGCTGGAATGCAGTGGCACGATCTGGGCTCACTGAACCTCTTCCTTTTGGGTCCAAGGGATTCTCCTGCCTCAGCCTCCCTAGTAGCTGGAACTACAGGTGCACACCACCACGCCCGGTTAATTTTTATAAAAAATATAAAAATATAAAAAATATTTTAAAAATTTATATTTTTATACTGAACCGAGAAAGGCTTTCGCCATGTTGGCCAGGCTGGTCTCGAACGCCTTACCTCAGGTAATCTGCCCGCCTCGGCCTCCTAAAGTGCTAGGATTACAGGTGTGAACCACTGCGCCTGGCCCTGAATTTGGATTTTTGTATCACTATATATTTTTCCTCCCTACCTCTCTTCCTAATGAGAAAAAAATCCATAGGTTTAATAACATCAATAAAGAATCAAATCTGTCTAAATGAAACAGAACAACTAATCAGAGCACCTGCCTCAAAATAGATTTTTTTTTGGTTCTATCAAGACATAGTTTTCAATGGACTTTCCTGATCTACCCTTAATCTGTGTGCATAACCACATTCTGCACATAATTTCTCTGTTGCATATAAATAACATTCACCTACATACTCTCTCCTTCCGAGGCGGCATTTCTCAGTCTCTTCTTATATAGAATCAATGCTAAGAGTCCTGTTTCCCACTGTTGGTGGATATAAAGAGCATGTATTGCAGACTGGAGGCCTGAGGGTCACATTTGACCTGCAGATGTTTCATTTGGGATGCATACTACCTGTAAACAAAATTATTTTTTAGTCAACATATGAAGATTGGATGGTTTCACATAAAAAAAACAAGGAGCAACAGATTATTCACTTTACAGCATGGCAAAAATCAGCTGGAACTTAGCAATGGTGACTTTATTTATACAGGTATCCACTCCCTAGTAGACCACAGTTCTCCCCGCTCCCTATTATCTCCCTGATGCGAATGTCTGATATAACCTGCCCTTCATCTGCACTCTTACATTGTATTGTTTTATTAGAAATGCTTTCTTATATCCATAGCTTTGTTAATTCTGAGGAAATGAAGCATAGCTGGAGAGGACCGTTTATTTCAACAAAATCTGGAAGCTATATTCTTTTGTGTCAGTGAAATATATTCTTACATATCAAATGCAGTTTTTAAAAGTATCTCTGGATCTTTACCCAGGTATCCTCACTCATTTAAGTTAATTTTTTGTAGGCATTTATGTTTATGACCTTTAAAAATCTAAACAATAATGTTGTTAAAATTATGGCAACACCCCTAGGAAGCATCCACTGTCAGTTACACAGAGTAATCCACGTAGAAAAATGTCAGGGCTAGAGAAAGGTGGTTAGTGATGCTGACATTGCCAAGAATGGCGAAGAGAGGCTCTGATTTAAACTCTCAGTAATTCTAAATCTCTGTTCAGTACTTACTGCTGTCTTCCTTTCTACCCAAGTGGAAGGTAGGGGCCGGATTCAGAGAGAACAGATGGTATAGGATCTGTCCTAATTTACTCTTTGATACTAACAGGTACAAAAGAGTGAAAACTAGATCACAAAGGAAGACAGCGGATAAGATACATATTCAGAAAGTCATTCCAGTTGTGCATGCCACTTTGAAACAGAAGTGTCTGGTGGCTTCAAAGTCGTGCAAACAATACTACTAAATATGTCACGATATGATGATGGGTGATAGTTTTTAACTTGATTTGCTTTACCTATTAAAGTAAAATTTTGGCAAGTCATTTTTGTATTCTCTAAGATGATAATAACAGTTCTTCCTCTAAATGAGGTATGTCATAGTGCACTTATTTTTAGATTCAGCAAAAATAATTCTTTAGCAGTTTGTCATGACATTATACAGCTATTGGCAGCATAAAACAAAAATTACATTTTTATTTTCTTTATTCTCCTACACCCTGCCCTCCACTTACCCTTTGTAATTTTTTGAAATTTTCTTCTGTAGAATGAAACTAGAATGCTGCTGGTTTTTTTTTTTAATCGTGCTGTCATTATTCGCTCCATAATTGGTTTATTAGGAAAGTCTGGACAAACCTCTCCTAGCAAGAAAAACCTTTTTTTTTTTTTTTTTTTTTTTTTTTTAAATAAAAGAGCTCTCATCAGCTTGTGCAAGGGCTGAAGTCATGAGGGAGTTTTAATTGGAACGTCCACCATGAGCCTATGGCTTTCAGAATTCTCGAAGCTGCTAATTTGGTTCTAAATTAACTTCTAGAAGGAGTGCAAGATTGTTGGATTTAGGAATGTTATTACTATGTGGAAGAGGGATACCAATAAATAATGCAAAATGAAATGTCTCATGGGAGAAAGAAGTGTGTTTTTTGCAGAAGGGTGTTATATGTTGTTATTTGGTTGGTTTTGTGAATGAAGCAGGTATTCTGGTAAGTTCACTCTTGTGTCCTTAATGTCTTCGAGTGTACAATTTTGGGATACCAGAGTAAAATAACAATACATTTTAAATAAAAGATAACAACATCTTCATTTCATACCTAGTGGTCTGGAGGAAAATCGCATAAGGCAAATAAGATAAACAAAGAAATCACCTAGGTTGGTCTGGCTAAAATGTATACTTGCTTTTCAGAATGATCTGAATGTTGTTCTGTGGTTTTAAACCAACCATTGACTAGTACAAATTGTCTTTTAAATAATAAATATCTCACATATTTTACTTGATTCACATTTTCAAAATACTGTTTTCGATGAATTTTAAAAACTTTTTTGGAACTCTTTTTCTGTTTGTTTTTGTATGAAAATAGAACATTCAACAGAGCTCTTGAATCCTTTCTACCATTAGCTCATTTTTCTCAAACAAGGTAATAAGAAATTGCAATGGTGTTGACAGTACCTGGGATATTTTCATATTATTTCTCATCGTGTCTTTTATCAATTACTAGTTAACGATTCTAGGTTATTTGTATGAAATTTCAATCTCTGCATCCCATTATTATACTTTGTCACTCTTATTTCTAAATAACTTATGTTTGAGAAGATAGCTAAATTTACTTTATTATCAAAGATATAACGTATTTAAGTTTCACATTTGAGCTTCTACATTAACAGTCCATTAGTCCTTTTATTCTTCCTTTCTAACATTGTTTTAAAGACTACAGAGCCATGAAATACATGGACACAAAAACATTATATTTTTATTTCTTTAGTCACAGCTTTAAAATTTCCATGTTGAATTTCCTTCTAGTCCATTTTGGCAAGATACTGTAACCTCTGTTCATTCCTGCTTATACTCCAGTGTCATGTCTGATTTGAAGTTCTCTTCTTTTCTCCCAGGAGTAGACTATGGCCTTGGCTCCGTGGACTTTGGTGATAATAGGACAATATGGTCTCTAGATCCTCACTTCCTCTTCCTTTTCAAGGCCTAGTCCCTTAGAGAGACTAGGCCTAAGCTCTAGGGAGAGAGAGAAGTCGCGGAAGAAAAGCCTGCTAGATAAGTAGGCTGCTCCGTTCCTTCTGGTTCCACCTCATGCTCTGCTGAGAGAATGGCTTTCTGAATAGATGCTTTATATTTGGGGAAAGAGGGTGATGGCTTTGTTCATCCTCCATTTGGTGACTTCTGTGGCTGCCGACTCCTGCAGAGTGGGTCAGCTAGTTTCCCTGGAGTGCTTTCAGAAGACCATGTTTTCAGTTCATTCTCATGATGGAATACTCTTCACTTGGCTGTGCCCTTCCTCTGTCTTGCTTGATTCTTCATAGAGTACCACAGGAATCACAGGAATCCTCTTCTATGTCCACTGATATGCTATGGGAACATGGAAGGGGCTGCCTTACTGATTTTCATCACGAGTATATTGAACTTTTGTCCTTCTAAGACTTGCTGACATAGGCTACTCTGAAGGCCTTTCTGCTATCAGACAACTCTGTCCTCGAATGGGTGGAGACTACCAGGTTCTATAGTTTGTCCCACATTCCTGGGGATAGACACTAACCTCACCTACAAACTGTTTCACCATGCTCAACTCAGGCTCAGGAATCAACCAGCCAGGCTTTCTCACCAATGGCTATAAATGAGTCTCCTCTGAAATGCTTGTCTTTGGAAATAATTTATGCCTTTCTCTCATGTTTAGGATAATGAGAAGTGACCTTTCAACACAAATAGCACACACTCAGGAAATCTGAGCTACTCTTTAGGTTCCTTATTCTACAGATTGAGGGAAAAGAGAGCAGCGAGAAAGACTGGTGCATGGAAAACTGGTTCTGCCACCTCTTGATAGACCCCTTGGGAAGAGGAACACTCCTGGTGGCATGTTGTTACACCATTTTGGACCCCAGTTGTAATATAAAATGTCCCTCTCAACGTGCTATTAGAAGTGTGTGTGTGTGCACATATGCAGTGTCCTATCTTCTATGGATTTTAAGCTACTTTGAGGCAGAAACCATGTCTTGCTGCTTTTTTCATCTCCGCTAATTACCCTGTAACAACAAAACCCATAACAAAACAGCAGTAATAATAAGCAAACACTTCAGTGATACTTACTATCTATAGACCAGACACTGTTCTAAGTGCTGTATATATATATTTATGCTTTTAATTCTCACAAACCCTATGAGGTTGATATTACTGTTGTAATTTCGGCTTGTGAAAATAGGTATAGGTAGTTTAGTAACTTGCCCACGGTTTACACAGCTGACAAGAGGCGAAGCTGAGATTTGGACCCAGTCAGCCTGGCTCTGGGGCTGGTCTATACTGATTGTCCTTATCATAAACATATGCACACGGTGACCAGATATAAAGACAATTAGACACAAGGATTATTCGATCAGTCAGACTTGGTATGTGAAGAAACACATCAAACTTTAAGTAATTATTTAAGTGAAAAAAACACATTTTCATGCATGAAATTTTACATTGTTGGACCCAATGAATGTAAAATCTTATGGATTAAATGGAATCAAAAAGATTACTTTTGAATGAATTGAGCACATTAAGGCAATTCCTGCCAAAGCTAAGAGAGCAGTTTTCTGGTGAATAACCGTCCCTGAATGTATCAGTGGTGCTTACAAAGGTAAGTTTTTAAAATTCCAAAACATAATGGTTATCTAATCTCAGATACAGTCTGGTACCTGTGTTTTTGTTGATAGGAAAATAAAATGTACTCAAAGTTCCAATCAGAGCAAACATTGTTCTCTCTCTCCTTCTCCTTAAAATCACTGACAACTGCCTCCTGTCTTTACATAGATACTTTTCAGGCAATAACCCTCTCTCCCTCATACTCTTCTCTTACCCTCTGCCCCTCATTCTCTACCCACCAGTTTTTCCTTCATTCTCTGCTCTCTGGGCGCAATAACGCAAGCAGGCCGTGGGCTGTGCGGACTCCCCTGTTTGCCTCTCCTCCAGTCATGGAGTTCCCGTCAGCTCTAACAGTGACTGTCTGCGGTAAACTCAACTCTTGTGACACTGCCATTGTAGAGAAAAAGGAGAAAACCGGTCGATTCAAACACAGCAGTTTTCCCAAGCTGTTAAACCTAGTCCATCTAAAACAAATTTCCATGAACCATTTCAAATTGTTAAAACAAACAAGTAAATTCATTGAATACGGTTGGTAAATTAGCTTTCAGCAAACTGGCTTTAAATGAAGTGGTTGTCCAGCCAACTGGTGACATGATGAATTATCTTTTGGGTTATTGGCCTTGAGGCTGCCTTGGCTCCTGCCTTCTTAATTGTACAGCTCCCCTTGGATGCCAGGAGGTGCCCCTGCATCCTTTGTGTGTATGCTCATTAGCATCTGTCACTTGATAGAAAGAGTCCCAGCTAATACTTCTGAACCTACTGGATTTTGGATTCTCTGCTGAAATTTTCTGGCCACAATGACCACTGACTTCCATGTGGCCAAATCCAGTGGCTACACTTCTATCTTTATAGTTCTTGATAATTCTAATCTTTCTTTCCTTATTGACCATTCTCTGCTACTAAAAATCTCTTTCTTTGGTTTCTAGAATCCCTCTTTCCAGGATCTGTGGCCTTTCTGTTATTTCTGTCACCTTTACAAATCTGTCTTCAACTACCCACTCCTTTAATATAGGGTCTTTTTCCAGGACTCAGTCTTTGATCTTCTGGTTATCTTACTTTACATCTTAGAGGTGCTTATCCTCACCCATGGCTTCCACTAATGTACCTACACTGATGATTCTCAAGGTATATCTCCTGTTTTGGCCTTTCTGCTGATCTCTAGACACATGTCCCACTCTCTGTTTGTTACCTCAATTTGATTATCTCACAAGCACTTCAAACGCTCATCATTCTTTTCCAAATTTTCCTCTTTGACAATGCCTACCCTAATAAATAACACCACTCAGTATAACAAAGCATGACTCTTTCTCAGTCACTCCTGCCATATCCATTCAGTCATTAAAGCCTGCCATTTCCATCTCCCTAATCAACATCAGTCTCATCAATCTACCTACCTACCTACCTATATCTTGTTTCCCCTCTTCATCACTATTGATCCTGCCCTAGTGCAGATAGACATCTATTCTCTTCCAAATCACCACATCTGCTCCTGAGTGATTATTTTCTTTGCAATCTCACCACTTCCCAAACTATTCTTAACACTGTGACCTTGGAGAAAGCTTCTAAGGTGCATTTCTAATCATGTCACCTCTTTGGGTAAAAGTTGTCCTTACATGTCTGCTCCCTTCAACACAAGGACCATTTCATTAGCATGAACATAAGAGCTTTATAAATTGGCCTTGGCTTAGCTCCCTAACCTTTATTCATTCACTTTCTGAGATGTATTCATCACTCCAGCAACATTTCCCACACGTACTATGTAAATTAGTGACCCTCAGCCGTTGCTCCTGTTCTGTAAGACCCATGTGAACCATCACCTCCCATAGGAAACCTTCTCTTTTCACCCAACCTAAGTGCTCTTCTTTTGTGTTCCTATAGCATCTTGTACATGTACATCTCTACCTTAATGCTTACTATACTTTTCTGGAATAATCTGTTTACTTTCCTGTCTCTTACACGGAAGTCCAAATTCTATTCACGTTATCTCTCCAGAACCCAGCCCAGTACATAGTAGGTAACTAATGAAAGTGTATTAAATAAATGATTGAAATATCATAAGTAAAATTAAGATACTAGCAGAGATTTTCTAAATTTAAAAATTCACATAAGTTCTCTGAACAATTCCACTTGTGTAATTTAATTTTGATTCTCAAATACTCTTAGTTTTGAGGACCATTGCATTCTTGCTAACTACATATTTCAAGTAATATTTCATGAAGCTATATATGCAAAATAAAGTATAGCCATTTTCTTGAATAAGAGTACAATAAAGTGCATGATACAGAAAAACTGGTGATCTGAATGACTGAAACTACAGTGTTTTTCTCATCTTTGTCTGTTGTCATATCCTGTCTGTCATGATGACTGCTAATTATTATTGTACAGTAGGTATGAGACCTGCAGGTTACCAGAAAGCCAGAAAAGCCAGAAGCATTGTATTTTATTATGAACTCATCCTTCTCTAATCCACAATACAGCTATTTACTTTTTTTTTTTTTTTTTTTTTTTAAGGCAGAGTCTTGCTCTGCCATCCAGCTTGGAGTGCAGTGGCATGATCTTACCTCACTGCAACCTCCGCCTCCTGGGTTCAAGTGATTCTCCTGTCTCAGCCTCCTCAGTAACTGGAATTACAGGCACATACCATCACACCTGGCTAATTTTTTTATTTTAGTAGAGATGGGGTTTCACCATGTTGGCTGGGCAGGTCTAGAACTCCTGGCCTCAGGTGATCTCCCTGCCTCGGTCTCCCAAAATGTTGGAATTATAGGCATGAGCCACCGTACCCAGCTGCTATTTACTTTTATTTAAGTTGTTTTAAATGATTATCTGGCATCTGCAGTAACTCAGTAATATGAATATAGTAAACTTTTAGGTATTTCACTTATCTCTTGCACAGTGTATTAAATTATTAAGACTCTCCTTTTGACATAATTTTTCTAGAATGTAGCATCTTAAAGTCTAAACTTCTTTTTAAAAATAATCCCATTTTTCTCTAGAGTTTGAGTAATCAGAGGTTCTCCTATTCACTGTTTCCTTAGCATGGTACCATGTATTCAGAGGGTACCCAGTAATTATATCTTAAATCCGCATTTCTGAAACTGTGTTTTTCTTTCAGTTATGCCACATTTAGAAGAGTTTTAACCCAGCAAAGCCTTTATATTCTTTGCAAGGCTTAGGGTTTATTCAAGGACATAACAACAGATAACAGGAAGTAAGGTTGCATGTTTCTTAATCTTCTTGGAGTTCTGGACCCCTTAATAATCTGATATAGGTCCTTTCTCAAGGAAAATACACATACTCATATACTCACAAATGTTGACTGCAAGTTCAGGGCATCATAGATCTCTAAAAGAATTTCATTGACCTTCTAGGGTCCATGGGACTCAGATGAGCTCTGGAGTCAGGTTTGGTTTTCCCTGCAGTGAAGAATGTTGTGTTGGGATGTGATAGAGGGTGAGGCCAAACCAGAGGTAACCAAGAGATAGAGAAGGGCTTGGAGTTCATGAAAGTAGTTGGGGTTTCCTCCTAAAGAAACAATTAGACCTGTGATAAGTAAATTGAAGGACATTTACAAAACCAAGACTAATACATCAGAAAGTAAAATTTTCATTTATTTGATGGAGAAGCTGGATATAATTTTCCCTAAACTTCAAGGGGAATATTGGATTTCCATAGTCACCTCTGTGCTCAGTGAAATGACCGCAAGTAGGAAACTCCCCATTTAATTAGGCTGAATTGATTTACATTGAATTGGGAGGAGTTAAGTATTATTATCTACAAAATATAAGGCTTGCTTATGTCAAGTATTTTGTCTACCAGCAATACAAAACCATAAAATTATGTCCAGTCCAGTCTCATAAATATAATTGGGAACCTTAGAAGTGTCAGGCACTGTGCTAGTGTCTAAAAAGAAAATAAAGATGTGTTTAAAAGACTAGCTTCTTGGATAACTTGAGAAAGAAACACAGAAAGAACTTTGTTAAATGGTACAACTCAGGTCCAGTCATGAAGGGAATGAAGAAGATTTGATCTTACCTGGTGGAATCTAGGAAGGCCCCACAGAGGAGATGGAACTTGAGCAGGCTTTGAAAACAGATTGTATTTTGTGGAAGTAAAGTGTGGAGATAATTTTAGATACAAATATGTTCTGAGCAAAAACATGGAGATTAGAAAGAGTGAGAAGGATAAGTCATGTTCTGGAGTTGGGGCAGAGGTGTTATGACATGGGTTAAGGAAATATTCTATGTGGCATAACTTACTTTGCGTTTAACACTCAACAAATATTGAGCACTTACTATGTGTAAGTAGAGAGAGACAAATGATAAACAATGATCATAGTTGAAAAATCATAAATGATTTTAGAAGGTGATTATGTGCTATGAAATTTTTTTAAAGAGCAGATGAAGGGATTGGGAGTGCCTTGTAAGATGAAAGCTAACACTTTAATTTGAATGGGCCAAGCATAATTAATTGAGAATTCAAGTGATATTTGAGCAAATACTTGAAAGGGATGACAGAAAGAACCATTAAGATATCTTAGGAGAGAATGCTCCAGGAAAAGAGTTACAAGGCCAAAGTGTGCCTGGTGTGTTCAAAGAAGAACATGGAGGCCAGTATAACTATAGCTGAATAGGTAGAACAGGAGTCAGAAATACAGTCAGAGAAGTAAACTGATGTGTAGTGGGGTTGTAGGGAGGTGAGTCCTATAGGTTCTGATAGAAGGTTTAAGGACTTTCTTGCTTCCTCTGCCAACACTTTCTCCAAACATTCAATAGTTCCCTAGTTTTAGTATCATGCAGAAAATAAGGAGTAAATGTTTTCCCATAGCTTTCCATTAGAAGGGCTGTGGTGATTCATCTATTCATATCTTAGCAGACAGAATCAACATAATCTCCATATGATTTAAAGTTTTTCAACCTCATAAATCTCTGAAATGTAGATGATCTTAGGAGATTTCAAATAGTAAGGAAGCAATATTTCAAGTTGTTAAGTGTTCTTTGTATTGACATATACCCGCGTTGCATTAGACACAACAGATATGAGCCCTTTTTCAGTGAAAAAGGGCTCATACCCTTTTACCTCAAGGATAATCAAAGGAAGGAAGGCAGTTATATAATAACTTTCTTAAGATCAAAAGATGGGGAGATAAAATGATATATTCATAGGTTTTATGTTTGTTAGGATTTTTTTAAACATATGTGTGTTTTCTTTGGCCAAACATTGAAGTATGTATTCTTGAGATATTTGATTCAACATATTGACATATGAGTTTCCTCTTCTAATTAACACAGACGGAGTAGCCAAGCCTTATTTTTCCACATGATTCTATCTATAGCAGGGATACACAGAAGCATATGTTTGTTAGTGCCTGAGTGTGTTAATGGGCTTCTATAGATCATTGTGTTCAATACTGTTTACACTATACTGTCTCTCTCATAAGCCTTTCAGAGCTTATCAGATAGCTCTGTAGTAGTCAGCATTCTCTGGAGAACCAGTTAGAACCTTGGAGACACACACACACACACACACACACACAACCAATTGGATACATGGATGGATGGACATATCTCTCTCTCTATATATATATATAATATATAAAAAAAATATATAAAATATAGATAAAATATAGATTATATAAAAAATATAATTATATAAAAATATATATAAAATATATATTATATATAAAAAATATATAAAATATTATATTGGCCCACACAGTTATGGAGGCTTAGAGATTCCACCATCTGCTTCCTGCAAGCAGGAGACCCAAGAAAGCCAGTGGTGTAGTTTGAGGGCCTGAGACCCAGAGCACTGATGGTGTAGATTCCAGTTGGGTTTAAAAGCCTGAGAATCAGGAGTGCTGAGAGTAGGAGAGAAGGTCAGTGTTTCAGAGCTCAAGCAGTCAGGCAGAGAGGGAAATTCAACCTTCCTCCTCCTTTTTGTTTTATTCATGCTCTCAGTGGATTGATGATGCCAGCCCACACTGAGGAGGGTAATCTGCTTTGCTCAGTCCACAAATACAAATACAAATGTCAATCTCTTTTGGAATCATATTCATAGACGGGACCAGAAATAATTTTAGAACAGCTATCTGGGCACCCCATGGCTCAGTTAACTAGACACATGAAGTTAACCATCATAGGCTCTATAAGAAAGACATTATTCTAATTTTAAAAAAGCATTACCTGAAGCTTACAATGGTTAAATAATCTTTCCCAAGTGCACTGCTTATTCAATATCAGTTCATGTTGCTCAGATTCAAAATTCTTTGTAATTTCCACTTTATTAAATTGTTTTCTTCTTTTTAACTCTCTTTGAACAATATGTAGCTGGAATCTGGTGGAAGAAATAAATTGTTAACAGGTACAGCTACTGGGTGTTCATCCTTACTGGATATGACAGTAAATTAGATATGACTAAATTAGGTAGTATGGGTTGAAAAGTGTTGTATTCAAATCACAGCTTTGTCTGTCATGAACAGTGTAGCTTTGGTCAGGTTATTTTCAGTTTTGAGCTTTTACTTCCTGATCTATAAAATGAAGATAATCACATTAACCTTCCAGGGTTGTTGGGAGGATCAACTAGGGGCATATTTTGGACGAAGTAATGCTTCAGTTTTTGTTACTTGAATATAACAGGATCTTTTCTTCTTGTGCTCGGCAAAGTATGTTTCTATATCAAAGATTAATAGTCTAAGCTATGTCACAACTTTAAGATTGCATGTAATATGTCTTACTGTACAATATTATAATTAGGTTTTCAGTAAGAAAAGTTCATTACCAGTCTTGCATGACAAGTTGTATTAACCTCATTTAACCTAGTCAACTGTTCTGTAGTGCCAAATGCAGACATTTTTTGACAATCTGTCCTCTTAATCTTTGCATAATTTAATTATTTCAGTTTCAACAATCTGTCTGTGTGCTCTGGAGCTTATATCTTCTCTTGCTAAGCTACTTGATTCCTCCTACCTAGAAAATAATGACTAAAAATATATCTTTAACTCAATTTCTTTTATTACTTACCATCCATCTGTAGTCAAATATTGTCAGTTAAATGTTAGACCATTAAAGCTCTGTAGTTTTTGTTTCCTTGTAATGCTTAAAACCATTATTGAACTTGCAAAGGATTTGCAGCTAATAACTGAATTTTGATCAAAGTTTTTAGTTTCTAAAACGTATTAATAGAAATTCAGAACGGCTTTGTTTTGATTTGTGGATTTAATTGATATTACCTTTGTGGTGTAGTAGAATCCCTTAGAGTGCCATTGGCTTAATCTCGTCCTGCTCTTACTGTGAAAGAGGCAGGCATTGGACAAATGATACTACCTATATGTTCAGGTGACTTTAGGATTAAAAAATATATAGAAACTAACATATTTTGAAATTGATAGCTATAGCCTTTGGAACTTTTTGGAATAAAAAGTAATACTTTTAAACGTGTTGTAACAGCATTATAGACATCTTCATGGTAATTTGCTTCTGACTTTTTTAAAGTTGTGAGACTTTGGTATTTGTTTAGTAAAAATATTGCTTGCCTTCAGAACTGTAACATTTGTTAGATCAGCAAACCAAAATGTTCCCTTAACATCGTGTAGGTGTTATGCTTTTTGTTGATAATGTACTGTTATTCATTTTCTATTAATGTTTGGAAAATAAACCTAGAATCTAAGAAAGTCAGTGTGTATCCAGTGTGGATCATTACAGTCAGGGAAGCCCTTGCTCATCCATGTGTGTGGGAAGGAGGCAGAAGTGGAGCATTTATATCTTTGATAAAGTATGCTTTATGGAAATTATACTGGAACATTGATATTCCAAGACACAATTCCTGTGGAAGTCCCATTGTAACAAGGGTAATGACTTAAATCACTTCAAGTTATTTAGTCTTGGAGGATGGTTGTCATGAGGATGCCCACTGCCACATCAAGCCATCTTCATTTTCCTTTGCAAACCAATTTGGAATGCATTCTTAGTGACAGTGAATATTCTTCCATTAGAGTTTGCAAATTTTGAGGGTAACATTTTTCTTGTTACATATTAAAAATAAGTCTACATATCACTTAAGAATCTTAAGAATGTTTATAGCAAGTTTTTCTAAGTATGGTGGTGAATAAGGAAATATAAGTAGATTTTGTCTGATTAATAACTTGAAAAACAATAAAATAATTATATGGGATTGTATTGGTAGCCACCTAATCACAATCAGTTGTTCTCATTTAAAGTCTTAAAAGTTAATCCTGAGAGCAAGAAACTAGATTTGTTTATAAAAAGTAGATGAAAAGACCAGGCTGTTCACTTAATAATTAATAACCATAGCTGGAATTTGCTGATCAGTTATTATTTACCAGGTACAGTGATAAGCTGTGTTTGTGTGTGTGTGTGTGTATGTGTGTGTGTGTGTAGTATATATAAAATACCTAATGAACAATGAGATAGGTGCTGGCGGTATCCTGATTTTTTATGTAAAGAAGCAAAGGCTTAAAGAATTTAATGATGTGCCCAAGTCTACACAGCTGATAAGAGTTAGTATTCAGACCAGGAAAATAATCTGACCAGAATTCGCACCCTCAAACACCCACTCAGTGGCCTTTCTTAAACTCCACTGTACCTGAACTAAGTCTACCTAGTAGGTCAAAGAACCCCACCATAGTGTGACTGCTAGAATACGGCAATTTATAGATTAATTTAGAGTGATGGCTTTCAACTTTCATCATGCATCAGGATTATAAAGGGAGTTTAAAAAACAATTATAATAAAAATACATTTGGATGTATTAGGTACAAAAGATTAATACCAGATAAGCCAAGCTCACTTCACTCTTGAGAACTGTGTAAGTGACCTATACTTCACACTTTTCCTGGGTGATTTCTTCTCTGTATTCAGGTTGCCACTCCCAGGTTCTTTCAGAGTGACAGTCTATGAGTGTCTCCCAGAGTAACTTCCCTGAAAATTTTTGATTACATTCCTTTTACAAGTTTTCTTTAAAACACTTTTAATTTCATGAAATTGTATTATTTTACTTGTGTATTGTTGGTGTCTTTGCTAAGATGTAAATAATGTGAAAAGAGATCTTGTCTGTCTTGTAGATGTATATATCTCTAGCATAAGATAGGAACTTTGGGCCAGGCGTGGTGGCTCAGGCCTGTAATCCTAGCACTTTTGGAGGCCAGAGCAGGTGGATCACCTAAAGTCAGGAGTTCAAGACCAGCCTGGACAATATGGTGAAACCCCGTCTCTGCTAATTATACAAAAAATAGAATAGAATAGAATAGAATAGAATAGAATAGAATAGAATAGAACAGAACAGAATAAAAGCAAGCATGGTGGTACATGCCTGTAATCTCAGCTACTTGGGAGGCTGAGGCAGGAGAATTTGCTTGAACCCGAGAGGCAGAGGTTGCAGTGAGCTGAGATCATACCATTGCACTCCAGCCTGGGTGACAAGAGTGAAACTCTGTCTCAAGAAAAAAGAAGATAGGAACTTTGGCATATAGTAAGTATTCAATAAACATCCGTTGAATGAATGTGTTAACGACAAAGTTAGGACAGACTTTTGTTTAATTCATCTGTTTAAGTTCATCTGCTAAGCCAGCTCTCCCAACAGTAGACACAAAGTCTACGGGTATCATTGTTTCCTAGGTGATTGGGAGGAGAATACAGATGTTGTACAGATAGGGGTATGCTGGATTCAGTTTAAAATTCATACTATTTGATAAACCCTTCATTTGTAGATTTGAGGATAAAACAGTTTCTGAAGAATGTTATGTTTTCCATTAATATGACAATACTAATACATCTTTGATATGTAGCAAGGCTAATTTTTAGACCATCAAAAAAAGTTTAAGATAATGCTTTTTGCATGGGTTTGTTTCATTAGTAATACCAGATGTATTTCTGTAGTTTATGCTGTTTTAATGGGAATCTTGAATTTCAAATTTTAGACTGTATCGTTCTTTGGTGCCACTGCTTTTCAATCTTGGTATTCCATTCTTTGGAACAAGATCAAATTGATTGGGAAAAATTCCTTTTGTAGAGATGGGAAGTTGGGTAGTAGGAGATGATTAAATTATTTCATAGGAAAGGTTTTTGGCTTATTCCACATGGCAGTTTCTAGGACTGCCAAGGTGATGTACAAATTCCTAGTATAACACAAAGGACAGTCTAAACCTGGAGTGAAACCAGATTAGTGTTTATTAAGGGATGGAGAAGGCTTCTTCAGATAGATTATTTTGAAGGAGGGAGGGGGCAGTTGTGTTTTATTCCACCCAAATATATTTTGACCTGCTGGCAGTTGGAGTTTGCTGGTGTGTTAAATAACAATAGATTCAGGGCACCCTTTAGTGTGAAGGGGGCTTACAGATAACTTAGTCCAATTATCTCATTTTAAATCTGAGGAAACTAAAGCCCAGAAAAAAGACTTCCCTCATAGCTACATGCTCTGTCTTCCTAGCTAGTATTAATGAATGGTTCACTGATGTTGTGGTGTTTTTTCTAGAGGTGTTTTTATTCTGTACTTATAGAGCTTAAAACTACATGTTTTAAATATAATAAGTGCATATGGATATTATATTATAAAATGTTCCTGGGTAAGAGCTCTAAAGCATAAGTGTTTATTTGAAGTAACAATTTGAAACTAAGGTTGTTTTGTGTACATAGCTAAAATAACATTATTTTTATTTCAAGAACTCCAAGGTCATAAACTCCAAAGTTTTTTGTTGTTGTTGTTGGTTATTTGTTTATTTAAGGTTTGGGCTATACCATTGCAGTTCTGTACAGGTTCACTCTCACAGTGCCAAAACAAATTTACTCCTGGTGTTTATATAAAGATGGCCACATAAACCTCAAGTTGCAAAACACTAAAGGCACTTGGAAAGAAATACCCTAAATTAGACTATGTGCAATAAGTCAGGTTGCTAAGTTAAAGGAAAAAAAATAAGATGCTCACTGTACTTGTTGGGTCTCATCCTAGAGCTGTAGAATTTCATTTCCCTGTTGGGGGATGTTGTCTTGAAAAAGCATGGCCTTCTGGGTTAAGTCAATGAGGGTGCAAATCACTCTGTTATTTATGAGCCAAGGGTTTTGGATAAGTGACAGAACGATCCTGACCTTCTTTGACGCAGCTGCAAAATTATCCTGAGATAAAAGTAGAGTGAGCAGGGATGTGTCCCAAATCATCAACATTAGTGGAGTACAGACATTTAAAAAAACAAAATTTTGGCTGGGCGTGGTGGCTCATGCATGTAATCCCAGCACTTTGGGAGGCTGAGGTATGCAAATCACTTGAGTTTGAGACCAGCCTGGTCAACGTGGCAAAACCCCATCTCTACTAAAAATACAAAAATTAGCTGGGCATGGTGGTGGATGCCTGTAATCCCGGCTACTCGGGAGGCTGAGGCAGGAGAACTGCTTGAACCCAGGAGGCAAGGTTGCAGTGGGCTGGGATTGTACCACTGTACTCCAGCCTGGATGACAGAGCAAGACTCTGTCTCAGAAAAAAAAAAAAAAATTAATGCCACCATTTAAAATAGTGTGAAATGTATATGTTGACAACATATACACTGAGCTTAGCACCAAATTAGCAAAAAAGTAATTAAAATAGAAAGTTGTCATGTGACAAGCACTGTTACTGATACTACCCTATGTGGTACATTACCAAAATGATCTGATGGTGCTGCTTTCCCTGGGTTCAGTATTACCGTGACTGCTCTGACTTTGATGATGCCAACCTCACAGGGGTGTTATGGAGATTGAAGTAGTATATGAAATGCTGTAATGGCATGACAGCCATTGGCCACTATGACAGGGACTGCTTCTCAGTTCTCTCAGTTTAACATTATGCTCTTTACTAATCAACTTACAGTCTTTTCTACTAGACTTTCAGCAGGGTAAGGCCATTGTTGTTTTATCCTTCATGTCTACCAAACACAGTGCCTGAAGTGGAATAGATCTTCTTTAAAGACTTCAAATGAATGCACACAGTCATCCACAAGTTACTTAACTGGGAGTCATGTTTTCATTTTCAAAGCTAAATCTCTGTGCTAATGAAAAAGGGGAACTAATAAAGGAGGGTTAAGTACGTATCCTACTCCTATAATGGCCTCAACCTTCAACAACCTTGGCCTCAAACTGATGTCCTTATGTTACGCAGCAGTAAAGCCAGGAAGCTCCAGTGGTGATTATCTCAGTACGAGGACAGACGATCTTTGTATGATCTCTCACTGGATCTCCCCTCTGAATTTCAGTTCATTTGAAATATAAAAAGTTGAAATTCATAAAATAAAATGATCACTTATTTGTGTTATTTTCCTTGGGTATAAATGCTCTAGTTAAATGGAAAATAGAACTCTTTTTAAAATAAAATCCAAACTGTATTTTGTACTCCAGTTTAAAGATTTCTTTGAGGGTTTGAAGCCTTTTAATCATGGTGATTTAGTCATATAGGTCTCATAATAATTATAAGGATATTTGTCAAGTCCTTAAGTCCTTAGAAGCAAGGCACAAGGCAATCAACATTCAGCACCTTTCTTGAGAATACATAACATACACCCTATCAAGTAACTTGGTGTTTAACAGTGGCCTTGACTTGAAAAATAAATCTCCAAGTGACTGTGCAGTAAATCTCAGAATCATTTATCTTACAGTTTATTACAGAGCAAGTTGAAGGTGATAAAATTCTTATCAACAGGGAGTTCACAGTTTTATATGTGATTAAGGACATGCACTTCGGGTTACTTATAACATATGTCCAGATTTTAAAAACCCTCATTATCATAAAATCAGCTGTGACATATAAATCGATTGAAAAACAAGCCAGAGTTCTTACACCTTTTTTTGAAAAGGAAAAGTAGATGTATCTTTCCCCGGTTTTTATACATTTTTCATTTGTTGATGGCAGATAGTTGAAGTAAAAAACTCAGAACCTTCACATGAGAGCTCAGCGAATGTTTTTGGCAAAATAGAAACACAAAATATTCACTGTTATACACCTTGCCTTTTACACTTGGAGCTCATTCCATATTAGTACATATAGAATCTCCTCATTCTTTTTTAGTGGCTACTTAATAGCCCTTTATTTGGATTAATGTAATGTAGTTAACGATTCTCCTATGGCAGGAAATGTATGTTGTTTCTGAATTTTTACTGATATAAACAATGATGCAAAGAATATCTGTGTGCATGTGTCATCGAACTAATGGGTGAGTACTCTGTAGAATAAATTTCTAGCAGTAAAATTGCTAGGTCCTTGGGTCAACATTTTTTTTAATAAAGATGGCCAAATTGCCCTTCATAAAAGTTCTATCAATTTGTATTCCCACCAGGAGTTCAAGAAGATACATAATTCTTCAAATATGTATGTCAAACTTTTAGATTTTTACCAGTCTGATAGATGAACAATCGTATCTGTGCTTTTGGAATTTATAAAGCTCTTGTAACAAATAGGAGCATTTGAAGTTATTTACTTTTCATTTTCTATGAACTCTCATTGTGTTTTCTGCCCATTTTTCTCTCAGATTGTTGGTATTCTTTTGATTCATTGAAACTCTTTGCATATTGAAAAATGTATCCATTTGTGATACAATTTGCAAATATTATTTTCCTCATTTGCCATTTATCTTAGGGCATTTTAGTGACATGTTTTGCCAGGAAGAAAATTTAGATTTTTACCTATTCAACTTATGAATATTTCATTTTATGGATTCTCATAGTGCACGTGTGTGTGCATACACACACACACACCCCTATTTCTAGCGTTTTTAGCTGGTATTGATTTTGATAGAGAATAGGTAGAGATCAAATCTGAATTTTTCCAGATGATTTCCCAGTCGTCTCACCATTTAATCTCTCTTCTGCTGATTCAACATGCCATTTATATCATAAACCAAACTCCCATATATTTCTGGATTTGTGTCTAGATTCTATGCTGTTCCATTGATCTTTTAATGCAACAGAACAACAATATTTTAATTGCAGTAGACTTATAATAAAACCATTCTTCACTCCCTCTTCATTAAATTATTTCCTAAGAATTTTCTATTTGTGCACATTTATTTTTCCGTGATTTAGATAAACATATTTGTGGAGGTCTAAGAAATATGTTGTGATGGTATTGAAGGTTGTGCACCAGTATCAGTTTTCTCAAGTACTAGCCCTTTGTGGTTGTAGGAGAAGGCTATTTCATTGAATTTGGGCATCCATGTCATACTAACTTCATATAAATAATTTGAAAGATTATGTTCTTTTTCTATGCTTTTGATCTGTTTCAATAGTATTGGAGGTATCTGTAATTTCAAATTTTCAGATTTGACATAGTATTGAAGCTATTTACTCTTTACAATTTTATTTCACCAGGGAATTACCTAAGATTGGTGCTTGTTCAAAGGTATGAGAGAGTGCAGGGAGGAATCACTTAATTTAATTTTTACCCATTAAGATATTTATATACTCTGCTCCTCTGGGTCAGTTTTTATAAATTGCATTTTCTTAGTAACCAATACATTTCTTACAGATTTTCAAATGTATTTGCAAGTTGATGTGAATAATAGCAACCTTTTATGTATTTTCATTTTCTCTGTTCTGAGGTTATTTTCCCCTAGTCATTTTGTATACGTGGATGGGTGTGTATGGACTTCCCATTCTTTATTAGTTGTGTTTGTTATTTATCCTATTTTTTTAAAAAAGTCTCTTGTATTTTTTAATTCTACAACATTTCTGCCCTCTAATTAATTTTTTGTTTCTCCTTTCTAGTTATTTCTTATTTTATATTGCTTAGTTTCATTTTGCTCTTCTTTCTTGTGTAACGTTGGATACTTATTCAGTATTTTGTTTTGTTTTTATTTATATGTTTTTATATATTTGAGACAGGATCTCACTCTGTTACCCAGGCTGAAGTGGAGCCTGGGTGACAGAATGAAATCTCAGCTCACTACAGTTTTGACCCCTCAGGCTCAAGCCATCCTCCCACTTCAGCCTCCCAAGTAGCTGGAACCATAGGTGCATGCCACCACACTCAGCTAATTGTGTTTTTTGTAGAGATGGGACTTGGCTATATTGCTCAGGCTTGTCTCAAACTCCTGGTCTCAAGTGATCCACCTGTCTCAGCCTCCCAAAAGTTCTGGGATTACAGGTATGAGACACTATGCCTGGGCTTTTTTGTTTATTAATATAAATATTTTAACTATATATTTTCTCTTAAACTTGGTATTAGCTGCTTTTTACCATTTCCAAGTGTATTTTTGTTATTTATCTTTATTACTTCTTTAACTCATGTACCTGTGCATAGTTTCGTGGGGTGGGAGGCTATTGAGATTTTCTATATAGCCTAATACTTGGTTAATTTTTTTGTGAACATTCCATAATTACTTCGAAGAAGTTATTGTCTTGGTTTTCGGGTTATAGCTGTTTGTTGTTGTTGTTGTTGTTGTTGTTGTTTTAAGACAGAGTCTCACTCTGTCACCCAGGCTGGAGTGCAATGGCATGTCATGGCTCACTGCAGCCTCTACCTCCTGGGCCCAAGTGATCCTCCCACCTCAGTTTCCCAAGTAGCTGGGAGCACAGGTGCACAACACCATGTCCGACAAGTTTTTAAATTATTTTTTGTGGAGACTGGGTCTCCCTATGTTGCTAAGGCTGGTGTTGAACTCCTGGGCTACAGCGATCTTCCCACCTTGGCCTGATAGGGTGCTGGGATTACAGGTGTGAGCCACCACTCTGGCCTATATTTTCACTTCTTCTCACTTACCTTTCTGCCATCCTTCTCTTTACAATTGGTTGATTACATTTTATTAGATCTAATCTTTTTATTTCTATCTTTGCATATATCTCTAGGTATGCTGTTTGACCAGCTATATGATTCCTTTTGAATCCCCAGCTCTAAAAAGAGAAGCTATCAGCATACATTCACTACCATCACTCTCTTCCTCATTTAAGTTTTGATGCTTATATTATTTCTACTTTTTATAGTTCTGTTACTATGATGCCACAGATTTGATTTTTGTTTTCTTAGCCTAGAACTAGATGGCTGCAATGGCCACTGCCATTTGCTGTTCTTACTCTCTTCCTTAGCTGAAATTCATCCTATGACTTTCAAGAAATTTTAAACTCCTTCAAGAAAGTTTTCTTGGAACATTATTCTCTGAGTCTTGAATGTTCAAAAATGCCTTTTTTTGTGGCCTTTATACTTTAGTGATCGCTTGGCTGGGTATAAAATTCTCGGTTCATGTTTTTTTGGTTCATGTTTTTCCTAAGATTTTCCAGGTGTCAGTCTTTCATGCACTGGCTGTATATTCTGCTCCAGAGAATTCTGTGAACAGTAGGCAGAAGACAAGAGAGGAGATTAAAAACACATAAGCATCTGGGTTGTCAATTATGTTGCTCTTTTTAAAATTATTATTATAATTTAAGCTCTAGGGTACATGTGCACAATGTGCAGGTTTGTTACATATGTATACATGTGCCATGTTGGTGTGCTGCACCCATTAACTCGTCATTTACATTAAGTAGACCCACACATATTTGGACACTTATGGGTAAGGTTGTATTACACATCAGTGTAATAGCCTTTTTAATAAATGGTACAAGATCTGTTGGATATTCCTAGTGGAGAAAAAAAAACCACACAAGCATCTAAAATAAGGCCTCAGAAAACAAACCATTTCAAAACAACATCCAACACACCTCAGAGATTGAAAGTATTATTGTAGCAAATCACATCATAATGATAGATCCCAGGGTGTTAAGAAAAATGTAAATTATTTTCATTGTTATTTATAAAAATTCAAGCAAATGTATAATTTGTTTTAAAAATATTTTTCTAGTAATTAGAGAACTAGTTATATGTTCTAATATTTTAAATATTATTTTATAACTTTAGCTGATTTAAAGTTTGTTATGTGATTTTTTTTTTTTTCTTGAGGACTCGAAACTAAGGTGCATAGTTTTGCTCAGGTAGGAGAACAAATAAGCTATAGTAAATTGAGATTTTTTTTTTTTTAACTTCAGAAAATTCTGTTACACTTCAAGAAGCAGCATGTTTGTTCAACGTGCTGTGGTCATGGGTGTTGCCTCTGTCATCCCTGTTTGAGAATCAGTAATTAAGTACCAAACTAGATAGAGTACCATGAGAGGAAGGAAGGAGACTTGCTGGCTAGATTTTTCAAGATGAACTTCTTGGTGAGGTGGCTCTTGAGCTGAACAGATTTTTGTGAAGGTAGAGAGGAAAAGAGAATATTTCTAAATTCTGGAAAATGAAATGTTGGTCAGAAAATGCTACATAATTAGAACCCCTTGTAAGGCCCCTGTTTATTACATTGTTGCTTCCCCCAGGAGGTCTGAGATATGAATTGTGCACATACCTTTGTCCAGAGGCAGCATTATTTATTTCTGAGACCTTGAATCAGCGGGCTTGGCAGCAAACAAAGTTACTTCTTCAGTCTGTTATGTGATTAGAACACTTGAAATGGGATAAATTCCAAAATGTTATCTTAACCTGATTTCCATTCAGACTAGAGATTGGTTTAAAAGAATCAGTCAGTACTCAACAGAGATCTCTTGAGGGTTTTTGTCAAGTGTATGAACAGGGCTTCAGAAGGCTCTGGGTCAGAGTTCCCTTATAAGGAAGAACAGTTGAGTTTAGTTTCTGTTAACCTTTTCTTAGCCAGTAGAAATTCTATTGCCTGGCTCTGTGTGTGTGTGTGTGTGTGTGTGTGTGTGTGTGTGTGTTGCAGGCAAGAGGGCAGGTGTTCAGTGATACTGTGTGTCTCAGTAAATAAATGGTGAATTCCTTAAAGGCAAGAAGCAAGTCCGTTAACTTTTTCTATCTGGGGTTTAGGGATAATGCTCTGCATAAGACAGTATTTTAGCAAATGTTTGTTCAATGAAGGCATATTAAGCTACAGTTAATACTAAATAAGAGATCCATGAAGCTATCTCCTTGATGAAAATACTCTATTTTTTCACTGTAGGTTGCAAGTGACAAAGACCCTACTCAAACTAGCTTAAGCAAAAAAGGGAACATTTGGCTCCTAGGCTGGGACAACCACGTTGGTGTTACTGCTTTTGGACAAGGTTAAATCCAGGGGCTCAAGCAATGTTGTCAGATCTTTCAGTTCGGCTAGCCCCTACTTAGCTTCTCTTTCAGAGAGTTCTCTTTTTGAGGCAAGAAGATGACATCCAGCAGCCACAAACACATCTTAGTGCTTTAGGTAGCAAATGGCTGTTGTCTTTTCCTATAGATTTAGAAAAGAAATTCAAGGGGAACACTGGTTGGCCAAGTTTGGGTCACATGATTATTGCTGAACCCATCACTATGGTCAAAGTTTGGAGGACTCAGGTGAGTGGTATTAATAAATTATGAAAAGCTACCAGCTGCTGAGATCTTCAAGAAGCAGTGTGTTTGTTCAGCGTGCTGTGGTCATGGGTTTTGCCTCATTTCCTACAACCAGTAATGACCTCTAGGTCACATATAAGTCGGGTGCTGAGTGTTACCAACCTGACAGAATGGTTGTATTTCCAGAAGAATGGAGAAAAAGGATGTAGGTTAGGACAAAACAACCAGTCTCCACTACTGTTATTTAGGTGCTCCCTGGAGCATAATTGAGCTCTAAGAAGAACCTGGTATGTCTCCAAAGACCGATGTGACAGAAAAGAAATGTACTCTTTTAGGACAATTATGTCAGAAAAATACAAGTGTTAGGAAACAGAATCTCAAGTTAATGGCTCATAGATTGGAACAAGTTGCTTCTTGAGGTTTCAAAAGTTTGTCTTTTACATCTGGTGGATTGTTTACTATGCTCGGTAGAGGGGGAACTTCTGGAATGTATTGTAGCAGCCTGGCAAGCTAGAGGCTTTGGCTGGAACTGCAAATGGCACCACAGTGGTTTGAAAGTTCCATCATTCTCCTTACCTATGGCTTGTGAAAGCTGACTTTATACCACTGTGTCATTGTGTACCCACGTTAAAAACGAAGGAACATCTAAGGAGTATCTACAAGATAAAACATAGTTTGGGAACATTTTCTCCCATTCTTCCAAATATACAAAGATAACAAGTGTTTGTTATTCATTTTGTCTGTAAATGGAAAGTTGATTTAAAGAGTAGAAATATACCTAAAAGAACAAATATGTACCTAACAGAATCACAGAGTACCTCTAACTCTCTCTTCAGATGACTTCTTCATAAAGAACGATGTTATTAGGCAGATTATTTTTCTTAGTTCTTAAGAATTTTTTTTTTTTTTACCAAACTTGATGAGCTGAAGAATATAATTTAGTAATGAGGGGGGAATTTTAATGTTTAATTTTATACTTTGGAATTTCCTTCTTAATTTTAATCTTTTATTCTAATTAGTTTATAAGAGTTTCTTTTGTTAAAAGACAATTTTAGTTACACTTGGAAAACGTTAATCTGGAATTTACTCCCATGTTTTCGGACATGTTTCCTTCAATTTTTTTTTTCTCAATCATTACTCAGAATAGTATACTAACGGTAAGTAGTATACTTTCCTTTTTTGATTGCACAGAAGAAAAATGGATTTTACATGAGAAAATAGACAATGGAAATGCCTGTTTTGTCCATTCTTCATATTATCTGCATTTCCTTTTCCTAGAATTCAATCTATGTCTGCAGGACAACTCCAGGTTTTGTAACAGCTTAATAGGACTTTCAGAGCACTCTTGAGTAAATACAGTCCAATGGTGTGGTATTTTCTGCATTCTCTCTGAGTTTTTCGGAATCCATTCTCAAAGTCTCCTATCTAAAGGAACATACACTTGGTACTGGAAAAGGAAAGGGCAGCAGAAGTCCTTGGCTGAATGCCCACATTCGCTCTCTTCTGTTGTTACTTAACCTCTGGTGTGTATTAGCTCCAGGGAAGTTACCCTATTAGACTTCCAAATGGAGTTCCATCTGGTATTTAAGGTAGCATGTACATTTTTTTCATATCCTTTTTGACTTCCCAATAGATTAAAGGGCATGTGACCATTGACTCTTTGCTCTTCATTGTAATTATGATGATAAACAGCTGTTTTAGTTTCTCTAAGAATAATGTTCAAAACATTTCATAATTTGTTATTTACTGTCAAGTTTTTGTTGGACTATTTATTAGCCAACAGATATTTATGGAAACAAATAATTTTATCTCATTATAACTTTTAAGATAATTTGCATATTTCTGGTGACACAGTTATTTGGAACTCAAAAATATAAACCTGGGTTGTCATGGATACATGCATGCCAAGGCTTACTTTATCAAATTATTACAAAACTTACTATTTATTTTTAGGATATAATAGAGTTTAATCAAAACACCAATGCTGTTCATTTTTTCCATTAAGGTTATTATATTAAGCATATTGCTGCTTAATTTCTTTCTTCTTAACGCTTTCTCTTAATGACATTTTATTGCCCAAGGGCATGGTTTAAACCGCGTGTCAGAATGACTGATCAGCAGTCTGGCTTGACTTTTGTGAGTCTTCCTTTTCCTGCTGATATGTCAAGTAAAGATTATATATAATTCAGAATAATGTTCATTGCAATGAGTTAGACCAACCTACCAGGGAACTCATAGAAATGTAATTGACCCAGATGAGAGAAAAAAATAAAATCTTAGCTTCCCCTAAGCAAAGTCCCAAATCTCACGATATTCTTCCTATCTTAAGGGTACAATAATAATTCTTAAGAATAGTCTAGAATCAAAGAAAGACTTGACTGATGTTTAAGAAGGAAAGAGAAAAGAATGAAAGGGATGAGTGGTGGAACCAGAGATAGGTCAGGTTGTCCATGAGCAAAGAGTGGGATAAAAAGGCCTGGAAAGGTTTTTTTGAGTATGCCAATATTGGGTAAATTAAAGTGATCAGATGGGCCTTTTAAAAGTAACTTGCTTGGATAGAGCATACTACTTCTAGAGGCACAAGGTCAATCCACAGGAATAAGAAGTTTCAAAATCATGTACCTTATGAAATTTGGAGCTCTCATTTATTTTTACTTATCCATAGTGTTGGCCACAAATGTAAGGAATATTATGGTATAAGGAAGTCATTGTGTTAAGACGTAGAGAAAAACTAGATTTGAGAACTAACCAATACAAAAAGAAATGATGTTGCTTGGAATATATCTTTTTAAACGGCAGCTCCATTAACTAAATTTATAGTGAATGGGAAGACATATATGTGGCCAACAGTCATATGGAAAGCTCAACATCACTGATCATTAGAGAACTGCAAATCAAAAGCACAATGAGATACCATCAGAGATACCAGTCAGAATGGCTCTTATTAAAAAGTCAAAAAATAACAGATTCTGGTGAGTTTGTGGAGAAAAAAGAATGCTTATACACTGTTGGTGGGAGTATAAATTAGTTCAGCCATTGTGCAAGACATTGTGGCAATTCCTCAGAGACCTAAAGACAGAAATACCATTTGACCCAGCAATCCCATTACTGGATATATATCCAAAGGAATAGAAATCATTCTATTATAAAGACACGTATATGTGTATGTTCACTGCAGCACTATTCACAATAGCAAACACATAGAATCAACCCAAATACCTATCAATGATAGACTGGATAAAGAAAATGTGGTACATATACACTATGGAATACTATGCGGCCATAAAAAAGAATGAGTTCACGTCCCTTGCAGGGACATAAAGAGAGCTGGAGGCCATTCTCTTTAGTAAAGTAACACAGGAACAGAAAACCAAATATCACATATTCTTACTTATAAGTGGGAGCTAAATGATGAAAATACATGGACATATAGAGAGGAGCAACACCTACTGGGGCCTTTCAGAGAGTGGAGGGTGGGAGGAGGGAGAGGATCAGGAAAAATAATGGATGGGTACTAGGCTTAATATCTGCATTATGAAATAATCTGTGCAATAAACCCCCATGACACAAGTTTACCTATGTAACAAACTTGTGCTCTTGAGCTTAAAAGTTTTTTAAAAAAGTAGTTAACGGGACAAAGTTCTACCAATGGAAAAAAAACTTCTTTTTTTTTTTTTTTTTTTTTTGAGATAGGGTCTCATTCTGTCACCCATACTAGAGTGCAGTGATGTGATCATGGCTCAAGTGATCCTCCCGCCTCAGCCTCCCAAGTAGCTGAAACTATAGGCATGTGCCACCAGGCCTGTTTCTGTTTTTTAACATTTTCTTTTTAATAATTCTATATTTTCTATTATTTTTTATTTCTCTATGATTCCCAGGATGGTCTCAAACTCCTGGGCTCAAGTGATTCTCCTGCCTTGCTGCCTTGACCTTCCAGTGTGCTGGGATTACAGGCATGAGTCACCATGCCTGACCAAAACTGCTTTGAATACTGTGTACTATTTACAATACAGTGACAGAATCTGATAGTGCATGAAAAATACATCTTCACATAAGCAGAAAAGACAACTTCAATGTAATTTGTCAGGCAAATTTTTTAATATAAATTATCAGTATGAAGTAAATCTGAGGATGTTACCTTTGTTGAAGTGGATGTGCTCAAATTAGCATGGCCGAGTCTTTTAATAACCTCGTTTCAATATTAAAATTCAAACATTAGTTTTGATCTCACTTTAAAATGAATAAAAAAGTATATATGTGTATATATGTATATATATGCATATGTGTATATATGTGTGTATATGTATATATGAAAATGTAAAAAATAATGGCTCTTATTAAGTCAAAAAATAACAGATGCTGGCAAGGTTGTGGAGAAAAAGGAATGCTTACACACTATTGGTGGGGGTGTAAATTAGTTCAGCCATTGTGGAAGACAGTGTGGCAATTCCTCAAAGACCTAAAGATGGGCCCACTGTGATAATTTCCTAATACCTCTCTCATTGTCCATTTCTCCTTTCCAGTCTCAATTCCCGACTTCCCTTTTGTGTTTTCTGAGATAACTACTAAATGAGCTATTTGCACTCAAACTCTTGCTTTAGAGTTTGTTTTGAAGGTAACCCAACCTAAGACAAGTGGAAACCATTGCAAAGACAGTGGCCACCACATGCAAAAGGGTTTTGGAGATGCTCTGCCAAGAGACTGACCAGCTCAAGCCACTCTCTTGAGAAAGAGGAAACGAGAGATCTCGAGAGTTTGAAGTTTAGTCTAGTGTTACAAACAAGGGATGAGATAAATTCTACCCTCTTGACTATGGATTTGTGATTCTCGACCCTATTCAACATTTGAAAGTTTTTATATAACAAAGATTGAGATAGAAACACTGCAGTTTTGACAAAACTCTTTCTACTTACTTATGGAAACATTCAGACATTATATACTGGTGTTTTGGACAACGTCCACTGTAGAGAAGAAACTTATATTATGGCCCATGTGAATGGAATTTCAGAAACAATCAAAACAAGTACTGCAACAAAAATATTAAATATGCTCTTGTGGAAGAAGAAATTCCATTTCATGGGAAATCAAAAGGTCATGCCAAAGTAATTGAGATTTTGCAAGACAACAACCAGTAGAATGACAGACATGAGTGAAAGTGGTATGTGAAAAATACAGTCAACTTATAAACTGTAATAAAAATTTATTTTAAGTGGTAGTGATATTATTAATCCCATCATTCAAGCCTCAGAGATCTGCTTCAAACAGTGACATGTTTTGTTGCAGATTCAGACAACCTGATGTTGTACAGATAATCACATTAGCTCAAAATATTTCAGGTGTGTATTTTAAAAGCCCCTTTAACTTAATACATAGACAAAAGAATATTTTAGAACTAAAGGGTAGCTGAGAAAAATCTATAGTACTTTGAAATAATCAGTAAAAGAATGAAATCAAAGCTAATAGATCATAGGGTGAATTACATCCATGGCTTGTTACAATCATTTTGAACTGTAGGGGTGGTTTTTGAACACTAAAATCCAGCTTACGTGTGAATTTCATTGTTTTTTGTATTTTTCTGAAAAGCTCAAAATGTGTGTAAATCATGTAAGAATATTAGCACCACATCCTGCTGGAGGTATTTATAAAGATCTCTGAAGCTGAGTACGTTGATCATTTTTCAAATTAAGTGACACAGTGTTAGTACAACTAATTAAATTATCAGAATAAGAATCAAAACTCTAAAACATGCGAAGAGTCAAGCTTTATTTCTTTGTGTAAATTTTTATTTTACATGTCAAAGATACATCTTGTTTAATGTTCTTGATTTGAATTCTTATAAGCATAAAAATATAAAAATGTGATATGCATAATCTTTTTTATAGTTCAACATGAATGAACACATAACAAGCTGAACATCAAGTGTTTTATCTGACTACTTTTGAAAATAGATACTAATTACATTTGAATATAATCAAGTCTGGCTCAGGAATGCTCCTTTGAAACCCCCCGGGTCTCCCCAGGCAGAGCCAGTTGCCTTATTTCTCTTTGCTAACATCGTACCTTGCTTACATTTATATTACTGTGCTTTTCACTATAATGCATTCATAAAGTATATTACTATACGGTATTTGCCTGAATAAGTACATGTATGACTTAACTGTGAAGTACTAGCCTTTTTATCTTTACCCCTGCTACCTATCTTGGTACCTGACACATAGCAAAAGCTCAATAAATGTTTGAATGCATGCATGCATGCATGAATGAATGAATGAATGAATGAATGAAGAAATGTGTTGATTTAGGGCAATCATTGAGGAAACTTATATGTCTATTAGCTTTAAAGATATTGTAACATAAAAATATTTTCAAACATTTTTCTAGGATGGGATAAATGACCAACCCTGGGGAGGTATCAGGATGTCGTATTGAAGGTGGGGAGGAGAGAAGAGGTAGAATTGGAACAGATTCAGAGAAGGAAGGAAGGGAAGTAGCTGTACTTTCAAACCCCACAGTATGTCTTCTGGAAAAGAAAGACAGTGTGGAGCAGGAATTTAAAACGCCGGAGATATGGTGACTGGGCTGATCACATCTCTGCCACTTCTTAGGTTTGTGACTCTGAGGAGTTGAACTGTTTTTGTCTTTCAGTCTCTTGGTTCAGAATTTGCTTCATATAACTGCTTAAATTGAAGCACTCAGCTGCAAGTAACAGAAAACTTATTAGCTTATTAAATAATAAAGGCATTTGATTATCTTTCATAAGTATTAATAGAAGTCTGAGGCTGTTGATTCTAGATTGGTTCAACATTTCAGGATGCCAGCCTGCTACCTGTCTTTCTCTTGGCCTCTCTCTCATGGTTTCAAGATTGCTATAGCTCTAGGTATCACCTCCTCAAATCACAGCATTCTAGAGTTAGGGAACGAGTAGAGTGACAGTAAGTAGCATAGCAAGGGCCGCAAGAGAGCTTGGATGCTCTTTTTGTTTTTCAGGAAGAGAAGTTCTTTTCCCAAATCTCCATGTCATTTATTTCCCTTATTGACCAGATTATATATAAAAGATACTTGGAAACAGGCATCTTATTTTTTAGCTTCTCTAGTAGAAGCACAAGTAAGAAAGAGGTTGAGAATGTTAGTTAGGTAGCCAACTAAGAGTACATGTTCCTGTTGGAATAAGGATTATTATTATTTCTTAGCACTGTGGCTGGCTACAGGGTAAGTATTCATTAGGTATTACTACTTTTATTAACCATTCTGTACTGCAGTCAACAAAATAATTCTAATATAAATTAAAGTTTCTGTAGCAAAATAGACTAGTTCCTACCAACAAAAATTTTAAAATATTTACGAGCTCAGATATTACTATTATTACCTTTTAGTATTATCTCCACCCTATCCTTTTCTTATCCAAACCCCACTCTGTTTTTGTGAAAATTATCAAACATAAGAAGTAATTTGTTCCTATTTTTAGGTCTGAAATGTAAACAGTGTTTTTTCTGAAATACCAATTACGAAGAGTGGAAATTTTTTTTTTAATTATTTTGAACACATCTTCAGGAACTGAAATTGAATTTTACCTCAGAGCTTCACAACTGATAAAATTTTCATAGCAGAAAACCTCTTGAGATAGTACCTTGCCACATGGCCATTTCTATGTGGACTCTTTGGATAGTGGAAAATGTATCTCATATGCTGTTCCCATCAATTTAATCTTTGAGAACACTGCTTATTTCAGTTACAACATGAATTGTGGTGAGAGAGGACAGCAATTTGGAAAGATAAAATAGCATGTATTTAGCGACTCTAGTAAGAATACCAAAGAGGTAAACAAAATTCACAAAATGAAAAGTAACCTCTAGAGGAGAGAAAGATGAAGGTAATACAATCTACAGACAAATAAGTTATACTATCACATTAAGAGACCCCTTCAAATGCACTAATCATGAGACATTCTTTATACAAGCTATATATTAGTAGAATTTGCAAAGTCAGTAGCAAAGTCATGAGCAGTAGTGTTCATGTTTGTAAGTGGAAAAATAGTCACCTTAAAAATCAATTTATATATTGAAGAAAGGAGAAGTATACATAACTCTTTGAAATGTAAGTTGTAAGTACACCGAGGGGATCAAAGAGCCAGTTAGAGAAAAAGAAGTTCTCCCCAAGGAAGCCTGATATGATTTCTGCTTAATAAATAGTTGACTATTGGGAAAAATGGGATTATACTCAGACATATTATTGAATGATGTTATAATCTGTTCTATTTTTAAAACAACCATATTGAAATATAATTTACATGCCATAAAGTTCACCCATTAAAATGTACAGTTCAACAATTGGACCTGTTATTTTTAAGCAAACCAAACTGGAAAAAAGGTAAAAGAAAAAGGAGGGAATGCTTAGAAACTATTGATTTCCTATGAGAAACTCATGTAAATACTGAAAAATCTCCTGGAGGACAAATTTTTTATTTAAAACCCAAAAGCAAATTAAAAGTGATTTTATATACTGCATTGTTCTTCGTGCCCTGAGTTCAGGCACCCATAGCGTATGCACAGAATCATCTCTACCTGGGGATGGAAAATCTCCAGCGTTTCTCCTGAATGCATGGGAGCAAATAGAAACAGAGGCATAGAGGGAAGGTCGAGTGCTGAAAGATGCCATTGGAGACCTTTGATATGGAGCCCAGTGTGTGAGTTTGAGAAAGAAAGTATTATTGTTATGTTTCATTTTCATGTTTCTTGATTTCTAATACTTCCTCTCCCCAAGGCGTCATCATCTGTTTATTTTTGTTTTTGTTTTTCTTTCTTTTTCTTTTTTTTTCTTTTTTTCTTTTTTTGAGACAGAGTCTTGCTCTGTTGCCCAGGCTGGAGTGCAGTGGCAAGATCTCGGCTCACTGCAACCTCTGGCTCACAAGTTCAGGTGATAATCCTTCCTCAGCCTCCCGAGTAGCTGAGATTACAGGTGCCTGCCACCGCACCTAGCTAGTTTTTGTATTTTTAGTAGAGACGGGATTTCACCATGTTGGCCAGGCTGGTCTTGAACTCCTGACCTCAGGCAATCTGCCCACCTCAGCCTCCCAAAGTGCTGGAGTTATAGGTGTGAGCCACTGCGCCCAACCTATTTTTAATTGCGCAAGTTACCTTAACATATATTTTCAACTGTTTAAATAATGTAAAAATGTTACTTTCTAAAAATACTTAAAATGTATCCTCCAAGCCTGAAGCTTGCTTTGGGACATTTTACAGAACTCTCCTGCATGTAATTTCTTTGGTGACATATCAAAATAAGAAATTGATGGGGTTTAAAGTTCAAAGTCATGTGCTTTTCCATTTAGAAAATTAAAGAGAAATAAAAGAAGAATCATATTTTTTTCCAGGAAAAAGATTAAGATAATTAGAATTGCTCAGTCAATTTACCAGAGTTTATGTTGATACAATTGCCAAATAGATTATCTATAACCCCACTAATGGATCTTCAAAACTCTGTTTGCAGAACTCATTTTTTCATGTTACTGTGTTATGCTCAGATGAGCTGGTCTTATGTATTGACTTAAGTACTTAATTTGTTTACTTGATACTTATTAAGCTATTAGATTTGTATTTGATGTTAGTTCTTTCTACAAAGGGAGAAGCGATATACAAAAGAAAATGGATTTTTGCCTTAGGTTGAGGTCATGAAAATGATGGTACTTAATCTTTATTTCTTTGAAGAAGTACCTCTTTCTTTGTCGGTTTTGTGTGACTTTTAATACCTTTTCATTAGTTTTAAAGGAAAACCACAAAATAAAAACTAACTTTTGCATTATTAAGCACACTCTTGGAGTGTCTAGAGGTTGAGGAAAAACCTAGTTTCAACAACTAAAAAATGAAACATAAATATTGACAGGTTTGCTTTCCGTGTACTAGTCTTTGCTCAGTCCATTTTCTACACAGATGCTAGAGTCATTTTAAAATGCAATTCCGATTACATTTACTGCACACTTAAAAACCTCAATAACTCCCCCACCCTCACTCCATCCACTTTAATGATACAGTTTAAACATCTTAGCAACTGTCGTCGTCCACACCAGCTTCTTTTGCTCTACAAAACTGCTACTTGTCTTCGAAGTCTACCGTGGGCCTTCTTCCTTCCTTACCTTTTCCAGGGCTGTTCTCACTGTCTAAAGTAACTTTCTTTTACTTCTGTGGCTGAACTTGCTAAAGGTTTGTGCTTCCAGAAGGAGCTCAGAAATCTCACTTCTCCCTCAGGCTCCTGTTCCTGTGCCCTCTTCGCAGTCTTTGCATCTCTCCATCTGGACTGGGATTAAGAAACACACCTGGGAGCAGCTCCCTGGTCCCTGTTCTGCAGTGAGCATATGAATTTCCTTAGACACACCGTAATACCACCGGAAATGTGTTCAAGAGGAGAATATTAAATGTGTTATGTATGATTGAGAAGAAGTAGAACTGATAAGTGAAAATCCCTAAGAAGTAGGTTCCAATCACAATATGGTCCTATCCCTGGACTGCCTTCTCAGGTGGATGAGCCTGGGTACATGTGGACCTTTGGCTTCCCTAGATGGAGTGTCCATGTTTAATGTCAGACCTGAATGACTTGAGGCTACAAAGAACAGGCTAAGCCTAGCAGTCTTCCATCATTTCCCATGTGTCACTCAGTCCTTCCTCCAAAGTCAACTTTAAAGGATTAAACCTCCTTGAGCCACTAGCTTACGTAATTGATGTTTTCAGCTTATCTAAGAGGTTGACTATCCAGTTGGATCTTACCTTTAGTTTAGCACTTAACATGCTATGTAAACTTCCTGTCTTCTCAAGTAGTTTGTCTATGTATTCAATCTTTGTGTGGACAATGTATTAATCTCTTTGTATCCTCTGTATCTGGGGGAGTGCTGCACACACAGCAGACATGTAGAGGAATTGATTGAATTAAATTTGTCCTGCTAATTGATGTTAATTAAGTCACACTTAAATGGTGTCTTTATACATTAACTGAACTCTTAAATTCATGGCAATGCTGCAAGTGTGGCATCAAATCCTATACCCAGAGAAATATACATATCTTCTCAGCAAACAATAAATAATGTTTGTATTATGTATTAATAACCCTAGAAGTATGACTCTGTTTCACTCAACTGAGAAAACGAAGCAGATCTATGATTTGCTGGTGTTATTTATTTTTTGTGTGCCTGAAGATAAGCATATGCTCAGATATATCTGAGCCAGATGTTTCACAGCATAAACTTCAGTAGCATGCAAAACTCTCTACTTATATCCATAATTCCACAATGTTCTAGGTAAGTTTAGTCTCCTAGGTTTTCTTGTTGCATGAGCTCTGTAGTAGTAGGTAATATTTTCTTTCTATTCAAAATAGGTAATGCTGAAAATGCCTTATTTTATGGCCTACTGGAAATTGATGGAAACAATCTGAGACTCAGTGGAACTAGTCTTAAAATCTAAACAGCCCTGGGAAGAACTCAACAGAGCAACAACATCACTCTTATTATATACATTATCCTGAGACCCAAACTAGTAAGGTGCTCTGACAGAGTTCACATTGCTGCTTATGGGTAGCCTGGAAAAGAATACAGTTGCCTGGGCTTCCATACTATTCCCATTCTGTTATATGTGGTTGCATCTCCGTGTCTTCTGCTTCTCACTCTTCTCTGTGTCCCCGCAACAGAACTGGAAGTGACAGATGGAAGGATTTGTGTAAAGAGAAAGCTAAATAAAGAGGAATAGGGAGCTGAAGAATGACTGAGAATTTGCAGTCCAGTATATGGTTAAGACGCCAATGGAAGATGACATCATGAGCATCCCTGCCTAAGACCCAAATAAGTTTTGACTCTAGGTGAATGCTTGAGGAGTCACTAACATAATTTGAGCATGCTGAAAATTGTCATAAGGGATATTTTGGTGATTTGGGATTTTGGTAGGTAAGTTCCTATGAGGCTGTGTTTATGGTAAGAGTTCCCCTCATTGACTTTCTTCTTTGTTTGCCTGTTGCCCAGTCTTTTCTATTTCAGGGGGTTAGTGAGTTCTCACACTGAATTTCCCCCAACTGATTTAGTAGCAGGTGGACAGCACTAGAAAGAGACGTTTCCTATTTTCTGGCTGTTGGTCCACAGAGCTTAATTCAAGGTATTGACTCTGAGCTTCAAAGTCTCTAGTGGCTTAGATTCTAGAAAACTAAGAAATCTATGCTACATTTATTCAGTAACAGGCCAATAAGATAGCATTCAATTCACTCATTGCTTTTGCCGGCCAACTTTGTGGCAGAGATCACTGCCACATTGAATGAGGCAGGATTGAATTTGTAAGACTAAGATGACAGGGATTTTAAGGTATTTGGATTCTTTAATTTACGGAGATAGTGTTTGTGAGAAATAATTTTTTTTCTTTTTTTTTTGAAAAGGAGTATTGCTCTGTCACCAGGCTGGAATGCACTGGCGCGATCTTGGCTCACTGCAACCTCTGCCTCCCGGGTTCAAGCGATTCTCCTGCCTTAGCCTCCTGAGTAACTGGGACTATAGGTGCATGCCACCACACCCAGCTAATTTTTGTATTTTTAGTAGGGATGGGGTTTCACCATGTTGGCCAGGACAGTCTCTATCTCTTGACCTCCTGATCTACTGGCCTCGGACTCCCAAAGTGCTGAGTTTACAGGCATGAGCCACCATTCCCGGCTGAAAAATACTTTAAGAATATTTGGAAATATGAAGTAATAGGCTTCATTGAGAACAGATTGTGAATTATATTATGGAACCAAAGACCCCTGTATTTACAATTGCTACTTAAGAAATTTTATCACACCATTTGGATGGACCTATAATTAAAAAAAAGATAAAAGATTGTGATTTGGTCAAATATCATCAAGGAAATTTTATTCAGTCTTTAAAAGGTAATGAGACAGAGATTGCGGTGCGAACACACACACACACAGAGTTTTGTAGATAGTAGGCAAAATAATGAGATCAATAAGGAAGAAGAATACAGCAGAGGTGGTTTTCAGAGCAGCTTACTAACGATAGAACAGTTATAAGAATATGTAGCTACGTGTTTATGTGTGCTTAGATTGGAAATGGCCTTTCTTTAGCATAACATCTGCAGTGTGTGCTATAAAGAAAATGGCTGCTAGAGTGAATGTATAAATGTTAACAATTTCTTGTAAATAACAAAGACCATCATCAAAATTAAAAGCTATGTGGAAAACTGCAAAAATACTAGCAACTCACATGACTGTGGATTAATGTCCTTAATATAAAAAGAACTCTTATGAGTCAATAAGAAAAATAAAACTCTAATAAAAGAAGAAACAATTTGCTAGAAGAATTACAAATGGCCATAGGAAAAATGGAACTTTCTAAGTTGCCAGATAAATATATAACACATTTCTTTTTCTGTGATCAACTTGGCCAAAAATTAATTTAAATTAATGATATGCCCAGTTTTGTCAATGATTCACTAATAAGGACATTCTTATACTTTGCTGAGGGGCACGTAAAATGGTTCAGCACCACTGGATAACGATTTGGAAATAATTATCAAGAGCCTGAAAATATATTCATGATTTATGAACTAATCATCCTGCATCCTAAATTGTATCTTAAGTAAATAATGAGAGATGTGCACAAAAACATATGACTGAGTACTGTGCTGTGTATCCATAATAGCATTATTTAAAACATTAAAATTGCAAGTGAGCTGATTATCTTCCCTTGACTAACATAATAAAATCCTATATAACCATTAAGTATTGTATTTTCTAAGAATATTTGATAATATGGAGATCAATTCATGTATAAGTGTATTAAGCTGTATATGAAGTATGATTTTTAAAATACTTGGTAATATTTCTAAAAATTACATCAGTAGTTATTAATGGGTAGTGAAAGAATAGATACATTTTAATTCTTTATATTTTTATGAGTTTTAAAATGTTTTGACATAAAAAATTGTTCTTTTATTATCAGGGAATTAATAAATACATTTTCCCAACTTTACTATGTACAAAAAAAATCATGAATTTTGAGTTTATAGTTTGGTGAATTCCAGCAATTCTATACCGTTGCATAACTGCCACTTTATTGAAGACATAGAGCATTTTCATCACCCTGAAAAGCTTCCTCACATCCCTTTGTAGTCAATTTCATCTCCCGAATGATCCCTGGCAACCATTGCTCTGCTTTCTGTCACTTTTATCTTTTCTAAAATTTTATATATAATTTTCAGATTCACTCACATTGCTGTGAGTGTCAATATTTTCTTCTAAAAAATATATTTTGAAAGAATGCTCAGTATGTGGTTCCGTCCAAGAATTAACTGTAGAGGGAAGAGGCCATGGAGCGTAAGGCAAAGAACAAGAGATCGAGGCTCAGATCTTGGGGAAGTCACCTATATTCTCGGGTTCTCAGTTTGCTCAGATGTAAAATTAGGATAATAATCTCTTTCTTACCTATATCTCAGCATCATTATGTGTAATGGATCAGAATATGTTGAACCACTTTGTGAGGCATCAACATTGGTTTCTATTTTTTTTATTGTGAACCTGATTAAAATGGCTGATATGTAATTCAGTGTTCCTGTCTCCTTCAAAATGATATTTACCTTTATATAAAATGGAGAGTTGCTTTAATAAAGGTATATTAGGACATTAAGGCTTTGACGAATTGCCATCATGGGACATGTTTATGAATTGTCCAGATTTTTAATGAGTGGCAATTGAATTCTCTAGCTTGAGTTATCCTCACATTGAATTTTTAATATCTGTATTTATCCCTTTTCCTCTTTTGCTTTTCTTTTCCAAAACCAATTCCTCTGTGCTTAGATGTTAGTCTCTACTTGCAGTTTAGAGTCTGAGAACTTTTCCTTTTATTAATTTTTTGAGAATTGAATAAACAATTTTTAGATTTTTTAAGGCTATGGAGTTAAGATTTGGGGAAGTAAAAGGACACTGTAGAATCAGTATGTAATCAAATCAGTTTGTAGACAAGCAATAGTCACTATAAGGAACTCTAAATGACTTGAGAGAAATGATTATCACAAACATGCCTAGTTTACTCATTCTTCGTTTGTTCATTCTATAGTCAACAAATTTTGATTGAGATTTCCATTATGTTCCAGACAGTCTGCAAGGATCTGGGATACAGTCAACAATTGCCCTATAGAAATTACATTCCATTCGTAGATTAAGGCCAAAAGTAAATAAACCAATCAATTAAATAGCTACCAGTTCTGATAAGTACAGGAAGAATTCAAATAACTGTAATGCATGTTGAAGGAGGGCTAGAGAGATCAAGGAAGGATTCTCTAGGGAGATCACACATAACCTGAGTTTCACAGCATAAGAAGGAGCTAATCTTATGAAGAGCTGGAGGAGAAAGCTTTAGAAGAGGGAACAGCATATGTAAATGTCCTGTGACAGGAAACAAAAACTGGAAGAAATAAAAGTGTTTAGGCATGATGAATTGGAAATGTCAAGAGTCGAGGTTGGAGAGATAGGCAGGATGAAATCTGTCACATCATCAAAAATGAGGAGTTTAGAGTTTTTCTTAAGTTCATGGAGAGAACTAGGCGATTTTACTCATAGGAGTAGCTTGATCTGTTTTAATCCTGGTGTTTTCATAAAAGTGAATACAACAGTTTTGTCATCTGATCTGTAGCCAACAGGTTTAGTTGCAAAGAATTTAATTAAAGTCCAAAGAAAAACATGCCCATTAAAGCTATATCTACCTACTCTTTACTAAAACAATAATTATGAGTTTTTCCTTGGGATAGTATCAGGTACTACAGAACATGATAATTCTTTCTCTATTATCATCTCTCTCCTTCCCTATTGAGGAAGGCTTCCCAGAGACAGCTGGGTGTCCCATGCAGTCAACCACATACCCTGTGCCAATGCATGTACCAGTTAGGTGCCTGTGGATGGCTTTGGCTGGATGCTAAATAAAAGCAGTCAGAATCTGATGCATTAATGAATTTAGAAGCTGCTATAAATCAAATTCATCTTTGGTACCTTTATTTTCTAACTTCATAGCTTCAGATTCGTAGTAGAGTCTTGATAATATTGTTTTGTTTTCTCCCCAAATACTCTGAACATTTTATATGAAGTCCAAGTAAATGTGGATAATCATCATAATTTTATTTATATGGTTACAGAGGTAGCTTTGGTTTGTACTTACTATATCAGGCATGAAGTTTCTGGCCATGTGCATCTTTTGTGTCACGGAAACAAACAACTTGCTGTAATAAGTTTCTAGAATATTATGAATAATGATAGATCACGGTTTTTTTGAGATACCCAACTTGAGTATCTGAAACTAAATCAGTTACCTTAAAAATACATTTTGTTTTTAATGTATACTTTTTAAACCTTATATAATATATCAAGAGTTTATCTTTGAATTCAAAACATAGCTCTGATACTTACAGTGTAAACTTGGGTAAGTATTTAATCTTTCTGTGTTTTAGTTTCCTCAACTAGAAAATGCAGGCAGGAATAAAAGTTGGATAACACCGAGAATTAAATGAGTTTATATATATTGTAAAACTTACCCCAAATTTGCAAAAAATGAGGAGTTATTTAGAAACATCCCTTTTTGCATTTAATAAATACTGTGTTTCAGGCATTGTGTTATATATTGGGCATATACCAAATGAGTACAGACAACCCTTATCTCAACAGAGAGGCCAGCCAGATGTAACTAGAAGGTTGGGAAAGGGATATGGAAGTCAGCCGTGCAGATAAAAGAAACCCAGAGCTACTGGAAGAAGCACAGCTGCTTCTGTGCTTTGCAAGATTCTGGTGTTAGGTTAGATAAGTTAGGGTCATTCGGTTGTTCTTCCTTTTTTCAGATTTGTCAGAGCAAATACTAGCTTTTTTTTGGGAAGCTCCAGGAACCCTGTACAAATATTTTTATTTAATTGGCAGCAACATATTGTAATGGGTAAAAGCATGGGTTATAGAATAAGATAGACCTGAATTCAAGTCCATTTACCAATCACGTGACCTTCTGCAGGTTTCTTAACCTCTCTGGGTCTTAACCTCTCTGAGGCTATTTCTCATCTATAATACTGGAAAAACAATACTGCAGACTTTACAGGTTTGTTATGATAACTAAATGAGCTATGTGCTTAACACTGTTTAGCACAGAGTAAGTGCCTGAAAACAGTTATTAATCATCATTTTAACATGATCACATAGCCACTATCTATTTTAAAAATAAGGACTCATAAAAGTTCTATGAATTGCCCAGTGACTTAATGTGGATTCAAACCTGTTTCTCCCTGATTTCAAAATCCATGTAGTTTGCATTTATTTTATGCCTCATCAGGTAAAAACCAAAACGAAAACTTGGCCATTGTCTCTCAGAAAGTAAAATCATTTAATCCCTCCCACTACTATTAATATTAATAAAAATAAAATGAAAGGCTCCTGGTTGTCAAAAATGTGGTACCAGAATAAATATCAACAATGCTGCATTTTTTGGAAGGCAGTCAAAAATAGATAGCAAGTACGGTTTTCATTAGCTTTCTTTATTAAAATTCTCTACCAAGCAGAGTTACTGCTTTGAGGATCTTCCAGATCACAGTATGTCTCTGTTTCCCAGGTGAGCGGACCTTATGGTCCAATCCAGGGCTGGATTGTGTGAGAAGCCCAGATGCACACGGCAGGGTATGTGGCTGGGGCAGGCCCTCAGCTTTCATTGCTGCGAGTCAGAAGGTGATTGAGAAGGTATATGTGAGGTTTGAGCTTGAACATGTGTTTGATTTGTGTGTCCATTGGTCAAGAAATCTGACTTCAGCTGCACTGTTCATAGTGAATGGTGAGCTTCTCTCCAATTCATGCAAGTTATTCAAACGGTAATTGGAGATTTACTGCTTAAATTTCTCCTCCTAAAAGGTATTAATTCGTAAGTTATTTATCAAGTTGGTCAGATTTGTGGCTTTCATAATGAAAATGTGTCTAAAATACCTACATTCTGTGTGTGGATGGATGTGTGTGTGTGCTTACATGTGTGTATGTGTTGCAGATATTTGAACTTAGTATAGAAAGAGAACATTTACAATAATGAATAGCATTGCTAATATTAGAAAAGTGAATATTAAGTGATCAGAAATGCATATCTCAAATTCTTATATTTTTAACAAGCCTCCAGGAACTCATTAGAATTTTTGAATTATACCAAAACCCCATCCCCTTTGTGAACGGAAAGGCTGAATAAGGTTGTGTTTTAGCTCTAGGCCTTTGAATGTTGCACATTTTTTGATACGTGTATATGTAAGATTTCTATTTTTGGTAAGGTGGAAGCTGCTTATATACATTTGTGTTTTCCAAAGTGAGACATTTTATATATTAAAGTTTTACACCCCATTACTGGAATATATGATTCCCTCTCATATCCACTATCTATTTTAAAAGTAAGGACTCATGGGACTGCAGAGGAAAGCAGTAAGGAAAGTCAGAGGTGGCCCTCTTCTCATGTGTTCTCTGCAGCTTCTTCTCTTACTGGAAGAAACAAAGGAGGAAATGAAGGTGTTTTGTTTTGCTTTGCTTTTCCTAGATCACTAGCTGTGGGAAGGATGGCACATATGACTCCAATATTGGTAAGAATAAGTTGCTAATATTTTTTGAGCTCTTTCCATGTGTGGGAACTTCTTCTAAGGTTTCTGCCCATATTGGCTTATTAATTTCACATTATCCCTTTGACAAAGGTAATATTATTGTCCCCAGTTTGCAGATAAAGGAACTAAAGCATGATGAGATTAAATAACTAGCGACATGTAAATCGTAAAGCTTGGGTTTACCTTCAGGCCATTCAGTCTATGGCCTGTGCTCTTAAGGACTATACTACATGCACTGCCAGTGGTATCTGTGAACAAGATAACAATAATATTACTAACAACAACAAAAGTAATTGGATTTAAATGTGTTTTTCTCTATGTTAGCACTGTGCTAATTGCTTTAACCTTCACAAAAACCTGGAGGTGGAAACTGTTGTAAACCCCATTCTTACAATGTGGAAACTAAACCTTTGAGAAGTTGTGTAACTGCCCCCAGGCCACATAGTGGGTAAGAGGAGGCACTTGGGTTTGAATCAAGTTTGTCTGACTTCTCAAGTTACAGGTAAAGATAGGGAAGATGAAACACAGACAGTCCCGTACCTCCTCATTTCTTGAAACAAGCATGAGCTGTCCATTAGCCCATCACTACCCACCACCACCTCTGTTACAAGTCGAAAAGAGTAAATTACATCAGTTGAGGTGTGTGTGTGTGAGCTATTACTTAAAATCTATGTTGAATATTCTAATTAATTTAGGAAACAATGTTTAAAAAGAAGCTAAATTATTAGTTTCCCCTCAAAGCTTCCTAAAGGACCTTTATGAGAAATAATTCAAGAGACTGCAGGGGATTAAGAGACTACTATATTTAAAGTACCCCTATAATATAATATTGAATATAACCCTGAAAGAGTTTTTTTTTTTTTCCTAAAATCTCTGCACCATCATGTGAAGAAAGATTAATGTCCCAAGATGCCCAGTGTAAAGAAGAGTTGGTATGAGTAGAGCTTAAGTATCCTTACACATTTCGAAAACTATGCTCTGGGAGAAGAACTTGACTTGGAAGTTAGAGGGAAGCACATTTCACCTCAGTCTTAGGTAGAATTTTCTGTCAACCAGAACTGTACAATCATGGAATGGGCTGTCTCAAAAACTCACCCACCCTCTGTCACCACAGGCATTTGTGCAAAGGGTGGACAGCAGTCAGAGATGCCAGGGGAAAGATCCCAATAATGGAGGAAAATGAATAGATAACAATTGTAGTCATGAGAAATTTTTATTTTACGTGGAATAAATGCTGCTTAAGCTACTTAACAAAGTGAGTCATGGATTTTAATAAATTTTAGTGTATTTTAGAATCTTTTATCTACAAAAGATGGCAAAAGGGGAAATATACCTTAAGAAAGGAAAAAAGCTAATCTGGTAAACATACATTTGGAAATACATTAAGGATTGTTCTGTAGGTAAATGGAATCTATAAAGAGATCTAATATTTTGGAAAATACTGTGGAAGCATCAAAAAATTCCTTAAAATGTTATAGCTCTAATTTGAGTGAAGTTAAAAGGAAGAAACAGGAAAAGTATGTTTTTTGACAAAAATGATAAATTGCCACAAAGTTCTTGAGACAAATGATTTTTTGAAAAAAAATAGTGGTTCTAGGTCTTTGAGGAATTGCCACACTGTCTTCCACAATGATTGAACTAATTTACCAACAGTGTAAAAGCGTTCCTGTTTCTCCACAGCCTCGCCAGCATCTGTTGTTTCTTGACTTTTTGATACTTGTCATTCTGACTGTTGTGAGATGGTATCTCATTGTGGTTTTGATTTGCATTTTTCTATTGATCAGTGACGTTGAGCATTTTTCCATATGTTTGTTGGCTTCATAAATGTCTTGAGAAGTATCTGTTCATGTTCTTTGCCGCCTTTTTAATGGGGTTGTTTTTTTCTTATAAATTTGCTTAAGTTCCTTGTAGATTCTGGATATTAGACCTTTGTCAGGTGGATAGATTGCAAAAATTTTCTCCCATTCTGTAGGTTGTCTGTTTGTTCTGATGTTAGTTTCTTTTGCTGTGCAGAAGCTCTTTAGTTTAATTAGATCCCATTTGTCAATTTTTGCTTTTGTTGCAATCGCTTTTGACATGTTCATCATGAAATCTTAGCCTGTGCCTGTGTCCTAAATGGTATTGCCTAGATTATCTTCCAGGTTTTTTTATCATTTTGGGTTTCACATTTAAGTATTTCATCTACCACAATCCCACTACTGGTATGTATCCCCCAAAATATAAATCATTGTATTTTAAAGATAATGTACACATACATTCATTGCAGCACTACTCACAATACCAAAGACATGGAATCAACCCAAATGCACATCAATGATGGACTAGATAAAGAAAATGTGGTGCATACACACCATGGAATACTATGCAGCCATAAAAAAGAATGAGATCATATCCTTTGCAGTGTCATGGATGGAGCTGGAAACCATTATCTTCAGCAAATTGACACAGGAACAGAAAACCAAATACCATTTTGTTCTCATTTACAAGTGGGAGCTAAACAATGAGAACACATGGACACAGGGAAGGGAACAACACATACGGGGGGCCAGTTGCAGGAGGAGAGCATTAGGATAAATAGCTTAATGCATGTAGGGCTTAACTAGGTGATGGACTGACAGTGCAGAAAACCACCATAGCACACATTTACCTGTGTAACCTGCACATCCTGCACATGTATACTGGAACTTAAAGTAAAATATTTAAGAAAGAAAAATCAAAGCACAACAAAATTAATAAAAGAGGCCAATCATTAAGCAAGCAAGATGTTAGTATTAAGATTACAAAACTGAAGCAAATGTCTACAAAGTCTCACCATTGGGCTCACCAAAGGCTCACCTGGTTTTTCCCCTGGATACTTAAATATTATCTTTCTGCACTAGATGCACTACATCCATATATTAGAGCCTGAAAATATATGTACAATTGATGTCCAGATACCTATGAATTTTAATGTTGTAATAATAAACTCTGAAAAATTACATTGCAGCACTTTTTTTTAATGTTTGCAGAAAACACTTTTCAGAGGGAGGCTTTTGAGTTCTCTGTACCACCTGGTCACTGTGTCATTTCCTTTCTGTTTTCTTAGGTTTTCATGGGTCAGTTCCTTTTATATCCAAAAGATACAAAGAAGACAGTGTGCAAGTGGTACAATACTATATGGAGGGTGCCATGATTTTTTTTTTTTTTTTTTTGAGACGGAGTCTCGCTCTGTCGCCCAGGCTGGAGTTCAGTGGCGCGATCTCGGTTCACTGCAAGCTCCGCCTCCCGGGTTCACGCCATTCTCCTGCCTCAGCCTCCCGTGTAGCTGGCACTACAGGTGCCCGCCACCACACCTGGCTAATTTTTTTTTTTTTGTAGTTTTAGTAGAGATGGGGTTTCACCGTGTTAGCCAGGATAGTCTCGATATCCTGACCTCGTGATCCGCCGGCCTTGGCCTCCCACAGTGCTGGGATTACAGGCGTGAGCCACCGCGCCAGGCCGCCATGATTTTTTTGAAGAGAAGGAACGTGGTCTTCAAAACAAAGAATTCAGAAGGTCTATACAATGGCCCCCTTGTTAGTATTGAGAATGAGCTCAAATTTCATCATGATTCTTTGGTTTAGTTCATTTACACAGAAAATAAAAAGGGAAGATAATCAGTGGGGAGTGGGCTTTTCTGTAGCATGAGAGAGAATTAGAGTTGGTTCAAAGGCAGGCTTTGGAATAGAGAAATCTGATATGCCCCGCTTGCTATTTTTTAGGATACTGAAAGCTAGTATGACTATGTCAGAGTTTCAAGCCTGCTAGAATTTGTTCTGCAGATGTGTAGACAACCACATTCGTAAGATTTATAGGTAAGAACTTTGAATGTGTGAGGTGCTAATATCTGGGGCTGGGCTTGCTCCTCTCTGCATTTTTTTTCTCATTAGACTTCTCTCTAAGACTGGGGAAGGCATCTTCTATGTGAAAATATAATTTCTTCAAAGTAGAGAGGAGGGTCTTGAAAACCCTTCTTTAGATGTTTTGATAGCAAACAGTTCTGGCACAAAGGACCCCAATGATGGGAGAAAAACCGCCTCTCATGCACTGTCATCCTTCTTTGATCTTTACCTCTTTTGCAGTGTAATCTCCAAATCAATTCCCTGAAGGTTTTGTGCTTTTCTCCTCTAATTGCCATTAGAGAGGGCTGTGAATCCTCCTACTTCCTCACTCTGCATAGTTTCTAATGCTCTCTTTGACCAAAGTTATTCAGTAAAATTAAAGGGTATAGGAGAATCAAAGGCCATGTGTTTTCAGAATGATGCTGTCATTTTTGTGGGGTCCTTACCATTTTGAAATAGTTCAGGGCAGGGGGTAGGCAATTGCAGTTTTTCAGCATTTTCATGGAGCAGAGATCTCACTACCTCAACAGAACCACTTAAGGGCATTCATTTAAAAGCTCAGAAAGGCTGGAGACTTCGTCACTAAAGGCAGCATCTTGCAACCTGATGAATACCACACTGCATGAGGAAACCCATGCTGCCCTTGCGGTCTCCCACCTTCCTCTTTCCCCATTTATTAAACTCATGGTAACTCACAAGAAGCATTCAGTTTTAATTTGTCTTGCTTGACTTCATTACCTCCTACCATATGTATGCATGCTTAATGAAAATTGTCAGTGGGCTTCCAGCTCAGACTCAGCACATGCTACCCAGAAGATGGATCATGGTACATGTATTTTGTATATGCCAGGCACAGTTCTAAGTGCTTTGCCGATATTAGCTCATTTAGTCCTCACGTAGGCATGTGGGTTTATTTTAATCTCTATTGTATGGATAAGGACTCCAAGACACAAAGAAAGTAGGTAAATCTCCCAAGACTAGCTTCAAAATTGGAATTTGAACCATGCAACTTGATTCCAGAATTCATGCTGTTAACTACTACATCAACATCAGACCAAAGTAATAATCTGAAAGAAATGCTGAGCATTTCTTCTTTGAAGTCTTTAACTCTTATGTAAGATTAAATTACCAAAAAACAGAGGCAGTGGTTTTATTCCTAGAGTCCCTTTTGAAAGAAATAGGAGACAAGAGAAAGCTTGTCTTTACAGCCTAGTAGACTGGTTTCAATCCAGACTCCAGTTATACTAGTACATTAGACTTGTTACTAATTTCTCTAGACCTCATTTGCTTAATCTGTGAGGTAAGGATATGACCATAACACCTACTCCATAAGGTTTCCATGGACATAAACCTATGCAATGCATTGTGCTAGGCTATACACGTGAGCCGTTAGTATTTTAATACTGCCTTCAACCCTTTGTGGAAATAGAATAGTAACAGAAAATGAGTCAACTGTGTATCAGATCTATTAAAGTGATATTGTTTGATAGAAGATAATCAGAGACATAAATTTTATTATACAAGGCAGGTCAATGATCTGTCTTCCACAGGTGAACTAGTTTTCTGCAATATCTTTCTTAAATTTGTGACACAAGACCATTGTGAGTGAAATGGTGTTGTAGCGCAGTGTGTCAGGTATTGATTTCATGCTGGGGTGGGCCTGTGTTGTCCCAGTTCTGAATTACAGCAGTGTATCACATCTGCTTGCAGCGCTCCCAGTTCAGCTTCCGACTGCGTAATAGTCATGGAGCTGGGATTTACCAATCTCTTCAAGTTAATTAGAAATGGAAAATCAGCATAGTCATAGAGGAAAAAATAAATAAGATGGCGATGCTACAAGGATGTGGGGATTCTCCCTGATAGGAGTTGTCAGGTCAACTGCTCCTACTGATGTCTGCTGCCTGGGGGGAATGTGGGAGCCAAAGAGGGGTTGTGTCAGGAACTCCCTTCTCTTCTCACGCTCCCAACTTACCTTCTCTATGTGAAATTATCCGGTTTCTACCTTCAAATTGAAAAGCTGTCCTTTATTCTCTCTCTCACCACAGGAGTCCTAAAGACTATACATTCCAACTCAGCAACTATTTCATAAAGCCTCCTTAGAAAATGATGGGGGTGGAAACCCCACTTAAGGAAACTCCCTTCTTTATAGACAGCATCCCAGGTGGCACTTTATGGGTTAAACTTGTGTTGCAGAGAAAGGGTATCAAGTGGCTTTCCAGGACATAACACCCATTTAAAAACTGCCATCTCTAAAAGGTGAGCCAAATGCCCATTAGTTTACCCTGCTTTCTATGAAAGGAACAACTCGGTGTGTTTGAGTTTGCTTCTGTCTCAGTGTCTATCATCTATACAATGAATTATCAGGATGAAGACTGTCAATTACAGTTAATAAAAACCTCAGAACACGACAAAGATCTCTTTTCCTATAGATGTATTTGATGATAGCCCTCACTTTATTATGTCATATAAATCAAACAGGAAGCATTTATCTCATTAGGAGGCACCCCTTCTCTCCCTGTGTCCTCGCCCCTCCCCCCGTGCCAGTTCGCAGTCCCTCAAAGATGCTTTGTGCAAGAAAGTGCAAGTTTCCCGTTCTGGCTTTATTTTTGTTTCCTTTTGCTCCCCTCCTGGCTCCCCCCCAAACCAGGCTAGCAAAGCAATGGCCCCGGATCCCCCCCATCGCCTGACCTGCGTTTACTGGGAGGAGAGCGGGAGAGGGAGCGCGCATTCCGGAGCAGGCTGCTTTGACTCCGACCACAGGCTGTTTTGTGCAGGCTGTCCCTCTCCTTCAAAACCGTGCATCCCCTCCCCGAAGCAGCAGGCAGTGTGCCTCCATTCAGCCACATTTGGTATGCATGAGCACGGCTGCAGAGAGAGGGGAGGTGGCTTTCTTAAGAAGGTTCAGGGGCTCAGGCAAGGCTACTTGACTAGTCTTCCAAGTTCCAGGAAGCCTCTGCCCTAATGGAATTTGCAGGTGTGGAGATGACCATGGGATGCCAGAGCCGTGGGGGACCGTTTATTTTCTAGGCATTGCTCAGGTTTTCAGTTTCTTGTTTTCCTGGTGGAATTTGGAAGGGGTCATGAATCAGGCTGATGCTCCTCGACCCCTAAACTGGACCATCCGGAAGCTGTGCCACGCAGCCTTTCTTCCATCTGTCAGACTTCTGAAGGTACTGTAACTTGCAGCCTTGAATGGCGCTAATTATGGTTTTCAGGTTTAAATACCCAACTTGGGGACTTGGGCTGGGACGCACCTTTGCAGGAGCCTAAATGCATGCAGTACTGGCTCTGTGGTCCGTGGCTGGAGAGAGGTTCTCAGTACTCCTCCCCTCCCCCCACGCCCCCCACCCACATCCCGTGGTGTCAGAGACAAGAGGCTGGTGCGAACCGCACTTGAGAAGGAGATTTTGATCTCAGAGAATGGGCTACCTGGTGCTCCCCCACCCCTTTTAACCATTCCTAAAACAGAATTAATTAACTTCTTTGGGAGGGTGGGAATAGTAGTGGAAGTGAAATCTCTTACTCCCTTGTGTTTGGCTCCTGGGCTTTTCTTTCTCTCTCCCTGGGGAAGCCCTTCGACCCACTTTCCCTTTAAATGGAACCTGAGAGAACAAAGGATTCTCCTCATTAATTTAAAAGCTTTGTGTAGTTAGGTGGCCAGTCAGGTGAAGACGAACAAAGAGCGAGCCTCCTCAGATAGTGACTTTTGGTGCCCTTGTTTTTAGAAAAGGCATAAAAATGTGGGTCTCCTGAGTGGAATCAGTAGTGGGAAAGTATTGTTAAGCAGATATTGTATATCAGCTCTCTCTCTAGCTGTGAGTCACACAAAAGAATGGCACTACACCTGAGCAGGAATTGCCACCATGTGTCTGCAGCGCTTCTCTTTCCAGAAGCACATGCATTAAAGATACTGAAAAAGTCCATACAATTGTGTACCAATCCACCTTCATGATCTTACTTGTGGGGGCGGGGGGGAACACAAATTACATTTAAAGGTGCAGGAAACAGGTATTTTTGCCCAGCAAATAGAAGGTGGTAACACTTAATAGAGAAAAATGCATATCTCTGATGTTCTATATCCATTTGAAGTTTAAAAAGGCAAAGTTCTTAACTCACTTTTCCTGAGTATATATGCCCTTTTGATTTAATGACCACTGAGCATTGAGTCCAGAGGGCTACAATGGAGAATTAATGAATTAGCCCTGAATACATTACACTTGCAGAATTTTGTTCTGAGGTTGTGTTCTGGTTAGGTTAGGTTTGATGTGGACAGTTAGTTCCATACAGCTAAGTGGTGCCTCACAACAGAGTATTACCCCTTGCCTGAGTTTTCCTTATCTTGTTAAACACCAACTGGTATTAACTTTCAACAAAGGCTGCCCTAAGTGCTGTTCAAACTCCCATCATATGGTTGTCATGGTGATGGCTTGCTTCCCTAGGGACTATTTAGGAGGAAAGGCAGGTTTGGGTATGGTTAGTAGAAGAGACTTTTCCCTGGATATGTGTGTTTTTGCTGTATTGGAACAACATGTGTGATAGGGCAAGAAAAAGAATGAGGCCAGAGAATTAACAAATCGTTGTACATTTTCTCCAGAATGACTAGTGAATCAAGAGTCAGGGCAAAGAATGGGCATATCTAAGTCTCACTGAAAAAATTCAACTGCAGTAATTCCATTGCAATGAGAAATATTTTTTTGGTTAAAGTCATGTATCAGCTCTAACCCAAAATAATGCTTTTTAACTCTTCTTGACAGATATGTGACTATCACTCTCAATATATTATTAATTAATATTCTAGTTTTTTAAAATGGAGAACGTTATTCATTTAGTAGTCACAAAACCAGCAGAGAAGTACCTACCTGAGGTACTTCTTTTAGGAGAAGCTGTCTTTTTAGGAGAGCTCTGTCATCTTTTTTAACTGAAAGTACTGTCCATACTATCTATCAGGAGACATTTTAATGCTACAGCAATACTTTCATTGACATACAGCTCAATCTTACCCCATCCTTTATTAAAGTGATGCTTTGTAATAATTTATTGAATAAAATGCATTACTGTGTGTCCTTCTCATTTTTTCAATATCTAAAAGACAGGATGGAACCTTACTAGAGAACTTTTTTCCCAAATGACATCTGTATTTTTGAAAGATCATAGCTATCCTGTGAGACTTCAGATATTGAACACATTTCAAACTCTTAAAGAAATAAAGTCATACCAAGTTCTTTCAGCAATACTTAGAAATAAAAGCTGCTTTGGTATAGGAGCAATTGTATTATCCACTCTCTGGCTGTGAATGCTTTGTGTTTTTTTCCTCTGGATTGTGTTTGTCCTGTGTTTGCTTTGCTAGTTCCTATGTATTCTTGCCCTGGTTTTATCTTTTGAGTAAAACGTAAGTTCATGAGTCATAATTTGCATATTTTGGTAAATGCTCTTTCTGGTTTCATCTAGAAATGAAATATTTAATAACCGTATTTCTTATGAACCTTCCTTTCTTTCTCCTCCCTCCCTTCCTCCCTCTTCTCTCTCTTATTCCACCTTCCTCCATACTACCACCACTATGTTAATTTGATGGATGGATTCTCTGGGAATCCAGTAGATTGTTGAAATCTTAAGGTAACAAAGCCAATTCTCCTATTCAACAGGTAATTTTTATTCCTCTTCCAAGCATTGTTCTGATATGACCTGCCCTCTCTCAGTGCCCCTACGTGTCAGTAAATGCAGTGTAGGTCCTGATGGCTTGATTAGATTTAGCTAAACTCTGATCAGTCACCATTTCTGACAGACTGGACTCAAGTCAATTTCCCTTTCTATCCTTTTCCTTAAAAATGTGTGTATCTTTGCTAACTTACTTTGGTACCATGTTAATATTTAGAAATGGCTTCATAATCCTATTTCCTTATTTTCCATTTCCTACTAGAAACAGGATACTACAGAATTAGAAGGGGAAGGCCGGTATCTGAAGCATGAATTAAACCCAATGAGCGTTGGAATATACTTATTATTCCTCCTGAAAGCATCTCATTTGTTGTTTTGTCCATCTCAGAGCAAATTTTCAACATGCCAACAAACTCACATTTTGAATTTGGGGTTGCATTTGGAAATAAAACTTGGAAATGAATTTCTGGACAGGCACACAATGGTGATAGCCAAAAGACAGAGCCTGTTTTCAAATGGGTAAATTTCAAATGGGACCCTTTCCAAATCATTTCTCTTCTGTTGTTGTTTGCTTTATTCTTATGTGTTTCAAGATTGCATCTTACTATTAATCACAAAAAAAGTCAAGTTTATGTCAGTGACAGAATATTCTTAGCGTATTTCATATTCATTATCAGGTCTATCTTTGCCATTGTTTTATTTGAAAGATTTTATTTTGGTAACATGTTGAATCTGAAGATTATTCTTAGGGTAGAGAGTTTTCTGTGTATTGAAGTCTTGGCGAACTTACTGAAGGGAAGGCTTCTGAAAAATGGGTTGCATTGGGAGAAAGGAAAGCACTGTATTTGTGACAGATTTTGGAAAGACATTTAAGTCAGTGTGTTAATGAAGCCCAAATGATTAGTATCATTTTTAAGACTTTCAGATTTTTATATTGAGGAATCATAAGACTTTGCTCACTTTAAGCAATGTCAGAAATATAATAAATTATATTCTGGAAAAGTCAGCCTAGACACTGGGTCCTAATTCCACTGTGTTCCTAACCAGCTGTGTGACCTTGGGCAAATTACTTAATCTTTCTGTAACTTGATGTCTTCTTTAAAATGAAGGGTTTGGGTCTTGACTGGATTTAGATCCAATGTTCTCATTCCCTATGCTGAAGCCTGCTATGCTCCTTGGGCATCGAAGAATGTTGTCTATTTGGACTGAAAGAATTGAATATTAAAAGGGAAGAAGGAAATGGGTACAGTGAACAACAGTGTTTAAATCATATTAGGTTGGTGCAAAAGTAATCATATTAGGTTGGTGCAAAAGGTTTTTAATGGCAAAAACCACGTTTACATTTTCACCCACCTAATAGAAGACCTTGTCTGCTAAGCTACAGCATTAGACCATTATCTTGAAACTAGGGGGAAGGGGGAGGCAATTAAAAGAATTTTTGCAGCGAGGTGACCACCAGATTTAGGTATTATATAGTTGCTCTGGCTGTAGTGTCTAGAATGGGTGAGATGATGCAACTGGAAGCTGAAAGATTAGATTAGAGGCCTGGGGAATTGATGAGAACCTGGCTAAGGCAAAAGTAATGAAGGTAAAATAAACAGGGCCTTGCTAAATGGACTAGTTGTGGTGGAGAGAGGAATCTAGGATAACTTCTGAGTTTCTATCTTTGCTGTAGGGTTGGGTGGTGGTCTCAGTATCTAAGAATTAAGATCCTGAGAAGGAAGTATGGCCATTCTCACTTTGCAGTTCCTCTTTTCATGGGCTAGAAAGGGAATTTCAGTTTTTGACTCTAGTAGGACTGACAAAAGTAAAGAAAATTATTCCTTATCTCACTCATCTCATTAATGAGGATGAGCCCCATTGAGTGTCCAATAGCAGAATTCTTTGAAGTAAATAATATTCAATCAGTAATGTCACTGTATTTTTGTTACATACCCTGCCTTCTGATGAAACTATGCAGAGTTTTACATAGTAAATTCCCTTTTAATTTTTTTGGAATCTAGTCAAAAGCCCAAACTCTTACTTTTTAATCCTTTCTCTTTTTAATACAGAAGTATTACTTAAAGTAGGTGACAGAAGAGAATTAATTGAAGGAGAAATGATCAAGTTAGGCAATCAGATCAGCACAGATTTCACCCAAGTGCTAATGTTTTACATGTCTATAATTCCATATAATGGTAACCAGTGTTCATTCTATTGTCTGTGGAGCAAAGTAAGATCCAAATAACCAAATGTATTTGTTCTGTCTTCTATAGTTGATGTCAGACATTCCAGGAACTGACTTCCCTCTGGTGTTCTCAAACTCTTCAAGGAACAATTACTTTGACATTTGTTTCAATTGTATTTTAAATTTATGACCTTCAAGTTGTCCCATTCACATCTAAAATTCTGAAGCTTTACAAGGGAGGTAGAATAATGTCAATAAGCCAGAAACTTGGCTTAGCCCGGACAGGGTACTCCTGAGCCACATGCTAGGGAGCAACAGTTAAGTTTCCACCACAAGAGAGGAAATAGACACCCATTATGTCTAGGTGATTGGCGGATCCTGGCAAGCAAGGCCAGGAAATTTGTAATGGACTAATTCCATTAAGTGCCTTGAAGATGGGAAACTTGAAGAATAAACTGCTTTAGGAAAACATGGTGTATTGTTAGGCAGAATTTTAATGGCTACAAATAAAAGAAACTTCCCGTCTTTCCATCTCAGCCTGCCAGCCTCAGATTCCCTTAAAAAAAAAAAAAAAAAAAAAGTGAGAAAGAAAAGAATAAAAGAAAATGGGACCAAACTAGAACCCAGGAGAGAGGGAAAACTGTCTGGTGTGTATCAAATGGTGGCTTCGACTCAGGCTGCTGAACAGTGAACCATGTGACTTGCCTTTTTGTGAAATGTTCCTCAGGCAGCTTAAGGGAAATTCCTGAGGCAACAAGAAACCCTCCTGTCTCTCTGGAGAGTTCTGTCTCCTGATGACCTTTTTTGTGGAGGCAAGAATGAAAATGTGTGGTCACTGGGGAGTGAGGAGGAAATGGCTGGGACAGCCAAGTCCAGGGGCCACTGCACTCTGGGATGCTTGGAGGCACAGTAACGCCCCTGGCAAGGTCTGTCTCAAGGGAAAGGGCCCTGCCGTCCTGGCAGATGACTTCCTGCAGGGAGCCAGGACTCTGCCTACCCAGCAGTGGTTTCACACCCTCCCCTCTGCTCCTCTGCTGGTGTAACCTCAACTGGCTCCAAGTTAATTTTCAGATCATATTTTTTCTCCCTTTCCATTATCTAGCATGAAAAAGAGTTTTACAGGCTATGACCAACAAAACGTATTGAAAAAATGTTTAATGAATGGACAAACAAACACATGAAAGATCTATGAAATACCAAGAATGCTTAGAACCACTTGGGGAGCTTGTGAGAAAAGCAAATAGTCAGGGCCCACTCTCGGAGGTGTTGACTGAGTAGGTAGGTGGTGGGTTCAGGAATTTGCATTTTCACAGTTCTGCCAGTGATTCTGAAGTCCAGAGCTCTTGGAAGGACCCCACATTGAAAAACGCTGCCATAGATTCAGCTGAGCTGGATGGAAACTTAATTCAGCGGCCCCTCTGATGCTGGCATCCGGGAAGAACAGATTTTGTGTTAGTCGACAGTGGGAGCAAAAGGTTTTAAGAAACAGTTCTCAGGTTTTCAAAATGTAATCATGAAAGATCATTAACAGAAAGAGAAGTAAAATGAGTTCAGCTGCCCTGCTCTGAGTTCTAGATGATATAATCTGAAGAAGTGTTTCTCCCTATTTCTTTTTATTTTCTGTTTGTTTATATGATCATTTCTCTGTATTTTTTCATGAAAATTTTTAGTCACATGATGTGAAATTTCAGAATTTTCTATGCTATTGAACTTATATGGAAATATGTGGTTGTGAATGAGAGCTCCTTAAAACAGTCTTCATGGTCAAGATTCTCGAATATCCTCCATATGCCTCCTTTCTTTATTCCACTATAATGAATAGCCCTTGGGCTTGCAGTGGTCACTCAAGGGCATGTCCCTTAGATTCCAAGGTATGTGATAGGCTCAAGTGAGAAGTGGCCGTTTCACTTGGGGGCAAAGGCCTAAGCAGCCATAAATGATGCCCATAACTCTACTCCCCCACCAAACCACCTCCACCCCACAACCTTCAAAAGCTAACCAACGATTCTGGACAGAAAGGAGGAAGAAGAGAACATTTAGGGCTTTCATTTGGAAAAAGCTTAATTATATTTACAATTAATTTTATACTTGGGAAAATTTTTAAATGCTGCTTAATATTAAATATTTACTATGAAAAAATAGAGTGAACACAATTTTCTTGGCTCTTGAGCATGTGGCAAAGATACAGTGCTGTGACTGCTAGGGTGGGGTGTTTCAGGTATAACAAAGTCTCTAGGAAGGGCACACTTAGTTTTTATGTTTATCACACAGAAGATTTGTGTTGAACAGTCTGTAGGAATTCTGATCTAATCATTGGTTCTTCTCTTCTTCATTTTCAGAGAGACATGCCTAGGAGTGGCAGTTTAGGGATAGCTTTGATCAGTTTTATTTCTTTTCCCCCAAATAAGTAAAGATTCTTCAAGGTTTAATGCATAGGTAGACAGACGATAGATAGATAGATAGATAGATAGATAGATAAAATAGATAGATAAAATAGATTAAATAGATAACTGATAAGGAAGGTAGGAAGAATTCCTACATTTTTACGTATTGAATTGTCTTACATGAAGAAAGTTTTATCCAACACAATGCATCCTTGAAGCAGCGTTTCTCATAGTGTGATCCAAGACTGTCAATGATAGAATCAGATGACAGTGACTTCACATAGACCTGCTAAGTTAAGCCCCTGGGTGGACCTTGCAAACCTGCCTTTCACAAACAGCCCAGATCAATGTTATGCACTTAACATTTGAGAATCTCTGCTTCTAAAGTGTCATGCTTTAGTGAAGAGATGTTGGCTTATTAAAATTAGGCCTCTGGCATGACCAGGCCTCAGTATCTGATTTTTATAGTTAAAAATTGAGCACTCAATATCTCTCTATATATTTATATAGGCTCAAAATGTATCTACATCTTTAAAGTTCTCATGTTCACAGAGCATTGAATGACTTTTATAATTACTTTTTAAGGGATCATGCAGGAAACCTAATTTAGATACCAAAAATGTGTAGTAGATAGGTAGTATTCTGGATTCAAATAAAATATGGCATGTCAGCCTCACTCTTTGTTTACTTTAGGAGACTATACACTTTCAAGATTAGAGGCAGAAAAACTTTGCAGCAGAGAAAGCACATTAGGTGTAACTGCTGCCCTCATCAAGTGGCCATTGCTGAATCAAACAAGCCTCCCTCTTATCTGCTCCTTTTCCTCTATACTATCTCCCAACTGCTAGGATCACCCATTCACCACATTGCCCAAACTGGAAAACCTGGGTTTGTGCCTTTTGCCTTGTTTTCTCCCATCCTTATGTAATTAGCCAATCAGTTCTGCCAGATTTCCTCATAAGTATAACTCTGTTCCACCCCCTTCTGTCTATTCCTAGTTCCCAAATTCAGTCTCTTTTACTTGGGACCAAAATACTACAGCTGCCTCCAGTGTTGTCTACTTCAAATCCATCCTTCCCACAGCCACCAGAATGGTCCATTTAAAATGCAAGTAAGACCAGGATGCTGCTGTGTTTGACATTCTTCAGTGATTCCTCGTCTCTTGCAGAATAAAGCCTAAGCTCTTTGGCATGGAATACAAGATCCAAGGTGATCTGGCCTCCGCCTACTTTGCTTCCTTTTTACCTTGTTTTTCCCCTCCTCAAATCACAGAATTCCATATAGCTGGATTTTTTGCACGACTTAATTCTACTGCCCGGAAAACCTGCACCAGACCTTCTCCTAGCTAACTCCTGCCCATATTTTAATGCTCAACATAGGTAAGTAGGATGAGTTCAGAAAAATTTCCCTGAATCCTCTAAGCTAGATAAAGCTCTCCTCTCCTGCATGTCCATAAACATCAGTGGGTATTTCTAGCTTTACTTTTAGCATGTTGTGGTATTATTAGCTCTTCCAACTCATTATGAAAAGCTTCTTGAAGTTGAGAGTCATATCTTGTTCAATTTGGTGTGTGTAGCATTTAGCAGAGAGCCTAGGATATCTTGGGTGCTAGATGAATTATATTTGAATAGGTAAATATTGGACAAAATGAGTGACTGTGCTTTTGATTAGTGTTCTGAAGTTGCTAGAGGAACCAAATGATATTATAGGGGCTTGGTAATTTTTTTGTGTGTGATTAAAGAATACCTTGAGCTTGAGATGATTTAGTTCACAGATTCCCCAAGTTGGAAGATTAGTTAGGGAGTTGAACCAATACTTCGCGCTCAGTGAAAGTGACACAGAATAAAATATGTACTCAAGGAAGAATCTATGTAGGTAGCACCAGATATCTGCTTTGATAACATTCACTGAAAGAGAAAGTGAGAGATAAAAATTATCTCATCTATTGATCATGTTGGAGAAAAGGCATTTCTTAATTTGGTGATCTAACATACTTTAATGTATTTCCTTTAATATTATTGACTGGGTTACATTGTAAAATAGATAAAATAGTATTGGAAGAAAAACTGCACTGTTAAACTTGCTGGGGCCACCCTTGCTTTATCCTCTAAATATGCCTTTGGAAAATGTCTAGAGATAACTGTGTAGACACTACCCAAATGAAATATTTTGGTGTTTCCATATAAAGGTAAATGTGACTTAGGATTTATTTTTCTGTTAGTCATAGATCATTTTATTATATCATGTATCATGGATCAAGGTCAAATAGGAATCTTAGCTGATCAGATTGCTACAGGGAAAAAATAGATCACAGTCAAAATAGCTTTCTTATGGAAGAGATCAGAATTATTAGAAAATTATACTACTGCTTATTGGTTAAGATCAATAATACATGTGGCTGGAAAGAAGGTAAATAACTATTTCCTGGCATAATCTCTGTGATAATCTTGCTAGAAGAAACTATTGGAAAGAAAGAGCTATCATATAGGCTTCCATAAGAAATGTTTGCTCTTTTGTGCTAGTCCACAAATAAATGATGACTTGAACATTTAGGACCTGGCAGATAAATCTGCAGAGTTGTTGAAAGCTTTGGGCTAGCCTAATGATGTTTCGTTAAAACAGGATGTCTCAGCCTCAACACTACTGACATTTGGGACTGAATAAGTCTTTGTTGTGGGGGACATCTGTCCTGTGCTTTGTAAGACATTTATTGGTATCTTAGGTTTCTATTGAAACATACCAGGAGCACCCCCCCGCCCCGCCATCACCATTGTAAAAACCAAAATGTCTCCAGATATTGCCAAATATCCTTTGGCGGGGAGGGGCAAAATCACCCCCAGTTGGCAACACTGTTTAAACATTTCCCCTTGAAAATAGATATTTTAACAGGCGGGTACGTAATTGATTTTGCTGGAATCCCAAGAGATACTTCCTAGTGATAGGAAGGGAATGCTTTAACTTTAGACACACTTTCTTTTTCATTTTGCAAGAAATTGAAATTTAACTTACAGTTGGGAAATTAACTGGTCCAGTTTTATTCACTAAACACAGACTAAGAAATCATTTTCTCATCTTATTGTCAATCATCTCTTGTAAGAAAATTGAATGTAACCAATTTGTCTGAAAGTGTTTGAATGTTCCATATATGTTGTTTTGTGAATCAAAAGTGGAGGATATTTTTCAGTTTGATTGATGGTATCCAGTGAAATGTTTAATTTTTACCATTATTTTGTTCTGTAATAACTTCTACTTAGAACTGCTTACGAATAATGCGGTATACATTTCATTTCCATGAATATCTCAAGACAAAATTTTTATGTGACATTAGCTCATGTGAGCAATCAAAGATTTTGAGGCAAAATCTAGTCTTTTATACAAGCAAGCTGTACAATTTAAGGATGAGTATAACTACAACTAATTTCAATCATTTCAGCATGATCAAATGGACAAAAAAGAATGGAATTTCAGCTCTTAATTAATTCTGCCTTAATTAATATCCTAGCTGAGTTACCAAGAATGAGTAGTTTTATCTTTCAATGCTTCAGCTTTCTCATCTATAAAATGAGAGAATAAGGTTAGATCAGGGTAGGCAAGGTTTGTATAAAAGGCCAGATTGTAGATGGTTTAGGCTTTGTGGGTCATATACCCTCTGTTGCAACTGCTCATGTAGTCTATTGCAACTATTCTGTAGGTCATGCAACTTCCACTGCCATACTCAATTCATATTACATTGGAGCATGAAAGCAGCCACAGACAATACACAACAAAGGAGCATAGCCGTTTTCTAATAAAACTGATTTATGAACACTGAAATTTGAATTACATATAATTGTCAAATGTCATAGAATATTCTTATTTTCATTGTTTTCAACCATTCTAAAATGTAAGAACTATTTTTAGCTTGATAGTTGTACACAAGAGAGGCAGGTGGTACTTGGCCTGTGCTCCTCAGTTTGCCGACTATGAGATGATCCTTAAGGTTCTTTCCACCCTTAACATTCTTGAATTTACTTTGGAATGACAGAAAGGTCATTTGGATGTTCCTATTTGTCTTACAGCTGCTCAGTGTCTGAGGGAAATTGAGACTAAACCGTTCGTGTTTATTGGGGAGCAGTGTGTGGTGGGCTCACTATCTTATGAGGGGTAGGAGAATACTTGTTCTCCCTCTAAAAAAAAATTGATGCAGTCTCAGTTCTTCAAGAGATGTCATTATTCACAAAAATATATATATATATATTGAAATGTACAGGGACTGGAAATGAAATGATAATAAAAGTTGAACATTTGAAAGGTCCTTTTCAATTTGCAGGGTACTTTCCTGTACATCAAATGAAATGAGCTTCATAGCAACGCTGTGAACAAATGTGGTGGGTTCAGTTACTCCTCTTTATAGCTGAAAAGATTCTGGCCCAAATAGGTTAAGCCACATATTAAGGACTTTTCTAATTCCAAACTCCTTCCCTGCAGTCCTCTGCCTCATGTATTTGCCTCTGTTACTGTCTCTCTTAAGCTGAGGCCCAACTAGATTATAGAGTTATATCATGCATTAATAATAGACATTGGTAGATTATCTAGGTACTTGACTACAGAAAGAATGAAATGACCAATTCTTAAAATGATTATTGACAAGACAGAAAACTTTTCTGAGTCTTAGTGTCCTCCATTATAAATTAAAATAATAAAAATACTGTTTTGTATCATTCATAAATTAATGTTTGTGTTTGCATATAGTTGGTATGCAGTTAATAAGAATTCCATTCCTTTCAACCTAATAAAACAAAAGTGATGCAGTGCAAATTAACAGAATTCAAGGTGTCTTTTGTAATAAATTAGACACAGGGAATGCATGTTACCTATGTACAACTGCTTTCACTTTGGAGTTATTGTAGATTGTATTAGTCTGGATTCTCCAGGAAAAAAAAAAAAAAACAGAAGCAGTAGGATGTGTATATATATTGAAAGAGATTATTTTAAGGAATTGGCTTATGCAGTGGTGGAGACTTGACAATTCCAAAAGCTGATGAGGGAGGCCAGCAGGCTGAAGACTCAGGAGAGAATTGCAGCTTATGTCTGCTGGAGAGCCAGAAAATTTTAGCTCGAGTCTGCTGTAGAACCAGGAACAGCTGATGTTGCAGATAACATCTGAAGGCAGTCTGCTGGCATTCCTTCTTGCTTGGAGGAGGTGAGCCTTTTGTTCTATTCAGGCCTTCAGCTTACTAGATGAGGCCCACCCACATAATGGAGAGTAATGTGCTTTACTCAGTGTCTGCCAATTTATCCAAAAATACCCTCATAGAAACACTCAGAATAATGTTTGACCAAATCTCTGGGCACCACAGCCCAGGGAAGTTGACATATAACATGAACTATCACATAGATAATTGTTAATCAACTCCTGATAATTTAAATAAAAATTTTCCTCTAAAGTTAACCTCTGAAATACCAGTGACTGAAATGAAGTCCAGCCACAGGGAGCCAGACTTCTCTGTTATGGGGCTCTGGAGTCTCTCATTTCTGCCTCTCTTGGCTCATCTACTTTATACTTTTCTTTGTAAGTTAGCTTCGTCTATTATTCTGTATTCTGCTAACACTTGGTATAGCGCCCAGTTCCTTGTAATCTCAAAGTTGTCTTCCGTCTCCTCAGTTTCTCTCTCCGCTTCTCCTACAGAAAATCTCATTAACCAAGGTTTGGTGAGATGTCTACCCTTGTTTATTTAGCTCTGGTCAGAGAAATAGAGTCACAAGATATAAAAATGGCCACCTAGACCCATTCATCTAGCAGGTGATATGGAGCGGGGGGAACAGCCTCTCTTAGCAAGGATGCAGGCACAGTGCTAACTCAATTAGCGTGAACTTCCTACACATAATAGCTTAATGGTTCTGGAATCTACCCAGACCTAGAAGGCATGGCAAGCCATTGAAAACTATGATTTCCCTCTGCAAGTGATGATAAACAATTTTTCTATACCTTTTGCTAATATATAACAAGAGGAAATGGAGTTCAACTACAGAATCTGATTTGAGGTATACTATAAAGACAGTATTTCTGATTAAGAGACTTAGAGAGTCTGGAAGAAGTAGTAGACTCTCCTTCACTGGAGGAACTTATTGAAATCATGAGGAAATGCTTTTAGAGTCCCACCCTGAGATGGCAGGATGGATTCAGATGTCCTGGTAAATGCCTTCTTGAGTTGCTCCTATTGTTCATGGTTTCACCACCGACAAAAGGTTCCACAAGCTTTGTCAACTCTTCTGGTTGACTGAAATTGCAACATCCCAAATTTATGTCCTTGAAAAAAGAAAGATAATAGCACATTGTTTGGAAGTAATGCCACAGTAAAATAAATATGGGTTAAAACATTTTTATGATTTTTGAAAATTAACCATTTTTAAAGGAGTTCAGAATAAGAGATTATGAATTTTTCAACCAAATATTCCTGCTTTCATTGAAATTTTTCTGAAGGACAATAGTTCATACAAATGTAATACAGTCAAATGAGCACTGTTTTGTTTTTAAGTGTATAGCAATTCATACTTCAAAACAGCAGTATAAAATTAACATTTCATCCCCAATTGATTTACTCTTCACATACTTACTCATTCTACAATCATCTATTGCTAAGTGTCAGAAACTGTACTAGGTATTAGACATTCAAAGATGAAAAGAACAGGCCTTTGATCAAAAGGAGCTAATATTGGAATCGAGGAGACAGAGAAATTGGAAATAACAATATAACTTGATACATGTTTTCATATTTCTGAGCAGGGATAGAAACACCAAATACAGGCTGGGAAGATGGGCAAGGTTTCCTTGAAAAGGTTAACTCTTGAGCTGAGTACTGAAGGAGATACCAACTGGAAGAAGGGGAGGAAAAAGCTATTCTGGATTAAGTAGAGTGGTGCAGTACAGGCAAAGGCAAGGATGCATCCTAGAGATTATTGCTCATGGTGGGAACTCCCTTGAAGGGAATGAAGTGTGGAGTAGAGAGGCACGTCGTGGGCGGAGTGGGCTGAAGAGAGTGGCATACAGCATAGGGACTGCATCTGTGCAGGGTCGGGGGTATATTTATAATTTGTACTGCTTTGATGTACAGCTCATACTTGTTTAACAGTCTGCCTAGTTTACGTTGCTCAAGTTGAAGTGCAGTGCAGCCACCTCCTCACCCTCTGCCTCAAAGAAGCTCCATCGACAGCATCATTATCCCCAGCTGTGCAAATGCAGAAGCGAACCCAAATTCATTAGTCATTAAATGTGGGAATTGCTCAGCCACTGCAGGATGCTCTATTAAGAGGGTTACACTATAGGAGGGATCTTCACTTCTCTTTCCTTTTTTTATGCCCCCTGGCAAACTCATTTTCCATATCCAAACAACTTTGCAAACTGTCTCATTGTGGAGAAACATTTTATCCTGTTTTATACATTCAAAAATGTTTTCATCCAGAATGATAACAGCCTTAAGAGAATTATAGTAAACAAGAGCTATGGCAAGAACATCTTTCTTTTGCTCTGGACACCTATGAAATGTTAGACAAAGGGAATAAAGAGCAGTGTTAGTCCATTTTCATTGCTATAAAGGAATACCTGAGGCTGGGTAATTTATAAAGAGAAGAGGTTTATTTTGGCTCATGGTTCTGCAGGCTATATAGGAAGCTTGGGGCCAGCATCTGCTTCTGGTAGAAGCCTCAGGAAGCTTACAATCAAGACAGAAGGTGAAGGGGAAGCAGGCCTGTCAAAGGCAACAGAGGGAGCAAGAAATTGAGGGAGGAGGTGCCAGGATCTTTACACAACCAGATCTGTGAATGCAGAACAAGAACTCCCTCATTACTGTGGGGAGGGCACCAAGCCATTCATGAGGGATCTGCCCTCATGACCAAAACACTTCCCACCCAGCCTTGCTTCCAACACTGGGATCGTATTTCAACATGAGATTTGGAAGGAACAAACACCCAAATCATATCATGAGCATTACTTTGAGTTGTCAATAGTGGCATATCACTGAGCAAAAGGAAAGCGTGTGTTTTCAGATGTGTCCTGAATAAACACAAAGATGAATTCCGGATATCGGCTCTTTACATCTGAACTGACTTTTCCAGTATAATCATCCTCCACCATCCTGTAAAAGCCGCTAACAGGTATCCTACTTAAGTGAACAGTGGAACATCATCAAGAAAACCTTCTTGAATTGAATATAACTTACAGTAGAATTTGTGAATTTTTTCTATAAGCTCAATAATATTTTATAAATGAAATCACCCATGTGACCACAACCTGTATCAAGACATATTAATTGGCATCACCCTAGAAAGTTATTTAGTGACCTTCCCCAGTTAATACCACAGCAATCACCACCACCCAAGGTAACCACTGTCAGATTTCCATCCCTGTATTGTATGTGTGTGTGTATACACGTACTGTGTTCTGCATATTATACTGTTTTGACATCTTTAAAATACTTTTCTGGCTGAGAAGAGAATGCCCCTCCTAGGGCTAACCAGTTCTTAGAGATAGCATGGTTTAGCCAGGAACATGGCTTTGCTGTACGAACTAACAATCCAGAGCCATGCCTCCTCTATCTGGCCCTTACACCCCAGACACAATATTCCTCTACCTTAATCATCCCAAGGCCAGGTACCAGGCAACTAGGGACCACTCCTATAGCTTACAGCCCACTGAAATTATTTAGAATAGCGAATCCTAACATGATTACCCTGCCTGCCTTGCCATTCTCTAGGAAACCCCAGTAAAGACTGGGGTTTAAGCTGTCCTGTAGCTCCCATCTTCTGCCTCCTAACCACCCTGGTGTTTTTCCCATGTGACCCTGTGTGGCATACAGTGCCTCCTATCTCTAGGACTTGGGAAGATAATTAACTTTGTTTTCCTGAGTCTCTCCTGTGCCTCCTCTCATGGCCACACCTGATTGGCCATCACATTAAAGTATACAAAATACACTCTATATTAGTTTTGCCTGTCTAGAACTTTGTGTAAGTCAAGTCATACAATATGTACTCCTGTGTCTGCCTTCTTCCACTCAACAGACTCCTAAAACTTGTTCATAATCTTTTGTCTATCATTCTATGCACATGTTGTATGAATACAGCATAACTGATTTATCTTTTTTCCTGTGAATAGACATTTGGGTTATTTCCCATTTGGGGCTCCTATGAATAAAGCTGCTATGAACATTCTTGTTGGACAAAGCACTCATTTGTCTTGTTACATACCTAGGAATAGAATTGCTGGATTATAGAGTAGGTATATGTTTGACCTTAGTAGGAACTGCCAAAGAGTTTGTCAGAATGATCATACCATCTCCTACTTCCTTTAACGTAAAATATAAGCATTTCAGTTGTCACACATTCTCACCAATTGGCATTGTCTTTTTTCTTTTTCTCTTTTTAGTTTTAGCCATTCTGTAGAGCTTTTCTCATTGTAATTATAATTCACATTTCCCTAATGTGATGTTAAATTTCTCATACAGAAATATCTTTAAAAACAATAACAGCAAAAAAACTTAATGGGTAAAGTTGAGCAAAGAGAGGAAGAAAATGAAGTTTTATTGAGTGACTACTGTGGCTGGAAACTAACATGCGTGATTTATATGTTGTTATTTATTTATATGTTGTTTTTTATTTATATATATGTTGCTATTTATTTATATGTTGTTATTTAATCTTCAATAATGAAGTCTTCTTACCTCCGGTTTTCAGATGAGGAATTTGTGATTGAGACAGGTTGAATAAAGCAGGAACAGTTTAATAATATTAATTACTTTTCACTGTGGTGAAATAAGTTAACGCACCCATAGTTCTGAGAATATGCCCTAACACATGAGAAGCATTGGACATGTTTTTGCTGTTTTGAAACGTAATGCTACACATTGTAAATAAAAGCAAATTAGCTCATGGATTTTAAGGAAAATCAGTTTAAAGTAGGCTGTAGATTTAACTATCTGAAGTTACCATCAGAAAGTTTTACAAAATGTTGGCTGTGCCACAGGAATGTGTCTGTATTAGTAGTAGTGGTCACTCATAAAGAGTTGCTAAATGGGGTGGGCATGGTGATTCACACCTGTAATCCCAGCACTTTGGGAGCCCAAGGCAGGTGAATCACTTGAGGTCAGGAGTTCAAGACCAGCCTGGCCAACATGGTGAAGCCCCATCTCTACTAAAAAATACAAAATTAGCTGGGCATGGTGGCATGCTCCTGTCATCCTAGCTACTCAGGAGGCTGAGGCAGGAGAATCACTTGAACCTGGGAGGCGGACGTTGCAGTGAGCCGAGATTACACCATTGCACTCCAGCCTGGGTGACAAAACGAGACTCTGTCTCAAAAGGATTCCTAAATGGGCCAGATTATCTGCTCCATTATTTCACAGAGCTTGATGGACAGTGTTTTGATGGAAAGTGTCCACATTTCAGAAAGAGGGCATAGTCTGTTATTAGTTGATTGATGAATTTGCGCCTTTAACCAAACGTCCCAGGTGCATGCTATGCATGAGATGCCATACTCTATGCTGGAGATGAAAACTTGTATGTAATTGTGGTTATCCTCTATGGATATCCTGTATGGTTACAGGAAGAAAAGCTAGTCTTTGGGAACATGATTTATCTCCCTATCCAACCACATTTACTTCTTTAATCAGTTATATTTAGACCACCTTGAGTGGTTTTGAACACTTACTGGGTCATTGCTCTACCATCTTTGTTCCAGGACTCTGCAGTCAGCAAGATATTTTTTGTCTCTTCTAAATAAAATTTTTAATATCACAATGACACAATTTACCAATATTTAATATTAATTTTTCCTTCAACTTTGACTTCTAAAATCTCAGACCTTACTTGGCAGAGTTCTCAAATAAATAATCATAGTTTGACCTCAGCAGGTTGAGAGACTAGCTTTCACAGGATAGATAGAACCTTTGTTCTAAGGTTCCTCTTTCAATTTTTCCTTTTCTATTTTTAATAACTTTCTTTCCTTTTACCAAAAAGAAAGCATAGTAGGGGTATCTACTTTGGTTGTAATCAGAATTCAAGAGAGAAATATAATACAAGTGTTCGAGAGAGTTTCAAACACTCAATTCAGTGTGTAATTTATTGAGGATGGGCCTTTTAAAATGACCACAGTGATTATCCATTTTATTTATTTACATAAATCTTATGCCAAAGAGGATTTGAGATAGTGATTTTTTACTTAAACTAAAAGGTGACTTCTTTGATTAACTAAAAAATTTTTTTTATCCCTCCACATTCTGTTCAAGAACAAATATTGAAAGAAGGTAAATATGTCTGGTTTATCAGGAAATGGCAAAGCATATGTAATGGACTCAGAACTAGAAATCAATTCAATCCAATAAATATTTTTGACCATGTCCCACATTTCAAGCTCCATGTGTTACATTAGCAATACAAAGATGAAAATAGCATAATCTTTACAGTCTAGGATCTAACCAACTCATGTGAGGAAATTGACATGTACAATTAATCATAAGGCTTTCTAATAAAAATGTAATAGAAGAACATACCAGATATTTAAGAAAGCAGTGTGTGAAACAACTAATTTTGCTTGAGGAAAAAAGTTAACTATAAAAGGGATTGAATTTGAGTTGGGCAAATCTAAAAGATGATTAAGATTTCAATAAGGAAAGAAAGAGATAAAAGACATTCCAACGAGAAGAAAGAGCATGTGCAGAAGCAGTGTGGTGTGAACAAGCATGGCATGTTGCGTGATTTTAAATTGATCAGGGTAGCTGAGTAAAGTAGGCATGAGGGAAAAGTAGGCAGTGTAGCATAGGCTAGGGCCGGAAACAGGAAGGACCTCATGTGCAATGCTCTGTAGTTCGAACTTTTACATATTAACATTTTGAAATGTTCTTAGGGGAAAATGTATTCAACAGATATCTACAGAAATCAGCTGTGTGACAAAGTCTGGACTAGGAACTAGAAACTCAATGACAAGTAAAAATTCATTCTCAGCCCTTAGAAATCCCAAGGAGAGCTAGACTAACATAGAAACAATGGTGATTCCAGGACAGGTGGTTTCAATATGATGGGAATAAGAAGCATGAAGGAAGGCTGTGTTTGCTCTGCATCTGAAAGAACACATTAACTACCAAGGTAATAGTGATTATGTGAATAGCCAAAAATTAATGTATCTGTCATGTCATTTCTGATTTTGCTTTGGTATGGAGAGGATGATTAAAATATATTTGAAAAGAAAAAACTCCACTTTCACAGATTTGTTGTTCAAAGCACAGACGTACTCCTCTGAAAGGAAAGCTGGAATAGAGTTGATTTAATTGCTTCTTCTGAATGGCCCAGAGACAAAGCTGTTGGACTTCATGGCCTTAACCAGTTTTGCTATCAATAATACAAGAGATGGATGCTTAAATGTAGCTTTCTCACAGGGGAAATGCTGTCACAGGAGCCAATGACCTAAATTGTCTTCAAACATCAAACTTTCTAAAGTGAAGAGGACACATCTGCTCTTTGAATATTAAACTAGTCACTAAACTGGGTCAGAAGGCCTACAAAGAGTGCATTTACAGCATAGAAAGTGATGTCTTGGGTTTTCATTACCTTGAAGAAATTAAGTTTATTTCCTGTGCAAATTGCTTCCGATGAAAGATTTTTTGTGTGATACTCACCTTTGACAGCATAGCTATGTGCCAATTTTTACAGTTCCTTAACTGAGTTTGAACTAAGTCCTTGGGAATTAATCATTCCATCCTACCTGTACTCCCTGTACTCTCCTAGCCCTGTCTTCACTTACACACACACGCAAAATTCAGCCTTCCCTTCGGTCATTAGAAACAGTCTTAATAATCATTTCAGATTGCTTTGGCACATTTTCCTACATTAGTTTCCATGGAAGAAGGAAATCAGTGAGGACTAAGAGAAGACTTGGGTTGAGTGATTTGGTTGATCAAGAGTGACTGACTGTGGAGGTATTGTGGGTGTTCAAGAGAAAAAAAAAATCCACAACCGTCTCAAGAGCAGGGATTATGTCTTATTTATGGGTTATTCCACAATATCAATCCTGAAATCACTGATGCTCATTTGTTTCCTGAATGAACGAGTAGATGAGTAGTCAGAAGTAGAGGCATTAAGTGTATTATTTCAAGAGAATAAGCAGTGGAGGAGAGAGAACTTAGCAGGTGGATTTCTGGTGTGGCATGGCCCAGAAGAAAGGTCTATTTACGTTTTAGATACATGAGAAAAAGCAAGTAGAGAAAGAGAGATTTAAAATGCTAGCATGATTTGGGAAGAAGAAAGAATAAGTCACGTCCCTTGTCAGGATAGAAAATGTAACTTATACTCAACCCGAGATCCACGGTGCATTTGTGTTACGACTCTAAGCTTCCTTTCATTCATTCAATATTTAATAATAGTTATTATTTATTAAGAATTTACTATGCGTAAGGCAAAGGGATTTTCTTGCAAAGGAGAAGTCTAATGGGAAACACAATATAAATATTCATTGAACAAGTCAGTGGGTGAGGAGTGAACTTCATCTTCAAAGATGAAAGGAAGAGCAGTTAGAGGCAGAAGCTTTCTGATAGGGAAGGAAGGGAAGTGGAGACTCTTATGCTTTAATCATCTTAAGATAATCATAGTTAAGATTTAGGAGATGATTACTGTATGCCAGGTAGTATGTTATACATTTTACTTATATTACTTCATATATACCTCCCAGGTGAGTTTGGGTTAGTATCCTCATAATTCGTAGTTAAGGGAACTAGATTTATTCCTAGAGTTAATTAGACTGAAGGATCTATTGTGATGAGCTAGGATTTAAAATTAGAGATTCTGCCTCCAGAGGTTATCACTTCCTGAGAGTGAAGGAATGAGGCTAGAGGTTTGAGCATCCTTTAGTTCTAATTTTTCAATGGTTTCTTATCTTCTCATGCTTATATCTTTATTGCTAGATGGATTGTATACTCATTTGGGGTAAAGACATTGACTTGGCATCTTCAAATCTCCCTCAGAGACTAACAAAATTTTCCTGACTCCTTGTAGTTGATTGAATATTTGTTTATTAAATTACTTGTTAATCAATGGAGTTAAAATTTGAGATATAAAAATCAGGAATCAAAAATCAGAAAAGAATTTACTTTTGTAAAACATGATGAAACAGAAATATATCTGTCCCTTGAGATGTGACTAATAAGATCTGAAGTCAGACTGTGTCAGGAAAAACTTCTAAAATGAAGGCATGTACAACTTCTTTCATTGTAAAAATAAGAGACTACAGTATACTGTCAGACACATAAAACAATCAGTATACACCAATAGGGAGATAGGATGTCATAGTCATTGGGGTTACACTGCATATTCTGGTCTCATCTCAATAACTGGTGACTTTGGGTAAATGACTTACTCTCTTTAAACCTCAGTTTCCTCATCTGTAAAGGGAATAATAATGATACCTCCTTTCTAGGGTTGTTAGGATCAAATAAAGTAACATAAAGTGCCTAACTTTGAATGAATAAAAGAAAGCTTAAATTTTCTCCCATTCTGTAGGTTGCCTGTTCACTCTGATGGTAGTTTCTTTTGCTGTGCAGAAGCTCTTTAGTTTAATGAGATCCCATTTGTCAATTTTGGCTTTTGCTGCCGTTGCTTTTGGTGTTTTAGACATGAAGTCTTTGCCCATGCCTATGTCCTGAATGGTACTACCTAGGTTTTCCTCTAGGATTTTTATGGTATTAGGTCTAACATTTAAGTCTCTAATCCATCTTGAATTAATTTTTGTATAAGGAGTAAGGAAAGGATCCAGTTTCAGCTTTCTAATCTACTCATCTGACAAAGGGCTAATATCCAGAACCTACAAAGAACTCAAACAAATTTACAAGAAAAAAACAACCCCATCAAAAAGTGGGCAAAGGATGTGAACAGACATTTCTCAAAAGAAGACATTCATACAGCCAACAGACACATGAAAAAATGCTCATCATCACTGGCCATCAGAGAAATGCAAATCAAAACCACAATGAGATACCATCTCACACCAGTTAGAATGGCGATCATTCAAAAGTCAGGAAACAACAGGTGCTGGAGAGGATGTGGAGAAATAGGAACACTTTTACACTGTTGGTGGGATTGTAAACTAGTTCAACCATTATGGAAAACAGTATGGCGATTCCTCAAGGATCTAGAACTAGATGTACCATATGACCCAGCCATCCCATTACTGGGTATATACCCAAAGGATTATAAATTATGCTGCTATAAAGACACATGCACACGTATGTTTATTGCAGCACTATTCACAATAGCAAAGACTTGGAATCAACCCAAATGTCCATCAGTGACAGATTGGATTAAGAAAATGTGGCACATATACACCATGGAATACTATGCAGCCATCAAAAAGGATGAGTTTGTGTCCTTTGTAGGGACATGGATGCAGCTGGAAACCATCATTCTTAGCAAACTATCACAAGAACAGAAAACCAAACACCGCATGTTCTCACTCATAGGTGGGAACTGAACAATGAGATCACTTGGACTCGGGAAGGGGAACATCACACACCAGGGCCTATCATGGGGAGGGGGGAGGGGGGAGGGATTGCATTGGGAGTTATACCTGATGTAAATGACGAGTTGATGGGTGCAGCACACCAACATGGCACAAGTATACATATGTAACAAACCTGCACGTTGTGCACATGTACCCTACAACTTAAAGTATAATAATAATAAATAAATTTAAAAAAAAATTAAAAAAAAAAAGTAAAAAAAAAAAAAAAAAAAGCTTAGCATTATAACACAAATGTAGAGTGGATCTCAGGTTGAGCATAAGTTGTATTTTCTCATTTACTATGCTGGCATGTGGATGACTGGCATAATGAGCTTGCCCCCAGATGGCGGGGAAAACCCACCTAAAGGTAAAAATCACAAACAAGCTATTGAATCATTAAAAAAGTCTCACACCAGAGAGGAGGGGTGAGCTGGTATATAACATTGTACCTATCCTGTACCCTTCAAGGAGTTGAGGATTATGAGTTAAATATAATGGTGAGAGGTGCAAGAGCTCTTTTTCTATAAAGTGCCTAAGATATTGGAAGTACTGACTGATATGATCTGAACATTTATATTCCCCGCAAATTTATGTGTTGAAATTCTAATTCCTAAGGTGTTGATATTAGAAGGTGGGATCTTTGGGGAGGTACCTAGGTCATAAAGAAAGAGCCCTCCTGAATGATATTAGTGTCCTTATAAAAGGCTCTGGAGAGCTGCCTTGCATCTTCCACTATGTGAAGACAGCGTGAGAAGGCACTATCTATGAACCAGAAAGTGGACCATCACCAGATTCCGAATCTGCCAGTGCCTTCATCTTGAACTTCCCAGGCTTCAGAAACATGAGAAATAAATTTTTTATAAGCCACCTAGTTTACAATAGTTTGTTGTAGCAGCCCAGATGGACTAAGACATCAGCTAATACTGCTTTGGCTTCAGTGTCATGGTGTGAAGCCTAAGTATTACGGAATAAGCACTTCTCCCTCATGTGAACAGTGCAGTCTGGCACTGGCACCATGCTGATGGCTCTGGGAGAGAAGGAAGTGTGGCAATGCCTAGGGAGGCATGAGTATCAGTCCCTGAATGGCGGGTCTGGATGTAGTGACATTTGTGAAATGCTGTCATAGGTTTCACTGGCCACTGAAATTTCCAGGGGACTCCAAGAAACCTTTGGAGAACACTTGACGGGGAGGAGTAATCTTCTGGTATTTGAGGTTATAAACAGAGAATTATGCTGTAATTATATCCATACATTTACTACTTCCAGGCCAGTGTGGTCAGGGGAATGGGAATTATCTAGAATTTTAGAGCGGAAAAGAATGTAACCGGTTATCTGGTCCAATTTTATTCGTTACCCTGAGGTCTAGAGAGGCTAAGTGATTTTGCAAGACCACATATAGCATGATCTGCTTAAGAAAGCTTGGATGATAGGGGAGCATCCTCCACTTCATATACTCACTACTTACTAGCATTGTGTAAATCGCGACTCAGCTGAATAGCGTGTGAAAGTAGTTACATTAAACCAGAAAACACCAGTAGGAACATCCCAGTAGCCTGGCTTGCTCTGTTTCCCCACGCGTATCTGCTCCTTTACCTCTCTTCAAGTTTGGTCTCCAGCTAACAGGGGATATAAAAACAAGCTTCATTAATTCCTTCACACTAAATAAATACATTAATGTTGAGGTGCCAGTAGGTTCACACTGAGAATTGTTGGATTTTACTGCTTATTTCTCAGTGGTTGCTTTCATTTTCTTTCTGTTACTTTTCTGTTTGGGGTTGTGTCAGTAGTGGACATCAGAGTAACCCATGGTCCTTATAAAGGGGCTAATAAGAGATAAGTAAATAGATTGTACATGTCCCAGTGATGACTGCACAGCTACTGTCACACAGTGAAATTCCCATGGCCTGAGCATGTATCAAATACCTGCTGGTTTTGGGTGAATTTTTGCATCCTTTTCTTTTCCTCCTCATGGCAGGATGTACTTGAGAGTCCTGGATGGTTTTAGGAACCTTCTTATCTACATCTTTCCCTTGCTGGACAGATTTAATCATAGATTCTGTCCTTTCCACATGTCTCCAACTTTGTGCCATCTGTGATATTTGGCAGCTGCTAGTTACATCCCAAGTTCCTCTTGGCCCCAACATCTATTGGTGTGGATGAAACTGGAAGTGTTTCATCTGTTGGCAATGTCTTTTAAAACCACTGATTGGTGATTTTGTCACCTAGGATGTTGAGATAATCATCTTTCTTCTGCATGGCACTGTTGAGCACTTTGGAATTCAATTTACAGCTATTTTTAAGCCCTAAATTGCAGAGAACACATCAGCTTGAATAGTGGGACTTTTTTCTGGTCCTATATGGTATATATTTGGTTCTAGGAAAAATTCACTGGTGCCAATGAGAAAGGAATACAGGATTGGAAGTATCAGAAAGTTCTCTGTGATAAGTAAGTTTTAAGCTCAGAGAAGTTTGGGAACTAAAAAATGTACATATATATATTCACATATAAGTATGTTAAATGCACATAGTATTAAGTGTAAATACTGTGCAAACATAAGTTAAACATACACTTAATATATACTACATGTATATGTGTATGTACATATGTATATATACATAAAATGTTCACCAGTTGTATATAAGTCCTAAAGTTAGGATATATGTGTACTGTATATATATAAAAAGTTAGGATATATATGACATATAAAAGTTATATCCTAACTTTAGGATATACATGTACTATATATCTTAATCTATATAGCATATATCCTAAGTGTTCAGAATATCACTACAAGACAGAGTTACAAACAATTTCTCTTTTTTATATATTTTCTGAGTTTTCTCTTTTTTTTTTTTTTAAAATAAGCATAGAGCATTTTATAAAAAGGAACAAGCAAACATTATAAAGCAACCCCTCCCAGAGTCTTTCTGACAGCAAACCATGAAAGCTGCCAGAGTCAGGAAGGACATAGGAAACTGCTAGTGTTGCCTGGGCGCTGGCCAAATAGGTCACAGGAATTGGTTTCTTCCCCCACCTTCTTCTCTGAAGCACCAGCAATTCTGAGCCAGAGTGATACATGTGATCAATGAAATGACTGCCATGGGATGATCAGATAGACTCCAGCAGCTGTTCTAGAGGTAAATTCTGATTATTTCTGAAATCTGAATTTTTATTTTCTTGCAAATAGTGCCAAGTAGTCCGTTCCCATTCACTCACAGAAGTTTCAGAAACATACATTTACTTGACCACCACTGTTAAGTTGATGTGGAAGTTAATGTTTAATTATGAAGGACTGTTTGTTTACAGATAATGATTGCAACACCCAAGGTAAATAAAATCTGCAAGTGCCATGTTAGGTTCTTGTACCTCCTTCATCATTTTATTTGAGTATGTGTGTGTGTGTGTGTGTGTGTGGTGTGTGGATGCCTGCACACTCACAGAGGATGGGGGTTCCAACAGTCATTGGGAGGTCCTCTAAGCTTGTCACCGACTGGGTCTCATTTTGTCTCTAAGCCTCTGGAAAAGCTCCATAGCACCCAGAGGCAACATAGTATGTGGTCTTTGTTTTGTCTCTGATTTCCTGAATCACATTATTCTAATGACTTTCATTTAAAAATTTAACCATGGACACGATTACCTTGTTCCTTCAGGTCCTAGAAGAGTAGTTTCAGCAATTTTTAGTAGTTTTTTTTTTTTTTAAAGGCAACTAGATGTAAATATTGATTGAAATAAGAGGGACTCACAGACTATGCTGTTTTAATTCTGGGTAGAAGTATAGCATTTGCAACATTGTTCTGAATTTGCATAATTTTTTCTGATCACTGGTCTACTTTAAGATGGGAGCAAATGAACTTAGTTTTGAAACATTAACTTCACTTAAAATCACATTTGGTCCTCCAGAAACAAGAAAAACTGATTTTGGAAAGTGTCTTATTTGAATAAACACCTTTGTTTAACCCTTAAATGGATAAAGCCAAGGTGGTCTCCAGAAAAGAAAACCACAGACTCACTTTAATTTTTACATTTGACCTAGGTGATCATAGATGAAGAGAATTGTAATTTTATAAGTTATTCTGATGAAAACTCCGTGTCTCTCATAGCTATCTGGGTGAAGAAGGGACAAATCTTCACAGCTATTAGAATGGAATAAATGGAAATTCTCTATTTATTTATTTATTTTTGACACAGAGTATCATTCTGCGCCCAGGCTGGAGTGCAAAAAAATGCAGTCTCAGCTCACTGCAACCTCTAACTCCTGGGTTCAAGCAATTCTCCTGCCTCAACCTCCCTAGTAGCTGGGATTACAGGTGCATGCCACCATGCCCGGCTAATTTTTGTATTTTTAGTAGAGACGAGGTTTTGCTATGTTGGCCAGGCTGGTCTCCAACTCCTGACCTCAACTGATCCGCCTGCCTCAGCCTTCCAAAGTGCTAGGATTACCGGCGTAAGCCACCGTACCTGGCCTCAAATTCTTTAGGAGGTAATTTACTCTTCTACCTGTTTAAGATTTGTGGTAAGAGCTCATAAAAAACTGTCCAAGATCTTAAATAGAGGGATCTCCCTTCATGCCCCACCTTACCTCTCAATCTCATGTTCTTTCATGAGAGAAGAAAAAGAACGGAATCTAAAAAATGGTTTCATCTTTTATACATGATGCCAGAGTCAGTTTTACCCCTTCTGCGTTCATTTAATAAGCAAATCTTTTGTTAGTAAAAACAGGAGAGTTTTTGTTCACTTAAATTTTAACAGCCAAATGTAATCAGACACTCAGAAGTCCAAGCAGCAAAAAGGGAAATAGTAATATGCTTTGTGAGCTCTATTCCAGTTAAGAACCAAGGCACTTCCCAGGGCTTGGATTACAGTCCATTTTGTAGATAGTCATCTGTGGGGATAGTATGGCTCCTCTTCTGAATACAAAGTAGTTGTTTTGGATGGAGTATTCTAAGAGGACTTAGACCTTTCTGGAGCTATGTGTGCTTTCAAAACTGGAGAGCCTTAGGACTGTCCTTTTTCTCACCCTTGCTGTAAACCCTAACTGTATCCCATAAGAGCAACATTATATTGCCAAGTTGAGTGTGTGTATTCTGTGATCATAGAGGATGGATTTTTTTTTCTTGAATGATGTAAATGATTAACCCAGAGGTACAGTTTGATTTTAGTACCTACTTTTATAATAATATCTAATGTACCACAGAGTAGTCACTGTGCCAGGCACTGTGTGTGACACTTTTATGCACCTAATGCATTCAATTCTCCCAACAGACCTATATATAAGATTGCCCTCTTTCCCTATAAGAAAATTAAGTTTATAGAGTTCAATATTATGCTGCTAGTAAATGGTAGAGCTGAGGTTTGAACCTAATCTGTTCCTTACCCACTAACTAATTTTCTCCTCCTATATTCATCTTCTATTTCTCATGGAATAATAGGGATTCTCTAAAATACAACACAACATATAGAAATAGAAAAGAAGTAGAGAAGCAGTGAAAGGAATAAAATGAGAATATGCAGGACTAGAAGATGATTCAAATTTCAATCCTAAATTATGTCAGAAATAATTTCTACAAGAGGAAGGACTTTGTCTTTTCTTTTCATTCTTATATCCCTAGCACCTAGCACAATGGTTGACAAATGGAGGCAACCAAATTTTTTTAAAGATTTTTTAAAATTTATTTTATTTTTTTAAATTTTACGTTAAGTGTTGGGATGCCTGTGTACAATGTGCAGGTTTGTTATACAGGTATGCAGGTGTCATGGTGGTTTGCCGCACTTATCAACTGATAATCTAGGTTTTAAGCCCTGAATGCATTAGGTATTTGTCCTAATGCTGTCCCTCCCCTTTCCCCCCACCCCCCAACAGGCCCCGGTATATGATGTTCCCCTCCCTGTGTTCATGTGTTCTCATTGTTCAACTCCCACTTAGGAGTGAGAACATGTGGTGTTTGGTTTTCTGTTCCTGTGTTAGTTTGCTGAGATTGATGGCTTCCAGCTTCAACCATGTCCCTCCCTGCAAAGGACATAAACTCATCCTTTTTTATGGTTGCATAGTATTGCATGGTGTATATGTACCACATTTTCTTTATCCAGTCTATCATTGATGGGCATTTGGGCTGGTTCCAAGTCTTTGCTATTGTAAATAGCGTGGCAATAATCACATATGTGCATGTGTCTTCATAGTAGAATGATTTATAATGCTTTGGGTATATACTCAGTAATGGGATTGCTGGGTCAGATGGTATTTCTGGTTCTAGATCCTTAAGGAATCACCACACTGTCTTCCACAATGGTCGAACTAATTTACATTATCATCAACAGTGTAAAAGCGTTCCTATTTCTCCACATCCTCTCCAGCATCGTTTCCTGACTTTTTAATGATCGCCATTCTAACTGGTGTGAGATGGTATGTCATTGCAGTTTTGATTTGCATTTCACTAATGATGATTCGCTTTTTTTCCTCATATTGTCTGTTAGTTGCATAAATGTCTTCTTTTGAGAAGTGTCTGTTCATATCCTTTGCCCACTTTTTGATGGGTTGTTTGTTTTTTTTTCTTGTAAATTTGTTTAAGTTCTTTGTAGATTCTGGATATTAGACCTTTGTCTGATTGGTAGATTGCAAAAATTTTCTCCCGTTCTGTAGGTGGCCTGTTCACTCTGATGATAGTTTCTTTTCCTGTGCAGAAGCTCTTTAATTTGATTAGATCCCATTTGTCAATTTTGGCTTCTGTTGCAATTGCTTTTGGTGTTTTAGTCATGAAGTCTTTGCCCATGCCTCTGTCCTGAATGGTATTGTCTAGGTTTTTTTCTATGGTTTTTATGGTTTTGGGTTTTACATTTAAGTCTTTAATCTACCTTCAGTTAATTTTTGTAAAAGGTGTAAGAAAGGGGTCCAGTTTCTGTTTTCTGCATATGACTAGCCAGTTTTCCCAACACCATTTATTAAATAGAGAATCCTTTCCCCATGTCAGCTTTGTCAAATATCAGATGATTGTAGATGTGTGGTGATATTTCTGAGCCATGTGTTCTGTTCCATTGGTCTATATATCTGTTTTGGTACCAGTACCGTGCTGTTTGGTTACTGTAGCCTTTTAGTGTAGTTTGAAGTCAGGTAGCATGATGGGAGGCAACCAGATATTTTTAAACGAATGTATATGTTGTGCCTTCATAAATTTATCACATTTAATGTAAGAGCTACATTATAATAATGACCAAAAAGTAGAGGATATTACTTTTGTCAATTTAAATGAATGTTGCCATATTGATCTTAAGGAATCAGAAATTTAGAATCACAGCAGGAAGAAATTGAATACCTAATGTATTCTGTCTTTGTTATTCTTAACAATTCCTAAGAAATCTAATTGTTATTATTTGTAAATATCTTCCTAACCAGATCCCAAAATTTCAAATTGAATTAATTTTATAATTTATTAAGTATTAAGAAAGAAAAGCTAAAAAAATCCCTGCTTAGTAAATTGAAGAAGTTAGTATTACTGCTATTAGAAAAACAAATTTACAAGAAATCACAATTAAATTTTAATAAATTCATGTCTCGTCATACTTATGAAAATTGGTAATCAGTGAGTTTTCTTTTTTATAGTTTAAAAACTTTATTCAGGTTGCTCCACTGCAGAGTTTCCAGAGGGCACCATTCATAGTGTTGTCAATGTATTTGAATAGAGCTCTGGGATTAGGGGTGCTCCCATTTCACAGCCATCAACACCTCTGCCTTTTCTTTTCTCTATAAAGACAATTTAGGCCAAAGCAACAGATTCCATTTGTTTCATTTTAGCACTTATTAAGTACCTGTGTCAGATGCTGGGCTAGGAGCTTGCAAATGAGTAAGACATGACCCCTAAAAGAGAATCACTATCCATTAGAATGAAAAATACTAAACTGATGTGACTGTTTCTTTATGAATAGACAGATGTGATTGATGGTGTAGTGATACAGATACAAAGATAATAAATATAAATAATACATGCATGTGCTTGGATAGCTAGAAACCAAGACTATTATGATACTTTAAATTTAGGACACCCAAACAAAATTCTCATATATACCTTAACCTTTCACAATAGTCACAGCTGCCTTTCTCTATGGGTTTTCAAATACTAGCTGATGTTCAAAAACTGATCTTTTCTAGGGTTTATATCCTTGATTTTCTTTAGCAATACATGTAACTGGTAATTTCATTTGTATTAGGTATGACTGATTGCAAGCTGAAAATGATAGTAAATTCAATGTCAACCAATTTAAAAGCACAGAAGAAATTTATTGGGTCCTGTAACTGGAAACCCCAGGAATTGTTTGGCTTCAGGTACACAATGTTGCTAAATATTGGGTTTCTCTTCCTGGATCTTTTTATTACACTTCCTCTGGGTTGTATTCATTCTCGGCAAGATCCCCTCTTGTGGCTCAAGATAACGGCACAACTCCAAATTCATATCATTGTATTTCAAAGGCTCTGATCAAAGGTGCCATGGCAAATCCAAACAGTCACTGTCGCAAGGGGTAGACAGTGCCCTGATCCCTTATGTCTATATTACCTGCTCCAACCCTGAACTGGGATGGATTCCCCAGCTAAGGAATGACTAAAACTGAGAGAAAGGTGTTTCCTTAAAAGTTTGGGTTTCCTTTACCAGCAGTGGGTGAAAGGAATTTTGAGTAGCAGGAAAATAGATAACCACCACAAAGACCATAAAGAGAAATTTGATCTTCTTTATCCTTTAACATAATCAATACAACTTCTGTTAATAAAAGTTGTCAGCATACCAAAGAATCAAATGTCTTGTCTGTAAGAGAATGGTAAGCGTGGTGTGTTTAAGCTTTGAGATCTCAAGTTGTTCCTTATCAAGCCAAAGTCTAAAGGTAGTAATGCTGCTGACCCCAGCAACATTAAGTACAATTTAATTTAGAACAGAAAAAAAAAAGGCAGTAAATTTTATGAAGCATGTTAAAAATAAATGGTGGAGGAGGAGTTTAAAAATTTCCTACTGTGGATATAAATCAAGAGTCTGAAAATTTTATTGGAGCCTTAAAAATCACTACAGATGACTGATTGTATTACTAATAGTACCTAACATTTTTAAGCACTTCCTATATGCCCGGCACAGTACTAAATAGTTTTAAATCTTCATTTAATCCTGAAGGTAATCCCATGAAGTAGGGAGTCATTTTTCTTATTTTACAAATGAGAATTTTGAGGCTTGGAGAAGTTAAATAACTTGTCTAACATGATAGAATGGATGACTACTAGAGCCAGCTTTGAACTTAGGTGCAGAGACAGTGACTTAGCCTGTGCTGCCAGACTCCTCCATGAACAGAAATAACCTGAAGCAACAAAAGCTGTTGTCACTGCTTTTGTACTGGCCAAGGCAAAAGGAAAGAGCACTGCAACAGTCTGGGAAGCATCTCGTAGGGGACACCTTGGCACGATGAGGGCATGATGTGGAGGGGTGACCAGGCTGGTGGTGGCTCTGGAAATTGTTGAATGAGAAGATTTATATCAAGGAAAAGGGACATAATAACTTCATCTGCTTGTGAAGACTGGCTTAAAGATATGGAATTGCCAGGCGTGGTGGCTCACGCCTGTAATCCCAGCACTTTGGGAGACCGAGGCAGGTGTATCATGAGATCAGGAGATCAAGATCATCCTGGCTAACACGGTAAAACCCTGTCTCTACTAAAAATACAAAATACAAAAAAAAAAAAAAAAAAAACACAAAAAACCAAAGCCAGGCATGGTGGTGGGTGCCTGCAGTCCCCGCTGCTCAGGAGGTTGAGGCAGCAGAATGGCGTGAACCCAGGAGGCAGAGCTTATGGTGAGCCAAGATCGCACCACTGCACTCCAGCCTGGGCGACAGAGCAAGACTCTGTCTCAAAAAAAAAAAAAAAAAAAATATATATATATATATATATATATATATATGGAATTATGTTTTCTTGCATAGTAGCATAGTTGCTGCATGTTTCAGAGAGACAGTTCGCAGCTGAGGAAAGTCTTCTTAGCAACTGTCCCTTGGCACATGCCGTTCTTTCTGTCCAGAATGCTTCTCCACTACTTTACATGTCTAAATTCAACCTGTCCTTGAAAGCTTGAAATGCCTCTTATTCCACAAGACCTTGTTCAATCCCCTCACCATCAAGGTAGCTTTATCTCTTCCTGTGACTCCCAGAGTGCTAAGACTCTACTGTGCCACAGACACCGCCCCTGCCCTATGCTATCCTTTATATGTAGAGTAAGCTTGTCTAATCCACAGCCTGCAGGCTGCATGTGGTCCAGGATGGCTTTGAATGTGGCCCAACACGAACTCGCAAACTTTCTTAAAACATTATTACTCTTTTTGCCATTCTTTTTCAGTTCATCAGCTATCTTAAGTGTTAGTGTACTTTATGCATGGCCCAAGACAATTCTTCTTTTCCAGTGTGGCCCAGGGAGGCTAAAAGATTGGACACCCCTGATGTAGAGTTCTTCTCTCTGATGGCAGCCTATAAGCTTTCAGGATACGAACTCAAAGATGTAAACACCAGGATGCTCAGGACATCTGCTGAGTGGCCTTCCTCACGAGACACTGAGCTGCTTGTATCTCTGGGTGTCTTCATCAGAGAACTGAAGACCATGGTTATGGTTGCTAACTCTTGCACTGAATGGAAAGTATATTATATGATTTCCAAGACCCAATTTTATTCTAAATGTCTATGATATTTATCACATAATTTTATGATTCTTTGGTGTTTTTTTTTTCCACATCATTGTCCAAATAATTTATGCATCTGACAAAAAATTCTAAGTCAGTTTCTGGCTTTGTAGTACCTAGATGCCTCTAGCTACAGAGAAACACTTTCAAGTGATATAAAGGAAGATACATATAATATAGACACAGTCTGTTATTGTCTTTTATCTCTCCTTAACTAGATTACATATATGGAGGTGGAAATGCTATTTAAAGGAAAATATGTATTGTATATATTGTCATGTATATTAGATCTTTGTATAGCATGTTTGGAGCTTATAAAACACTTTTGCAAAAGTTTTATTTTATAGTGATATAGAGACTATATAGCAAACTATATAACACTATAAGAAAATATATTATATATAAATATATAAAAGCATATATTCATATATATATATATATGAGACGTATATATGTGATTTACAAGCTTGGCTTGGTATTTGAGGTTGCCTTTTGCCCTGGAGAGCAGCTAATATAGTACCATGATTATTTTTCAGAGATAGGTACTAGAGAAAGAAGAAAACAGAGAGCTTCTATCAGAAGCTGTCTCCTCTTTCCTCACCACCCCAAGTTTCCATTATACCCTTTTCTCACTCTCTTTCCACCTCTCTGCCTAAGTATATTATCATCTCAACTCAATGTACTAGTGTGAATAAAAAGTTTGGATGAAGTGACATCCAAAACCAGTGGATCATGAAGAGTCTTTCAAAAAGAGGAAAGTTTAATGAAGCAGTTTTACAGAATTTTAAAGCTGGAAATGACCTCATACATATCCATATACTAATTATGTTACCTTGAACTAGGTAAGAATGAGGAAACCTCATTATGCTTTTGAAATTCTGTTTCTTATACCTAGTAATGTCATTGGCTTCTCGGTCAGACAGTTTTGGACTTTCTATAATTAAATAACGTTATTTAGCTTGAGTCTAGAGCCAGAGATAAGCAGTATCCACATACTTGGAAATATTTTGTTACCCAAGTAGTTTAGTTTGTTTGGTAAAGTGTCATTAGATTATGTCTAAAGATTATACTGGTTCCTAAGTATATTTTATGTCAATCTTTTAAAACATGATATATTAGATTTGAGGATACAAGCTGATTGAGGCTTCCATGTATTTCTCTATACTGTTCCCATGTCATAAAACGCAGTTCCTTCCTTGCCATCTGCAAATGTTCCAGTCAACTTTCAAAATCTATTTGAGCAGCTTCCATCCCAAAATCCATTTTCTCATTTCAGGTATAATCAAGTATTCTGTACTCTGTGTAATACGAGTTCATAAATACTTCTCTTTCTCAGTGCTTGTCTCAAGTATCTCATCTTCCATAGTAGGCTGAGGAATCACTGTAACCCGACATGTTTGTTACTGTAGCTGATTGTTGACAAGAGCTCATTAAAGAACAGAGTTTTTCATCTTCTTTGTATTTCTAGCACCTAGCCCTATGTGGAGCACAACCAGGGGCTCACAATAAACACTTCATTAAAGCATAATTAACAATGTAAGGGTTTAAGGTGAATGAATAGATGGAATTTCTTCCTATCAACATTTGAATTCAAGGAACATCATGTCCACATATTTTGAGTTTTTTAAATATTTGAACTTCTACTTACTTGCTTCGTATTCATGCAGATTGTAATTTTCAAAGTACGGTTATACCATGTATTCTTGCTGAAGTCCTTTATTAGTTAGAAGTGTTTTTTTAGTCTTTCTACCCAGTAGAGTTGATCTAAACATGCAACAACCTATGTTTAAAATCTACTTTGCTGATGAAAATAAGGAAATAAGCTTGTACTGATTCTTTCTGTCTCTTGCCAAAAGCTTGTTAAGCCAAGTACACTTTACATTAATAAAGAATGTACCCAGTCATGCAGTGAGGTACAAACATATTGAGGGCCCACCAAGTGCAGTTTTAATGATGGGTTCTACAAGTGTATCAAGACAAATAAAAGAGAATCTTCCCTCCATGAATTCAAAGGGTGGTCACAGAACAGACATAAATGGAAATAACTTTTTAAAAATAAAAGGCACAGTAAAATGTATGCTCACTCATTGTCATAAACAAAAGGCAGTGATAGAACAAGAGGAAAAAAATTAATTTGTATTGGTGGGATATGAAAAGATCTTTCCCAGGAAATGGGATTTGAATTCAACTTTGAACTTTCCTGTATAAGCACAGTATAAGCAGTAAAGAGAATGAAACTTCCAAGAGGAAATCACAACTTGGACACAAGGCTAGAAGTAGCAAGGTGAAAAGGTATTCTATGGGCATAGATGGGGTTGAGGAATAGTAATAGGACATGAGATAAGGCTGAAAAGTAAGATTTGGGTAAAAAGTTCTTGCTGAGGGATGAGGATCTGGCTTTAATTTCCCAGTCACCAGGGATATATAAAGGTTTTTGAGGCCAAGAAGAGACAAGCCATGGTGTTCAAAAATTTTCAAGAATCAGAGACTTCGGAGTCAATGGCTATTGAGATCATAAGCAGCAGAAAATTTGGTAGTTTCATAAGGAAATAAAATGCTCAGGCATAATTCTCATCTTCTCAAATCAGGGCCAGGACTAGAGAAAGACATGTGAAGCGCCGAGAGTGTAAATTTCAAGAGGCACTAATTCTCGGTGAAAAGTACATGAAATGGTGCCTCACTCATCTTAACCTACTCCTAGCCCTGCCTAGAATATTAAGTTAGCATCACCCTGAAAAATATTCGTCACATTTCCCATCTCTTCTTGTAAGTAGTGAAGTGGCAGATTAGATTCTTTCCTTAAGCAGAGGCACAGTTTTCAGCTTCTACAAGGGGAGAGGAAGAGCCGAATTGCATAGAAAGTTTGGACTGCAATGAGATAACAACAGAGAACCAGGCCAATTAGAAAAAGAAGATTTTACTCTCCATCAACCTGAAGTTCCCACTTATCCTGACAGGATATGCAGGTCTCTGTGACAGGTCTTTGTTACTTAGACCTCTTTTGGGTAGATTTTCAGTATGAATGGAGAAAAAGACATCTTCAATTGGTTGGTGATAAGCATCTAAATCTAAGCAATGAATTTATGTCAGTGGTCCATTATGATAATCTAGACTTACACCTCATTTTTAAAGTTGCTGAGAAGAGGAGAAAAAATTAGAATGAATCTTTTAAAATAATTTTTTTCAACTTTTAGGTTCAGTTTTTCCCATGAGTATATTACATGATACTCAGGTTTGTGATAGTAATAATCCCATCACCTAGCTACTGAGCATAGGATCCAACAGTTTTTCAAACCTTGCCCTCCTCCCTCCCTCCCCCATCTAGTAGTTCCCACTGTCTATTATTGCCATCTTTATGTCCTTGAGTATGTAATGTTTAGCTTCCACTTACAACTGAGAACATGTACTATTTGGTTTTCTGTTCCTGCATTAATTTGCTTAGGATAATGGCCTGTAGCTGCATCCATGTTGCTGCAAAGGAGATGATTTTGTTCTTTTTATGTGGCTGTGTAGTATTCCATGGTATATATGTATCACATTTACTTTATCCAGTCCACTGTTGATGGGCACCTAGGTTGATTTCATGTCTTTACTATTGTGAATAGTGCTGCAATGAACATGCCAGTGCATGTGTGTGTTTTTGGTAGAACAATTTGTTTTCTTTTGGATATATAACCAGCAATGGAATTGCTTAGTTGAATGGTAGTCCTATTTTAAGTTCTTTGAGAAATCTTCAAACTATTTTCCACAGGGGTTGAATTAATTTACATTCTCATCGACAGTGTATAAGTGTTCCCTTTTCTCTGCAGCCTTGCCAGCATCTGTTGTTTGTTGACTTTTTAGTAATAGCCATTCTGACTGGTGTGAGATAGTATCTCATTGTGGTTTTCATTTACAACTCTCTGGTGATTATTGATGTGGAACACTGTTCGTGTTTGTTGGCTGCTTTTCATGGTTTGTTGGCTCTTTGTTGAGAAGTATCTGTTCATGTCTTTTGCCTAGTTTCATGGTCACTTGTATATCTTCTTTTGAGAAGTACCTGTTTATGTCTTTTGCCCAGGTTTTTATGGGATTATTTGTTTTTTGTTTGTTCAATAGTTTCATTTCCTTATATATTTTGGATATTGGAACTTTGTTGGATGCACTGTTTGCAAATATTTTCTTCCACTTTGTGGGTTGCCTGTTTACTCTGTTGATAGTTTCTTTTGCTGTGCAAAAGCTCTATAATTTAGTTAGGTCCCACTTGCCAATTTTTGGTTTTATTGCAATTGCTTTTGAGGACTTAGTCATAAATTAGTTCCCAAGTCCGATGTCCAGAATGATGTTTCCTAGGCTTTCTTCTAGGATTCTTGTAGTTTGAGATCTTACGTTTAAATCTGTAATCCATCTTGAGTTAATCTTTGTATATGGTGAAAAGTAGGGGTTCAGTTTCATTCTACTGCATACGGCCAGCCAGTTATCTAAGCGCCATTTTGTTGATTAGGGATTCCTTTCCCTTTTGCTTATTTTTGTTAATTTTGTCAATGATCAGTTGGCTAAAAGTGTGTGGCTTTATTTCTGGGTCCTCTATTCTGCTGCATGAGTCTACATATCTGTTTTTGTACCAGTACCATGCTGTTCTGGTTACTATAGACTTGTAGCATAGTTTGAAGTTGGGTAACGTGATGCCACTGGCTTTGTTCTGATTGCTTAGGACTGCTTTCACTGTTCAGGCTCTTTTCTGGTTCCATATGAATTGTAGAATAGTTTTTTTTCTAGTTCTGCAAAAAATGACATCGATAGTTTGATAGGAATAGTGTTTAATCTGTAGATTCCCTTGAGCAGCATGGCCATTTTAATGATTTATTGATTCTTCCAATCCATGAGCATGGAATGTTTTTCTATTTGTTTGTATCATCTGGAATTTCTTTTATTAATGTTTTATAGTTCTTTTTGTAGAGATCTTTCACCTCCTTGGTTAGATGTAGTTCTAGGCATTTTCGTGTGTGTGTGGCTATTGTACATGAGATTGCATTCTTGATTTGGCTCTCAGCTTGAACATTATTGTTATAGAGAAATGCTACAGATTTTTGTACATTGATTTTGTATCCTGAAACTTTACCAAAGTCAGAATAAATCTTTTTAAAACCAAGAAGTAGGTGTCACAGAACATTTACTTGTTCATGCCCAAGATCACTTCATGCTATTGCTAATTCATTCCCTATTGGCTATGTGAAGCCATGTGCAATGACAGATTCTTAGAGCAGTTTTTATTTTATAAATATACTACGTGGCTCATTGTTAAAATTAGTATATACTGGACCAAGAATATCTATTCAACTACCATCAGCCAGCCAGTTTCTCAAGAATGCCACGAGAATCACAGGAGATATTCAGGAAGTACCCAGCACAACATTAGCACGTTGTAGGTCCTTGGAGCCAAAGACTGGCTTGCTTTCTTCCCTTTTTTCAAAAAATCTCCTTCTGTAGAATCCCTGTCTCCCACATAGACTGAATACACATCACTTCACTTCAAGATTTTAATGCTAAGATAAATCTTCTAAAGTATGTTCAGATGCCCTATGCCAGGAAATTTATCGATTTTAATATATTTCACTACTACTTGGAAGAAAAAGTTGGTTAAAAACTATATCTCTATATATCTATATATATACACACGCACACATACACACACACAGCCTGCCAGTTTCTTAAGGTTGCCATGAGAATCATAGGAGATATTCAGAAAGTACCTGGCGCAACATTAGCATACATATGTGCAGTGTGTGTGTACATAGTAATACATTTTGGGGACTTTAATGCAACACTGGTTACAATAAATGCCCTTTAATGTACAGGCCTGCTAATTACAGCAAAAAATAATTAATGCATAAAGTAATAGTCATTAAAAATAAGGAATACATTCACTGCTTTTTTCATACTTTCCCATCCATCAACACATTTTAATGTATAGTCAGAGCATTGTGAAATTTGCAATTTCAGAATAAGTAGCTCTTAATACAGGCTCATCCAATAAAATGCAGAGAGAGGCAGGATGAAGGATAGGAAAGAGGACTGGCTTCCAATCAGTCAGACTTGGGTTTTAATTCCCCATTTACCAGCCTTGTAACCTTGGGCAAGTTGCTTGCCTTTCTGAACATTTGTTTCAGATATTAAATTTTCCCACTGTGATGTTGTAAGCATTTCATGAGATGATGTCTGTAAATCATCCAGGGTAGTTCCTGATCCATGATAAGCACTCAATAAATGGTAGTTATCATTATGACACTGAAAATAATTACATTTTATGAAATTATTTTCATCTCACACAATCACTCAGCCATTTCAATCTCTGTATGTTCCAAGAGATTCACTTGGAATTCAGACTCATACATCTTTAAGCTCTCAATGGGTTCCGTGAAATGCATTACCTATCATATTATATCATTTAAATGAAGGCTATTCCTTGGAACACACACATAGAAATATTTGAAATATTTCCCTATTTGGGACATGCTAGAAATCTCCATATTAAATCTCTATGTAAAGACTTTCTCAAATTGTCTTCTAAGATGTTATCTGTTCTGTTCCTGCTTGTACAGTTCCTTTTGGCTATTCCAAAGTCTTTTATAGTTTAAGTAAAACTTAATATCTATTGTGTTTTTACGTGATTCTCCTTGTGCTGTGTCTCTATCACCAGAGAAGAACTGTTCCTGGTAAAACCACCCCATCTTGGTTACATCATTAACCATTTGATGTGTTTTCCCTGATGTAGATCACTTTAACTTCAGTAACAACCTTGATTTGACAGGATATAAGGCTGTGTGAGATAATTTAGTCCACTAACAATAGGATCATAGAGAATTAGAATAGAAGGCATTTTATAGAGGGTGTAGTTCACTTCTTTCTTTACACAAAAAGTTCTGAGAAGTTAAGGTACCTTATGAACTATCATTTAACAGTGTTTGTGACTTATGTCTTAACATTAAACATAGATTCCCTTTATTTACCTAGAATGAAATTAGAACAAGCTCTAACTTACCTGAGGGGGATCCTCCCTTTATTCCTTATGTTAGTAGGTATTATATGAGAAGACATTACAGAACAGTAAAATGATACAGTCTTGCTAAAAAGTCAACATGTCATGAGTGTCAGGAAAATTGGCATTATGAGAAGTGTTTCCTAACTTTTATTTTCAACATCAGCTACTTGGCCATCTGTGCATTTACTCCTAGGAATGACCACTACATAATTAAATCTAAAGTAAACAAATTATCTTCAGTAACTACCAAGGAAAAGGCACTTCATACTTTTGATACATTCCTGTAACATTTGAGATTGGCACTGGGGTCAGTTGAGAGTATTTGACTGATAACTGAACATACACTTAACTAAACTGATACTTGAAAAACTCTATCTGCTACTTGTAAACATTTGTAGTCAGATTCACTTTTTCTACTTTCTTTTCAATGTGGATTTAAAAAGAAAACACACTAATTGAGGTTGTTACATCTGTGCAAGGACATACAGTTCTGCTAGTAAAAAAAAAAAAAATTAAAAGATTGGTGGGTAGGTGTAAATGTGGCTTTTATCTTATTTGTAATTACCATAAATTGTAAGTCCAATGAATCCCAGTGGCAGTGTTGCTAAGAAAAAAGCCAGAATGTAAGACAGATTCCATTAGAATTGCTTAATGCCAAAACAAGACTTCGTGAGATTTGAAAAGCAAAGGGTAATCATTTCAGAAATAGGATACAAAGCATGTAGTTAAACCAAGTTTCTTATTTCTATGGGATTCTGCCGTGTGCATGTGTGTGTGTGTGTGTGTGTGGTGTGTGTGCGTAATTTATTTAGATATTCTGCCAAAATTAAAGTCACAGTCATTTTCTTAGTAATGCCATAAACATTTTCTGTGAAGGATTCTTCTCTTGGCATCTTGTAAATCTTTTCCTGATTGTTCTATGTCTCTCAAAAAACTTCCCTTATTTGAGCCTTTATGTCTAACATTGAATAAGCACTTTTATGTGCTTGGCACCAATGTAAGAATTTAATCCTCTCTAAGGGAGCCACTCTTATTATCCTATTTTTTAAAGATGAGCACACTGAGAAACTGAGATCAGCTTGCACAAAGTCACACAATTTGTGAGACATGAGCCAGGAGTGGAATCTAGGCAGTCTTCCTTGACGGCCCACCTTCCTGATTATGTCCACAGATTGCCTTGCATGTTCACTATTCATTACCATTCTCTGTGACTATATCCTGCCTTTCCAGGTAGTCTGTTGACATATTATAGCCATTGTTCTTCTTTATACTTGTAAAGGCAGAGTACATTTCAATTTGATAAATATCAATTTAGCATCACATCCAGGAAAATGAGGTGGGAGTGAGGAGGGGGGGGTCTTGGACTTGCCAAGATGAGAGCTGAGAGGGATAGTCCTACCTCCAACAAACCAGGTATTTCTATTCTCTCCCCTCACCTTCTCCTGCTCTTTAGTACTGTCCTTATGAGGTACACAGTTGCTTCCAGAATGTGTATATAGAAGGAGTTTAGTGTTAGCCATCTCAGTGGAAGGAGGGACTTTAGGACTTTCATGCTTACTGTGTACACACAAGACCAACTACATAATTTATCAGGCCTGGTGCAAAAGAAAAATTCAGGCCCCTTAATCAAAAAGCAGGGAAAAAAGTTTCTTCTGTAGTTTCTCCCTAAGCCTGTCATGGTGTTTTTTATTCGCTATTTAATGTTGCACTTCCTCAAGCACGGGAATATTCACTAGCTGAGTGCACCTAGGACCCTGAAGGAGAGACTCGGGGAGAGGGATATTGCTGGGTAGAGTTGGAGTTGGGGATGACCAAGAATTCATCCCAAGGAGGCAGTGGGAGATAAGACTGCCATCGAGCCTAGGCTCCAAGGACCTGGCATTTACCTCATTGTCCTATCATCCCTCAAATACAGAATCCACATCACAAAATAAACTTACTAAGCATGTCAAGATGGCTACTACAGAGTATTAAAGCCCAAGAACAAGGCTTCCCTTCTTAGTTTGGGGATCTTTGCAATGCATGGATGGCACACCCTTGAAACTGGCCCTTTGTAATACTTATTTGGTTTGATTGGGGGCTGGGGAGCTTATGGAAGCTATAGCTAAAGCTTCTCCAAGTTATCTATGGCTCCTGCCGCCATTGAGGTGCTAGCATCCTTTACTGTTATTGTTGTCTCGTTCCAATTACTAGACTGGAAATCCTAGAGAACAGAGTTTCCCTTTTTTTTTTTTTTTTTTTTTTTGAGATGGAGTTTGACTCTTGTTGTCCAGGCTGGAGTGCAATGGCATGATCTCAGCTCACTGCAACCTCTGCCTCCCGGGTTCAAGCGATTCTCCTGCCTCAGCCTCTTGCGTAGCTGGAATTACAGGCAACTGCCAACATGCCTGGCTAATTTTGTATTTTTAGTAGAGATGGGGTTTCTCCATGTTGGTCAGGCTGGTCTTGAACTCCCAACCTCAGGTGATCTGCCCGCCTCGGCCTCCCAAAATGCTGGGATTACAGGCATTAGCCACCATGCCTGGCCCAAAGAGTGTCCTTTAAGTCCTTTTGAGCTCTCCTAAGGTGACCAGAAGACCACTGGGGGTACTGTGGGCAGTGGGAAAGTCCATTTCAGAATATAGGAGCCTTTCTAATCCAACCCCAGAAGGAGGACTTGCATCCCTTGGTGAGCACATCCCCTGGACTCACTGACAAACCCTGTTGACTACTAAACCAGCCGAAGGGAAGCAGATGGATGCAATTTGCATAACCAAGCACTGCATTCCATTGGGAAGACTCATATGCGTTATTAATAAATAACTATTTACTTTCCAGCTTATCTCCAACCAGAGGGTACAGTTCTGAATATGCAAGATGAAAGGGACTTTAGAAATCACCGCTTCACACCCAGGTACTTCACCAAAGAAATAAATGAATCTCCTGAAAGTCACTGGGAACTTGACTTAACTGAGATCCCACACCTCCAGAGATACAGTTTTGATTTGGCCTGGTCTTTATTACAGCACACCTTTCCCTTAAAGATTGGCACAAGTTCCTTAAGACAGAAGCCATCCTGAGGGAACAGCACAGAATGCCACCCTCACAATCCTTCACTCTAAACTGCAACTTACCACTGTCCATAGATCAAACTAATGCACTTTGTTCCCATAGAGAGCACTTTTGTTTTTTCATCTTGTGCATTACTCTAGGGGTTTACCCAAATTCCAGCCACTAATTCTGATAGACAGTGAAACATTCTCTCTCCTTTGAGATGTTTGGATCGTGCAGACAGAACAATCCTCAATGCAACAGCTAGCCTCAACACAGCAGCTACTCACTCCTGCCTCCCCAAGAATTCAAGGCAGGTGTGAAGGTACAGAGTTTAGGTCTGATATGGAAAAAAAAAATAGTTTTCATTCTATTCACCTGGTGGTGAGTTCTTTGAGAAGGATTCTGAAGTTGCATCCAGGCTCAGTGGGGAAAGCAGGCTGTGATCACTGGCTTCCTAGGATACCAGAGCAGAAAGGGTGACAGTCATAGCACTTGTTGCCTTTGCATCTGCTTAGCTTCTTGCTCTTGATTTCTTTCTGCATTTATTATGCCCTAAATTGAAATGATATTGGAAAATATTTTAGCTAAAATTCTAGGCGCACAGTCTAAATTTTAGGCTCATTAGGCCTTGCCAGCAGAAATACTCTTATACTGTTTAAAAAGCAAGATTATTAGGGGAAGATGCTTTTTGTGATCCGTTTAACACTGAAAATGCTTATTTAACAAAATGTTATACCTACATCTATGCATACAAGGCTCACTACTTTAAAACTCTGTTTTTAATTATGGTGAGTTCTAAAATTTTTGTAACATAATTAATTGGAGAAGTAATACAGGCCATGGCAAAAATTTTAGATAATAAGAAAGCATTCCATGAAAAATATTGTAACATCTCATCACCGATAATCAGTTCCAAATGCTTTGTCCCAAGAAGCAATTACTATTAAAAATTCCCTTTCACATCTTTCTAGAAACTTTACTATGTATAAACAAAAGTGTGTATTTATACACATGGGAAGATACTTTACATATTATTCTGCATCTTCCTTTATTTCCACATAAAATTATATCTAGGAGAAAATATATCAGCACAAAGAAATCCTTCTCTGTCTCATTTTTTAGCATATCTGTATTTTCATTTCAAAGATGTTTCTTAATTTATGTAACAAATCATCTAAAGAGGATGGTTTCTAGATGTTTGCAATTTATCTGTACTATTTTGCAAACAATATTGTTTTTAAAATTCCCCAATACAGAAATTCCTCCCAAGTATGTTTTTGCCCACAAGCGCACATATATGTGTAAGATGATTTTCTAGAGATGGAGTTGCCAGCTCAAAAGGTATCTACATTTAAAATTTTTAATCAGGCCGGGCGCGGTGGTTCACGCTTGTAATCCAAGCACTTTGGGAGGCCAAGGCAGGCGGATCATGAGGTCAGGAGATTGACACCATCCTGGCTAACACAGTGAAACCCTGTCTCCGCTAAACATAAAAAATTAGCCAGGCGTGGTGGCGGGTGCCTATAGTACCAGTTACTTGGGAGGCTGAGGCAGGAGAATGGCGTGAACCCAGGAGGCAGAGATTGCAGTGAGCCGAGATGTGCCACTGCACTCCAGCCTGGGCGACAGAGCAAGACTGTCTCAAAAAATAATAATTAAAATAAAATAAAATAAAATAAAATAAAATAAAATAAAATAAAAATTTTAATCAGTATATTCCAGCGAGCTGTACTCCAAGAAGCTTGTGTGGTTGGCTAGCATTTGAAAAACTGTGCCAAGATAGAAAAAAAAAAAGACAAAAACAAAACAAATGATTATGAGTTGAATTAATATAACATATTGAAAGTATAAAAGAAACTGATTTACATAGACTCTAGCAACAATAAGTAGTTCAGTTTATCAAACATGTATGGAGTGCCTATAGTGCCTATTGTGTACACCTGAGGCAGGTGTACACAGGTGAGTGTGCTGCTTGCCTAGCTCTCTGTCTTCACGGTCTCCACCGTCCACTAGTGCAGACAGAGTGTGGGTAAAAACGGGTGTTACAGGAGCACAGGTGAGAAGCTTTCAGTTAGGTGTGGTGTTGACAAAGAGGAACTCCTGTTTGTATACTTTTTGGTACCTCAAACTTCAAACATCTTGCAACTTTAGCCTATAGCATTTATGTACAATTCAGAACAAAGTGATATACCCACTGTTTCCTGGAAGAAAGAGTGGAAAGAAAAATGAGTTCACATAGGATGTGTATATCTATGTGAAAAAGAGATGACCTGACATGGGATTGAGGAGTGTGTGATGATGAGTCATGCGATGAAGCTTAGGGAAAGACAGTTTTGCAAACTGGCCAACAGGTAATAACATTTGTCCCTAACCCCTTCACTAATCTTTGGAGGGAGGATGGGCTTTGGTAGTGTTTGGTGTTTTAAACAAGTGATTTCCAAACCTAGAAGTACTTCTGAGTCATTTGGAAACTTTGAAATGCGATTCCTGGATTCCTGGGCACGAATAAAGGATTTTGATTCAGGAAGTTAGAGAAGGAGCCCAGGAATCTGTATCTTCCTGTTCAGGTGTCTGAATTTATTCGGGTGATCCTGATGCATGGCCAGGATTTAGAACCTCTACAGGAGAGGGCTCCACAGCCTGGAGTTGAAAGGGAAGAAACACTATCACTTGTTAATAGTGTAAGAAACCCATGTTTAGGCCAAGTGTTTGTAGTGTAGAAAATGTGTGTTTGAATCTCAGGGAGATTGATTCTCCTGTTTTTGAAAAAGTGTATGCCCTGGAAACTGTTATTAGAGAAAGGATAGTAAACGAGGCAGGTCCTCGATGCCTTTTACTTTGTAGTCTAATTTTTGCTCTATTCAGTGATCCTGGTGAGTGCTTCTCAATCACCCTGTACCTAATGCCTGGGATCCGGCCACAGATACAATTCATGTTTCCAAGATGGGTCGTGAGCATTGTTATCTTTTTAAAGGTCAAGAGTTGTGATATTGCCGGGCGCGGTGGCTCAAGCCTGTAATCCCAGCACTTTGGGAGGCCGAGACGGGCGGATCACGAGGTCAGGAGATCAAGACCATCCTGGCTAACCCGGTGAAACCCCGTCTCTACTAAAAAATACAAAAATCTAGCCGGGCGAGGTGGCGGGCGCCTGTAGTCCCAGCTACTCGGGAGTCTCGAGGCAGGAGAATGGCGTGAACCCGGGAGGCGGAGCTTGCAGTGAGCTGAGATCCGGCCACTGCACTCCAGCCTGGGCGACAGAGCGAAACTCCGCCTCAAAAAAAAAAAAAAAAAAAAAAAGAGTTGTGATATTGAGAATCCTATCTAGATTTGTATGAGGTTGAGGAAAGAACAGTAGCTTTTCCCCAGCTTTTCTCCTCTCCCAACTCAGCTCCCTTTCTCCCGATTTCTGGTGCAGGGAAAGGTACAATCTTGTCAAACACTTTTAAGATGGAGAGGGAGGGTGTTGTTCATCCTGCTAAGCGGCAAACGCTAAGAGCAGCAGAACACTGATCTTCAGTGACTGGCAGAGGTGTATTCCTGGGTGGGTGACAGCCCTCCCTTTCCCAACTGATGGCTGCTGCCAGGAACTCTCTACCCCATCCAGGAACCCAAGAGCAGAGGAAAGCTTTTCTCTTCCTAGGGATGGCAGTTTCATTCTGTGGCACATTAGTTTATTGTTTTATTATAAAATTCAGTAATATGCTAGTAAATGTTTGACAGCCAGCTCTGGAAAATACAAAATCCCTGATTCATCACGTTTTTCTAGTTTCACGGTGTACTCTCCTGTGTCTAATTTCGAGCTGAAAGCAGTTTAACAAACAACCATCTTGCAAAATTTCCAAAAACTGAACAATTGGCTCTCCTGAGCCTGTGTGGGCAGACTCCAGCCCACCACTAGTTATGTCTTTTTGTGCCACCCACCCCCACATTCTAATCATTCTTCATTTTTAATAGTTTATTTTATGTAAACATATAGTTGGTACTTAACTGTATCTTAAATATATCTCAATGAAACCATAAAACGAAAACAAAAATCAAGGACTGGAGCTAAAGTTTTGTTCCTTTTGCTATGACCAGTGATTTGCATCTCTGTCCTGTTTGTGTTTCATGTAGAGGAACAACTTATCGTGTTTCTAGCTAATCTGTACTTTTAATGCACTCCGTTGACATGAACATTACAATTAAGAATAGTGTACAGTATTTCTGTTCATCAAGATCCTATTATAAACCTTATGCCAATAGAGTTACAGCTTTCCCTAAATTGGAAAAAGAAAACATTTGCTTTAATATTTACTTTTGTTCAAATATCGTTTAGATAAATGGCCTAGGTATCTATTATTTATGATTTACTTATGACTCACAAGTTGCTCATTAGATGGCTTTTTGAAGTAAAGTTTGACTTATGATGTGCAAATGTTTATAGGTTTTTAAAGATACAACAGATATATATTTAAATTAAGTCTACTAGCTGGGTGCAGTGACTCACGCTTGTAATCCCAACACTTTGGGAGGCCGAAGCAGGCGGATCATGAGATCAGGAGATCAAGGCCAATCTGACTAACACGGTAAAACCCCGTCTCTACTAAAAACATACACAAAAAATTAGCCGGGCGTAGGTGGTGCATGCCTGTAGTCCAGGTACTCGGGAGGCTGAGGCAGGAGAATGGCATAAAACCGGGGAGGTGGAGCTTGCAGTGAGCCGAGATTGTGCCACTGCACTCCAGCCTGGGAGACAGAGCCAGACACTGTCCCCACCCCCCCACAAAAAAAACAATTAACTCTACCAAACAGTATAGGAGAGGGGATAGTTGTTTTCTGATTATCGAAATCCACATGGGAACAAGTTTGCATAGAGAAGCAAAGATATTTACAAATATTCACAAATGAGCTGACCACTTCTAACATTAGCCCCTACTCAACCCCCTCCACTTGACATCTTATCTACTTAAATACAGAACAAAATGCAATGCAAACGAATTTCAGAGTTAAATTGGAAATCCTTCAATATGTGAAATTTCACTGACTGCAGTGTTGTTGGTGAAAGGCTTAATTCTTGTGCAAAGTCATAAACAAATGATAATCTGAGTTAACTGAGTCAAGAATTTAGAGAGAAAAGAAATCTAAGGATAGATTCTTCAAAATTGAATTATTTTAATATCAATAATCTTGATGCAACCAACCAGAAACAAAAATCAGAAACAAGTGCAGTATAGTCATTGAATGACTAGAAGTCAGTGACTTTTAGAATTATAGTGACTTCTAGAATTGTTGAATTCTAGAAGTCAGCACATAGATATAATTATAATTTAAATTTCTGACATATGTTATTTTCTAATTTGAATTTATTATTGGTTAAAGTCTCATTCAAACTTTTCACCCTCACCTTTTATGGTAAAATGTTTTTTTCTCCTTAAAAAGGATTATTTCAAGTTAGCCTTTCTTGGGAACGGTTATCCTTAAATGACCACAGTGACCTACTGATGAATTCAGTTTGCATCCAGAATTGCCAGGTCTCTATGTTTTTAGCAATAAGTACAACAAGAATAATTACTGAGAATGTAATATTGTGTTCAGAATTGGTGGGTTCTTGGTCTCATTGACTTAAAGAATGAAGTCGGGGACCCTCGCAGTGTTACAGTTCTTAAAGATCGTGTGTCCGCAGTTCGTTCCTTCAAAGGTTCAGATGTGCCTGGAGCTTTTTCCTTCTGGTAGGTTCGTGGTCTGGCTGGCCTCAGGAGTGAAGCTGCAGACCTTTGCAGTGAGTGTTACAGCTCACAAAGGCAGCGTGGGGCCAAAGGGTGAGCAGCAGCAAGATTTATTGCAGAGTGAAAGAATAAAGCTGCCAGGGCCTGGAAGACGACCGGAGCGGGTTGCCACTGCTGACTAGGGCAGCCTACGTTTATTCCCTTATCTGACCCCACCCACATACTGCTGATTGGTACATTTTATAGAGAGCTGATTGGTCTATTTTACAGAGAACTGATTGGTCCGTTTTGACAGAGTACTGATTGGTGCTTTTACAATCCTTGAGCTAGACACAGAGTGCTAGACAGAAAAGTTCTACAAGTCTGCACTAGGTTAGCTAGATACAGAGTATTGATTGGTGTATTTACAAACCTTGAACTAGATACAGAGTACCAATTGGTGTATTTACAAACCTTGAGCTGGACACAGAGTGCTGATTGGTGCATTTACAATCCTTTAGCTAGACACAGAGTGCTAGACAGAAAAGTTCTCCAAGTCCGCACTAGGTTAGCTAGATACAGAGTACTGTATGGTGTATTTACAAACCTTGAGCTAGGCCCAGAGTGCTGATTGGTGTATTTACGATCCCTTAGCTAGACATAAAAGTTCCCCAAGTCCCCACCAGACTCAGGAACCAAACTGGCTTCACCTAGTGGATCCCAGCGCCAGGGCCACAGGCGGAGCTGCCTGCCAGTCTGGCACGGTGCCTGCACTCCTCAGCCCTTGGGCAGTGGATAAGACCAGGCATCATGGAGCGGGGGATGGCGCCCCTGGGGGGGCTTGGGCCGCCTGGGAGCCCACAGCAGAGCGGGGGGCTTGGGCATGGTGGGCTGCAGGTCCTGAGCCCTGGCCCACGGGGAGGTATCTGAGGCCCAGCGAGAATTTGAGTGCAGCCGGCAGTGCTGGGGGACCCCGCGCAACCTCCGCAGCTGCTGGCCTGGGTGCTAAGCCCCTCACTGCCCTGGGCTGGTGGCGCCTGTTGGCTGCTCCCAGTGTGGGGGCTCCCTGAGCCCATGCCTGCACCCACTGGAACTCACACTGGCCTGCGAGTGCTGCCTTCAGCCCCGGTTCCCGCCTGTGCCTCTCCCTCAACACCTCCCCGCAAGCAGAGGGAGCCCGCTCTGGCCTCTGCCAGCCCAGAGGGGGGCTCCCACAGTGCAGTGGCAGGCTGAAGGGCTCCTCAAGCACTGCCAGAGTGGATACCTAGGCCGAGGAGGTACCGAGAGTGAGAGCTGCTAGCACATTGTCACCTCTCACTATGTGACATTTCACTATGACTATGCACTCTTCTAAGTACTTTACAGGTGTCATCTCTTTTAATGCTTACAACCACCCTGTGACAAAGAAACTTCTATCATCACTATTTTAGATAAAATAGTACCTGAAGCAGGAGGGTGTTAAGAAATGGCAAAACCGCAATTACTTTTGCACCAGCCTAATACCCTGCTAGAGAGAGCAGGATGTGGACACTGGGAATCTGATGCTGAAGTCTGCTGCCCATGTTCCCATTCATATAATAGGGCCTAAGAAAACCAAAACTCTCAACTCCTCAAAGTCAGAGAGTGAAATGACTCCAAGTCATATTCTTTTCTCCTTTAAAACATAAAATAAATACTTGATGAACAGTAGTAAGCAAACATCTTTAACAGGAAATTCTGTCCTTAGTAACTGGTTTATTCAAATACCAATCAGAGTAAAAGACTATGAGAAACAGCTGCCAGACTGCTGGCCTCATGCATGGAAAATAGTACAGTATTTGGACAATAAATAAGAGCTAACCATATATGCCTTACTTGTTCTGGTAGTTACTGAAATAGAATTAACTGAAGGCTGGTGAATTATACTGTTAACAATAATCATGGTTCCGCTGGCCTCTTTTAGTCAGATAGAGAAAAAAGCATATTGTAACTCTTGAAGTTACTTATTATTACCGAAAAGTACCAATTTAATGGGATCAAAAGATGTGTTCTTTATACAGAAAAAAAAATCCAGCAATGAAAGTTGAAATTCGAATAATTTTATATGATAGAAGTATATCCTTTTCCTTAGATTAGTGCTTTTTCAGTTTTTTTTAATAACTACCTAGGGAAATGAAAGTAAGATAATTATAAATGCCTTTGTATCACTATAAAATTCATTCTTTTTTTGGCATTATCTCAGCAATATTTTTCTGTTTTTTTTTTAATTAAATAATATTTGATTTGTGCATCGTGGCATTCCTGTCATATATAAGCTGCCAGTTTGAAAAGCAAAGCTCTGTGCTTTAATATTATGCAATGCAAGAAATAACATTTTCTAAACAGATTGGTTTATTTTTTATTGATAATCTGTGGAATGGAACAGGTAGGGATATTACAGCTTGTTTTTCTTTTTTCTTTTTAAATTATACTTTAAGTTCTAGGGTACATGTGCACAACGTGCAGGTTTGTTACATATGTATACATGTGCCATGTTGGTGTGCTGCACCCATTAACTCATCATTTACATTAAGTATATCTCCTAATGCTTTCCCTTCCCCCTCTCCTCACCCTAGGACAGGCCCCGGCGTGTGATGTTCCCCTTCCTGTGTCCAAGTGTTCTCATTGTTCAATTCCGACCAATGAGTGAGAACATGCAGTGTTTGGTTTTCTGTCCTTGCGATAGTTTCACAGTTTGTTTTTCTTATTCAAGAAAATATCAATGGGCATTTTGGAACATCAGCAGTAGTTGAAGCTACATCTCTGGCCAGCAAAATTAAAGTAATTAGATAGTGTCAGGTACTAATCACTGATGAGACCTGTACACTTTCTGAAGCTCAGAGCTGGGAAATTAAAGGGCTAAGAAGGATACAATATATTTTTCTTTGAAGACTACTGGTCTTCCTTTTACTATGTAGTTTGAACAATGTCACATGTCCTACTTTCCTTTTGGCCTTGATAGCCAAGCAATTCAAAAGTAAGATTTTGACTCAAATTTAGGGTCTTGCATTAAGCCTGTTTTTCCAAGTCTCACCTCTCCTCTTCCCCTTCATTCTCATCTTTATGACTTGATTTCCTCTTTTATAGTCTTCTGTTCAAAGTTTTAGTATTATTTTTGTTTTCATGCACTGTGGCTGACTGCCACAATTACTGCTTCAGACCATCACTAAGACAGTTACTACTATTAGTACTTGAAACCATCATTACGACCATTACTATGTTACTACTTGAGACTGTCATTATGAGACTGAACGAAGGGGAACAAAGGTAGAAGTGAAAACTTAAGACAGAAGAAACTGTTTTAAAGAAAGGGGCCAGGGGAAGAGAAGAGGGCTCCCTGCTTCTAGTGAGCAAAGGCAGCCGCCTCGAGCTTCTTCAGCCCTTTTTTTTATTGGATAGAACGAGCATGGAGGAGGAAGTAACGATTGGTCAGCTGCTTAACTGATCACAAGTTCACATTATTGCTAACAGGCTTGAGATGTGCCTAATCACAAGAAACACTTGTCCCTTGGTCGTGACTACACTCAGCATTCCTTCTGGGCAACGGATGCAGTTTGTCAGTTTGCCAACATCCTGCTTTCATGAGAACAGTTTGCTGTTTACTCATATAGCCTCCAGTGGTATACTGAGTTGATCACGACCCTCACTCTTTTGGCCTTCAACAATGCACGATATTGTGCCTTGTTTTAGATGCTATTACTGCACAAGGTCTGGAGTCAGACAGGTTGGGTCCAGCTCTTGATTCTGCAACCCACTGTGTGATCTTGGACCCACAACTGAATCCATCTATCCTACATTTTCCTGTCTGTTGAATGGGGCAGTAATGGTACCTGCCTCTTTGGTTATTGGGAGGATTGAGTTAATATTGTATTTATTAGGTGATTTAAATGGGAGATCTGGCACATGGTAAGTGCTTAATAAGTGTTAACTATTGAAGAGATAAATGGACAGACATGCTCACAGGGAAATATAAATAGGCAAACCTAAGACAAAATGCTTTGTAGAAATAATGATAGGTTTAACTATCTTTACTTAAAAAAATTGATGACCACCCTGAAAGCAAACTGTGGCCCTGATGCTGACCAATTGTAATGACAAATAGAGAAATCTCAAAATGTAGAATTTGCCATCAATGAAGGTGTTCCATAAACTCTTGGAAACTAGATCTGAAGTGTTTGGGCTTTCCTATATAAAGAAATCAGATGGACATATGTTTTATGACTTTAGTTTCAGTTAGCTCCTCTCTGAAAATATCTCTTACAGGTCTGGGCCTATGAGTTCTACCACCCAATACCTAATCAAGAGATCCAGTACCAAAAACATCTGAATCCCATTTCCTACTTGTTCCTCTTACCCATTTCTTTTTACTTTCCTGGCACTAAGAAGACTTCTTGATGTCGCCTTGAAAGATGTCTCCTTGAAGGAGTAAAGGAGAGAGAGAGAGACCTGATATGTATTGATTCCCTCTATGTGAACCAGATCCTGTTCTAGAGGCTCCACCTGCATCCTCATGTCGGTTATTAGTATCTCCACTGTAGTATCTCCACTATAACAGGCGGTTATTGTTATCTCCACTTACACTGCAGGTTCAGGAGTGTTAAATGAATCTCCCAGCACCCTATATTTACTAAGTGGCGGAGTTGGATTCGAACCCAGCTCTATTTGACACTAAAGTCAATTCTCTTTCTGTTAATATCTCTAATCACTCTACTACCAAGTCAATGGACAGAGATTGCTAGAATGCATTAATTTGGTCTTGCATAATCAGGAATCTTTAGCAAAGGATGTAGGGTGTGGATTATAATTCCCTGGTGTAAATTTCTTGAGAGGATTTTCTGGGCAGTTTAACGTTATTCATTTCATCGTCAATATTGTAGTCTCATGTTGATAGCCTTCTAACAATTTCTCATCATTTATTGTTTATGGCCCCAGACCTTCTTGATTACTCACAGCTAAGCTCATTTCCTAAACACTATCTTCTATGAAGCCATTTTTATTAGTTAAGGTGCAGGCTATCCTTTTGTAATCAAAAGACTCCAAAATACAGTGGCTCAAATAAAAGAATGGTTTATTTCTCTCTTGAGGAATAGTCCAGGGCTTGCAGGAGGTTCTGCTACCCTCAAAACATGGCTTCTAAGGTGGCCTCTTTCCCAAGGAAGGGAGAAACAGGGAGACCAAGGCAAGGAGGTGACCCAGAAATGTACATGTGACTGCCACTCACGTCTCATTGGCTCAAACTAACTCATACCTACATATTGGGGGACAATAAGTGCCCTTTGACTCATCACCCCTGAAGACTAAAAACTAAAGCCCTGTAAGACTCCTTGCTGTCTGCTAGATTGAAGGTCACCAGGCTCCCATGCCCTCTCTGATGAGGTCCTGTTGGGCTCATTCCATTTTTTCTCTAGAGACTCACTAATACAGGGTTGTAACAACCTTACAGCTGATAAGAAATCTTTTAAAGCAACAGTTATGGTTTTGACATATACTGTATAATAGTCTGTATATTTTAAGCCCATCAGTTGAGTTGAAAAAACTCTAGCCCCACTCTAGGATAGAGAGTGCTGCAGATATGATGAGAAAAATTAGATTTCTGTTCAGACTAGCTATAGAGACAAAGATTTATGTTTATATTATGAAAACATAATCACCACACTATAAAGATAATTTCAGAAATTAAATATCTTTTTTTATCCTGTCACCCTCTGCAAACCTCGTCATTTTTTTAAAAAAGTGAATACGTTTTTATTTGCATGGATATCAGTTGACAGTGAATATTCAGCAACTCAGAATTTTGCAAATGTTGTTCTTCTAAAATATCTTGCTATGATTTTGTGTTGTTTTGACTTTTTTTAAAAAAAAAAAGGAAAATACATCTGATATGAAATCTGGCCCAAGAGAATTTAGAGAACAAAGCTTACAGAAATTGCAGTGGATTTGTTCCACAACCTGGTGCAGAGCTAAAAGCAAAGTAAAGACATGTTTCTCTGCTCTTGAACAGTCCTGGCTGTTTCAATCAGCAGCAGAGAGCTGTATCGCTGAATTTCTTGTAGCAGCATGCATCATTCATGACCTGATGGAGTAGACAAAGTGCATAACAATCGATGCAGAAGCCCTGCCGCATGAAAAAGTTCACCAGTGGGTTATAGACTGCTCAGATTTTGTTTTCTGCTGATCTAGGATAGTTCTTCCTCCCTTTTCAGAAACAAATTACTGATACATTTTGATAATGACACTTTGACCAGATATTTCTCCTTTGATTTATATGCTGATTTGGGTGATGAGAGTTTTGGCAACTGTTCTAGTGAAATAGAATTTCATGGTCAATACTCATTAAAGTAAAAACTAAGCAGAAGAATGATAGAATGATAACTTGGCATATTAAAGTATTGGACTGGTGGCTTTAAACCTACTTTTTCTTGCTCAGAATAGATTGGTGTTGGGGGAAGGCACTAAAGTACCTTTTTTTAAAAAAATAATTTTTGCTGGGCACTGTGGCTCACGCCTGTAATCCCAGCACTTTTGGAGGCCGAGGCAGGTGGATCACCTGAGGTCAGGAGTTCAAGACCAGCCTGACTAACATGGCAAAATCCCATCTCTATTAAAAATACAAAATTAGCTAGGTGTGGTGGTGTGTACCTGTAATCCCAGCTACTTGGGAGGCTGAGGCAGGAGAATTGCTTGAACCTGGGAGGCAGAGTTTGTGGTGAGCCGAGACGGTGCCACTGCACTCCAGCCTTGGCAACAGAATGAGACTCCGTCTCAAAAAAAAAAAAAAAAATCAATTTTGGTATACAGGCCCTCCTATTCCTGCTCATCCTATCTATCCCCATCATGCCACCCTGATAGTAACTGTTTGTATTCATTTCTTTTTGCACTTTCATATAAACACAATTACACATTCTTGGCCAGGCATGGTGGCTCACGCCTGTAATCCCAACACTTTGGGAGGCCAAGGCAGGCAGATCATGAGGTCCAGAGATCGATACCATCCTGGCCAACATGGTGAAATCCCGACTCTACTAAAAATACAAAAAAATTAGCCAGGCGCGGTGGCACATGCCTGTAGTCCCAGCTACTTGGGAGGCTGAGACAGGAGAATCACTCCAACCTGCGAGACAGAGGTGGGCCAAGATCGTGCCGTTGCACTCCAGCCTGTCAACCCAGCAAGACTCCACTTACCTGGTGCTACATATACTGCTGCCCACTTTGTTTTTCTCACATAATGTATCTTAGCTTTCAATATGAGTATATAGACAACTCCCTCATTCTTTTATAGAACTATATATTTTTCTGCTGTATGGATGTGGCAAAGTTTATTTAACCAGTCTAAGGGGCATTGTTTAATTAAATCTTTGACTACCCTGAAAGATAGGCATATTATTCTCAATTTGCAGAGAAAACCAAAGCTCTGAGACTTTCTATAGTGCTTTCATGATCATCTCTATCTTTCAGATCTGATAGATTGGATCGTATTATACTACCATGATGAAAGCAATACTGTAAGTTCTGAAATATTGGGTGTTCTTCATAACATCTTTCCACGTATGTTCACAAGCAAGTTTTTGAATAACAAAGGTTCTAAACTTAAGAACACATGAGAATCATTTGATTCCTTTGAAAAATGCAGATTCCTAGGCTCCACACTCATAAATGCTCACTGGTATGCTTAGAGTCAGTCACCAGAACACTGTTATCCCAGGTTGCCCAACTTCAGCATGGCCACTCACATAGCATGTAACATATAGGTCCTGTTTGGCAATCATCATTTTGAGCATACACCCAGATGATCTGGGGGCAGTAAACCCTGGGCCACACTCTAGGACACACAGCTGTAGACAGTCTCTGGAAGCACATACTATTTGTGTGGGACATCATGTTTGGTAGTTAGCACCATCCTGGTCCCACCACCACCTGATTCAATGTGGTGCTCCGGGCCAGGCTTTGTTTTCCAGGGCACTTGGTACCCTGGCTGTGTTCAGACCACCTTAGACTCCAGTGGATACAGGAAAGCAGGAAGCTGAATATCTCTTGTTCCTTTGGGATTAGGAAAGAGTACAGTTCTCTGTAGCAAATTAGCATATAAATAAGTTCTGTTGAATTCCCAATTCCTGAGTGCACCAAGAATTGAAAGCATGTGCAAGACATTTAATTAGGAAACTCCATCTCCAATAAGATGGAAAACAAGGAAATCTTCCATGAAGAAGAGTTGCTTCCTGAACTTACCTTTCCCATTTTGAAAGGTCAGGAGTCATAAGAATGGGGCCATTTCCATGAAACTAAACACCATAGACAATCAGAGCCAGAAGAACCACCAAAAAGCATGTGAGATGGAGATTCTTAACACCCCAGAATGGCTTCCAAGTGTCAGCAGAAGCCCTGAAATCATGAACAAAGTGTTGCATCAAGAGAGTTTCTGAGCTCCTCAAAACAATTAAGAATCACTAACATTGCCTAGCACTTGATTTTACCAGTGATGAAACAACAATCTAATGACTTGCCAAAGTAACACCCTAATTAGTGGCAGAGACGGGGCCAAAACATGGAGACCTTAATATGTGGTCATTGATATCTCCAAGGACTTTAAAAATAGTACATGAAGGTGACCTAGTAAGAGCCCTTGGCAAGAAACATGCAGTTGCCAGGAACTGCAATCTTCATATTAGGAAATATTAACTGAGCATTTAATTTATGCTAACGACTGTCCTAAGTACTTTATATGTTAACTCATTTGATTTTTCTAATTTCCCCAGAAAGTAAGGGATATTATTGTTAAATTTTGTTATTGTCATTGTTATCTTCATCCTTTTTATATGTGAAGAAAATAAAGTACAAAGAGATGTTTTATTTGCCAGGATTTAAACTCCAGCAGTCTGGCTGCATAGCCCATATTCTTCATCACTGTGCCATGCTATTTCTTTCTTTTTTTTTTTTTTTCATGCTATTTCTTTCTATCGAGTCTTTTCCTGCCAACTTCTGCACTTCAGCATGAGTTCTCAAATGAAGAAACACCACTGGTATGTTTTCAATGATAAAAGACTGGATGGTTATATATTAAAAGATCAACAACACTTATCTCTGGATCATACAATAGTGGAATTTAATTTTTGCTTGGTACTTTCCACTTTCCAAATTTTCTGCAAAGTATGTCTGCTATCTTGCTAGTTGAAAAAAATATATATTCTTTAAAAATACTATACACAGTGTAAGGAACCTAGAAGTTAATTGCCTCCTTGTTTTGTCTGAAGCCATCTTGACCTCTGTACACATTCACTGTCAGGTTTTAGGCCTCTGGGGGTATATTCTTGCCTATCGTTGGAGTGCTTTTATACATGTGGGAGTTTCAAGAGCTGACAGAACTGTATTAATGCCTTCATGGGTTGAAATGTGGTACCATGGCACTAACCCCTAAAATCAACAGAAGGAAACAGTTTTTTTCCAAACCTCTATCTGTAGAACAAAAAGAATGATAATTGATGTGGGTTATGAATGTGTAGTTTAGAAGCTGTTAACTTTTGATTTCAGAGAGATGAACAATGAGTGGGCCCTAGTGAGACTAGATAAAAAGAGGGAACAGGGGCCAAGAGAGACTGACAGGGGGAAAACCTGTGGATAGACCACATAGGAAAAGGTGGTCTGAAGAGTAAACTACATTCAGCCATGATTCTACATCTTATAAAAAAGAGAATAATTTAATATTCAACAGCCTTCAGTGCTAGTCAACAATAATTTATCAGTGTACATCTTGACATGCCAAAACTCAGAGTTGTTAATTATACAGCAACTTAAAATGTGACTCCACTCTGCATATAAGATCATCAGAGGCCCTCTCTGTTCTAAGCTGTTACAAAACATTAAAACAACTTAACGACTGCATCCCATCTGCCATGACCCCATTCACAAACATTTTAAGAATCCATTATTTATGACCGGGAAGACCTGTGACATGGAATTTGTTACAATTTCAAATATCAAGTTGATGGGCAATTTCTTGGAAAGTCTGCACAGAATCCATTTCTTATGATTTTATCTCTTGGTATGAAAATCAGACCACATCTCAGTTTCTCAGGAAACTTAGCATTTCTCAGGTGTCAAACTATGCCATAGCCAAGTTTGCTAATATCTGAATAATAAAGGTCGCTAAGTCAAATCTTGTTTAGGTATTATTGTTATAAAGATATGAAGTATTTCGTTTTAGTGAATGTTTCAGAAGACAGAATTTATAACTGTAAAGTTTTGAGATTTATTTTTTTCTAACTTTAAACATATAGTTAGGAACATTTCTCAAATATGCAATACATTTCTGTCCTTTCTGAAGCAAAGCAATCTGGGTGACTAGGGGCCATCATTACATAAACAGTGTCTTATTCTTGAGAAGTACTGATGCATAGATAGCAGTTTTCCCCTACACTTAAGTCCCAGATGGCTGTGCTGGTTCAGTTTTGTGGTTGAATTTGTTGGATTTTTGATCTCTTAGTATCCCACTGCCATATGTCATTGCTTGTTTTTCTAGCATATCAGTCTCTAGAAATGCCCAGCCTCACGCGTATTGTGTTGCTTCGCTCCTACTGTGGACTTAGAAAACTGATAAGAAAGTGTGTGCAAATTAGACTGTGTGAAGAGTGGAGTGTGTTCTTGTGTATAACATGCATGAGTTTCAGTGCACAGACATGTGATACAAATTTTGTTTGCTTAATCTCCTTGTTCTCAGGATTGCTTTAGATAATTGAGGTGATTTGATGAGTGATATTTTAGATAAGTAATATTTTGCTGAATCATCAATAGATGTTTTTAATGAATTCACTTAATAATATTCCCTCAAAATACTTAGAATACATTTTGGCCCCATTGTTCAGAAATGTAGGATGAGCAACTGAGTCACAGAATTCTGTGATTGTGATTTGACTATATTAGCTGGTCAGTAGCAGCACAGATGGTCCCTTAAATCTCCCAGTGTTCAGAGTGCTAATTCATTGATCTACTCATTAAAGTGGCATTTAAAAAGGAATAATTTTGTTCCTGTATGCATAATGATTTCAATATTAAGAGAGAACAGAGGTTCATAGAAATATAACACAAAAAGAACTTTAAGCCAATTAGAGGCATTTTTAATAACTTAGCATGAAAAGTCATCTTTACTTGACAGTCCCGCTTGATTGAACATGTTTTCTTCATCCGTTAGCTTTGAGATTCTTAAGTGACTATTACCTTCTACAATAAAACTCAACTTTGTGGCATTGTTCATTATGCAGAGATTTGGACAAGTTTCACTCATAAAATATTATGGAAGTTCTGATATACTAATTGCTTACAAGCCCTATCACGTAACTACAGTAAAGTGTGTTAAAAACAGTCAACTCCTGCTAGACATTCACCTCTAATTTACCTTGTTTAAAACTAATTACTTCCAATATGCCTCCTCCTAGTGTGCCTATATATTAATTCAACTTTTTGAATAACTTGAATGTGCCACGACCTACCCCAGACACTTGAACATAATCTCAGCCTACAAGAGTTTCTGGGCTAATAAGATAGCAATAAACCAATAATGTCAGTAAAAATTACTTTATTACAATTAAGATGAAGGTTATGAGTTAGAAGTTCAGCATAATATGAGAGGGTAGTATTAAAATCATATTTTGAAAATTTCTTTAATGGGAACTCCATATCATGAGTTTCAAATTCTTATTGGCTGTTTACTCATGTTGCCTATCATATACATTTCTTGTTTTTCCCCTTCCTATGTTTCCAACCTAATTTAACTCATTCCAGTAGGCATGCCATGGTGCCCTTTAGTTCTGGGTCCTTTCTAGATCTCTATTCAATGACTTTCAGTCTCTTCCACAGCTCTTTTCTTATACCTTAACTCTGGAAATGTCACCTGGAAGAAAAGGTCCACTTCTCCACAGACACCTTTGGTGGTATTTCTTTATCAGCAAGAGGAATGCCAATCTTTTTATACTGCGTTCCAGGGTGTTCTCGGTCTACATTTCCAGCTTTATCTTGCAATAGTCCCTAAAGCCACCCTCAGCCATCTTTGTCTACTGAATGTCTCCTGAATGTTCATTTATGCTCATTATTAACTACATTAGCTATGCTGTCCTGCCTCTGACTATTGAATCTCTCCAATCCTTATCTTTCAGTACAGATTCTTCCCATGAAGATTTTTACAGTCCACAGGGCATTCTGCCTTCACTGACCTTATAATATTAATTTAAATTTGTTACTTAACAATGCAGTCCTGCCATTTCATTATATTGTAACATGTGATTACATATTCAGGCCTGACAGTTTCTAAACATCAAGGACCAAGTCACTTTCAACACACAGCACATGCCTTGTGTGAATTAGGTACCCAATAAATATTTACTGATTTCATAAAAGAATTCTAACTGTACTCAGCTAAGCTATTGATCCCCATCAAGAAGCACCTGCATAGGAACAGCATTCCAGGCTCCTCAGAGTTGTCAGGTTTAAGGGCTTTGTGACTTTCCCAAATGGCTCATGGGAGGAAGGTGAGTGCTGTGATAGACATGAATCTAGACATGCTTTGATGATTGCTTTGATGATGTGACCAGTATGGCTGGATTCTAGAGATAGGAGATACAGTGTTATTTAGTTGTTACTTCAGAAAGCAAGGTTTGTCTTCCATGTGAGTTCTTGTCTCATCAATATTTTATTGCCGTTTTTCTCTCCTGAGAATGCAAGAGTGTCTTAGTCCATGTTGTGTTGTTATAACACAATACCACAAAGTGGGTAACTTATAAAGAAAATAAATTTATTTCTTTATAGTTCTGGAGGTTTTAAGTCAAAGGTGGAGGGGCCCACATTTGATGAGAGTCTTCTTGCTGTATTATCCATGGTAGAAGGCGGAAGGCCAAGAGAAGGTGTGAGTGAGAGGGGAGGGGAGCTGAACTCATCCTTTTATCAGGAACCAACTCCTGAGATAACTAATCCACTCTCGTGATAACGGCATTAATTCATTCATGAAAGCAGAGCCCTTATTACCTAATCACCTCTTAAAGGTCCCTCTTCTCAACACTGTTGGATTGAGGATGAAATTTCCAACACACAAATTTTGGGGGATGCATTAAATTCATAGCAGTAAGTATATTGAATTTGCATTTGCTCAAAGAAACAAAAGTATTTAGAAAGCAAATCAGCAGTTTTAAGCATCACTTCACTGGTTGTAGTGAAGTTGGCATATGTTTGGAAAAATCTGTTTTTGTATGGTTTTGTACTGTGTTTGTATTGATGTTCTTGCAATGAGCAGAATATAAAATTTTTTCTTGTTCTTGAATAACAAATTGAAGGCATAGAAAGGAGGGTATTCAGACCATCACATTGGCTGGCTTAATATAAAGACATAAAACTGAAATGCCCTAAAGAACATCTTATTAGACTCGTTGGCATATCCTGCATTTTAATAAAGGGAAGGTGGATTAAAAACCACAGAACATGAAACAATTGGCTTTCTGAACTCCTGAAGGTAAGATGACATATTCCTGGAAAATCCAGGGAAGTAGCATTGGGGGTTGTAGGTGGTTGCTTAATATTTATTATGAATCTTCTTTGAAAATTGCTGTATATCTTTAAATTTTTATTACCCAGCTGTGGACCATGGAAGACATTTCTGGGCTCTAGGGTAGTATAACAACTGCAGAGGCTAGAGTTCCCTGGAAGCAGTGAGGCCATTCCAATCCACATTTCTGAGGTCTTCTGTGGTCAAAGAGGAAGATTTGATTCCATGGTCACTATGGGCTTCTAGGTCAGTGGGGTTACGGGACCTATGTCAGGGGTCCCCATACTCCTTTCCCCTTGGGTCCAGAGATGCACTAGGAAGACTCACACGATTCCTACAATCATATTCACGTCTGAGGTTTATTACACAGTAACGATACAATGTAAAATCAGCAAAGGAAAATGATGCAAGGGTGAAGTTCGAGGATACTAAGCACAAGCTTACAAGAGACCTCCCTTCTGAGTCCCACAGGGTGTGCTTAATTGCTCCAGCAATGAGGTATGGCAGCATATATGAAATGCTGTCTACCAGGGATGCTCACTAGAGGCTGAGTACCTCAGTTTTTATTGGGACAGGTTACAGTAAAAATTGGCCACTCTCTACCTAGTACATACCAAAATTCCAGACTCCCAGGAGGAGTGTATGTGTTTATCATGAACCATATTGTTTTCAAATATTTTAGGCACAGTGAGTCACTCTTCTCAGTCCTGGAAATGGTGAAAAACTTCCCAATATCCAGCTTTCCTGATGCCAGCCAGGGGTCAGTTTTGCAAACAGGACTTTCTGGGAATAACAGTCTCTGGCCACCTCTATTGATTCCACACCACACGAGCCCCATGTGCAACTGCCTTTGAGGACTATATGATTGGGATGTCCCACACCAGTAAGCTATCTCTTTTATCCATTCATTTAAAAAGATTACATATTCCCCATGGTAGTGCAGGAAGTGGCCTCTGTCCACCTCTTCAGCCACATAGTAAACTACTGACCTCTTTGTTCATAATGAGTCAGCCACATTGACCTCCTGTCAGTTCTTCCAGTGATCCAGGTGACTTTCTATTTCAGAGTCTTATTGTACACAGCACCTGGCTGAGTACTATCCATTCTTCAGCTCTCACCCTGGCCAACACTTGCTAAGAAATATCTTCCCTGACCCTCTTTTTAGAGGGATAAAGACCCAGATGAGATAAAGACTGACTTTTTACTCAATTTCAGACTACTCTGCTTTTCTCCTCCTCAGCATTGATGACAATTGCAATTAAGGCACAAAATTAATGTTTTAAATATATTTTAATATTTGTCCTCACAGCTAAGTATAAGGTAGCTTGACTAGGCAGGGACCATGCTTATCTTGTTTGCACCCATATCCCTAGATGACTAGTACCTATGGTCAACCAGTATTGGTTTAATGAAAGAATACATTCAGTGCTTTCAAAGAGTACTGTCAATGTTTGACAAATAAAGCTTTGCCCTGTCCCAGATGGATCTGTCACATTGGATAGGAAGGAGTCAAGCAAACAGATGATTAGTATGCATGCTAAAGATTGAAGAGACCACAACTCATGGGCCATGCTTGTGATTTTGAATCTTACAATTGCACAGTAAATAAAATGTTTCCACATAGAGTTACCCCTTAGTAGCTATGGGGGAGCACTGAGAGTCAGACAGGCCTGGGTTTGAAACATAGTGCTTCTACTTGTTGAATGAAGTTGGACATGTTACTGAACTTCCAAGAATCATATTTTTCCTTAGCATGTTATACATTTGGTCTTACAGCTTCATCTGTCCAACCTCAGTAGTTGAACATAAAGTGCTGAGCACAGTGCCTGATGTATAGGAAGTGCTGAGAAATGTTAGCTGTGGTCTTGAAACTGTCCAGCTGGATAGGAGCTTTGAGGCTACCCTCTCTTTCCTCTTACCCAGTCAAGGAGTCCCTTTTCTAACTTACTTCCACAGAACACGGTTATGGTAGAAAGCTGGTCCCTGGGAGCTCACTGCTTCAAGAGGAATCCTATTCAGCTGTGATGATTAGCAAGCTCTTGTTTGCACTGATCACAGATGTGCCTGCTATAACTTCTAACCTTGGACTACAATTCTGTTTGCTTGGGCAATACAGAGCAAATCTGATTCTCTTCTACATTTCAGACCGTCAAATGTTTGAAGACAGCTGTCAGGTCAAACCCAGACTTCTTTCCTTCAGAGTATATATCTGTAACGTTTTCAACTACTCCTCATACCATAGTTTTTACACCCTCCTAGTTTCCAGACCCCTTGTAGTCTTGGCTGCTCCAGTTGGACACTGTATTAGTCAGGTTTCTTCAGAAATACAGAATCAATAGGGGGTGTGTGTATGTGTGTGTGTGTGTGTGTGTATGTGTGTGTGTGTGTGTGTGTAAAGGTTTATTTTAAGGGATTGGCTCTTTTTTTTTTTTTTTTTTGGTAAGTATTGGCTTATATGTTGCTGGCAAGTCCAAAATCTGTAGGGCAGGTTGACAGACTAGAGAATGAGGGAGGAATTGATGCTGCAATCCTGGGGCATAATTTCTTCTTCCAGGGAGACCTCAGTTTTCGCTGTAAAGGCCTTCACTTGATTGGATAAATCCCAGATACATTATCAAGGATAAACTTCTTTATTTAAAGTCAACTGATTATAGATATTGATCACATTTACAAAACATCTTCCCAGCAATAGCAAAATTAATGTGATTAAATAACTGGGTACTATAGCCCAGCCAAGTTGATGTAACATTAGCTATCACAGGCTGTATCCTTAAAGTATGGTACTCAGAACTAAACAGGAAACATTTGCTCTGATCGGGGTCCAACCCAGGGAGACTGTTAGCTTCTTTGATTTGGAAACTACTTTAGTATGAGTGTGTTTTAAGGTTTTATTAACTTTTTAATAAATAGACTATACTGACTTGTTTGCATTGAGCATGTATACTACTCTTGCAAGCAGGAGGCCTGGAATCTCCTAGAGAAGTTCAGATGGAGAGTGCCTGTCAAAAAGGGAAATCCCAAGATTGCAGGGAAGAGGGTGAGGAAGAGATGCTGTCAAGAAGCCTGGAGGGAGTGGAGATGATTATGTTTAACACAGTCCTTCTTTGGTTTTGGTAACCTTTAACAAGTCTTTCTCCTCCAGCCGTTCTCTTCAATGGTCCCTGCCACCTAGAGCTGCTAGCATAGTATGGATTAATAGTGACTGGTTAAAAAAAAAAAACCAAATAAACAAAAACTTCAGACAAATCATAGAGTTTATTTGAGCAAAGAACAATTCATGAATGGAGCAACATCTTAAACGAGTGGAGGTTTAGAAAGCACCACCCAGCAGTGTTAGCAGTGAGCTTTTATAGTCTGGATACAGAAGCAAAGTCAACAAACCATCTGAGTGACTACCATGGTGTGATAAATTGGCAGCCTGTGATTGGCTGAAACTCAACTGTTTGTTACATTCCAAGTTAGGTTTTGGCTTATTTACATAGCAAGTTAGGTTACAGTTTGCTATATAAGGACTTGAGGTACAGAGGCAGCCTCAGGCCAAATTTAAGTTAATTTAACATGACTTATGGTGTTATGTCGATTACAGGTTATTTACAGCCTAATAGATGACTCCAGAAATTTGAAAAGCGTGTCATAGAAATGCGTTCATTGCAGGAGAACTTCTGACTCCAAAGATAGGCAGGGAAGGAGATATTTTTGGAAACTGGTACAAGATTCATCAGGTAGACCAGCTGTGTCCTCCTCTCCATTTCTGAAATCTGTCCACTGTCTGTCAAGAGAGTGACTTCACCAAACACTGTATCCATTTGATTAGCCTTCAGAGCCAGCCCTCCTGCAGCTGTGCAGCTGTGCAGTCTCTGTCCCTGGTTTGGCTTCCTAATTCCCATATTAATATCAAGAGGGCCTGGGCAGCTGAAGAGTCAGCAGGAAGAAAACAAGAGAATGGAGCGTGTCACTTCAAAAATGGTATAAGCCATGCAGGCTTAGTATGCAGCCTTATATCCATCAGCCAAAGCTACAGATTTTATTATATATGCAAAACTACTTCCATGTGGCTGCACAACTTGCTTAAAGCATGTATCTAATATTATTTGGGAAATATCAAGGCTTGTGTTGGACTATGCCCTGGGTTCTTTCTGTTGCTGAAGTGGTAGCAATTTCTAGTGCGTTCTTTTACAGGGATACTATCTGTACCATTGATAACACACAAGATAATGTTAGGTGCTCCATGGATGACTTTTTTAACTCTAGACTTGTATGTTTATGTATTTTAATGCATATTCTTATAAGGTGTAAGATTTTATTCGTTTGAATGCATATTTTAAAAGGATAATTTTAACATGTAACTGCCTATTGCTTAAAACATGTAAAGGTAAAAATTTGAGTCTATTTTAAATCAAATGTTAAAAAGTAACAGTACAGACAATATTACAGCTATGGAAAAGTTGAAAACTTGCCATGAGAATGACTTAAATTGGAAAACACATGACCAATGGGAAAATATTATACTTTATCATCAGAACTTGGTTCAGATTTTGGCTTCATTATGATCTCCTTAAGGTCTTACATTCTCACTTATAAAAGGTATATGATAATACTTAACCTTTAGGATAGGTCTGAGGATTAGAGTTAATAATATGAAGTGCCAGACACATCATAGGCACTCTCTAAATAGCAATCATTGCTTTTAGTACTGTAGATCTCTTCGAAGAAAATGGCACACCTATAGAAAAGATAAGAATGGAAGGTAGAGACCTAGCGTCAAGAAATAAAAACAGAAAATGATTTAAATCCATGAGGCTGCATCAGTCTAACTAAACAGCAGTCTAGCTAACCCTGCTGAGAGCACTCTGTTATCTGACACCAGCTTCAAATACAAAAGCAGAATGAGAAGACAACAACCTAGCAAAGCCCAGGCTAGGGCTACACAAAAATAGACTCAATGGTAAAGAAAGTGTCCTGAGAGTTTCAGTTAAAGGTGCACAGAAGAGCAATGGATTGCCCCCTGGCCCTTCAGAGGAAAGTCAAAAAAATGACCGTAGGATCTCCTGGGCAAGTGGAGAAGCAGTAAGAAAGGCATAGAAATCCAACTCTGTGTCAAGGGGGTCATGAGGAGATGGCATGGGTGTCGGAGACTTAACAAAATGGAAGTAACACAATGGCCAAATCTTTTATCCACTTTCTCTATTTTGTTGAAATCTGAAAGAGAGCACCCATGCTTGTCATCAAATGCCAGGAGCCCCCAAAACATTTCTTCTCATTGTTTTGCCCATCTTAGTCAATACATTGATACGATTTTCCTCGCAAGACCAAACAAGTTCCAGAGTGTGGATGAATCTAAGCATGCTACAATGCTTTGCTAGGGCTGCCATAACAAAGTAACATACACTGGGTGGTCTAAACAACAGAAATTTGCTTTCTCACAGTTTTGGAGACTAGAATTTCAAGATCAAGATGTCAGAGCGTTGGTTTCTTCTGAGCCCCCTTGAGTTGGCTTGTAGATGACCATCTTCTCTCTATGTCTTACAGTCTTCCCTCTATGCTTGTCTGTGTCCTAATTTATTCTTCTTGTAGGGATACCAGTCATATTGGTTTAGGGCTCACACTAAAGACTAAATTTTAACTTAATAATTTTTATGAGACTCTTATCTCCAAATACAGTCACATTATGCAGTACTAGGGTTAAGACTTCAACATAGATTTTGGCAGACAAAACTCAGTCCATAACACATGCCCATTGACCACTCATGAAAAGGTAGAATTCACAGTGTGACCCTCTAACTGGACATAAGAAGCCTAATCTTTTTATTTATGAAGAGTGTCTCATTATCCATATCTTTGCAGTGTATCCTAAGGGTCAGAGTCAAATCATCTTTCTCTGAAGTTTCAAAATTAATAAAACTAGATTTCCTTTAAATATAATATGAAAAGATTAGACCAAGAGGCAGCACACTGTGATTGGTGTGTTAATTTCCATTCACAGACAATGAGTGCTTTGTAAACACTAGAATATAATATTAATATATTCTTCCTCAATTTTTCTAGTCCCAATTATACCCTCAAGGATGTTGTTTTGATACTCCTTTAAACTTGTTGTGAATCATGCTCTGCCATCAGATACTTGAATGTCCTTGGGTAAATTTGCTCTAGGTCTAGTCCATTCATGTGTAAAATTGGAATGATAATTACCTGATAGGGGTGCCTAAGAGGATAAGAGGAGATAATGGCTCTAAAATACTTTATACAAGGACTGACATACAGCAGGTGCCCAATACATGGTAGGTAAAGCTATTAGGTTATTTGTATACAGACTATATGGGAAAGAGGCTGGATTTCTAGATGTTGGGCTGGGAAAGCAACAGAGAGAAAGGGGTGGGCCCCTTAAAACTATATTCTCTGTCAAAAGCAGAAATTCTTCTGATTTACTCCCAAATCATTCATTCAAAACAACATTTATTTATGAACTCAGAAAGATACACTAACATTGAAGTGTAGCAACCCTGGCACATATAATATTGTCTTTAAGGAATTGGCATAAAGATCTGAACTCCAATGACTTCTGTCTACATCACCAATTCCTTTAAGACAGCAAGCAGCAAGGCTGGAGATTCTATAATAGGTATGTACTTGAACTCTGAGAACTGAGGCTACTCTTCTTTAAAAATGCTCCAATTGAATATAAGAAATGACGTGTGTTGAATACTTTCCTGCCACTCACAAGCTCTGGTTATAAAAATATATGCTGAGAACTAGGAAACTGGACACCTTGTTTTTGCCCTCTTGATTCTATTACTTACTCATCATTCTTTTCTTTTCCAAACTCTGTGTGAAATCTTGAAGACATCTATAATTTTATCCATCTTATTATCTCCAGTGATGGATGTCTAATTATCTTGACAGCCTGTTCATTATTTCTTTTATCTACTGCACTATCTTTAAGTTTCTACTAACTTTTACCCAGATTATTATTTTTATAACCAGTCTCCCTGACTTGATTTGCTCTCCTCTTCAATCCATCTCACTTGCCTGATTAAGTTTCTTAAAAGGTACCCTGTCCGAACCACCTCTTGAAATCATAAATGGTCAGTAAGCGGCCTCCCAAATGATCTAAATACAACCTAAGCTCTACCCTTAACATGACTTAATAATGCCTCACTTCCTCACTTGTTTCCAATGAACCAGAATGTCCAAATCTACTCTGAACCCACTGCTTAAACTACAAACATAGCTAACATTTGTTGAGTGCTGCCTAGCAGCCAGGCATTGTGCAGAAGGCTTTATATGCATCATCTTTTAAAATGATCACCTTAACCCTGTACATTATTATAAGCTACTGTTATTGCCTTCATTTTGTAGAATGGAAATGGGGAGTAAAGAGGTTAAGGGCTTTCCCAAGGTCATCAAAGCCCTAGAGACCAGGTTGAGTTTACCTGATTCTGGACAACTTTTCTGCCCCAATCCTGCTCCTTCAGATTTGCCAGTCAGTCCTTCAGGTTTATCCAAAGCATCTTCTCTAGTGAAATTGCAAGTTCCTTTGTTATTAGAACCAGGGGGATGCCAACTATATATTTTTATTCCTTTAAAGATATAGCATGGTTACAGCCTTCAGTCAATATTCAATAAATGTTTGATAAATTAGTAGATGAAACAGGTCATTTCAGATAAACCAGGCAATGAAAGTAAAAAGAAAAGTGACACCTAGTGCTACTGGACTACTGGGTGGACTGACTTACAAAACAAAAGCTGAGCTGCATTAAATTTTATTTCACTTCATAACTACCTCAATAATCTATCTCAAGGGCAGCATCAACAGATTCTATGAAGCTTATGAGTTCATACCTATGAAGGAAAATTGCTGATGTGTGGCCTTCTAAAGAGGGGAATAGAGTTTCATAGCAAGCATCCTGAATGATAACCAAAGATGCACACCCCTGAACGTGAGAAGCATCTCAAGCAGTCCACAAAATCAGCCTTCTTGGAACTGTGATGTTTGCTTAGCATCAGTACAACCACTGGGTCTTCTTGGGTAAGCTGCTTCCTCTTTGGACCAAGTTCCTCATCTTTAATCTGAGGAAGCTGAAAAATCATCTTTCTACCCAATGCCAGCTACAGTTTTTCATGTACCACACATCATGCTAAAGGCATACATATATCAATGGTGGATAGCACAGTTAGTATATGGCAAAGCCAGGATCTCAACCTGCAAAGTCTTGCTGAATTTAAAGCTTTCATCCTACCATGTAAAGCCTCTTCCAGCTCTGTGCTCCAGTCATGCTCCTGTAAGTTTCCTTTTACATGGAAGCTCTTGAGTTGCCTGGAGGCTTTTGTACTCCAGTGTCTGAAGGATCCCAACCCTGTTTTGTGATCTTTGGCCAATAATGTGTATTAATGATGTTCATGCTGCTAGCCCTTGGAATAACTTCTAGAAAAATCTCAGGCATAGCATCAGCTGGTCTGGCTCATACCTGTTGGAAATGTGTTGGCAAGGGAGCGTGAGGAGGCAGACCAGGAACCAGAAAGAAGCATCTGCTGCCAAGTCCATGTCACCAGGAGACAGACCGTTAAATAGACATTTTACAATATTTTTAAATTTTCCGAAAACCTCTCTAACCTCCAACAGAGCTGAAAAATAACACAATTGTCAAAATTGGGCAGTGGAATTTTAGGTGGCATCTGTACCTCTTTCATTATCTTGTGCCTCATACACATTGAGCGGGTTGACACTCCTTCTCTGCCACTGCTTTTCTGTGTGACGGTGGGAGAAGACCTTAACTTCTCAGGGCCACAAACTCTGTGTGTGTTTAATAATACATCTTTTCATTTCTGGGACACTTTCCCTTCAAAATCTGCATGGAGCTGAAATGACACAAGAGGCACTTTTAAGAAGCTGCTGGGAACTAGAAGACTAGCGCTGTGCAGGTGAGGATACTGAGGCAGGGTGAGTTAGCTCAGTAGGCCCAGCATGGCGTCATTGTCTATGCCAGCCAGGCTGCTTCTGGCTTCAGCCACTCTCTTGTTTAGCAGGGAACTGAAATTCATACTCCTGAGGTCCGTTCCAGGTTGTGAATTGCAAGACTTGTTTAAGAGACAACTTCTCTCCCTGCTCCTTTTTTTTTCCCCCCCAAATAGGATGGTTCTAAAAAAGAAAAAAATTTTTTTTTTAATTTTTTCGCTGGTTAGGAAACTCAATATGCACTATTGGTGACAAAAGAGTTACTGAGATCCACTTTAGGTGGTTACAAAAGTATTTTTGTTATTATACTTTCTTGATAGTTGTGTAATTTATTTGCCGTAAAAATATAGCTTCCAGTGGCCATTTCAGTCTGAAAGGAATAATTAATTATCTCACATGGACTCCTGTTCTTTGACTTTCAGGAGGTTAATATTATTGGGTAAAAGTGAGATATGCTTTGCTTGCACACTGAAGATAGTTGATCATGGTACTTTGGCCATTTTCAGCAAACTCCTAGATACCTAGAGATGTAGGGTTTTTTGAATGGTTATCTGGTTTGTTTGAATGGAGGTGGCAGCAAGTCTCAGAATGCCTTTCATTGTTAAAAATGACTGTAAAGTGTTTGCGAAAAGCATATGTGATTTTCTGGTCTCCATAGGTAGAGCAAAGGTCATGAAACATGCAGCACCCATGCCACCACTTCTGGTTCCACACCCCTTGCAGGCATAGCTAATTGAATATGGCATTCTTTCCTTCTGACTTGGGTCAACGCCTCAGAATACTTCCTCAACACAGCAGTTCAGGAAGCTACAGCCAGCTAATGAGAACTGGTACTCAAAACCCTACTGCTATCCCACATTTCTTCCCTTGTGGATTTTCAAGATACAACTGTCTCCCAGACTCTTCACCAAGCTCTAGAATTCAATAGAAGTTCAGCCTTTATAATAGGCTTTGACACACGTTTACTCTGGGATATATATGGTGTCTAAATATAATACATTTATTTTGCTTTATTTGGTTTAATGAGATGATATCTCTTCCCTGTGGTTTAATTTTAACTGCATCTCTTAAAACTATTTTTGGGGACACGAGGGTATGAATCTTTGATCTACCATTAACTACCTGTGTGAACTTTACCGATTTCACTAACTTACGTGAACTTCAGATTTCTCTAATATGAAGTGCAGATAATAATATGTACAATGGTCTCCTTAACATGAAGGCAGATTGTGCTCCCAATTTCCTTTTCCTGGAGATGCAGAAACACCCCCCACATGACAACATGGTGCTGCTTTTGTACTTTCTTCACCCCACCCGGCCTCCTTTCCCGCTGACTTGGCTATTCTGATTTCAGGTATGTGTTGGATCAGAAGATGTTGTGTAGAAGTGGATAAGGCATGCCACACTTCAACACCAATTGGCATAAAATTAAATAAGAAATTTTTCCTCATATTCCCCTAGATGATGAAACTGAAATGAACACCAAAACTATGTTCTGCAATACTCTATGGTGACATAAAGAGAAACAGCTAGGTAATATTTTGGTCTGAATATTCAGAGCACGTTTGGAATGTACACTAAGACTATATAACTCCCCCATTTTCACTTTCTGTCCATATTTTGCACAGCCCATCCTGGAGCCCCTAATATGAGTGAAGTGGCATGGTATGGGGGGAGGATGATTTTACTTGAGACACATGCTCATGTGTCAGCTCCGTAACTGACTACTTGTGCACCTTGGGTACATGGCTACCTCTATGAGACTTAGCGTCCTTCTCTTTGAAATGAAGAAGAATGATAATATTGAACTCACAGTAATGTTGAAATGAGATAATGAGTGTGATTTAGTGTGTTTAGTGATGGATTTAGTAAACTGTAGTAGAATATTTAGCACTTAAACATGTTTTTGAGTCCTAAATGAGATATTTAAAAAACATTTTGAATGAATGCCAACCAGTTAAGAAGTAGAGGCTGAGGCCACGCATCTAGTAGATTCTTTATAGAGTAATACTTTGTTCAAAGAGAGTCCTGCAATGGAAAGTTTAAAATGCATTTAAAAAAACTAACTGCTCAAGTTGAAGAAGAAACCCAATGCTTAGCCCAGTCATCTCCCTCTTTTCCCCTAGAACTCCTCGGGAACTAGGAGACACAGTTTTCAAAACAGTGACAAGTTTTACAGATGAGTAAACTAAAGTTTATGGATGAGAGAGAGTTATTTCTTGTGAGCCAAAGTCAATGTCTTCCTTGGCAATTGTTAGTCAATCTGTAAGTCAGGCCTTCTCCCCTCCCATTAATCAGGTGCCCTCACTGAATTATAAATGCACCTGGACTAAGGGAGCCCTCTTCTTTGAAGTGAGGTCCAGAGATGTTCGAAGAGAGGCCAAGATGAGGGCTGTGATTATTGTTAGTTCATTCAGTGTGGCTGAACTGCATTCCGGTCGCTTGGGCCCATTTGCAGATGAGTAGAAATTCTCTGAAAAATGCGTGTGCACCAGAGTTTCGAATGTGTAGGTATGTTATTAATATATAAACAGAAGTGTGTTTAAGAAAAGTAACACTTCTAAAAGTGACACTTCTAGCCAACCAGTAGCATATGAAGATGTTATTTTTTTATTGTGGAAAAATATACATAACATCAAATAAGATATAATTTTTCTTATTGGATAATTATGAAATATATTTCAATAATCTGAGAGATGCCCGCTCATTACTTTGGTTTTCTTGTGATTTCTGTCTGACATGGCAGGAACTTTAAAACTACTCTAGGAAACACTTTTATTTCTGTAAACAAAACTGCATCTTATCTCTGCCTTAGTTAAAGATACAAATTGTACTTTTTAATATTTATTTGTTTAATTCTCTATTACCAAGGTGTATCAGAGAGCTACATGAATCTCTCAATAAATAATTGATACGTTTTATTTATATGCATAAAAATTGGGAGTCTCCTCCTTCCCCAGCATCATGTTCCGTACCCGCAAAACAATGGTGAAGAAGTCATAATCCCCATTTAACAATTTTCTCTGTGTATTGCTTCCTGCCATGTGCATGATACTGAGGGGAGTACTTTGTAGAAGACAATAAGGCTTTTGAGCATCTTCTGTCTTCTGGGTCCAGTTGTTATTTCATTTCACATTATTCCAGAATAACCTGCAAGGTTGTTATTATTATATTAGGTGTGTGTGAGTGGTAAGACACTGAACATAGGACCTACCCTCTCAACAAGTTTTTAAGTGTACAATACATTGTTGTTGACTATCAGAACAATGTTGTATAGCAGATCTGGAAGCAGGTAATTATTAGCCTGTGGGTCACAGGTGAGGGAACTGAGCCTCCAAGAGTAAGGGAAATTTCCCTAACTCACAGAACTAGAAAACAGAGGAAATGGGATTTTAATCCAGTCTCCCGAGACTCTGGAGCCCGTCCTCCATTACACCTCAGTGCCTCCCCTGCCCTCAAAGAGTTGCAATCCAGCAGAGCCAACACAAACTACCCACAATAACCAGGCAAGGTAGAAATGGCCAAGTGTCAGTTGCTTCTAGGGACCATCTCATCTGGCCGTGTCTTCTCTTCCCCTGCAAACCCAGGCAACACACAGGCCTCCTTACTGGCTTGGGCTCCTTAGGCCACCCTTTCCCACTTTCCTCTCATGAACTTGGTTAATTTGGTTACAGGACAATTATAAAATGATGCTTTAAGACCTAAAACTCACTTCAGATATGGATAATGTGAGAGTAGTGTTAATACAATATATTTTGGAGATTATTGATATTATATACTCTATTTTAGTGTATGTGTTCTAGGATTTGGAGTATATATGCATACCATATATTTTGGAGAGTTTTCCTCACACTCTAAAAGATGAGTGCTTATAAGTCTGACCCTGAGAATTTGGGCTGATGTGGAGCTGTGTGTGTGGAGGGGATCATATTGCTAAGGTATGTTAGAACAGCCTTGGGGTGGGGGAGTTGGGTTGTGCCTCATAATAATAAAGACAAGTCAACGGAGTCACGTATAATGCCTGTTGGCTCCCAAGCAATGATTGTACCTGAGATGATAGACTAGCAAAGATGTGCTGAAGTATGTGAGGGTCTTCAGCCTTCCCTGGGGGAGGAGTCATTTGTCACACTTCCCTGGAAGCAGAAGATTAGGATAAAGCTATTTTATAAAATAGCATTTAAGAATGTGAGTTTGAAGGGAATGAATAATTTCCACCTGCTTTTATCTCATAATAGCTAATGTGGGCAAGAATGGAGCCATAGCTCAGGCCCCTCATGAGAAATCGTATGTCCCTTTTCCATTAAGTGTTGAGTTGTTTAATATCTCACAGAAATACAACCTGATATTCCTCTCACATCAGCATCAAGGTGAGGCTTTGCTTTCTGAGGTAGTCTCAAGAATTGGACACTGCTTTTCACTCACTTGATGTTGCTAGGCTTGATTGTGATTTCCTGCAATTTTTCATCTCCTTTCTCATGCAAGACTCCAACTCTAACTAGCACATCAAACATAGTAGATTCGAATCATAGAATCAAATGGGTTAATGGAACCTGGTTCTGCCTTCTGGCCGGAGCAATAAACAAAGTGCCCCAAGAGGGAACAGAACCAGTCAAGAATTCTGATTTAGATGGTAAGTGAGAATGACAGTATTATTGCTGAAAGCGCGTACCACCCAGCACGCTTGCTTGGGGAAGATGGGTTGGACAATTCATGTATGGCCAGTGAGTCAAGTGTTCCCAGGAACATAAAGATTTGTGGCCATTCAGCCTGGAACTTAGTGAAAGGCTACCTGCTGGGCAGTGTAAACTAGAGGGGTTACTGAATTCTTTGACATATAATGAGGTAGGTGATCAAATACCTAAGTACTCTAAAAAGTTAAAAGATAGTTTTTTAACCAGTCTTCTGTTTAACAGATATATTGAGTACTTGTTCCCAACAGGATACCAGTCTTGGCTGTGTAGGGGATGGAATGATGAAAATGTTTACTCTTCTGCCTTTAATAAAAGTGTTAATATTTGGTTGGTGCAAAAGTAATTGTGGTTTTGCTATTAAGGGTAATTAAAAGTCATGGCAAAAACTGTGATAACTTTTGTACCAACCTAGTAATATGCTAGAGTAAATATTTAAAGTTGAATCATGATATGACCAGAATAGAGAATAAAATCACACATTCCTGCATTCATTCATTCATTCAACAAATAGTTATTAAGTACCTAATATGTCAGACACTCTACAAAGCATTGGTGAGTCACTGGTAAATGAGAGAATCAAAGACTCTGCTCTTACCCTGCCATTTTTCATTTGTTTGTTGTGTGAGTGTGAGTGTGTGTGTGTGTGATGCAGCCAGGAGTCTTGTATCTTGAAAGCAATAATTTTCTGTGGCAATTGCATATGCATCTACTTACAGTTTTGTAGTTTCTACCATGGAACGTATTTAACCATTCTAGCTTTTGCTGATGATGAAAGAATGAGTTCTTGCTTATGGTAAAGTAGATTCAATCATGTTAAGGGAAATAATAAAATGAGCAACATGTTCATCTTATCCAGAGGATAGCCTAAGTTACAGGGGCTGTCCACAGCCTTGCTTCAACCATATTTCAATCCCTGTGTGAAATCAACCTATTTATTGAATTCATTTAAACACTATTTGTGACATAGGTACATTCTTAATGATGGATTCTAATTCTGGGACATTCAAGTAAAATACTTCATAAGAATTTCAGAAAAAAATTATTAAAATTTTCTAAAATTGATAAGTTCAGGCTAGAGGATTTGAGTGTTTAGAAGAAAATCAAGAAAAAGTAGGATCATATTAAAAAATTGAAGAGCCATATTAATGACTATATTTATTATACATCTACAAACTTAGAATATAGTAATTCCTAATAGTCTCTAGTGGTAATGATTCCAAATTGGGCAAGGAGATATTTACATATGAACTCCTTTCTTTGATTAATTTGGGACCTTCTCCATCTACTGGAAAAACATTTCATTAAATTCATTTTCTACATACTTACATGTGCAAACACACATTATTTTGTTTCCCTTATGGTCTGGAGGAATTCATCTTTATAAAATACTGTAAGAAAAGCTTGTGTTTTTCCTTCAAGGTATTTCAAGGGTCAAGTTCTTAGGGATTACAAGGGTAAGACTATTTTGGCATATGTGTGAAACTCTAGAACTGGTACATGGTGTTTGGTGCTTATTACACTGAACATTTCTTAAGTGAACTTTATGGTGTTTAGAAGAAAACATTGGAACACAACTATGAAAGGCCAAAGACCAGGTAGACTCCATTTCCTCCTGATCAGTTTTTCATTCTGTTCTCCTATACAAATACCTATTCAACATATATGTTGCTTTTACGACACTTTCAAGTCATAGTAAATCCATTTTAAATTATAAGGGCCTCAAGGCTTTGTGTGTGTAATTAATTTATTTTGTCCTACCTTCCTTTAATTGTTAAGAAGATTCCTCCAGGAAAAAAATATCTCAATAAGTGACAATAGGGAAGGAGGGTGGGTGATATGTCGTGGAGGATAGATCCAGAGACAGACAACAAATAGCTGATAATCTGAGAAATCCTTTTGGAGGGCTATCTGAAGCAGATAACAATATTTGGATACTTAAAATAGAAGTGCCCTTTTCCTTGATACTTTATGGGCCTCCTAATTTATTTCTTCCATTTCCAAGATATTGAATATTAAACTTGCCTTTACTTATTTAAAAGTTCACAAAATATTGAGCTGCAAAGAGTTATTCATGCAGTGTTTCCCAGCATGAATTTCTTAGAAATGTTATTCTCACAGGATGCTCTGAGATAAAAGAGTTTAGTGGTCATAAAAGTGTAGAAAAGGCTGGGCGCTGTGGTTCACACCTGTAATCCCAGCACTTTGGGAGGCCAGGTGGGTAGATCATGAGGTTAGGAGTTCAAGACCAGCCTGGCCAAGACAGTGAAACCCTGTCTCTACTAAAAATACAAAAAATTAGCCAGTCATGGGGTGCTTGTAATCGCAGCTACTTGGGAGGCTGAGGCAGAGAATTGCTTGAATCTGGGAGGCAGATTCAAGCCAAGATCATGAGCCAAGACTGCACCACTGTACTGCAGCCTGGGTGACAGAGTGATACTTCATCTCAAAAAAAAATAAAAAATAAAAAATAAAAATTGTAGGCAATACCACTGGCTGTAGACACTCCTGGAAAGTCACACATTAGCAAAACAAAAGGACTAGGAGGTGTTACAATAAATAATCCTATTTATTTTCATTTGCCAAATTTTCCAAAATTCTTTGGCTATTGAACCCCCAGTTTTATGGGTTAGAACCTGAACATTTTCATCAGAACTAATGTCACACAATATGCTAAACTCTTGGGAAGCACCGGGTTGAGCAGTATTCTCTGAGTCTCTTAGCCTGTATTTAGAACTCTTCACAATTTGAAAACAAACCTGCATTACTTTCCCAAGTCTCTTCTATAGGAAAACTCTATTCTTTGTTTCTCTCAGTCAAAAATTTCTTGTCTGCATTTTTTATGTATCATCCGTCCCCCTGCCTCATCCTCAATGCTGCTGCTTTTACGAGACCCATCACCCATCTCATAAGCAACCTGCAGGCAGAATTTATTCAGTACATGAACATTTATTAAGCATCTGTGATATAACAAATTGTACACTGGGTACACATGTGAGAAAGAATACTTAGAGGCCAGCACAATGTCTGTCTTCAGGAGTTTACAGCGTAGCCAATAAATCATTTTATACATTATTATAATAACTTATGATGTGTCTCCTGCCATAAGAAAAATACTAAGGAGGTGAAAATAAGGGAAAGATAATATTTAGATGAGGACAACCTAAGAAGGTGATATGGAAAGAGGACTGAGATGGTATTCCAGATTGGGTGAAAGCATTAAAAAAATAAAAATCTGTAGTGCCAGCTACTTGGGAGGCTGAGGCAGGAGAATCACCTGAACCCAGGAGGTGGAGGTTGCAGTGAACCAAGATCGCATCACTGCACTCCGGCCTGGGTGACAGAGCAAGACTTCATCTCTAAAAATATATATATACACACATATATATATGTATATGTGTGTGTATATGTGTATATATGTGTGTATATACACATATACACACGTATATACGTATACACATATATGTATATATGTGTATACACATGTATATATGTATATATGCCCATATACACATGTGTATATGTATATGTTACACATATACATGCATGTATATATACACATATATACATATACACACGTGTATGTGTGTATATATACACATATATACATATACACACATGTATATGTGTGTATATATACACATATATACATATACACACATGTATATGTGTGTATATATACACATATATACATATACACACGTGTATATGTGTATATATGTGTATATATACACGTGTGTATATGTGTATGTGTGTATATATACATGTGTGTATATGTGTATGTGTGTATATATACACGTGTGTATATATGTGTATATGTGTATATATATGTGTATATATACACATATACACACATATATATGTGTGTGTGTATATATATGTGTATATATGTGTGTATATATAAAATAATAAAACTACAGGAATATTAAAAGTGATAATAAATTCTAGAGACTCTTCAATGAAGTATTCCTGGATTCACCAAAATATAACAGAGAACAATAACAGTTAAGGCTGGAAAGGAAGTTTGGAGTCACATCATAGATAATAGATCATCTTAAATGTCAAGCTAATGAAGTAGGACTTTTTGTAGGAGATGGTGGCAGATATTGAATAATTGAATGTCTTCATAATGATACAATAAAAACATCATATTAATACTCAGAATATTAATTTAGTCGCATTTACTAGAAAGAACTAGAGTGAAAGATGACTGCAAGCTGAACATACGAGCAAATTGGTGGAAAAGCAAAGAATATAAACAGACTCAATGAGATTTGGCAAGTAATTGATCATGGAGTGAATCAAAAACAAAGATGAGCCTGAGCCTTTGGGTCTTCTTCTCTGCGAGTCTTGTGACAGAAACGGGAGCAGCTGCTTGGGGGTGGTGAGGACCGGGTGTTTGGGTTTTGATGTTTTTCTTTTAAGAGTCCATGGAACATAGAGATGCCATTTATATGCAAGCAATTGGAAACACACACTTGGAGATTAATAGAGGGGCTTGGATAAAAAATAAAAATTTAAGGTCTTGTGACTAAACTTAATAATTGAGATCATAGAGATGCATCAGATGCTCATGAGAGAAAGTACACAGTGGAAAAAGGTGAGATTTAATTATGGAAAGCTCTAGATAATGGGAGGGGAGTTCATGAAAAAGATAATGGAATATTGTGAGATAAAAAGAGAATCAGTCGAGATAGTACAAAATTATAAGAAATAATGGGAAGTCTCAAGGAGTGATGTAACATGATAGAGATAAAAAAAGGATCAGGTCTAAGGAAAGACTACTAGACTTGGTGAATCAGAGGTAATGACTGAACCTTGAGAGAGTAGTTCCAAGAGGGCAGAGGTGTTCAGACTGTACACTGCATTGAAATTCCTAGAAGGGCTTATTAAACACAGATTCGCTGGTCAGTCCCCGTTCTCTCCCCCGAAGATTCTGATTGCACAGATTTGCAGTGAAGCTAGAAAATTTCTTCTTCGGAAAAATTCCCAGCTGATGCTGATGTTGCTAGTCCAGGCAGCGAATTTTGAAAATCATTTCAATAGAATGATGGAAGGTTGTAATAGATGGATGATGATATAGGAATACATGATAATCAGGAGGTCTATGCAGCAAATGGAGGAAAGTTCAAAATATTTGCCCGTGAAGAGAAGATGAGAAAAAGCTGTAGTTCTGGGGACTAGTTTTCCTTCCTATTGTACCCAGCACTGTAGCTTTTATATTTTATGTTCTCAGGGATTCTGTGTACATTAAGCATAATCACTAGTTATTTCTTGCTACTTGGTGTGGTAGCTGAGACTTCTTAAATATAGCTTTAAATGTGTTAAACTCTTCCAGGCTCCTCCATCTTTTCTTCCCAGAAACTGCCCCCAAATTCAACCTGATATTCAAAATACAGCAGCTGTGTATCAATCACCCACTAACAACCAAATTTGGAATACAGAAAGGTTTGAAGCTCTCTGGAAAGTGTATGGCTACTAAGGAATCAAGATATGTCAGACACACTTTTAGCCTCGAAAATGAACAATGTGTGCATTCTTACATTTAGGCGCTTAAAAGCTCAAGATCAGTTTTGCAAAGATATAGACATTTCCAATTTTCACATAAATCTGCAAGGACTTGGCAGAAATAGTGTGCCTGCTTTCCTCCAAATGCAGTCATGCTCATGTGTAATCCCAGGAAACAGGAATTAAATGCAACTCTTGCACTTTAGAAAAGTCATTTCAAAGTCTCTATAGTGCTTTTTTTTTTTTTTTAATGATACTATGATTTTATTACCTATAATTTAACAAACCATGGTGCTTTCTGAAGAACTGTTTATGGCCCTTTCATTCTTCCCAACTGCCAAGTATGTAATGCTTATTTAAATTAAATTTTTCCTTTCTTATTCAAAACCTTTTAAGAACTCTGCTGTTTGAAAACTTGACTCTTACCTGGGTAAAAAGAGAATGAAGAGTTACCCAAATGTAATCAAATGCTGTCAGAGGGCAGAAACTTCTATTAATGATTAGAAGTCACCTTCAGAACATCCAAAGGTCACTTCTTTTACATGTAAATGTTAGCTTGGACATAGGAAATTGGAGGCATGGAAATTCAAGGAGAACTGCTAAGGAATGCTGTAAGAAGAAAAGAGATGGTGTAGGGAGCTTAGTGTGTTCCTGCCACTTATGGGACATTTATTAAACACCCAGTATGTGCTTAACATGTGAGGGAAACGAGTATAAGAAACATCCCATTCTTCACGTAAATACCATCTAGTTGGGTGACAAGACAAAATTACATAAAATAGCAACAAATAATTTTTTAAAGCAGCTGTTGAATGGCATGATATACATGAAGTGGGGAATGCTGTGTAATATGTAAACATTGGAGAATAGCAACACAAATTAGTACAGCAGAGGCTAAGTTGATTGATTAACTTAATGCAGCATTTTCCCAACATATTTGACCACTTTTTTTCAAATAACAACTTCAATGTTCTAAGGTACATACTTTAGGAAACGGTTGTGGAAAGGACAAAGCCAGATGTTAAAAAAAAAAAAGTTGTCTAAATTTGTAACCATCAGATTTCTGAGCTCCAAAACTGGGAATAGTAATGTCTATTGCATGGAAGATGGATGGATTAAATTAGGTTCTGTGTGTATATGTATTAATTAGTATCTAAGACACTACCTCACATGAAATTGGTATTCAACAACTAGTAGCTGCTATTAATATTATTAATTTTAATTATCTTTATACAGAGGGGACAATGTAAGAGAAAATATTGAGGCAGGATTGAGTATGATTTGAGGACAACGAGGAGACTGGCCTGTCCAGGGGAAAGTGTTCTGTTTTGAATATAGAGGGAATTAGATTGGCTAAATCCTTCCTGAATAGGTTTGGGACTTAATTAAGAGGAGAGAGGAAAATTAAGGACAAAGGAGAAGAAACTGGAAAAATAAAGGCTGCCTGGAAGTATAGATATCAAAGACAGTAGCAGTTGGCTCTCATCCAACCTAAGGTCACCAGCTAAACCTTTTTGTGAATGGCTCGTACCTGAATCTCTTCTTTTCTCTGAGCTGGCTTGAGTGGAAAATAACAGCCTTTTTCTATGCATTGATTTGGACATTGCCAAGAAACTATCAAATGGAGTTAGTCAGAAGAACATACTTATGCATATATATTTACTCTTCTTTTCCACCATCACTGATATGTTGTACCTCTTCACCAAGCTGTTCATAATCAAACCCAATACCAGAAATAAATCATGTCATAACAGAGGGTTATTGTGGTTTGAAGGAAAAATACTTGTTTTAAGTTTTTACATTTTGACATCATTTCAGATTTCCCAAATACTTGCAAACTATTGTGAAGAATCACCATACACTTTACTTGGATTCACCAAATTTTTTCATGTTTCCATTTTTACTTCCCCTCTTTCTCTCCTTCTCTCTCTCTACACATACATCATACGTGCACACCCAATTTCCTTCTGTACTGCTTAAGAACAGTTTCTGACATACTATACCTCTACCCTAAAATACTTTGGCTTGCCACAAAACAAGGATATTCTCTTTCCTAACACTAGTACAGTGATCAAATTCAGGAAATTAACATGGACACAATATCATCTAATCTAAATGCCTTGTTCAGATTTTGCCATCGTCCCAAAATCTCTTTCTAGAAAAAGAAAGTCCTAGGTCCCATGTTGCCTCCAGTCGTCACGTCCCCCCCGTTTCCTTCAATCTGGGAAAGTGCTTAGTCTTCCCTTACCTTTCATGACTTTGACACTTTTAAAGAGTACTGGACAGTTTTTTGGTCAACTCTGTCAATATTTGAGTTTGTCTGATGCCTGCTCATGATTATATTCAGATGATGCATTTTTTGCCCCAGAAGTGGCATGGTGTGTGTCCCAGTGGCTTGTATCTGAAGACACCTGATGTCTGTTTCTCATTCCTGCTGATGTCAGTTTTCATCCCTAAGTTGAGTTGATGCTTGCTAGACTTCTGTTCTTCTCTGCTTTATTTTGCAATGATGTAGATATCCTGTTCGTCTTGTTTTGGCATCCATTGATATTTCTTTCTGAATCAATTATAACCATGATGGTTGGCAAATGGTGATGTTTTTAATTCCAATCAAAGGCAATTTTTCAAAAGTATGTTCAGAGAGATGCTACTCTATGTGAATTAGTCTAGTTTACCAAATGCCACTCTGAAAGTAAAATGTTTTATATACAGCATGAGAAAACATCTCTAACATCCCACTGTGACTGTTAATGTCCTGGGGGCTGGCACTGCTGAGAAAGTATGGAAAGCAATACCAGGTTGATGAACAGCTATGAATTTCAAAACTTCTGTTATAGAGAGAGCTTCATTCACTAATATTTACCTTTAAAAATATTGATAAATATGTGCTTCGCAATAAACTATAAAGAATTCCAGCTCTAGCTACCAAGGGCTCTTTCTGCTTAAAGACATAAGAGATTTTGGTTTTTGCTTTCACTCAAGCAATAAACTTGTTTGTGTGAGGTTGAAAACAGACTTGGAACCAGGAAAGCCTTGTTTGAAAGAGCCACAGGCTTGCTTTTCCCTGCATAGGGACTCTAACTCTCATTCCCATTATTTAAAAATTATGACCAAAAATTGATTTTTCATAACACCTATGAAATTTATTGAACAAGGAAACAGTTTAGTTTTTTAAAACTATTTCCCTTATAATCAAATTATCAAATATTATAATTTTGAATCTATATTATAAAATGTGACCATCATATTCCGTGAATACAAGAGGTGAGCATGTATTATGCCCCAGATATAGGGTGTAATACTAATAACTATAGTGTATAATGATACATAATGATAATGATACAGGGTATAATGATAATTATAGTCCAAAGTCACCCTGTGAGGTATTAGCTCCATTAGCAGAAGACAAAACTGAGACAGAGAAAGTTAAATGCCCTTCATTTTATTTCCAATGTTTGTGAGTCCTGTTCCATCCACTAATGCTGAGAATTGGAACCTGTTTTTGTCTATCTGCATTAGTAAGAATAATCTTGAGACTGAGTTGACCATGTTGATGGCCCAAGGGCTTATTAACCTTCTCTACTTTTGGGAGAAGGTTACATATGGCATTTCCAGACCCAATATGTTCTCTTGAAAATGTACATTTTTCCATCTCTGGCAGTATCTAGGTACAGAGTATAGATTTTATATTTCTGAAAAATCCATTACTCCTATTAAAAAGCATCTACTGATACTATGACTTAAAAGTTGAATGTCATAGACCTTTTAACCTGCTTAATTGAATGTTTAAGTACTTAATGTGCTTGGCACCCTACTGGGTTCCTGACATGTGTTCTGTATAGCCTTCTGTATAGTAGTTTTGAATTCTTGATTCTGCACATGAGAAAGCTGAAACTTAGAGACAGAAAGATTTGCTCAAGACCAAAGCACCAGAAAGTTCAGAGGGAAGGTTCAATTCTGTGATTTGTCTGATTTTGGAGTCTACTGTCCACTGATTTGGAGTCCACTGATTTTGGAGTCATATACCACAATGACCACACTGGCTTCCAAGAGGGGGCCAGAATTGGTGGGTAAAAAGGTGATTAATATGCAAGGTCATGGGACATGGTAACATTGTCTTAGCAAGATACATGATACATTTACCTCTATTTTTTTTTTTTAAGTTTATTTTAGAATGTTTATTCCTAATTTATTAACGCACTGAAGACAGGGTCAAATAGTGATACTACTTTACCACTGCCTCGTGTGTCAGTTCTGCCTCTTCTAGCCTTAGAACTGACTGAGCATCTTTCTGCTGTGGGACATCAGCACGTACTGTTTCCTCTGCTTGGAATGTGACCCCCACCCCTCATTCTGTAACTAACTATCTCCTACCCATCCTTCAGATCTCAGTTTTAAATATGACTTCTGCAGAAGCCTTCCCTGACCTGCTTAGTGTCCATGTGCCCTGTTGGACTGTAATTTCCATAAGGCCAGGCCCCATCTCAATCCCTGGCTTCTAACACTATGCCTGACATATAATAGATACTCAGTAAATAATTGTTAAATATATGAATGAATGAGTGGATGAAAGCATAAGAGGAAAATGAAAGAAGAAAGGGAAGACAATAAGGAGAGAGAGAAGAAGACGAAGAGAAACAGGGAAAGGGATTGTTAGGGAGAAAGAGAAAAGAGGATAGGAAAGAGAAAGGAAGAGAGAGAAGAAATGAAACATCCTCAGCCAAGTTATATAATAAACACATCATAATGAAAACAATTACTGGATCTAACTAAGGCCAGTAAAAATGATTTTAGCCCTTGCATTTACCTTTTCTATGGCCTTGAATAAGTTATTTTTCCTGTCTGGACTTCTATTTCCTTACTAGTAAAATTAAGGTTTGAACTGAAAGACAAGAGGCATCTCAGATCTCTTCAAATTCTATCATGCTCCGGATCTACATTCATTAGTGCAGAAGTGTTCTCAAATGCCTAATATGCACTTCTTCACTTCTTCTTCAGCTCTCTAAAGTGCAAAACAGTCTATGGCCTGAACAATGCAAATCTGTTTAAAAACACTTTAGACTCTGTCACTCCATCTTTTACCTTACTAAGCTAAGACTGTTGAAAATTCAGTAGGATCATTAAAATCAATACTTTGGCCTCTGCTTCCTTGTAATCAGTAAGCACTACTGTGTTTTGACCGAAGAAGACAATAAAAGTATATAAAAGCCTTAGCAGCAAGAACTGCACAGCAACAATGGCTGTGACATTTATTTGAATGCATAAATGTCATTTTCTAAGACTGATGTTATTATCCAGTTTTTTCTTGATTAGGACCTCATCTGTGGCATCCATACTTGATAGAACTGTGAGTGGACAGGAAGGAAGAATGGCAGATGGCCAGGTATTATACAGCTCATAGGTTCTTGCACATTGCTGATCACATCTGCTGTGATACATTTCATTGAGTGGTTTCTGTGCATGTCTTCCTCATCATGGCAATGTTCTGCAGGCTGTTAGCCAAGAAGTGAAGCGAACCACACAGTCAGCTACAATGGATAAGACTGCAGTAAGCAAGAAGTGCAGTCTTGTAACTCAGTTTTGGAGGAGCTGTGCTGAAGAATCCATATATTATACGCACACATATCACATATTTACATAAAAATATTCATGGAGCACCTGTAACCCTACTGAGTTTTAGGAAACTCTTGGATGTAACCCAGTAAAATTAAATCCAGTCAAAACGTTGGATTTGTGTTATATATTCAAACTTTAAATTTAGTATTTCCTGAGATACCAAGACTAACTCTGAGGTGTATGGACTAATTACTAATTGGTTAAAGTAGACTGGTCTTATATACCAAAGCATGCATATGTTGAAACTTTCCTTGCTGCTATAAGTTGAAAATAATCATAATAAGAATAGATCAAGACTGGATGATCAAGATACAGTTAATTCTCAGTTAATAACCCTAAAAGAAAATAAATGAATTTTTATATAATATAGCACAACATTTCATATGAGATGCTTTTTATAGTTTTGCTACTGTTGCTTTTACTGTTGCCACTGTTCTTGGTCATAAGCTGTTTCAGTGTGGCAACTATCTCTCGTATATTTTATTATCTCAATCATAGCTTTGTATCATCATAGATGCTTGATAAATACCTACAATCATGTTGTAGTGGGTTGTCCAAAATATCACATAATTTAAAAATCACTGATTTGTGTCTTTGAAATGTGTTTTTACTCATATTTGCGTACATGTGTCTCTTGATCTGCACCTCCCATTGAACCACCCACTTGAGATCCCCAAGGTGCAAAGCAATTGTCCGGTTTTCCATGCTGTCATTTTACACAACTCTGTGTTGCACATTGCTTCATGATGGTAGGCAGCTACTTCAGACTAATGCAAACTTAGTCTTCTTTCAAATCTTCCCTTAATCCGGGCAAAAGGCCAAAAGCTTTTGTTTCAAAGAGTTCTCCTCATGCAAAATAAATAAAATGGGCTCACCTATTCCTTCAAAAATATTGTGCCAACAAATGGATAATGAAGCTTTTTCACTGTTAACTTTTCAGTGAATGCCCAGAAAGCGAAATGGGTAATTAAATGAACTGGGGTCTGTGGCAAAACCAGAAGGCAGTGTAGATAATATAGCCAGAAATAAGTGAAATTTGGTTGTGTTGAGTTTATATGTGTTTGCTAAAACCATGTCAAGGTGCTGGAGACATAAATGCTTTCTCAAGAAAATTGAAGAGGCAGAATTTACAGACATAGGTGACCCGAAGGTTCATGCTTCATGCATCCTAATTAAGTAAAGCAGTCACTGAAATTGCTTTCTGTCATCTGGATAAGAAGCAATTACACTCACTTCAGGTTGCTGGTTCCGTCAGGGAATCAGGTATTGTGTTTAGCTGACTCTGCTAATCAACTGAGGGTTAATAAATTAATGCCCATACTTGCGAAAATGTAGCATGACAAAGGAGAAACCTCTTAAATGCTTTGAAGGTAGAGACTTTAAAACTCCAATCTGAAATCTTCCATTTCCAGATCATAAAGTTAGGGCTGATGATAATGTTTGTTTTCTTACTACAACTGAAAAAAAATCCCAAAATTGTAAAGAAAAAAAAAAGTCTATGTTTGCATCACCAAGTTGAGTTTCATATGGTGTACAGTAAATTCAGTTACACTAGATTTCTTTATATAACATCCTCTACTTGTCTCTATTTAATAAATTGTACCATATATTTTATGACCTTCACTAGGTGATAAGTTCTTCAAGGATAGTGACTGTGAAATTTTTCTTTGAGAGATCCTTACTACAGCAAGTCCCCAGTAAAAGTTGGATAGAGGAGTACATGTTTTGTTTTATTTTGCTTTATTTTTAATTTAATTAATTTATTTATTTATTTTTGTGAGACAGTCTTGCTCTGTCACCTAGGCTGGAGTGCACTGGCACAGTCTCGGCTCACTGCAACCTCTGCCTCCTGGGTTCAAGAGATTCTCATGCCACAGCCTCCTGAGTAGCTGGGGTTACAGGCATGCACTATCAAGTCTGGCTAATTTTTGTGTTTTTAACAGGGACAGAGTGTTGCCATGTTGGCCAGATTGGTCTCAAACTCCTGGCCTCAAGTGATCTGCCTGCCTTGGCCTCCCAGAAGTGCTGGGATTACAGGCATGAGCCGCCGCACACTGCCAAAGAGTACATTAATTGTGTTTTTATACAATATATGAATGACTAAATTTATACCTTCTAGTGCCTCTTCTTAACATATGTTAAGTCTCTAAAAGGAGCTTGTAGATTGTGGGAGTTGTTGTTATTAGAAGAACTTCTGGGAAGATTGTAAAGTTCGCATCCATTGGTCTTCTCGGTAGTTTCATCTTTCTCTTTTTTTAACAATCTCAACTCTATAAATTGCTGATTACTTGATGAGTGCAATTGGCTGAATGGTTGTCAATAATGCTTTCACTAATTAAGAAAAGGCATTGAACTTAGGGAAGAAAGCTTTTGGAATAATTCTGATTAACTACAAAAAGAGTTGGCCTGTTAAAGGAAAGAACTGAGCTGGAATTTCCAACAGGATGGGATTAGTTACAAACTGCCGCTGTAAACAAGGAATAAGCTCGAGGAAACAGTGTTAAGAGATTCTGTAGGAAAAAAAAAAAAATGTATATTTTGACCATTTTTTAAATGCATGTGTGAGGTAGAACATAAAGTTATTTCTAATTAATTTTTCAGAAATTAAATTTCTAGAATGTATACATATACACATATACATGTATGTATACGTATATACATATATACACATATATACATCACACTGAATGATGTGTTGATAAGCATTCAACAACCCAATAGCTCTCTCTAAAAAAAGTAGTAAAGACCCCTGATTGGTAGCATTGTTGATTTTCATGATGTAAATACTCCCACCATGACTGATTTCAAGCTATCATGATGATGTTACTGAGCACAGAGTTGGGAAGAAATGCACACAGTCAGCTGTCAAACTGAATCGAGCCAGCTCAAGGAAACCACTGCCCACCTCCATCCCCAAATATATCATTTAACTGCTGCACACCCCACCCTTACACCCCTAGATATTAGAGGTATGGGATACCTCTAACATCTCAGATATTGAATCCTATATATCACACATAGAAGTGACCCAAAACCCAGTATAGAATCACCTGAAATTGTATAAATGACATATTCACCTCTCTTTTTTCCCATGTTTCAGTCAACTCAATAGAACAATGAGACTTACCTCTTCTCGGGAATAAGCTCAATTTAAGGAAACATATTCAGTTAGTAAATATTATCAATAAATGTGAACTCCCCACCAATCCTTCTGTCATTTAGCCGATGACCCAGACTTCCTGACCAAGTTGAGTACTGCGTGGGTCTCTACTATCCCAAACAGAGTTGAAATGAAGTTCTCATGGTAGTCAGAGATTGCGGCTTTGAAGTACAGCAGGTCTTCAAATGACATTGTTTCATTCCGTGTCGATTTGTTGTAACATTGACAAAAAAAGGAAATTGATTCCCAGCTGGCGCCACTGTCTATGTGGGGTTTGCACATTCTCTCCATGTTTGCATGGGTTTTCTCTGAGTACTTCAGTTTCTTCCCACATCCCTAAGAAGTGCATGTTAGGTTCATTAGCAAGTCTACACAGTCCCAGTGTGAGTGAGTGTGGGTGTATGTGAATGTGCCCTGTGATGGGATGGCAGCTTGACCACTGTGGGTTCCTGACTTGTGCCCTGAGCTGCTGGGACAGGCTTTGGCCACCCATGACCCTGAGCTGGAATAAGTGAGCTAGAAACTGAGTAAATGAATGCATACAAATTATTATCAAATAAAAATTCATCAAGTATATGATAATCATAGAAATATACAATAAACCATGCAACCCCAAAGCACTCAGCAAGCCTGCCATATTTGTTCTTGTTTTTGAACTGCATGGTAGGAGAAGGTGCAATTCTGACTTTGCAAACATTTATTCTTTTATTTAACCCATCACCACTGTGACCATCATCACTCATTATTCACCAAAACTTGGGTAAATAATCTCTTTCTTGTTTTTATTAATCTTTCTTAAATGTATATATAGTTCACATTTATTTCAATGTCTATTATTAGAAGTGTTTTGAGTCTTTATTTAGAAGTTTGGTGATGTTTTTGTGACCAGAAATATACCATAGGAACTTAACTTATTTCTGTCAATTCACCTGTGGTAAAATTTTTATTTATGTCATCTTGCTTAAACTAAGTTTCCAAGAACTTATCTATGACATTAAGGGAAGAAGTACTGTGCTGGCTTGTGTATATTAAAGGCAGCCGTGTCCCAGGGACCTTGCTCTCAGTATAACTTGCATCTTACTTAGAACACCTTAGTCTGGCTGTTTGACTTTCTGATAGTCTGGGATCCCTTCTCTCTAAGTACCACATTTCCTTTTGCTTTAAGGGCTACAAGCCCCAACCATCTAGCACCTCTTCTTTTTAAATACCACATTTCCTCTTGCTTCAAGGGTTACAAGCCCCAACCCACGTAAGATGGAGAGATGACTTGTCGGTGAACTATCAGATAGGTGCCAAAAGAGTCAGATGGAAATAGAATCTGATTACTTAACTCTGCTTATAATCAATAATTGGCACTAAGTAAAGCAGGGAGTTTTAATCAAGGTAAATGGAACTATGATGAATAGGTAGCTAGCTAAATGGGGTCCAGGAAATAATAGAGTGTAATTCAAAAAGAAAGGTGACATTTAATCCAAATATATAAAATGCGTCTGACAGAAAGGTTACTTCCTTGCAGATTCTAGAAATTCAGTTAATGAATATTTGTTGAGAACCCATGACGGTATGCGTATTCATGTACTACACAAAATAACATACTAAAGGACAGTATTCTGACGCACTAGAAATTGTCTACCTCTAATCAACAAATATATCCCCAAACCTCCCCAATTAAGTTCTTATTGAAACAATTTAAAAGTTAGATGTGCGTTTATTCCCGATGGAATTTTATAATGCAAACTCAATGATTAAGTAATCTAGCATGTCTTTGCGTATTAAGAAATGAAATACCTCACTACTGCAAAATATGTTGGTAAAATGCTGTAACTAACAGTAAGGATCATCACTGAAAAACTGTTATAAAACAGATTTGAAACACACATAGACACACACAACTCAGTGTTTTGGTAGAAAAAATAAATGTATACATTTAGGCTTAAGGTTAATTGGACACAGAAAATCACTTTTTTAACCTATGGGTTCAGATCTTTTTTCATCATGCTCACTTTTATATCATCTCTTGTTAATAAAGTGTTATTACGTGTATGTAGATTTAGAATGACTATCCTCTTATTCTGCTCTTCACTTCTGCAGTGTTTCTGCTTCTTTCTTTTGTCCTATTAGCTTGCTTTACCTCTGCAATATTCAGACTGTATTTCAGCAATATATGAGTCTTAATGGTGGATTTATAACCTGATATTTGCAAATATAACCAGATATTAGTAAATACATGGTGGATGGGTCCCAATATTGTATTATTCCCTCTAGGATAATAGGAAGTGTCAAATTTTAATGGTTTTCAAATTATGATTCATGAAATATATTTTGTGAAAGTATTAGTGACCAAACACATTTAGGGTAGGATTACCCCAATGGCTCCAGCCTTGACCCTGATGTTGAAATTTGTATATATAAGAAGGGAATGTATAAATCTCCCGTGATTTCAGAAGTGGGAAATTCTGTGGTCTTAGTGGAATATAAATTGGCATGATATTTTTTAATATTACTAAAAATATTACAAACAGAAAACACAAAAATAGTAATAGTGGGTATGCTTTCTTAAATATCTACTTTATATCAGGTACCTGGCTTTCTTAAGTATCACTGCCTGCTGATTACTATGCTATATATCTCATCTATAATGCATCCATTCTTGACAGCAACCTGACCGAGGAGTTGTCACCATCTTATTATAAATGAAGAGGTTGATGCTTAGAAAAGTTTAGTGAGAATTATGAGGTAGAACCAATAAATTCAAATTAGGCGAACCATAATTCTGCTGTCTTACTACTGTAGCAATCTGATTTTAAGTACTGAAAGGGCAGATACCATGTTGGGCTCACTCATCGGAGTATGTCTAGCACCTAATAATTTGTTTGGCATTCAATGTATATGTGTGAGTTGAAAGAATGAATGAACATCTTTCCTAAACTCTTGTTAACTATCTTGTTTTCTTCATCTTTAAAGTGAGAATTATTAAAAATGTTAATTTTTCAGACATTTAATGTGACCATATAACTTAATGTGGTTGTAGCATTTTAATTCCACAGTACAAAGCAGTGAGGAGCAGTAGTAGCCCAAGATGTGATCTAGAAAAGGCTTTAAAATATACATAAATGCTGAAATAAAACCCCAGATCCCAAGAGTTCAACAATTCAACGTTTGACTCAAATAATTTTATCGATGACCGATCAATACCCCGAGTAACTTCTTTTCAAATGTCTCATGTCGATATCAGCATAATAAATGCAAGAATTAAAATGAAAGCTCTGGGAGAAAGAGCTTTAAATTCAGTTAGTCTTTGTAGCCCAGGTAAAACTGCCAAATATCGTTGACTAAATCCTAAGTGTGGAATTCATAAATTTGCTTTTACAAATTAATACATTTACTTCTTGTGACCAGGTAGCATAATTGCTGCATTAAATTCCCAAATTAATAACCTTATCTATATATAAAAATAATATTTTATATTCTTAAAATGTCATTTAGCTTCTGATTAGTCAAAGGAAACCTGGCTGTTATTTTAGCAATTTTTTTTTTTTGAATGGGGTCTCACTTCTCACTCTGTTGCCCAGGCTGGTGTACAATGGTGCGATCTTGGCTCACTGCAACCTCCACCTCCCGGATTCAAGCAATTCTCCTGCCTCAGTCTCCCGAGTAGCTGGAATTACAGGCATCTGCCACCATGCCCAGCTAATTTTTGTGTTTTTAGTAGAGATGGGGTTTCACCTTGTTGGCCAGGCTGGTCTCGAACTCCTGACCTCGAGTGATCTGCCCACCTCGGCCTCCCAAAGGGCTGGGAGTACCGGCGTGAGCCACCATGCCTAGTCTGCAATCTTTAAACCTCATTAAAATTTAGGATTGAAATAATTTGCAATGGCAAAATATTTTTAAATAATTTAAACAACTTTCTCTAACTACAAAAGTAGCATATGTTTATTAAGCAAACTTTAGAAAATATAAGCACAAGTAAGAAATGAAATATATCTCCTGAGCCTTAGATAACCATGATGAATATATATTAACATTTGTCTGTGTCTACTTAGAGATCTTACACTTTATTTAAAGGTATGTGAGTCAGTAGAAAGCGAATGTGAATCTGACATTTTGTCTTTATAGAAATCCTGAATATGTGATTTCACTTACTTGGAGCCCTTGAGTAGCTCCTTTTAGCTCAGGGGTCAGTCTGTGTACTGGTACATGACTCAAATAAGAGCAGTCCGCCAAGGCAATGTCATTGCCCTAATTCTATTATGATTTTCCTGTGAAATATTCTTTCCTAAATTCCAGTTATATATTTGTTGTTTGTTATTAATATCTATAATATTGGCACTTGAACCCAAGTCTACATAAGGACCTAGAGTGACTTGATGTAGTTTTTTGCTGAAGGTCTCTCATATTACATCATTATAAATGTTGATTCATAAAGATTTCATAATGCCTGAAGGACTATTCTCAAGAATATATGTACCAAAATATCTATTGATTTTCTCCTTTCTGTCATAAGCTTAGATTGTCTATACATTATCCTGGTATTTCCTTTCCTTTATCATATTTCATGTAACGTTCAAATTTGAGCAAATCTCAAACTTCTTATTGAGAAAAATATATCTTAATTTGGTATTACTTTATTTTTTGGTTATCTTTCAAGATGTAGCTTTTTTACTTCACACTGAATTGAGTACATCTTTGGCACTAGAAATCTGAGCATACACAGGACATATTAAATAATTCCTCCATTTAAGTTATTTTTATTAGTATTTTATCTTTTATTCTCTCTTCATGTCAGTACTTTGGCCTTAGTACGGATTGAGTTCTTTATCTGGAATCCTCAGACACTCAAATATTTTAAGTATTAAGTTTAGGTCTGTGAATTTGGGTAGCAATAAAAATACATCTTTATATGCACTAATTTCTACCTAATATTTAGCAGTTTTTTCAATTATAAAGTAGAGAACAAACTACAATAGTTTTAGGAACATCCATGACTTTGTCATTAATAGAATTCATGGATAATTTCATATTACCTTAAGAGTGTTATAGATATATTAAAATATCATCCATATTTATCTCTACTTTGAATTTATGGTAGTTATTAGGCTTACTACTGGATCTTGATATGTAATATGTTAATAAATCCTTGAATACTTTATTTTGTTGCAAATTTTTGTTTTTAATATTTTCACAACTGTATTTCACTAGAATTGATTTTCTTTGTAAACAGACATAGTTTATGCATAAAACTGCTCTGAGAATAAGATGGTCATTTATCTATTTTAGTATCCCAAAGCTTAGGATAATGTACCAACATACAACAATGTCACAGATGTAAACATTACAAATTTTCTAAGAATAAGACTAGATAACCTTTAAGATCTAATTCAGTAGTTAGATCTTTTAATTTAGGGCACACTATTTTAAAATGCGTACTTCAAGCCATACTGATTTCAACCATTTTTCTTTGATTTATAGATATTGACTATGTTTCCCACTCAGAAATGCCGTAACTTGTTATTACTTAATGTATATTCTTATCTTTTTTAGTACTTCATTCTATTTTTAAAATAGAATAATAGCATGCATAGAGTTTTATAATCTGTTTTTTCTGTTAACAATATATCAGAACAATCCTGCCTTATTAACTTTTTCACATTATCTTAATGGCTAAATAATATTTCACTGTAGAGATGTGTCATACAGAGCCAATATCTCCTAACACTTTGACTTTAAAAATATCTCCTTACTAGTTTCTATACTTTGCTTTTAAAAAATTGACTAGAGAATCTTGAGCTGGATAGAAAATGAACTTCAAAACAAAATGAAAGGATTAAAATGGATAAATAAGAGTCAACAAGGATGATTCTAAATCTGGAAGAGGAAGTTTCCAATTTTTGTTTGTAGATGATGCTAATTTTGCCTAGGGAATGAGTTGCCAGATTAATGTGGATAATTTTTCAAAAAGACCTAGTAAGACATGGAAGATGAGCTTTCATAAGGAAAGGTAGTAAATTTGCAAAAAAGCAATTCTGGAAAGAGAACATTTGGACCTAGAAGTTATCGTTAGCTATTTCTCAAAGTACAGGGTCCTGCAGCCAGAAGTGCTTCTCTTTTCACCCATTTCCACCCCTGCAGACCTGACCATCTTCAGGAAAAGTCCCAGAAAAAAAATGAAAATCTTGTTCTGATTAGATATCCAGTTATTATATGACTGACTGTGTCAGTGGTATGTTTCTGGTTCCTGTACTTCCACAACAAGAATGAAGAATAATGAGGATGTCCAGTGCGGTAACTAAAATGATCAGGGGACAGATGCATGCCTTGATTTGAGGTAAGGACTGAACAAATCCAGGACCTATACAATTTTGAAGGGTATATAAGGTGAAAATGAAGTTATTAGTCAAATTCTGGAATTACAGAACTTGTCTTAAAAGGAGTTTAAGAAATTCCATAAAAATAAATGGTGGAATCACCATACACCACAAGTGATAACCAAATGGAACTGATGATCTCTGAAGGTGATATTTTTGTCCGTCTCACCAAAAGAGGGATTCAAAACAGTTAAGTCTGTGGATGGTGACATTCTAAAGGGATTTCACTAAGGAGAAATAAAAATGGTAAACCTACATATCTAAACTTCTGAAGGTACTGTTGGGGAGGACAACTACTTCCTATGACAAAATATCCTTTAGTGGTGTTAACAGGAGCCACACAATGACCCAGAATCTAGAGTTCTCACCATATGGCTTTTTAAAAAATAAACTTATTTTAGGTTCAAGAGTACATGTGCAGGTTTGTTCTATAGGTAAATTCATGTCATGGAGATTTGTGTGCAGATTATTTTGTCACCCAAGTGCTTAAGCCTAGTACCCAATAGTCATTTTTTCTGCCTCTCTCCATCCCCCAACCCTCCACCCAGTGTGTGGTGTTCCCTCTTTGTGTCCATGTGTTCTCATCATTTAGCTCCCACTTATAAGAGAGCATGTAGTATTTGGTTTTCTCTTCCCTCATTAGTTTGCTAAAGATAGTAGCCTCTAGCTCCATCCATGTTCCTGCAAAGGACGTGATCTAGTTCTTTTTTCTTGGCTGCATAGTATTCTATAGTGTATAGGTATCATATTTTCATTATCCAGTCTTCCACTGATGGGCATTTAGGTTGATACCATGTTTTTGTTATTGTGAATAGTGCTTCAATGAACATGTGTGTGTGTGTGTGTGCTTATGACAGAATGATTTATATTCCTTTGGATATATACCCAGTAATAAGATTGTTATTTCTGTTTTTGTCTCTTTGAGAAATTGTCACACTACTTTTCACAATGGTTGAATTAATTTATACTCCCACCAACAGTGCAAAAGTGTTCCTTTTCTCTGCAACCTCACCAGCACCTGTTATTTCTTGACTTTGCAATAATAACCATTCTGACTGGTATAGGATGGTATCTCATTGTGGTTTTGATTTGCATTTCTCTAGTGATCAGTGATAATGAGCTTTTCTTCATATGCTTGTTGGCCACATGTATGTCTTCTTTTGTAAAGGGTCTGTTCATGCCCTTTGCCCACTTTTTAATGGGGTTGTTTTTTCTTGTAAATTTATGTTTCTTATAGATTCTGGATATTTGACCTTTGTCAGATGCATAGTCTGCAAAAAATTTCTCCCATGCTGTAGATTATCTGTTTGCTCTGTTGATAGTTTCTTTCACTATGCAAAAACTCCTTAGTTTAATTAGATCTGACTTGTCAATTTGCGCTTTTGTTGCAATTGCTTTTGGCATCTTCATCATGAAATATTTACCAGTTCCTTTGTCCAGAATGGTATTGCCTAGGTTGTATTCCAGTCTTTTTAAAGTTTTGGGTTTTACGTATAAGTCTTTAATCCATCTTGAGTTGATTTTTGTGTATGATGTAAAGGAAGGATTCAGTTTCAGTTTTCTGCATATGGCTAGCTAGTTATCCCAGCACTATTTATTGAGTAGGCAGTCCTTTTCCCATTGCTTGTTTTTGTCAGTTTTGTCAAAGATCAGATGGTTGTAGGTGTGACACCTTAATTCTGGCCTTATTTCATTGTACTGGTACAAAAACAGACCCATAGGCCAATGGAACATAGTCAGGGTTAGGATTAGGGTTAGATTTCCAATGGAACATGATCTATGTGCTCTATGTGTCTGTTTTTGTACCAGTACCATGCTATTTTGGTTACTGTAGCCCTGCAGTATAGTTTGAAGTTGTATAGTGTGATGCCTCCTGCTTTGTTCTTTTTGGTTAGGATTGCCTTGGCTATTTGAGCTTTTTGTTTATTTGTTTGTTTGTTTGGTTGGTTCCATATGAATTTTAAAATAGTTTTTTTCTAGTTCTGTGAAGAATGTCATTGGTGGTTTGCTAAGAATAGCACTGAATCTGTAAATTACTTTGGGAAGTATGGCCATTTTAACAATATTGATTCTTCCTATCCATGAGCATGGAATGATTTTAGATTTGTTTGTGTCGTCTCTGATATCTTGGAGCAGTGTTTTGTAATTCTCATTATAGGGATCTTTCACCTCTCTCGTTAGCTGTATTCCTAGGTATTTTATTCTTTTTTGTGGCAATTATGAATGGGATTACCTTCCTAATTTTTCGTAGCTTGGCTGCTGTTGGTGTATAGGAATGCTAGGGATTTTTTGTACAGCGATTTTGTATCCTGAAACTTTGCTGAAGTTGTTTATCTGCTGAAAGAGCTTTTGGCCCGAGACTATGGGGTTTTCTAGATATAGAATTATGTCATCTGCAAACAGGGATAGTTCAACTTCTTCTCTTCCTATATGAATGTCCTTTATTTCTTTATCTTGCCTGATTGCTCTGGCCAGGACTTTCAGTATACTATGTTAAACAGGAGTGGTGAGAGAAGGCATCCTTTTATTGAGCTGGTTTTCAAGGGAAATGCTGATTTTTAGCCACTTAGTATGCTGTTGATTATGGCTTTGTCAAGGAGGCTCTTATTATTTTGAAGTCTATTTCTTCAATGCTTGTTTGTTAGAGTTTTTAACATGAAGGGATGTTGAATTTTATCAAGCCTTTTCTGCATCTATGGAGATGATTATGTGGTTTTTGTCTTTAGTACTGTGTATGTGATGGATCACGTCTAGTGATTTGCATTTGTTGAACCAACCTTGCATCCCAGGCATAAAGCCTGCTTGATTGTGGTAGATAAGCTTTTTGATGTGTTGCTGGATTCAGTTTGCCAGTATTTCGTTGGGGATTTTTACATCAATGTCCATCAAGGGTATTGACCTCAAGTTTTTTTTTTTGTTGTGTCTCTGCCAGATGTTAGTATCAGGATGATGCTGGCCTCATAGAATCAGTTAGGGAGGAGTCCCTCCTTCTCAATTTTTTGGAATAGTTTTGGTAGGAAAGGTACTTGTTCATCTTTGTACATTTACTAGAACTCAGCTGTGCATCCGCATTGTCCAGAGCTTTTTTTGATTGATAGGTCATTTATTACTGATTCAATTTCAGAGCTTGTTACTGGTCTGTTCAGTGTTCAATTTCTTCCTGCTTCAGTGTTGGGAGGGTGTATGTGTCCAGGGATTTATTCATTTCCTCTAGATTTTTTACTTTGTGTGCATAGAGGAATTCATAATAGTCTCTGGTGGCTATTAATATTTCTGTGGGGTCAGTGGTAATGTCCCCTTTGTCATTTCTGACTATATTTATTTGGATCTTCTCTCTTTCCTTCTTTATTAGTTTAACTAGTAGTCTATCTCACTATTTTTTTTAAAAAAAAGAGCTCCTGGCTTCTTTAATCTTTTGAATGGTTTTTCGTGTCTTAGTCTCTTTCAGTTCAGCTTTGATTATGATTATTTTTGTATTCTGCTAGTTTTTGAGTTGGTTTGCTCCTGATTCTCTAGTTCTTTGGTTGTGGTGGTAGGTTGTTAATCTGAGATTTTTCTGACTCTTTAATGTGGGTGTTTAGTGTTATAAATTTCCCTCTAAACGCTGCCTTAGCTATTTCCCAGAGATTCTAGTATGATGTATCTTTGTTCTCATTAGTTTCAAAGGACTTCTTGTTTACTACCTTAATTTCATAATTAACCAAAAAGTATTTTTTTGTGCTGTGATCAAAGAGTGGTTGGTATAATTTCAATTCTTTTGCATTTGCTGAACATTGTTTTATGTCCGATTGTGTGGTCAATTTTAGAATATATGCCATGTGGCAATGAGAAGAATGTATATTCTGTTGTTTCAGAATAGAGAGTTCTGTAGATGTCTATCTGGTCTATTTGGTTTAGTGTTGAGCTCACATCCTGAATACTTTTGTTAATTTTCTCACTTAATGATCTGTATAACACTCTCAGTGGGGTGTTGAAGTCTCTCTTCCAAGGTGTCAAGAACTGGCTTTATGAATCTGGGTGCTCATGTGGTGGGTGCATATAAATTTAGAATAGTTAGGTCTTCTTCCTGCATTGAACCCTTTACCATTATGTAATGCCCTTTTTAATCTTTTTTGATCTTTGTTGGTTTAAAGTCTGTTTTATCTGAAGTAAGGATTGTAACTCCTGCTTTTTTGTTGTTGTTTTTCATTTTTCGGTAGATTTTTCATGATCCCTTTCTTTTGAGTCTGTGTGTGTCATTGCATTTAAGATGGGTCTCTTGAAGATAGCATATCACTCAGTTTTGGTTATTTATATAACTTGCTGCTCTGTGCCATTTAATTGGGGCATTTAGCCCATTTGCATTCAAGGTTAGTATTGATACATGTGGATTTGATCATGTCAGCATGCTGCTAGCAGTTTGTTATGCTAATTTATTTGTGTGGTTGCTTTAGAGTATCACTGATCTGCATATGTAAGTGTGTTTTTGTAGTTGTTGGTTACAATCTTTTCTTTCTGTATTTAGTGCTGCTTTCAGGGGCTCTTATAAGGCAGGTCTGGTGGTATGGAATTCCCTCAGCATTTGCTTGTCTGAAAAGGGTCTTATTTTTCTCCTTCACTTATAAAGCTTACTTTGACAGAATGTGACATTCTTGGTTGGAACTTCTTTTCTTTAAGAATGTTTAATATAGGCCCCCAATCTCTTCTGGCTTGTAGGGTTTTTGATAAGATGCCTTCTAAGATGTCTATAAGAATCTAATAGACTTCCCTATGTAGGTGACCTGTCCTTTCTCTCTAGCTGCCTTTAACATTTTTTCTTTCATTTCTACCTTGGAGAATCTGGTGATTATATGCCTTGGCGATGATCCTCTTGTGACATGTTTCGCAGAAGTTTTCTACATTTCCTGAATTTGAATGTTGGCCTCTCTAGCTAGGTTGGGGAAGTTTTCATGGCTGAAATTCTGATATATCTTTTCCAAGTTGCTTCCATTCTCTCCATCTCTTTCAGGGATTCCAGTGATTCATAGATTCGGTTTCCTTATATAATCCCATATTTCTCAGAGTTTTTGTTTATTTCTTTTCATTCTTTCTTCTTTCTTCTTGTCTGTCTTATTTCCAAAAGCTAGTCTTCAAGGCTCTGAGATTCTTTCCTCAGCTTGGTCTATTCTGCTGCTAATACTTGCAATTTCATTATGAAATTCTTATACAATGTCTTTCAGCTCTGTCGGGTTGATTATGTTGATTTTGATCCTGGTTACCTTGTCTTTGTCAGCTCCTGTATCATTTTATTGTGATTCTTAGCTTCCTTACATTGGATTTCAGTATTCTCCTGAATCTCAATTATCTTCATTCCTATCCATATTCTGAGTTCTATTTCTGTCATTTCATCTGTCTCAGCCCAGTTAAGAACCCTTGCTGGAGAACTAGTGTGTTTGTTTGGAGAAAAGAAGACACTCTGGCTTTTTGAGTTATCACAGTTCTTGTGGTGGTTCTTTCTTTTCTTTGTAGGCAGATGTTCCTTCAATCTTTGAAGCTGCTGTCCTTTGGATGGATTTTTTTTTCTTTTACCCTAGTCCATGACCTTGGGGGTTTGACTATGGTATAAGGTGATCATTGGACTAGCTTCACTACGAGAAGATTTGAGGGGCCCAAGGCTCAGCTCAAGGCTCCTAGACAGTATGCTCTAACTCTAGGGGACTGATATTGGGCCCTGGCTTTGTTATCTAGCTCCTTCAGGTTAGGAACCTCCTGGCTGGAGAGGCTGAGGTGCTCCCAGACTGCTGGTCACAACACTCTGATAGTTGGTGGCAGCCAAAGTACTTCATAGGATGGTGGCTGCAGGATCTATCCTTGTTTGCATGTGCCACAAGCAGTGGCAGCGGCAGTGCAGCAGGGTGCATGCTCAGCAGCTGCAGCAGGGTGCTAGTAGGTGCCAGGGCCCCGGCCACCATGCAGCATCTGTGGTGGCAGTACAACTTGAGGGGCCAGCGTCCCCTGACAGCAACTATGTGTGTGTGTTTGTGCCAGTGGTGGTGTTAGAACAATGGTGGGACACTGATGGGCACAGGATTATGTGCTTCCTCCGTGCACACTCACACTGGCAGTGGTGGCCACTTAGGGCGCGGGGGAGTCCACTGTTTTCTTTGCACCAGTGTCAGTGTCAGCACAGGGGCAGAGCACCGGAGGGGGCAGGGCTGGTGGGCTTCATGCCCACCAGTGCTCCCATGGCAATGGCTATGAGGTGAGAGGAGGAGTGGTGGAGTTCATTTACGCCCAGCAGTGGCACGGCAGAGTGCACACGCACATACATGATGGCAGGGAAGGGAAGGAAGAGCTCCTCTGCAAACACATCTGCCTGGAAAACAATGTGGTGGTGGCCATAGGCAAGTGTGTGAAGGCCAAGTGGCACAGGGAGGCTGCAGAGGGCATGGGCAGGTTGGTGCGTGTTCATGGGGGCTGCTCTGCTGGAGCACTCTGCTGGTCAAGCATGGTCTGCCAGCACAGGAGCTATGATGTGGGCCCCCAGGAGGTACCAGGTGGCTGCCCTGCATGCGGGTGCAGCCAGGCTGGGGTCCTGGGAGAGGCCAGCAGATAGAGGGGCACTCAAGTCAGACCCGCCCCATCTGATGGGCAAGACTGCCCTGCAGAGTGCAGGACCGACAGATCCCCTAGGGCTAAAGTCTCCTATGGGAGCAAGTTGTGCCTAGGGGAATGGGCACTCCTGGCCATGCTCCGCTATAGATACTCCCACACCAAAACTTCTGGGCTCTGCACTGGCTGCAGTTCTGCCCCTACCACTTCTCTAGACAGCTTTCCCTGCCAGTTCAAGTATCCATGGCGGATTAGAGGTCTCCTCCTGCTGGGATTCCAGAGGCCCATGGTGAGAGCAGGTTGCTCCTTGCCTGTTCAACTCACCCCTTCCGCAGGAGTCATTGGGGACCAGCAATGAGTTTCAGTTCCCAGCAGCCTCCCTCTTCAGCCCAGCATCTATGTCTTCCCTTCATCTGCTCTCAATGTCTTCCCTCTGAGTGCACAAGTCTTCCTGGTGTCCTGTTCCCTCAGTGGGAGATGTTCCTCCTTGCTGTGTTTAGTTGGACATCTTGGAGCAGGGTCTTAGGAATGGGGCCCAGGCTCAAGACTGCTCTCTACCATCTTAGAAGCAGGGAAAAAATCCAAACTCATTTTCTCTGTTCGATGCAAGCTGAAATTCCAGAACAGGGTTACCTGCCCTCCATCTTACTTTTTGTTTCTGTGCACTGCATATTGTGTATATTGTACCCACAGTGATGGCTGCTAAGTCAGTGCTTGTCTTTATTCATAAGAAATATACAGCATTACAGAAATGGTATTTTCCCTAGGAGAGATCATATTACAGTTCATTCTGAAGTATGAGTCTTACATATTTCATGCCCGTAAGTTCAAGAAAATTACTTCTTTTCCATGAATCATGTGTTCCTTGCCAGTGAAGCTCAGGCTCTCACACAGCGGAGTTCTTCACAGCTGTTGTTATATGGACTTCAGGGCTACTTCAGTAGCTAACTACTTCTGCCCCACTCGGAGAAACAGAACAAGTCTGTAGATGTTTTAGAGCTGACAACATCTGTCTAGATTATTACTATCTGTCAATCTTCATTACTGAAGAGAATTGCAAAATAAGATGAAATTTAATCAAGGAGGCTAGAAAATGATTATTATAGCTTCTATTTGGGGAATGAGTATTGCATTACCTATGGTACATTTTTGCTTTGGTAAGGAATATATGCATTGCCAAAGGGGTGAAGAAACTACAGAGTCATTACTAAATTGTGTTTGAGTCACATTACAATGGTATGTTGTAAATCAAGGCTACAAAGAGACAGGGTTCAGTGAGAGGTACTGGTGAACTAGTTTCCCTCTCCAAGCAGCACTGTGTGTACCTGGATGGGTAAGCAGCCACCTACATAATACTGTGCTCCTTTCCCTTCTTTCAAACAGCTTTAGAAATCAGAAATACAGAGGATCAAGTCCTCCAGACACTGTGGGATGATTTCAGATGGTCAAAGCATCAAAACACAATAAATAACAAGGAAAAAATAGGAAACTTATCGTTATGCTGTCATCTCTGATAAATGAGCTGCTGGCAGATAACACAGTTGGCTGAGACTGACTGAATGCCAAGAACTTTTCTAAGCTTTTCATAGGCATTGACTTATTTAACCCTCCTAACAAAACCCTGGGTGATTCATGTATTAGGAAGACCTGAGGCATAGAGAAGTTTCGATAACTTGCCCAAAGTCATACTGCTAAGAGTAAACAGAGTTGATGTTGAATCTCAGCAAGTCAGTTTTGGAGCTTACACTCATAACAATTATACTCTACCTCGTATTTTGGGTAGTGATGTATTCTGCTCAAGAAGACATCATGGTATACCTAGCCTGGATTTTTATCCCTGTTTAAGTAAAAGTTTGTTAACGCCTCCTTCAAATCTCCCTTTGCCTCACCTAGTATTACTCATACCTCTCTGATCTACTTTATTATTTGTGTCTACTTTATTATTTCTTTTCCAGATCCTGATAATGACTCAGTTCTTGATACTTTGCCCCTCTGTCCCAATGTGTGTGCATGGATATATATACACACACACACACACACACACATACATATACATGTATATATGCACATACATATCTTTTTTCAAATTTGAGAAGATATTTTGTTTTTATGTTTTTTAATATTTTTTAACTAATTGTACATTTACATACAGTTGTAATAAATAATATGAAAAGATCTCGTATATCTTTTCCCTGATTTCCCCCAATGATACATTTTACATCTTGAAAAATCATGTATAATTTCACAACCAGGACATTGACATTATACAATCCACCACTCTCATTCATATTTCCCAAGTTTTACTTACATTCACTTGTGTGTGTATTTAGTTTTATACAATTTTATCGTGTGTATGTTCATGTAACCACACCACAGTCAAGAAGCAGAGGAGTTCCATCCCCACAAGGACCTTTTGGGCCACCCTTTTTATAACTATGCCTTCTCTGCCTCCTGCATCTCCCCTTCCCTACCCCTAAGCCCTAGTGGCCACTAATCTGTTCTCCATTTCTAAAGTTTTATCTTTCCCAATGTTTAATATAAATGGAGTCATACAGAATGTAATCTTTTGAGTTTGACTTTTTTTTTTTTTACTCAGCATCATCCGCTGGAGACATTTCCAAGTTGCTGCATACATCAAAATTTTTTCTCTTTTGAATTGCAGAGTTGGCTTACCACTCCACCTGTTGAAGGACATCTAGTTTGTTTCCACTTTGGGGCTTTTATGAATACAATTTCCATGAATATTCATGCACAGGTTTTTGTGGGTGAACTTGTTTTCATTTCTCTAGGATAAGGACATAGTAATGCAATTGTTAGTCTATATCATAACTGACATTTTAGTTCTATGAGACATTGCCAAACTATTTTCCAGAGTAACTACACACTTTTATATTCCCAGCTGCAATGAATCCAGCTTTTTCTCCATCCTCGCTAGCATTTAATATTATTGCTATTATTTATTTTCGCCATCCTGACAGATGTGTAGTGACAGCTCATTGTGGTTTTAATTTGCATTTCCCTGATGGCGACTTACGTTGAACATCTTTTCATGTGCTTATCTGCTACCTCTATTTATTCTTTAGTAAAATGTCTGTGTCTTTGCAGATTTTCCAATTGGATTGTTTATTTTTTTTAGTTGGTGGTTTTGAGGGTTCTTTATATATTCTAGGTAAACAGTTATTTGTCATATATGTGGCTTGCAAATATTTTTACCATGTCTGCTTTATAGCTTCTTCACATGGTTTTTTTTTTAAAGAAAAAAATATGTGCTTTTGATAAGATTCAATTGATCAATTTTTTCTTTTATGGGTTATGCTTTTGGTGTCAAGGCTAGAATTCTTTGCTTATCCCAAGACCTCAAAGATTTCTCTCATCTTTCTCTAAAACTTTTATAGTTTTAAATTTTACATATTTATCTGTAATCCATTTTATTTTGTTTATTTTTTTATTATACTTTAAGTTCTGGGATACATGAGCAGAAGGTATAGGTATGTTACATAGGTGTGTATGTTACTTGTGCCATGGTAGTTTGCGGCACCATTTTTAGTTTATTATGCTGCACCATGTCTAATTATTTTATTTTGTTTATGATTTTTGAGACAGAGTCTTGCTCGGTCACACAGGTCAGTGTGCAATGGCGACATCATGGCTCACTGTAGCCTCAAACTCCTGGGCCCAAAAAATGCTCCCACCTCTGTCTCCTGAGTAGCTGGGACTGCAGGCACTGGCCACCACACCTGGCTAATTGTAAAAGTTGTTTTTGTAGAGAGTCTTGCTGTGTTTCCCGGGCTGGTCTCTAATTCCTAGCCTCAAGTGATCCTTCCACCTTAGCCTCCCAAAGTGCTAGGATTGCAGGTGTGAGCCACCATGACTGGCTGTGATGTATTTTAAGTTACATTTTTGTATGATACTTGAGGTTTAGGTTGAAGTTCACATATTTATTTTCTTACAGATGTCCTATTACTCTAGCATCATTTCATGAAAAAGCTATCACTCCTCCAATGAATTGCTTTTGCACCTTTCTCAAAAATTGATTAGACATATTTGTGTAGGTCTATTTCTGGGTTCTTTCTTCTGTTCCATTAATCCATATGTGTATCAATCTCTGCTGACACCATATTTTCATGATTAATGTAGCTATATAGTAAGACTTGCTAGTGGGTAGGATGAATCCTCCCACTTAAATCTTTTTCAAGTTTGCTTTTGCTGCTTTGAAACCTGTACCTTTCTATCCTATAGATTTTTAATTTATAATAAAAAGCAACAGCCTTGGCCCCAGTCACCATCTTCATTCCAACCTCCTGTAAACAACACCTTTTACTTGTTTGCATTTTAGTTTCTTTTGTTTTTTGCCTACTTATCTCTCAATGATATATTGCTACCTCTTGGTTTATCAACTTTGAATATTATGCATTTACATTCTGCTATGATATGTAAGGTCTTACTGAAATCAGTTCATCCCAGTTCCTTCTCCTGCCTTCCCCTCTGGTTAAACTGTGATTTCCAGTTTGTTCACTGGTCACCTGTGCACCTTCAAGGAATCCTGGAAGCTTCATCGCTTGATATCTTGACTTTGTATGACATTATTGCTTTCCTCAATCTGACCTAAAATATTTTGTCTTATACCTGGTCAAGCTTTTCAACATTTATATTGTTTCATAATGAAAATTGTCTTGTTTATTTACAGTTTGATTTTAAAAGTTGAAAGTCAGTAGACATTACTAGATTTTTAAAATTGAAAATATCTAATTACCCATTTCCCTAGTGTGCTAAGTAACAATCCCTTGTCTGTTTCAATACAAAGGTTCCTAACAACAAGTTAAAATCGATTATCCCCATGAATTGCTCAAAATTATGTCACATTTCAGATTACTTCACACTTGAATTAACACACTTTTTATTGAGTTATAAATTCTCAGTATTTTCAGATTTTTTTAGTGAAGTGCACGCAAGCTTAAAAAGCACAAATTACATCTGCACAGCTTAATAAGTTTTCACAATAAATAAAACAATACCAGCACCTCCCAAAATCTCGTACGCACTACCTCAGTCACCACTTGCTCTTTCCCAAAGGTAACCATTATTCTGACTTCAAACACTATATATTTGTTTTACCTGGTTATGAAATTTATATAAATTGAGAGATACAATATTAGTCTTTTGGTCTGGATTAATTTACTTAACATTAGGTTAGTGAAAGCCAATCATATAGTTGCATTCAGCAGTAATTCTTTCATTTTTGTTGTTGTTGCAAAGTAGCCTTTTGTGTTAAAATAACACAATGTTTTATTCAAACTCTGATGGCTATTTGTGTGTTTTTTACCAGTTAGGTTATTGTGAATATATTGCTGTAAACTTTCTTATACCTCTATTTGAGTACACAGGTATAAACTTCCCTTTGGGCATATGCTAGAAGTGCAATTACTGTGCAAATTACTATAGACTTTGAGTATTTTCAAGTTTAGTAGATACTATTGAACAATATTCCTAAGTTTTCCTGTTCTATAGTCTCACCAAAGTGTATGAGAATTCCACTTGATCAGTTAACTCACCAAAACTTGGTCTGGGCAGTTGTTTTAATTTTAGCCAGTTTGAAAATAGATTTTTTTTTAAATCTCATTGTGGGTTTAATTTGCATTTTCCTGATGACTAATGAGATTGAATACATTTTCATATGTTTTTTTCCAGCTAGTTCTTTGTATATTCTGGATGTAAATTCATTTACTGGTTATGTGTTTTGCAAAAAAATAATCCAGTTCTTTGTGTTTCTGTTTTCTTAAAACTGTCTAGGTGAGCAGATTTTTGTTTGTTTGTTTGTTTCAGGACAGGGTCTTGCTCTGTCACCTAGGCTGAGTGCCGTGGCACAGACGTGGTTCACTATAGCCTCAACCTCCTGGGCTCAAGCGATCTAGCTGTCCAGCTTCTTGTATATAGCTGGGACCACAGATGTGTACCACCATGCATGGTTAATTTTATTTCATTTTATTTTTATTTTTTGTAGAGACAAGGTCTCATTTTCTTGCCCAGGCTAGTCTCGAACTTCTGGGTTCAAGTGATCCTCCCACCTCAGCCTCCCGAAGTGCTGGGATTACAGGCAGACATTCTTAATGTTGTCCAGTGTATCAACTTTTCTCTTTTGGCTTGGTTTTTTCTTTTTCACCCCCATTTAAAACATATCTTACTCTCCCAAGGTTATAGAAATATTGTCTAATGTTTTCACCTAGAAGCTTAATTGTTTTGCCTTTTATATTTAGATCAAAGACCACCTGAAATTAATTATGGATAGTGTGAAGTAGTAATCAAAATATATTTTTCCCATGTGGGTATCCAGCCAATTTGGTTCTATTTCTTAAAAATAGTATCCCTTCCCTACAGTTCTACAGTGAAACTTTAGTCATAAAGCAAGTTTCCATATATGTATGGGTCTATTTCTGAACCCTCTATTCTGTTGCATTGTTCTATTTGCACCAACACACTCTAGCTTTATATGAATGCTTGAAATATGGTTGTGTAAGCATTCCAGTTTATCATTGTTTTGGCTATTTGTGGGCCTTTAAATTTTCATTTAAGTTCTGGAATCAGATTGACAATTTGTAAAAATCCTCCTGAGATTGGGATTCTGATTGCATTGAATCTACAGGTCAATTTGCAGAGATTTGGCATCATTACAATATCAATATTCCAATCTATGAATGTAGTATATATTCCCCCCAATTATTTAAGTCTTTAAAAATCTCCTCTCAATATTTTTGTATTTTTCTGGGTACCTCTATGGCTTTTGTTAAAATTTTTATTAGGCATTTAAAAATGTTTGATGCAAGGAGGAACTTTAAAAATGTTACTCAGTAATTGATGATATACAGAAATAAAGTGATTTTTATTTATTGACCTTTTAGATAATGACCTTAGTAAATTAATGTATTAATTTTTGTAATTTATTTAGGGTCCTTTTGTACTGCTACAATTCTTTTCTATATTTAGTCGTATAACAGATTTATTAGTTCCTTTCTAATATTCTTTTTATTTTATTTTATTTTATTATTGCACTGACCAGGACCTCCAATAAATATTGAACAAAAGTGGTGATAACAAGCATCTCTTATCTTTTTCCAGGTCTCCAGAGGAAAACTTTTAATATTTACTATTAAAGATAATATTTGCTGTAGGGTTTAGTTGTTTGTTTTGTAGATAAACTTTATCATTTGAAAGAAATTTTCTCTTATTCCTGGTTGTTTATATGCATTTTTGACATAAGCATATTAATATTATCATCCTCATCATTTATTTTAGTTAATGTGGTGAATTAATATAATTTTGAATATTAAACCATTCTTACACTCCTTAAATGAACCAGACTTGATTATAATGTACTATTCTTTTTATATATCACTGAGCTTTATTTACTTTATTTTGTTTAGGATGTTTTACCTAAGATTTTAAGATATTGGCTTGTAATTTATCTTCTCATAAAGTTCTTGTCGGATTTAATATCAAGGTTTGCTGGCTTCATAGTGACTTGGGACATGTTCTCCCTTTTTCTGTCCTCTAAAGTATTTGGTTAAGTTTGGTATTATATTTTCCTTAAATTTGGGGAAGAAATTCTATCTAGGCCTAGAGGTTTCTTTATCACATTTTAAATTATGGCTGAAATTTCTTAAAAAAGTATAGGATTTTCATATTTTACTGTTGTTAATTTTGTTACCTTTGTTGAGTGTTATTTTTCTAAGGATTTTCCCTTTGCATCTGAGTTTTTAAGTTATTGGCATACAAATAATTATAAAATCTATTTTTAATGTCTGCTGGCTATATGGCAATGACCATTTTTACATTTACAATATCGGTTTTTTGTGACTTTTCTGTTTTTCTAATCAGTCCTGCTGGGATTTTATCAGTTTCATTAGTCTTTTCTAAAAACCACCTTTTGCCTCTTTCATTCTATTGCGTCTATTTGTTTACTTCATTAATGTTTACTTTTATCTTCATTATTTCCTTTTTTCTTTTGATTTAACTTTTTCCCCCTAGCTTCTTGAGATAGATCTTGGAGTATTGATTTCCAGGCATTTTTTTGCTTTTCTAATGTATTCAACCAAAGCTATAAATTTTCTCTGAAAGTACAGCTTTAGAGATATTCTTCAAGTTGTATTTTCATTACAATTCATTCTGAAACACTTTTTAACTTTCATTTTGATTTTATATTTGAACAATGGGCTATTTAGAAATATATTTTTCAGATCTTAAACAGCAGGGGATTATTCAGTTATCATTTTGTTATTTAAAGTCCTTGCTAGTTACTCTGTGATCATAACATTTACATGATTTTATGTTGAAAAATTCATTTAGATTTGTTTTATGGCCCCGAATATGAAATATTTTGGCAAGTATTATTTTTTACTTGGAAAGAACATATATGCAACCATTGTTGGGCATAAAGTTCTATGTATGTCAGTTAGGCCAAGTCTGTTACTTATTTTTTATGTTTTTTGTGACATTTTTCCTACGTATTCTATCAGTTTTGAAAAAGGTGTATTATGTATTGTGATGATTATTATGGAATTTCTATCTTTTATTGGGTCTACCAATTTTTGCTTTATAAATTTTAAGATTAATTATGTGCACATTAATTTTCTTATGTGAATTGGCCTTTTGTTATTAAATAACCTTATTTATTTGTAACAATGTTTCTTGCCTTAAATCCTATTTTGTCTGATACTAGCATGTCTTTCTTTGCTTCATATTTATATGGAATATATTTTCCATCTTTCTATTTTAAACATTTTACATCCTTATATTTACTATGTGTGTCTTATAATCAGCATATAGTCATTTTTTAGTTTTGTGGGGGATTTTCAGTTTTCTTATTTGTTTTTACCATCCATCATACCAATATTAGTCTTTTAATTTTTGTCCATTTATATTTTATGTAATTATTTGTGTATTTTGGTTCAAATACGCCATCATAGTATTGTTTTTTGTTCATTCTATATCTTTTAAGTTCCTTTTTCTCACCTTTCTTGCCCTCTTTTATTTAAAAGGTTAATCAGTTTCTCCAAAGAGATCAGAAAACTGAGCAAAGCAGAAATATATCATGGTTGTCCTACACATGTCTTCTTGGGAACATTTTGGAAAGTTTCTCTGATGAATTTATGTAAGAAGTAGACTAGCTGAGCTTGTTACATGCAGTAAATGTGAAAATATTTTTGAGAGCATGTAGCACATATCTGGCACATAATACAATGTCTGCTCAATTGGTTAAATCTGAATCTTATATTTATAACTTTGTAGTATAAATACAAGCACAAAAAGTCATGTTCTGTAGTAAGATACCACTTTCTACATATTAGATGTCTATTTAAAAAATAAAAACAGAAAATAACAAGTGTTGGTGAATATATAGATAAATTGGAACACTTGTACACTGTTGGTGGAAATATAAAATGATGTAACCACTGTAGAAAAGAGAGTGTGTTCCTCAAAAAATTAAAAATAGAATTACCAATTCCACTTCTGGGTATATACTAAAAAGAATTGAAAACAGGAAAAGAAATTGTATCATAATCTTCATAGCAATATTATTCACAATAGCCAAGAGATGGAATCAACCCAAGTGTCCATGGGCAGATAAATGGATACACAAAATGTGGAATATACACACAATGGAATATTATTCAGCATTAAAAAGGAAAGAAATTCTGACATATGTTATAACATGGATGGATCTCAAAGATGTTATGTTAAGTAAATTAAGTCAGTCATGAAAGGACAAATTGTATATGGTTCCACTTATATGAGAATCATCAAACTTGACAGAAAGTAAGATAGTGGTTGCCAGCATCCGGGAGTGGGGAGGGAGGAATGAGGACTTACTGTTGGATACATTATTTTACTTCAGGAGATGAAAAACGTTCTGGAAATGGATTTTTGTGATGGTTGCACAATAATGTCAATGTACTTAATACCAGCAAACTGTACACTTAAATATGGTTAAAATGGCTAACATTACATTATATATATACACACACACACACAACACACTTGTATAATCACAACTTTTTAAAGGATTTCAATGAGATCTGTAGTACATTCAAGTTTGGTAATATCTTCAGAATTTTTTTTTTTTTTTTTTGAGAGGGAGTCTTGCTCTGTCTTCCAGCCTGGAGTGCAGTGGCGTGATCTTGGCTCACTGCAACCTCTGTCTCCTGGGTTCAAGAGATTCTCCTGCTCAGCCTCCCAAGTAGCTGTGACTACAGGCACACACCAGCACAACCAGCTAATTTTTGTATTTTCAGTAGAGGTGAAGTTTTAGCATGTTGAACAGGATGGTCTCAATCTCTTGACCTCGTGATTCACCCGCCTCGGCCTCCCAAAGTGCTGGGATTACAGGTGTGAGTCAATGCTCCCGGCCTATAATTTTTTTTTTACCTCTCTTGTGAATTATTATTATTAGACTAAAGGAAACCCTGTCAAGGGAACAACCCAATACCTGATCCTCAGTGTGACACATAAATATTCCATTCAAAACAAAAATCTATCCAAAATCTTTAATGAATAAAATTATTTAAAAAGTCTGGTTCATTGAGTTTATTTTCATTTACCCTCTTATAAAAAAGAACGTTTTGGATTATCAATTGAGAACACAGAATGAATATGAGAGAACCCAATTAATAAAATTCAGAGTGAAATGATAAGGGAAACCCTCTTAATGTCATCAAAACAGAATAATTCTTCTAAGTACAGCAGTTTATAACCACTTGAATAAATGCATTTATGCCATTACTTGCTTATAGCTCATTCTTCAGTTAATATAGAATGATTTTTATCTTGTCCAAACCATTAGTTCCATCAGAGTTCCATGACTTGAAATAAATCTTGTTATCTGGAACATGGGAAATTATTCCAACCCTTGGCTGAAGTGTTAATTATAATTCACTGCTTAGCATTTCAGCCTCCACAGTGGCATTACCTACAACTAATAGGAAGATAGAAAAGTCTCTTTTGAGTAGCTACCAAGGTACAAGGTGTAGGTGCTTAGTGTCTCAACATTTATGAGAAGTTGTCAAAGTGACAAAACTGAGAGCATTCAACTGAAGGACCAATCTGCATGCAAGTTGAGTCTTAAATGTACAATATTTTTAAATAGAGTGAGTCAATATTTAAAACAGTAGTCCATTTATGGTTCAGGTACCAAATGCAACAGGAGAGTTGGCCCATCTGACTCATGTTAGTCTGAGAAAATGTAACTGGAAAGAATAATACTTATCTCATTATTTTTTTAAAGAATTGGCCAGGTGCATAAGGGCATTATAAAAGGCATTAGTGCAAAGAAAAATACTGGGAAAAAGGAAACTTTCTTAAATAACAAAATAAGTAAAAGAAAAAAGAAAGCTGATTATATTGAGAAAGAAACATGGTAAATTACAAATTACCAATAAGTATAGCATAAAATAATATCACAAAGTCGAGACAAAACATGTAAGCTATACCCATAAATGTAAATGAATTAAACTCACAAATTATAGAGGAAAAAAGATTTTCATATTAGCTCACAGTACAAAACCCAATTCAATGTTGTATACAACATATGTCTAAAAGTGATTCCAAAGGCTAAAAATAAATATGTAGAAGTATACCAGGCAATTCCAAGTCATAGGGAATCAGCAATTGCCATCCTGATATTAGTCAATGTAGAATTCAGGGCCCAAATGAAACAGAGAAGGAAGCTTTATAATGCTAAAGGCCACAATATACAGTGAAGGCACTTAGTAATTAATGTCTATCAAAAAGTAAGCCACTTTGTAAAGCAGAAATTCAGAGAGATGTAAGAAGAAGTAGAAATGTTAATGATAGGAGGTTCTCCACTCTCAGAGCCAAACAGGTCAAACTGATAAAAAAAGTTCTATATAACATAACAACGTGGACTTTTTTGTATATAAAAGTTTGTACCACAATAATAGGACATTCATAAAAATAATCATGTATTAGGTTACATATTAGGTCATGACACTCTGAGAAATAAAGTGGAAAAATGCAAAAATATAATAAATACTAATATTTTCTGATTACAATTCATAGAACAAGGAATAACACTAAAAATGCCCCACTTGGAAACTTAAAATATAAAACTCACTGTTAAATTACTCTTGAAATAATAATTATAAACAAAATTTCAGAATTTTTACAAAATAATGATGTTAAAAACACTATCAGAATCTGTTAATATAGCTGAAGCAGTGATTGAGGAAGAGTTTAGAACCTCCAAAACTTGTGCCAGTAAAAAAAAATTATAAATAATTGAACAAATTCCCAACCCTAAAACACTCTGTGAGGGGGTTGGGAATAAATCAAAAGAAAGCAGAAGGGAGAAAATAATAACTATAAAAACAGGAATGAATATGGCAGAAAATAGAACAGTAGAATTAAGAAATAAGTGAAAAGCCAGTTCTTAAAAATATAGGTCATCAGTTAGGCAAATCATTGTCAAAGCTAATTAAGGGGAAAATGTATATGTTTGTGGGGGAAATTACAAATGTACAAAACAAGAGATGGCAATGGATAAATGCCAAGGAATAATGAAAATTTAAAAATCATTAAAGCCACTTTATACTACTCTATGCAAATAAACTTTAAAATCTAACTGAAATGGGTAATTTCTTAGGATAATACAATTTATCAAAATTGACCTTAAGAGATAAAAGACTTAAATCACTTTCCACAGAGATGGTTATCAAAGAACTATGTCAGATAGTCTCATGCATAAATACTACCAAACCTTCAAAGACTTGATCATCCCTAATGTACAAAAATCGTTTCACAGCATAGAAATACAAAAAAAACCAAAAGCTTCCAAAATATTCTTATGAAATAAGCATGGCATTGATTACTAAATATTATAAAGAGACCACAAAAAAGAAAACATTAACCTGGTGTCATATATGGATGTAACTGTAAAAATAAAATCTAACACCACATCCAAAAACATGACTAAGAAACATCTATTCTAGAAATGCAAGGATGGTTCAATAACAGGAAATCCACCAGTATAATTTACTATAGTTATAAATCTAAGGACGAAAATCATATTATCTCCAAAGAAAAAAATGCATTTAATAAAATTTACCACCCATTCCTTATTTAAAAACAAAATAGGAATTAATGAATCCTTCCTTAACTCTCTATCTCTCATATGTAGACCTATGTGTGCGTGTGTAGCATCTGTACAAATATGTGTGTATGTATACATATCTATATCAGTGTGTCTGTGTCTCCAAATACCAGTATCAGTGAAGAAACACAAAGTATTCACATTAAGATTGGGAAAAAGGCAAGAATGGCCAGTATCTTACTATCATTTAATACTGTGTTGGATGTATTAGCCAATGAGGTCAAACAAGAGCAATGTACTAAAGAAATCTGGAAAGAAATAAAATTGTCTGTATTGATTGATAACATATCTACAAAATCTTAGAGACTCAATAAAGAAACCAACACCATAAAAATTTCAGTGTAATATTAGAATATAAAATAAATGTATAAAAAGTATTAGCTTTCATGGGTATAAAACAAAAGGAATTAAAAGGAATAATATGATAAAATTTCATGTCATGAAATGTGTCAGCTCTGTATGAGGAAAACTTTAAAGCACTTTTCATAAAAGACACAAAAATAGAAGTGAACAAATTAATATATAAATGTAATAATTTCCTAATAAATACATTAAATTTTATTCTTCCTGGACATAAACAAGTTGACTGTAAAGTTCACATGGAAAAATAAACATCTGATAATAGCTAGGAAGATACTAAAGGAGATAGCAGTAAGGGAAAGTTAACCCTGCCAGATGTTTAAAAAAAAAAAAGAAAACTATAAAGCTCCTATATTTGAAACAGTGCAGGACTGGCACATAGATAGGTGAACCAAAGAATGAAATAAAAAATCAAAAAATAAACTCACATGTATATAGAAATGTACTATCTGAAAAAGTGGTATCTTTAATCATTGGAGTATCTCTAATCTCTAAAAATGACCTTTTTAATAAGTTACGTTGGGAAAGCACAATACCTATTTGCAAAATGATGAAGTTGAATCCATACCTCATACCATGTACCAGAATAAACTAGAAATGGGTCAAAGATCTAAGCATAAAACAAAAAGAGGAACGTACAGGTACTAAAAGAAAACATAGGCCGACAGCAGTGGCTCGTGCCTGTAATCCCAGCACTCTGGGAGGCCAATGCGGGCAGATCTCTTGAGCCCAGAGATTTGAGGCCAGCCTGGGCAACATGGCAAAACCCCCTCTCTACTAAAAATATAAAAAATTAGCCAGGCATGATGGTGTGCACCCATAGTCCCCGTTGCCTAGGCAGCTGAGGTGGAAGGATAGCTTGAACCTGGAAAGTTGAGGCTGCCATGAGCCGCAATCACATCCCTGCACTCTAGCCTGTGTAACAGGAATAAGATGCTGTCTCAAAAAAAAAAAAAAAAAAAGAAAAGAAAACATAGATGAATTCCTGTATGACTCTTATATGGGTAAAGCCTTTTTATTATTATTCAAAATCAAGATGCAATTAAGTAAATAAATTTATAATTTTGCATAAAATAAAATCTCTTACATAAAAATATACACAATTCAAAATCAAATTAAAATTTTAGAGAAAATGTTTATAGATATAACAAAGATGAATGACTAATCTTCCTAATAAAGAACTTCTTAAAAATTATAGGAAATGAAATAACAAAAATTTGATAAAAATGGGGAAAAACACAGTTAACAGAAAATACTGTGCAAATAGTCTTTATTTTATAAGTAAAAAATAATGTGTGTTTATAATTGGCATAACTGCATATTTATGGGGTATAGTGTGCTTTTTCAAGCATGTATAATGTAATGCTTAAATCAGGGTAATTACCATATCCATCAGTTTAAACATTTATTTCTTTGTAGTAATAACATTCAAAAATCTTCTCTTCTAGCTATCTTGAAATATATATATTGTTATTTGCTATAGTTACCATACTGTGTAATAGAACACCAGAAACCTGTAACCTTGTACCTGTTGACCAATCTCTTCCATTCCCCCTCTTCTATACTCTCCCCAGCCTCTGGTAACCACTCTTCTACTCTGTACTTCTATGAAATCAACTATTTTAGATTCCATATATGAGTGAGAACATGTAGTGTTTGTCTTTCTGTGACAGCTTATTTTACTTAAAATAATGTCCTGCAGATTCATTCATGATGGCACAAATGACAGGATTTTATTCTGTTTTATGGCTGAATACTATTCGTGTGTGTGTGTGTGTGTGTGTGTGTGTGTGTGTGTGTGTGTGTGTGTGATTTTTATAAATTCGTCTGTTGATGGACACTTAGGTTGATTCCATATCTTGGCTATTGCAAATAGTGCTGCAGTGAACATGGGAGTGCAGATATCTCTTTGACATAACTGATTTCATTTCCTTTGAATATATACTCAGTAATGGGATTGCTGGATCATATGGTAGTTCTGCTTTTAATTTTTTGTGGAACCCTCATATTGTTTTCCATATGACTACTAATTTACATCCCCACCAGTGGTTCATAAGAGTTCCTCTTTCTTCACATTTTCCTAGCATTTTTTATTATATATGTTTTGTCTTTTTAAAAACAGCCTTTCTAATTGCAGTGAGGTGCTATCTCATGGCTGCGATTTGCGCTTCCCTAATGATGAGTGATGTTGAGCATTTGTTTTCATGTACCTGTGAGCTATTTGTTGTCTTCTTTTCAGAAATGTCTATTCAGATATTTTACCCATTTTTCAAATGGATTGTTTGGAGGTTTTGTTTTGTTTTGTTTTGTTTTGTTGCTATTGAGCTGATTTGAGTTTATTACATATTCTGGATATTAACCCCTTGTCAGATGCATGGTTTGCAGATTGTTTCTCCCATTCTGTAGGTTGTTTATTCACTCTATTACTCATTTCCTTTGCTATGCAGAAGTCTTTTAGTTTCATGTAACCCCATTTGTCTTTTTTTTGCATTTATTGCCTATGTTTTTGAGGTCTTATTCCAAAAATCCTTGACCAGTTCAATTGCATGAGGCATTTTCCCTATTTTTGCTTCTAGTACTTTCCTAGTTTCAAGTGTTTTATTTAAGTCTTCTACACATGTAGAGTTGATTTTTGCATATGGTGAGAAGTAAGTGTCTAGTTTAATTCTTCTGCATGTGAATATCCAATTTTCCCAGCATCATTTATTGAAGAGACTGTCTTTTCCCCAATGTGTGTTCCTGGCACCTTTGTCAAAAATCAGTTGGCTGTGAATGCATGAATTTATTTCTGGGTTCTCTATTCTGTTCTCTTGGTCTATGTGTGTCTGTTTATATGATAGTACTATGCTTTTTTGCTTACTATAGCTTTGTAATATATTTGGAAGAAAGGTAACATGAGGCCTCCAGCTTTGTTAATTACGTTCAAGATTGCTTTGGCTCTCTGGGGTCTTTTGTATTTCCATATGAATTTTTTTTTCTATTTCTGTGAAGAATGTCTTTTGTATTTTGATAGAGACTGCATTAAATCTGTACATCACCATGAGTAATAGGAACATTTTAATGATATTAATTCATCTAGTCCATGAACATAGGGTATATTTCCATTTAATTGCCTCCTCTTTAATTTCTTTCATTAGTGTTTTATGGTTTTTATTATAGAGATCTTTCACCTCCTTGGTTGTTTATTTATAGGTACCTTTTGTAGCTATTGTAAATAAAATTGTTTTCTTAATTACTTTTTTCAGATAGCTCACTATTGGCATACAGAAATTTTAATGATTTTTTTTGTTGATTTTGTAGCCTGCAACTTTACTGAATTTTTTTATGAGTTATACCAGTTTTTGGTGAAGATTGTAGGGTTTTCTATGTATATGATCATGACATCTTCAAATGGGCATCATTCAAAACTTCTTCCTTTCTGATTTGGATGCCCTTTATTCCTTTCTCTTGAGTAATTACTCTGGCTAGAACTTTCAGTACTCTGTTGAATAAAAAGTGATGAAAGTGGATATCCTTGTCTTGTTCCAGATCTTAGAGAAGAAGCTTTCAACTTTCTCCCATTTATAACTGTGGATGTGTTATATATGACCTTTATTGTGTTAAAGTATGTTCCTTCTATACTCAGTTTGCTCAGAGTTTTTTTTTTTATCATGAAAGGATGTTGAATTTATTGAATGCTTTTTCAGTAAAAACAATTATATTAAAATCATATTTTTAATTAATTCTGTTAATGTGATGTATCACATTTTTTGATTTGCATATGTTGAACCATCCTTGCATCTTTGGGATGAATCCCAATGGACATGGTAAATACTTTTTTGTTTTTGTTTTTGTTTTGAGACAGAGTCTCACTCTGTTGCCCAGGCTGGAGTTCAGTGGCATGATCTTGGCTCACTGCAACCTCCACCTCCTGGGTTTAAGCAATTCTTCTGCCTCAGCCTCCTGAGTAGCTTGGATTACAGTCACCTCCCACCATGTCCAGCCAATTTTTTTTATATTTTTAGTAGAGACGGAGTTTCACCATGTTGGCCAGGTTGGTCTTGAACTCCTGAGCTCAAGTGATCTGCCTGCCTCAGCCTCCCAAAGTGCTGGGATTACAAGTGTGAACCACCACGCCTGGCCATGAATGATCTTTTTATGTGTTGTTGAATTCAGTTTGCTTGTATTTTGTTGAAGATTTTTGCATCTATGTTCATCTGGGATACTGGCCTGAAGTTTTATGTTTTTGTTGCGTCCTTGCCTGATTTTGGAATTAGGGTAATACTGACCTCATAGAATGACTTAGAAAGTAACCAGTATCTTCCATTTTTTTTGAACAGTTTGAGAATAATTAATATAGTTCTTCTTTAAATATTTGGTAGAATTCAGCAGTGAAGCCATCAGGTTCTGGGCTTTTCTTCAATGGGAATATATTACTGCTTTATTCTTGTTACTCATTATTGGTCTGTTCAGGTTTTCTATTTTTTCATTATTTCATCTTGGTAGATTGTATGTGTCCAAGAATTCATGTGTTTCTTTTGGATTTTCCATTTTATTGGTGTATAGCTGTTCATAATAGTCTCTTATGATCCTTTCTATTTTGTGGTATCAGTTGTAATGTGTCCTTCATCTCTGGTTTTATTTATTTGTGTCTTCTTTCTTATTTTCTTAGTATAACTAAAGTTTTGTCAATATTATTTATCTTTTCAAAAAAATGCACTTTTTGGGGGGTTCTTTTGTATTTTTTTAAAATCTATTTTGTTTATTTCTGCTCTGATCTTTGTTATTTCTTTCCTTCTACTAATTTTGGGTTTATTTTATTCTTATATTTCTACTTCCTTGAGGCATAACTTTAGGTTGTGTATTTGTCTTCCTATTTTTTAGATATAGGCATTTATTGCTGTAAATTTCCTCTTAAAACTACTTTTGCTGTATAGAATATTTGATCGGTCGAATTCCATTTTCATTTGCATTTATTTTCACTTTACTGTATTCCATACAGCAAAAGTATTTGATTTGCTGTATTCTATTTTCATTTGTCCCAAGGAATTTTTAAATTTACTGTTAAATTTCTTCAGTAATCTATTCATTGTTCAGGAGCATGTTGTTTTATATCCATAAATTTGAACACTTTCTAACATTACTCCTGTTGTTAATTTCTAGTTTTATTCCATTGTGGTCAGCAAAGATTCTTGATATGAATTTGATTTTTTTTAAGTTTGTTAAGACTTATTTTCTGACCTTACATATAGTTATTGTGAGGAATGTTCCATGTGTTGTTGAGAAAAAATTGAAAAATGTATGTTCTTCATCTGTTGAGTGGAATTTTCTGTAAATGTCTGTTAGGTATATTTGGTCTAAAATGTAGTTTAACTGAGATGTTTCTTTGTCTGTCTCTTTTGTCTGGATAATCTGTTCATTGCTGAAAGTGGGGTGGTGAAGTACCCTACTCTGTTAGTGTATTATAGTCAAACTCTCCTTTTAGGTCTGTTAATATTTGCTTTATATATTTGGGTGTTACAGTATTGGGTTTATGTGTATTTACAGTTGTATATTCTCTTGCTATATTAACCCCTTTGTCATTATATAATGGCCCTTTCGTTTTCTTTCTTTTTTTTTTCTGTTCTTGACTTAAAGTCTATTTTTGTTTTTTGTCTTTTGTTTTTAGATGGAGTTTCACTCTTGTTGCCCAGGCTGGAGTGCAATGGCACTATCTTGGCTCACTGCAACCTCTGCCTCCCGGGTTCAAGTGATTCTCTTGCCTCAGCCTTCCGAGTAGCTGGGATTACAGGCATGCGCCACCATGCCTAATTTTGTATTTTTAGTAGAGACAGGGTTTCTCCATGTTGGTCAGACTGGTCTCGAACTCCCAACCTCAGCTGATACACCTGCCTCGGCCTCCCAAAATGCTGAGATTACAGGTGTGAGCCACCACACCTGGCTTAAAGTCCATTTTATCGGATATAAGTATAGCTACTTCTTCTGTGGATTTTTTGTTTGTTTGTTTGTTTCCATTTGCATGTAGTGTGTTTTTTCATCCCTTCTCTTTCAATATGTGTGTATCATTATAGGTGAAGTGAGTTTTTCTTAGATAACATATAGTTGGGTCTTGTTTTTTTTTAATCCATTCAACCACACTATGTCTTTTAATTAGAGAATTTAAGTCATTTACATTCAAGGTTATTACTGATAAGTAAGGATTTTCTACTGCCATTTTGTTGCTTGGTTTATGGTGCTTTGTAGATTCATTCTTTTTTTCCCTATTTTACTATTTTCTGATGTAGTTAAGTGATTTTCTCTAGTAGAATGTTATGATTTCATGCTACTTATTTTAGTGAATCAATTGCAGATTTTTGCTTTGTGGCCACCTATGGGACTTACAAAAAACATCTTATGATTATAATAGATTATTTTAAATAAGTTGCAACCATCTTAACTTTGGTCACAAAGAAGTGTAACAAAGACAAATTTTATATTTTAATACCATGTCCCCTCCTCACATTTTGACTTTTTGATATTTCAACTTACATCATTTTATATCACCTATCTTCTAACCAATTGGTGTAGTTATTATTGTCTTAATAATTTTATCTGTTAGTCTTCATACTTAAGATTTAAGTGGCTTACATATTATAATCATAGTAATAAAGTATTTTGAATTTGCCTGTATTCTTACTTTTACCAGTGAGTTTTATTCTTTCAGATGTTTTCGTGTTACCCATTTACATCCTCTTCTTTCAGATTAAATAATTCCATTTTACATTTCTTCTAAGACAGGTCTGATATTGATTAAATCCCCAGCTTTTGTCTGGGAAACTTTTTGTTTCTCCTTGTTTGAAGGGATAACTTTACTGGGTACAGTATTTTTGGTTGACAGTTTTTTTTTTTTCCTGTCAGTACTTTGAATATAGCATTTCACTCTCAGCCTACAGGGTTTCTGCTGAAAAGTTTGTTGATAGCTGTATTGAGACTCCATTGAATATGTTTCTTTCTCTTGCTGCTTTTTAAATTTTCTTTCTTTGCTTTGATTTTTGCTAATTTGATTGTGATATGCTTTGGGAAATTCCTATTTCTGTTGAATTTGGTTGCTAACCTATGAGCTTATGAGTTGTTGTTGTCTTTTTGTTTTGTTTTGTTTTGTTTGTTTGTTTGTTTTGACCTGGAGTTTCATTCTAGTCACCCAGGTTGGAGTACAATGGCACGATCTTGGCTCACTGCAACCTCCACCTCCCAGGTTCAAGTGATTCTCTTTCCTCAGCCTCCCAAGTAGCTGGGATTACAGGCATGCCCCACCACTCCATGCTAATTTTATATTTTTAGTAGAGATGAGGTTTCTCCATGTTGGTCAGGCTAGTCTGGAACTCCCAAACTCAGATTATCCGCCCACCTTGGCCTCCCAAAGTGCAGGATTACAGGCAGGATCCACCATGCCTGGCCACTTCCTGTATCTTAATGCTGTTGCCTTTCTCTAGATATGGTGAATTTTCAACCATTATTTTCTCAAATAGGCTTCCTAAGCCTTTTTCTCTCTCATCTCCTTTGGGAACTCCTAGTATGTAGAAGTTGGTCTGATGGATGATGTTCTGTAATTGTCATAGGCCTCCTTTACTCTTCTTTTTTATTTTTCTTTTTGTTCATTTGAATAGGTAATTTCATATGTTTTATCTTCAAGCTTGTTCATTCTTTCCTCTGTTTGATCAAGTCTGTTGTTAAAGCTTTCTAATGAGTTCATTTATTGTATCCTTTATTTCTAGAATTTCTTCTTGTTATTATTGTTTCTATTTCTTTGTAAAAGAGCTCACTAATTTCTGGATATTTTAAAATTTCATTTAGTTATCTATCCATATTTCTTGTGATTCCCTAAACTTCTTTAACAGGATTATTCTGAATTTTGTTATATATTTCATAGATCTTTAAATTTTTCTAGGTCTATTACTGGAAATTTGTTTGTTTCTTTTGGTGATGTCGTATTTCTCTGGGTTTTCATAATCCTTACATCTTTACATTGACGCCTGCATATAGGAGGAGACCTCCCCCATTTGCCTCTTCCAGCTTTTGCCAGTGTTCTTTGGTGGTGTTAGGCCTTTACTACTTAATATTGGAGCTTAACTGCTGTTCTGTGGTTGCTTTCTGGATTGCAGAAGACTTATTGTGAGCATTGGAATGTAAACACTGCACAGGAACTAAATTGTTGTGCTGCCCTTGTTTCCCAGTCTGGGAAAGACTTACACTAGTGCCACTACTTAATCACCAACGTTTGGATTGTTTCCAGGTCAGGGGAAGGCTCCACAGGAGCACCTGAGCTTTGTGGGAAATTTAGCTAGTGATTTGAGCCTTTCAGTGGATTCTGTCCCCTTACAGCACTGTGGCTCTGACTAGTCTTATCCATGTGACATCTCCACTGATCAGAGCATAGGGCAGCTACCCTGCACATCAGTTACTGCAATCAGCACCCCTGCATTTTGTCCCCAATTCAACCCAAGTGGTTCAGCCTTCCTGGTACTCCCGATATTCTTGTGGGAAAGGACCAGAGTAGACTAGTGGAAAGATCAAATGTCAACCTCATATTTTCTCCTTCCACTTCACAAACCATAGGTTTAAGGAAATTCTGTGTGAATGATGTTATTTTGTCTTGGAAGAAGGTGTGGCACAGTCTAAAATGACCACTCCTCTAACTGGTTTCAACTTCTGTCAATTTTGTGAACCCGGGGCATTCTCTACTTCTCCCTTGAATTCTGTTGAATTCAGTATGGTATTCTTATTCTGGAATACTTTCTCGTTGTATTTTTATGGGGGCAGTGACTTGGAGGCTTTTCATTCCACCATCTTGCTGACTGCAAATGGTATTTAAAATAAAATGATACTGAACTTTATTCATAAGTGTCATATAAATCAACCTACACTGAGATACATTTCCCATGTATCAGATGGGTAAAAATTTAAAAGATCAACAACACACCCTATTAGCAAGGCTGTGGAGAAACAGCCACTCTCCTACATTGCTGATGGGAAAGCACAGTGGTTCCACCTTGTGGAGCGGGGTTTACCAATATCTAATAAATATATGTATTCATTCACTCTTTGTCCCAGCAGTCTCAATTTTAGTAATTTACACTGAAAATACACCTTAACAAGTACAAAAAAAAAAAAAACCCATATGCTCAAAATTATTTATTGCATCATTATTTGTAGTAACAAAATATTGGAAACAACCCAAATGCTCATCTATAGAAGAATGATTGAATGAACTTTGCACGATAAAGTGCTATATACACAAAGACATACAGAAAATGGGGGAAAGATCCTTGAACTGCTATGCGGTGATCTATAGGATATACTGTTAAATTTTTTTTTTAAGAAAAAATAAAAGCAAGGGAAAAGGATTCAAAATGTTTAAACTGAATCTAGTCTTAGAGCAACAATCAGACAAGTGAGATTGTACAAAACTACCTGAAACCAAGACCCTTTTAAAATGTCAGTGTAACAAATCACCAGAAAAAGAGAAATATAAAAGGCAGTGGATTAGGTTTATATTTAAAGAGATTAAAGAGGCTTGCCAACCAAATACAGCAAGTAATTCTTGATAGGGTCCTGGACCCAACAACAATAACAATGACAATTATTACAAACCCTTTTGGAAAATATGAATATGGATTGAATGTTGGATCATACTAATCAATATTATAGTTCTTGGTTGCGATATTACCATTGTGGTTTTATAGGAGAATGTTCTTACTCGTAAGAGGTACATACTTTAATATTTAGGAATGAAGTATCATCTACAACTTGCATTCAAATCGTTCAGAAAAATAAAGGTTATTTAAGTTAGAGCTATGCCTTTTACTTACTTATAATTCATTAGAATTTGGATTTCAATTTCAATAATTATCCTAAGCAAATAAATGTTAATTGAATGTCTGTGATACTAGAGGTATGATAGGGGAAAAGGAGTCTAGGGGTGTTACTAGAAAGTAGACATACATAGTGGAAGGAGAAAAGAGTCAAAGGATAAAAATGATCAGTATACTGGATGAAATTTTAGGAACAACATCAATGTAAGATAATTGTGTTGTGCATTTTAAAGTCGGTCTTTCATTTCTTCTGAGAACTCTCATTAAAAAGAAAGGTGGCCCCTTGTATTAGACGGTTTCCTGAGACTGGTACTTATTTTCAAGATTCAAAAGCTAAAACCACTGGCTCCGATTTCAATCTAAAGAAGTGTTTCTAGCAACTGATCATTGCTTACAGCATAAACAACAATGACCTAATACATAAAGTCAGGGTATGCTTCCTTGATGAAGTGATTTCAAAGGTGAACTCTGAAGGATGAATAAGGATTAACTAGGCAAATGGATGGATTGAGAGAGTATTCTAAGGACATAGGAGCAGAAACAAAAAGAGAATATGGCAAATTTGAGAACTAAAAGAAAGCCAGTATGGCTGGAGTACGGAAAGGGAAGCAATAGCAGAATAGCAAGAAATAAGGCTGGAAAGGTAGGCTGCAAATTTTTCATTTACCGGATTGCTGAGTGTAGTTCCTCTGTCTGTATTGACATGTCAACCACAAGGGGGCACCCAAGACCAAACACCTGGTCTCTGGCATGCCTACCATCCGAAATGCATTTCCTTTGTTCCTTGGGGTTATACAAAACTATTTTGTGTAGCCTCTATCTCTTTCACATTTGTGTCTGCCAACTAAGCAACAGAGGCAAAAACAAAAGTGACAGAAGTTCCAAGTTGCTACCACCACACAATAGATGCCATATGTGTCTCATGTTCCCTTTAGGGTTAGAAATCAAAACAGCTGTCTGGGACACAGGTGTATCAACAGTACCATCTTTCTTCAGTTACAGTGATTTTCTCTTTGGATTCAACATCAGAAAGGCTCATTTTTCAAGGCTAGGGACTTAATGTTTTTACAGGAGGAAAACTAAGGAGTGGTTTTCTTTTTCACAATGTCTCTGTTGTTCCTGGCTTTTTTCCCTAATGGATATTGTGCGGTACCAAGGCATGCATAGATAATTCTGCAAGCTTGTGCAGAATGCATTTGGATCAGTAGGAAAAGTGACTTCTGGTGCTCAAACCATGAGGTACTAGAACTATCAGGTTCACTGCTACATTAAGATATTTAAAGTGACCTTAATACAAAGAGGAAACATGTAAAAGCCTGAGGGAAAAATGATACATGTGTATGTCTCTTTCTATATCTTTATATTTGTTAGTTATCCCAGAGTTTATAAACTGAATCAGAAGGCATATGACTACTTAATTGGTTATAGACATGAGCCACATCTAGGCTTACTGTTGGGCAGACTCAAGGGTTCCTGGGCCACATACCACCTGCCCCAGCCTAGACTCTGGTCCTCAGGACTGGAGCTACTTGGAACTGGCTTTGGGATCAAAGAGCATTAAAAATCGGAATTAACTTAATCACCCACCCATGAACTATCACTTGAACAAGTGCTACACCAATCTTTCCCATATGAGAATGGAAGACAATTCATTAGTACTGAGGAAATTTAGTAGGCCAGACTATCATTTTGTATCCTGCATGTAATTTGTTGAGACTCTTCTAATAGAAAAGGTGTTTTGGTTGTTATGTAGCTGGCATTATATTTTATGGGAACAAAACTTATCGACTAATATCAGTTCCTTCTATGGGGATGGCAGGACTAATAGACTGGAAAACGGTGTAATTGTGATTTGTCTTGATTCTGTGAAGATTTTTATTTTATGCATAGTAATGAAAAAATTAGAAAATGATTCCACCTCACTTTTCAGTGTCAACTCTACAGACTAAATAGCATATGCACCTTGTATTTCCAGCTTCTTGTTAACTATGTGAAGGGTGTTGGTTAATGAAGCAAAGGGTAAGATCCTTCTCCTTTTTGTTGGCAGATGATTATGTCATTTAACCAGTGAACTGTGTTTCATTAGTTCTAAAGGTAATAAAACTAGATACATTTAACTACTAACTGCCAGAGAAAAGTCAAATAAATTAAAAAGGGAAATCTAAATTTCTCCAGACCCCAACTTAAGAAGATTTCTTTTTGTTGTTTATGTGTACGTTAACACTTACTTTTCATTTAACACCATACCTTGCGGAATTATTTTTATACCACAGAGGCCTGGCCATGGATCTGAAAACCACTTTAGCACTTTATTTTATTTCCAAAACTTAGCAGTACTTTGAAATGACTGAAGAAAAAATAATAACAAAAATGAGTTGGAATTCAGCACTTCAATTTCAGTGTTCAGCCAAATAGAATCTTAAGGTTCTGAATTTTAAACTCTTTCCATTTGACTTGATTTTAGAGTCACATTGAGCCAAAACCAATGTATGTGTCTTGAATTCACTGCTTTGAATTGAAAAGCAAACTGTTTACTTGTTCCCAATGGGATACATTATGCTGAAAGATCCCGTCCTGTTTGTCCTAGAGGGGTTTCCCTTCCCTCAAAGAAGTCACAATTTGGGTCAGCTGTCTCTGCAGGGGCCATCCCCAACAGCTTTCCTGGGATAAGTGAGATCCCCAAAACACTAGGTTATGGCACTATATGAAAATAAAGACTTGGCGCAGTTCTTCCCTTTGCAGAGCGTTCTGACTTTAAAAACAGCCTGAACGCTGAAGACAGAGGAAAAGAGCACACTTTCCCCCACTGACTTTTACTAAACACACTGTGGATTGTTTCAGATGCTCCCGAAAGTCGTAGGAATGCTCCCTGTGTGGATATTTTAGATGGCCTGTAGGAGGACTGCCCAGAAAGAGCTGCACCTTTTTCTGGTGTGACATTGAAAGGTGCTGGAGAATAAAAATAACCTTGGATCAACATATGAGTCAAATGCTGTATTTATCCATCCTGCAGTTAGGGAACAAAAACTTAAAATGCCACCTTGCCAAAAATAATGGCAATTAAAGTATGCCAGCTCCTGACACTATGCATGGTAGCCAAGTGCTCTCTGGAAGCATCATTACAGAGAAATAATTACACTGGAGTTTCCAGTCTTTCATTTCCTATGATGGTATCTACTGAACACCTTACCCTTCTGTATTCGATAAAATGTGAGGGTTTGTTTTCCTCCTCTGAATTCAGCCAAGGTGATACCACCAATTCTGTTTATTATTTAAGATCACTTTCAGGCCCAGGTACAACTGTGCCCTGTTCTAGTAAATTATAAGAATGATGCTAAATTCTGGCCTGAGCTACTACCTGAAAGAGGTTAAACATGAAATTGTGGATGTCCAGAGACTAGCCCATTCACCAGACTGGAGAAATCAATTCAGTTAAAAGCACACCTATGATCTACTTCAGATGGGATAGACAGTATATTACTAGGTTGATGCCTTCATAGTTCTTTCTTTTCTAGTGAGGCCCTGTGGGGGATGGGCCAGATAGTCTGTGACTCATCTTTGCTGTGTACTTTCATGCCAGTGTGCTCTCTTCTCTGAAAGACAACTGGAACTGAAGAAAAATGGAAAACTCATCTTGAGGTAAAATTGAAAGGAACCAAGAAGCTTAAAGAAGGTAGTGATTGTCAGCGAAGTGGAAGTAGGGAGTTTGCTAGAACTATGCCTGGTAAATCTGTCTACCCTCCATCACAGTGCCTTGTATAGAGCAGGGGTGCAGCACAAATTACAGAAAGTATAAAAATGATGAGTGAGCAGGGGATAAAAGAGGGGAAAGTAAAAGTTTAAAGAGGACGTAAACACCATTATTAGAAAATAAATGTAAATGCAGTTCTATTTACCATTTTCATGGTGCCGTAATCTGAGTTCCAGGAGTAAATAATATATCCCTCTCATGTGAATAATGTAAACAGCAGGAGGGAGGAGGAGAGGAAGAATGGACTAGAAAACAACTAAAATGTAGTGATGGGAAAGGGAAAGTAGGTTGGGCACAGACAAGTTTTAAGGCAGTAAAACTACTCTGTATGATACTATAGTGGTTGACACATGCCATTCTAGATTTCTCTAAACCCACAGAATGTACACCACTACCAATGAACCCTATGGACTTTGGGTGATGATGATGTATCAATATAGGTTCACCAGTTGTAACAAAATTCACCTCTCTCGGGGGATGTTCATAACAGAAAGGCATGTGTGGGGCAGGACATATATGGAAATCTCTGTACCTTCCTCTCCATTTTGATGCAAACTTAAAATTGTTCTAAAATGTAACATTTTTACTTAAAAAATAGTGATAGTGATCCAAAGAAAATTTGGTAAGAGAGGTTATGTCAGGTAAGAAAAACACTAAAAAAACAAAAAAAAACAAAAAACAATTAGAGCCTTATATATGGTGTGTATAAAGAAAGAATAAAATTAAAACCAGAAATTCTCAGCAACACCCATAACCCAAGAACAATCGGAACAGGCTTGAAAGCATATGGACAAGGTATTTCTTGTTACTGTGTGGGCTGTGTGCTGTGGGATGTGGGACATTCTATTGTGAGGCTTTGAGCGATCTTGTTGGGTGCTATATAAGTGGATATCAGAGGAGTGTTGAAACTTCGTATATTACTATGGATTCAGAGAATATCAGAGGAGTGTTGAAACTTCGTATATTACTATGGATTCAGAGAAGGTAGGCACACAAGAAGATCAGGCAGGGTACAACAGTTCACCTCCCAAAAATGCAAAAAAAGGTAAAATTTCTAGTAGAAATCTACAGTCAATTATAATTAATGTTGATACTCAGGAACCTTGCACACTGAGGAACTGGTGAAATTAACTACAGAGTGTGTCCTACGAAGATCATGTGGAGACATCAATTAGGCGCCCTGCAAAACATGCCAGTCTCCCACCTTAAGGGAAGGAGAATGGTTTAGGTATCCCTCTACTCTGATTTGCTAGAGTGAAAGCAAAAATGAAGATGGTAGTCCTAGGAAACAATGTGGAAAAGTCATATTTTGAAAAGGTGAAAGGAAACCAAAAAAAGTATTAAGACAGTGGGTATAAAAATGTGACATGGGGGTAGGAGGAGAGGGATTAAAAAAAAATGCATTTCTGAAGTTATCAGTCCATTTTACCTCTGTCATTGAAAAGTATGTCATCCATCTAGGTACTTCTCAAGATGCAAGCAATAAACCATATTCCATTTATTAAAGAGAATATACTGATGTTGGCTGAAGAAGAAGCCCTTAAACAGGAGAAACAGGAGTCATAAACTCCTATTAAAAGGATATATTCATGTTTGTTTAGAAGCTTGCTCTCGTTTGTGACACAGAATGGCAAACCTTGCAAAACCTCCCGTGATCCAAAATGTATTCCCTACACCTATCTGTTCATAGGAACCAAATAACAGCTGAAGAAATTTTAATCCACATTTTAATTAATTTAAATTAATTTAAAATCCTAGATAATAAGTGTTAAAGCTTTGGGAATAATATAAGCAGACAGAAAACCAAAACAGAAAACTTGAAGCTAGTGTTAAAGTGAAAAGAAAAAAATTCAAATAAACTCTCAAAGCAGACAGCATTCAGTACAATAGCAATTAGGGAACTGGTCTAAGGGTGAGAATTCAGTGCAGTTTAACATTGCGATTTGGCCAGCGATTCACTGTTGGCCTTAGATATAATCTGAGTGCCATGGCTATGGGATGTAAAGGTGAGGTGGAACCATAGTTTTAGCATCCTAGCTTGCTTAATCCTTCATAAACCAACAAAGCACATGTTCTTCAGTGTCTTGTTCACTTGGTTTGACTGTCTGGATTTGCTAGCAGTGGACAGAGAGGGGCATAGTCAGTGACACCTTGGTGTCGCTGTAGAGTAGGGAAAAGTGAAGATTGTTTCTTTATCAGATTCCGCATGATACCCAACTACAATATTAAACTCATGCCTTTCACCACCTATGCCTTTATCCTCTAGATAAACTGAGCAAAATGAGCCCCTGTCTGAAGATCAAAGTTCTTAACCCCTTTATGTAATCTGCAGAATTCCAGTTCTATAAATATGTGTTCAGTTTTTCTGAGATGAAGATATCATTGATTATTCACATTAGCCTGAAAAGGTTAAGAAAGACCTTTTGTTACTTCAACCACATAGTACCTTCAATGTGTGAAAGTCTAGATTCTGTGATTATAAAAGTGAGTAAGACACAGCAATTGCCCTTCAGCTCTTCTCAGTCCACTGGGGAAAATAAACCCAAGCCAATTTCAAAAATGCATTCCACATTATAGTATAAAGAGACACATAAAGCCTAAGCCTCCAGGGAATTATAGAGGGAAAAGTGACAAGATTAAAGTTTCTTCCTAGAATTGTCAGAAATGGCAATTAGGGACCAAAGTTGAGACACCAAGGCAGGACAGTTAAGTAAGCGTTTGTGTGAATCTGTAGGTATTGGTCCGACAGCAACTGGGTTTTGTATGGCTTTATTTTGAGCAATTATTTTTTAAGAGCCTGGAATGCTGAGTTTATTTGTCATCTTGCCCATATATCTGGAAAGATGCTAGGGACCTCTGACATAGCTAATTAAAACAAACGGCTCTTGTTCTGGTGTGATGAATGACGAGGCAAGCAACATCTCACTCTTCTTTACTAGATTGTGCCACAGCCTAATGGGATAAAAAATGTCAAAAAATCTCACCAGATACCTTCCCTAATTGTTACAAGGACTCTAGATGTGCAGGGATGACAAATGCCAAAACAATGCAGTTAAAAAAAAAAAAATAGATCCAGTGTGTTTAGGTTTGGAAATCAAAATGACAAGAATTTTTTTTTAAAGTAATCACCTGACATGCATACTTTTAGGAAAGGTAAGAGTTAAAAGCAGGAAGTAATCCATCTGTCTTTCACTTTTTATCTCCCCGGAACTAGAGAAAATTTGTTGAACTGCTGATTATAACATATTTTTGAATAAAGCCCTTTAGGAGACCCTGATGAGGAAGTTCAAAGAGAGTTAATTAGGCCTTCTAACCTAAGGAAATGCTGATGTCTTAAAAAATAGTCAGCACCCAGGTGTTATACTGTAGAAAGTTGTAGAGTAATTTTCAGCCTAGTGTAAGGCAAGAAAATGCTGATGAGATTACATGCATGCACACAAAGAGAGAGAGAGAGAGAAAGAGAGAGAGAGAGAAGACATGGTAGGAATCATGAAGACCTACATGCTCTGATTTTTGCAAAAGTTGCCATTGTACCTTGTGGTTGTTGATCCAGGAGCATCCCAGTGGATCCAATGAATCACCTGTGCAAATACAAAACAAAGATGGAGAGCATGGAAACAAGGAAAAGAGTTTTAGAGGTGACCATCCCAGGCCAGCTTCATGTTTTCAGTTGATCAGCAGGGATAAATAAATTGTATGCCATTTCTTTGTTTCTGACATCCAAAGAGGCTGAGGGTTTATTAAATAGAATGCATAATAAAAGCAGAGTCAGCAGGAATTGAGCTGATGCACATGTTTAATGGCAGGTTTTGAAAAGAGCAGTGATTTATATTTTGCTGGAGAGCCCTGGATGCTGAGTAAGCTGGTGAGGTTCCCCTGGAGAGTAAGATGGGCTGGGGGCAGAAAGGGAAAAATAGTAAAGGGGGAACATTTCTCTGGGCATATGTATCAATGTGTATACTTGCCTGCCATAGAGCAGAAGGCAGCTTCAGGAAACCACATAGGTTAACTTCCAATTTTGAAAAAAAAAAAAATTAAATTTAAAAATTATTTGTAAGGAACTTTAGAGAAGTATATAAGAAACATAAGGAATAGAGTCAAAGTCAGGTAGTTTTCAAGCCCAGGAGTCATGGAGTGAGTGGTGGAAAGATCATAGACTTTGGAGTTAGATACACCTAGGTAAGCTTCCTAGGCCTGTCCCATAGCAACTGAGATTGCTAACACTGACCAGGGTATTTTGTATCAACAGCTAACACATTTTGGGCATTTTTTTGTGTGTTAGGTATTGGGATTTTATATAATATTTAGCTAATTCTCTCTGTAACTTTATTTTATCAATGAAGTTTGAGATTAGGTATCTTATTCAAGGTTATAGAGCCAGTAAAGAATGGAATCAGGACTCAGGCCTGTATGACTATTTATTTATATTCCAAATATGTTCTCTGTGAAATAGAGATGCTATTACTAGTCTCCCAGTGCTTGTGGGTGAACATAGTGACAGATAATAACTGGTCATTTTCTCTCTCCCTAGTTGTACCCATTTTGCTCAGTGCAACAATCAGAGTATGCCTCTGTGACATGAATGTCATTGGGACTCTGATGGTCAGGCTCTTGCAATTTGCCTGTTTTTCCCCCAGGAGAGAAGGATCTTAATCAGAAGGGAATTGCTACCCTACCCAGATGCTGGTCAGCATCCTCAATCCCCCGGAGCACTTTCTTTTTGCCTGTGCTCCTTCCACAGATAATCTCATGCACCCCTTTGGTATCAAAGACCATCTCGACTCGGTAACTCTCAAATCTGCATTTCCAGTTCTGACCTTTATTCAGAACTCCAGACTTGGCATTTCCATTTGGACGGCTAATAGGTATTTTAAACTTGGCATATCCAAAACCGAATCTTTTGATTCTTCAACCTACACCTCCTCCAGTTATTATCCCAGTCAATGGCAGGATCATCCAAAGCTAAAGCCCCCATTCTATGAATTGTTCTTGATTCCTCTTTCTCTTGCTACCCCCTCCCAGTTAGCCCATTAGAAAATATTGTAAACTCTACCTCTAGAATACATACTGATTCTATACACGCCTATTACCATTACCCTAATGTAAAACTGCTGTCACCTCACACCTGTACTCCTATAATCATTCTGACCAGACTCCTGGCTTCCATTCCACAGTCCATTCTTCATTCAGCCATCAGCATAAGTTTTATGAAATACAAATAAAATTATGATGTCCCCTCATTTAAAATCTTCCAATGGCTTCCCATTGTACTTGGAAAAAATCCAAACTCTTTACATTAGTTTAGAGTCCTACAATATGGCACCAGCTCCTCTATGCCCTCGGGTCCTGCTGCAACCCCTTACTTACTGGACACCAGGTATACTGGTCTTTATGTCCCTCAACCAAGCACATAACTCTCTTGGGGGTTTGCACTTGTTTCTGTTCCCTCTGCCTAGAGTTCTCCTATCATTTCTTCCCATTGCAGAATGTTTCTGATACTTAAGTGTCAGCCCAAATGTCACCTCCTCAAAGGAAGGTAATACCTTCCTGACACCTCAGCGACTCAGCATCAGTGTTGTGTTGGCACTCTTCAATATTCAAGGTTTTTTTTAAATGTATTTTTGGTTGTTTTCTGATTTATTTATTCACATTCCTATTCACTTACTCGTTTCTACCACACACCCTCTAGAATAGCTTTGTCAATCTGGTATCCACTGCCAACATATGGTTATTTAAGTTAAATTAGCTAAAATTAAATAGAATTAAAAATTCAGTTCTTCTGTCATACTAGTCACATGTCATGTGCTCAACACACACATATAGCTAGCAGCTACTGTATTGTACAGTACAGATATTATAGATCATTTCCATCACCACAGAAAGTTTCGTTAGACGGTGTTGCTCTACATTATAAGCTTCATGAGAACAGGAACAGGGCTCATTCACTGCTGAATCCCCAGACAGTGCCCAGCACATAGCTGACTCTCAGAAATATTTGCTGAATGAATGATGAATAAATGGTGTGGATAAAGAAGAGGATATTTTTTCAGGAGGAGACACCACACAGTAAGCTGTTGACTTACAATGGTTCTGTCCCAGGTGAAATCTTCCTAGGATCATTCTGAAAATTAATCTATCCAGAGGGACCAGGAGAATTCAGGACTAATATTTGGAGTGTAGAAGCCCTGCTTCACAAAGAAGCTATCAGCAAAGCAAATTAGGTAGTCCGACTTCCTACACAGTTGACAGCCCTACACTGACTAGAACACCAGCTTGTAGGCCATCTCAAATTTTACTTCATTTATCAATTGTAGATAAGAGTCAAGCCCATATGCACAAAATGATCACAATGTTCTGCGCATCATTGTAGCATAAGTGGTACAAGGAGCTCCCATACTCACTTTTAAAGGAAGTGACTTATAAATGCACAACTGTGACACTCTGTACTGGAGTGGAGCAATGAGTAATTGTCCTGAGTCTGAAAAGATTAGAGAGTCAATAAAGTCAGAGTGTCACAGGGAGGTTACCTGGAGCTGGACCTCAAAGGATAAGTAGGATTTACCAGCACTAAAGTGGGGAAAGACATTTTTATCAGAGGGCACAGCAAGCCCAGAACATAAGAAAGCTGAGATGGCTCAGTGCATCTGGGAACTTGAAACGGTTTGAAGCAGATGGAATGTAGAGTACAAGGATGAACACACCAGTGATGAGGCAGCAGAGGGAGACTTGGAGATCTCAGAAGTCCTTCTGTGAGCCACAAAGGATTTGGATGCTAATGGTATGGACTTGGAGCAACTGAAGAAATTTAAGTTAAGGGGTAGCTTAAGGTGAACTTTGTTTCAGAGAGATCTTTCTGTACAGGACTTCTTAATCTGTGCTATGGACTTCCTTAACAGTCTGGGAAAGCCCATGGATCCCTTATCAGTATTCAAAAACAGACACATATGATTTCTAAGGAAACCAATTGCATGGAAACCCAGCTATCAGGTTCCTAAAAAAATTACGATACATACGATACAGCAAATATGTTCTTCTTTATTAGTATACTAAAGAACAAGATCTAGCAGCAACTCTAATAACTATCATAATTTTGGATGGTGGTGACTATAAATGATATGTGGGAATATTTGCTGCAACTATAATGAGATAAAATCTGTGATTTTGTTTGGTGACAAAGTCACAACTACTGTTAATATTCTACTGAGGATAGTTGTCTCCATTCATAATATATGTAAACAATAAATTTCAATAATTAGTGAAAATAAAGACAATTTTTACGCAAGTTCATGGACCATTGAATTCTATCCATGAATCTAGGTTAAGAGACCCTCCTCTAGGCAATATGAAGAGTGACGTTGGGAGTGAGAAAGAGTGGAGGTGGATGTTTTGAGGCTGAAGGAAGGGCACTTCACTGTGGTTCAGGTGAGAGATGAGAAAGCCTACAACTGAGCAGTTCCTTTAAACCCAATATAGCACATGTTAATTTCCAAAATGGATCATTGCAACAATAGTTATTTATATTAGAAAGGATTTAGTACATGTGTCTATAAGTAGGTACCCTCTTTATTTAAGATATTATTTAATTTACAGAACTTTGAGTATTCAGGCTTCCTGAAGCCTATGTCAGGAGTAAGACAGTTGTGCTGGTTGTATTTTCAAAGCCCATTTGGAACATGGCAAGAAAAAAACATAGTAGTTCTTAAATTTAAATTTATTCTGCCAGGTCGGTAGGGAACACTCGTTTTGTGCATTTTATGCCTTTATTTTGTCTATTTTTAACCACATGAACGTGCAGTCTTCTGTGCGCACTCGCACACACACGCAGTTTAAAATCGTGACATCAGTACTAATAAAAAATAGCCCTGGACTCAGAGAAGTGAATTTTACCTTCCTTCATTTCAATGCAAACATTTCAAGCACAGGGTGTTTTGGATCCAAGCACATATGATAAAGGAGCAGGGATCCAGGGAATCACCTTTCAAGACCTTTTTATCTCATAACTTGAACTGAAGGCTTCTATCTTGTTATAAACTCTTAACTGTACTGTTGGTTTTATCGTGCCTTATTGAATTGTCTAGGCTCTAGGCAGAAGTTTTAAAGCAGGCAATCTCATTCATTTTTATTGCCAATAACAGTGGTGAAGGAGAGGGAATGTTTGGACTCCGTTGCTGGTTTTAGATGTATTGTTGTTTCATGCCTGTACATTTTACTGCTCCAAGTAGAGACAACATTCTTTGACACAAGGGCCCTGCATCTGCCACCGAATACTGCATTTTGCATGCAGCAGATTTTGAGACTGAGATAAATAATGCATCTTGTCTCAGAATAGAATAGGTATTAAATATACAGCTTGAAAGCCAGAATTTCTAGGTTCTGAACTCCACTTATTAGCTATGTGATTTGGGGCAAGTTATTTAAATACTCTCTAGTTTCTTCATTGTACAAAAGGCATAAGGTTAGAATTTATAGTACCTTTCTCAGAGAAGTGTTAGGACAGTTACACAAATTAACACACATAAAGTGCCCTCCGTAGGGTCTGGCTAAGGAAGTGTTTAATAAATGTTAGGTGTTATTATCACTGTTTACATGGGAAAATGATCACATGCTTTCTATGGAAATAGAGATTCCCATGATAGTTGCTTCAGGTTATAAAAGAGATCATCATACTTCTATTATATCTAACTTCATTGAGCCTAGAGAGTAGGTTTATTTTCATTTGAAATATATTGGAAGATACAATTAGGATGAATGTCCAAATTCCTAGTCTAAACACTCCAAACCCATTGGGATTTACCTTGAACAACCTGTAAAGCTTACTGTTCCTTTTTCAAAGAAAATTTTGATCTTGGTCCAGGTCAGAAGGGCAGAAAATGCCAACACCCTAACCTCCATCCTACCCCTACCCTGAACCCTACAGAAGGACTAAGAAAATGAAGTCAGCAACAGTAATAAGGGAGAAAGCTCTTCACCGTTGTAAACCTTTGGGGATTGCTGTTTCACCAAGTTAGAAGTTCAGTTGCTGTTGCTTCTAGATTGTTTAGCTAAGCCTGTGGGCAAGATGGGAAGGTTGTTTCACTGTAGGGGGTTTATTACAAACTAAAGGAGATGGAGTGAAAGAGGCATGCATTTATGTAGTCCTTGGTGATATGTCAAAATAGTGGATATGCTGTTTTTCTTTCCATTTGTCCCTTGGAAAATAAAAACTGTCATTTCTTATTTATGTTACAGATATAAGCTTTAGGTGTGTTGTGAAAAAGATAAGAGGAGGATTTTTTTTTCAAATATCATCTTTTCAAAGTATCAACATATGATTCCATGATATGTGTATAGTGTACGCGTCTTCTCACCACATAACAAGTTATCACAGACTTAGAAACTTAAGACAATGCCCATTTATTATCTCACAGTTGAGTAGGTTGGAAGTCTCATACAGCATGATTGGGTTCTGCTCAGGTTTCCCAGAGTTGAAGTCAAGTCAGCCAGCTGCATAATCATCTGCAGGCTCAACTTGGGAAAGATCACTCTCTAAATCTTTTCACATTAGTGCACAATTCATTTCCATGTAGTGTGGGAAGGAGGTCCTTTTGTCTGGCTAGCTTTCAGTGAGGGGCTGATCTCAGCAACTAGAGGCCACCCTCAGGTCCTTCCCATGTAGTGCCCAGGGGCAGTTTACAACACAGATGCTGCCTTTCTTTAAGGCCTGCCTGCCCAAGAGAATCTCTCTGACATCCTCTTGTACAACAAGCAAGAGAAAACTCTACAGGGCTCATGTGATTAGATTACGCCCACCAGAATAATCATATTTTAAGATCAACTGATTTGAGGAATTTAATTACATGAGCAAAATTCCTTCACAACAGTACCTAGATTCCCGTCATTGAATAATCACTGGCTGGGAATCTTGGAGGCCCATCTTAAAATTCTGCCTACCAAAATACACATATGAAAGGGTACAGTGGACACTCACCTAGCATAGTCAGGGATAGCGCAATGGTAGGGAACTAACTGTCTTAGGTTTCTATTCTATACTAATCACTGTCAGAAATTTCACATTGATTTGTGTGTTTATGCTTCCATTTTATAGGTGAGACAATGAAGGCTTCTTAAGTTACACAGCTAGAAAACAGCCAGGCAAGATTTCAAACTTAAGTGTATCTAGATTCAAAGCCTGCATGCTTAGCTCTATATCTGTGGTTCTCAAACATTAGTATGTATTTGAATCAGTGGTGAGCTTGTTAAATGTGTTCATTTCTAGGCTTTGATTCACTAGACCATGGCCTGGGAATCTCTATTTAAGAAATCTTGCTCAATAGCAGTGTTTCCAAGAGATTCCAAAGAATCTCAGTGACTTGCATAAGCTTGCTTACTTTAACAGCAGATATTTTAACACCAAAAAATTTAGAGGAACATAATTACAGAATAGAAGATCATCTTTTATCTCTTTCTGTTTCTCCCTTTTCTTTGCAATAATAATATATTGTGAGGAGTCCTCTAATCCAAGATCTGGCATTTGGGAACCACTGTTCTATACTATAGTTGAAATGTTTTTAATTATTTACATGACATGCATGATTTCTTAATTATCCATAAAATAAGATTTTAAAATAATTTTAAATATACGAATACTTTAATGTTACAAGTTTTGAAACCTCCAAAGACATTCCAGGATCCAACAGATAATTAATCATTGTTCTACTGGTGTGCAACAGTACTACTTAATGGAAACTTCTAGTCAATCGATTACTAGATTAGCAATATCTTACAGTATGTATATGACTATGTTCTCAGAATGATAAAAATGACAAAAAGAACCTCTTTGAACTTGCTTTCACAGGTTCTGTTAGGTTGTTGCAAAAGTAATTGCAGTTTTTACCATTAAAAGTAATAACACACTGATTCATGGAATATTGGGGAATAAAATAGATTTTAGAGACCTTAAGAAAAAGCTATAAGACATGGAAGAATGAAGCAGAATTGTCTAAATGCTCCATATGTTTCAATTACCATCTACATCAAATAGACCATATAAAAGTTGCATCTTACTCAGACTCTGTGTTCAAAATTCAGCAGGAAATACAAAAATTACATAAAATCAAAATTGTTTTTGAAAATTGAATAAAGGGATAGAATAGACATTATTCTCTTCAATTAAGCACTGGATCAAGCATTTAGTTTAAGTTTTAAGCTATTCTGCATTTTTAAAATGCAAATCAGTTTTTGTTTATATGGCTGTTTTTGTTGTCATTGTTACGTTGATTTTGCTGATTCCACATGATTTCAATTCAGTTTAATGGGCATATGATAGAGTTCCACTGTGGAACTTTCTGGAAGAGATAAATAACACATGCATTCCTATACTGCTCAATACATTTACTTTAAATGTAAATGTAAATTAATTAAAATCAAGTAAAATAAAAAACTCAGTGTCTCAGTCACACTAGATACATGTCAAGTACTCAAAAGCCACCCATGACGGAAGGCTACCATATTGGACAGACACAGCACAGATGTGGAAAATTTCCATCACCTGGAAAGTTCTGTCAGAAGACACTGATCCACTTTTGGTTAAACAATACTCCTTGAGGGATGACTATGATAATGAGAAACTGATATACCCTGTCCTCTTCTGAGGTGTTAATCTTTTCTCATACCAGAGATCTAAAGAGGCTCCACTAGATTATACATCTGTTTTTGCACATTCACATTTTACTCACATATATTTTTGGGGGAAATCACAAATGCTAAAGAGGTACATTAATATGGTGGAGGAAAAATAGTTCTGTTTCCAAAACTGGCTAATACACTTACTAATTTAACTACCAAAAGCCAGTCTCCATAGGTCTCTGGGTCTTTGTTTGCTTGTCTGTGAAATGGAGATAATAATATCCACCTCACATGGGAACTGTCTGCTTGACTTAGATAATTCAACTGTAAATATCTCAAAGCATCAAACAATTCTGAATCATTACAAATTTCCTCTAGAAATGGTTACATGTAACCAAGTTTACATATTTATTTTATTTTATTTTATTTTATTTATTTATTTTTTTTGAGACGGAGTCTCGCTCTGTCGCCCAGGCTGGAGTGCTGTGGCCGGATCTCAGCTCACTGCAAGCTCCGCCTCCCGGGTTCACGCCATTCTCCTGCCTCAGCCTCCTGAGTAGCTGGGACTACAGGCGCCCGCCACCTCGCCCGGCTAGTTTTTTGTATTTTTTAGTAGAGACGGGGTTTCACCGTGTTAGCCAGGATGGTCTCGATCTCCTGACCTCGTGATCTGCCCGTCTCGGCCTCCCAAAGTGCTGGGATTACAGGCTTGAGCCACCGCGCCCGGCCAAGTTTACATATTTATTAAAGTATAAGTAATAAAGATGTGCGAAGTTAAAGTATATATCTATTATTGTTATTAATTTTAGAGACAAGGTGTTCCTCTGTTGCCCAGGTGAAGTGCAGTGGCACTACCATAGCTTAGTGCAGCCTTGAACCTCTGGGCTCAAGTGATGTTCCTGCCTCAGCCTCCTCAGTAGCTAGGGCAGCAGTCTTGCACCACCATGCCTGGCTAATTTTATTTATTTTAATTTATTATTATTTTTTTGGGGTAAAGATGGGGGTCTTCCCCAGGCTGGCTCCAAACTCCTAGCCTCAAGGAATCCTCTGGCCTTGGCCTCCCAAAATGCTGGTATTACAGGCATGAGCCACAGTGCCTGGCCACATACATGTATATCCTTAAAACCCAACAGCAACCACAGAATTGTCTAGAAGTTAGACCCACAGAGTATATTTTCCTGGAAGGAATATTTTATCACTGACATTGTTTAGAACTGCCAGAGTGTGATAATAAAAAGCAGATTGAATTTTTGTTCACTTTATTTTTGTTTTAAATGTTCTTCCTCCATCCCGTCCTTGGTATATCAGAGTATTGAGTGTACCTGACCCTCAATACTCTGGAGCTTCATTCTCGCTCCAAACTCATGGCTTTGTTAGTCTTTTTTAAAAAGGTTTATTATATTCTGCCTGTAATATGTTTCCCTTCCCTTGTTAGATTATAGATTGCTTGAGTGCAGAGATTATATCTGGTTCATTTTTATACCTCCCGAAAGAGCCCAACACAGTGCTGGCACAAAGTCAAGTATCAGAAATCACTAGTCTGTTGAATTGAGATTAGCAGCAAGTACTTTAGATGAATTTAGAAGACAATTTTTATTTAAAAAAGAAACACAGCATTTAATTATAATGCTTTTGGCCACAAATAATAAATACGTTACTAAAAATTGTCTTGGTTGATACAGACATTTCATTGCCTGCATAACAAGAACCTTGGAAATACACATCCCCATGGCTGGTTTGGAGCCTCAGTACTGCCAGAGCACTGGGTTGCCTTCTCTAGAATGTTCTTGGCCTCTTCCTCATGGTCCCCAAATAGCTGCAGCAGATCTGTATGGCATGTCTTCACATCAAACATACCAAACAAGAAGGGAGGGAGGGAAAAGTCTTATCTTCATCCATCTCTCTTTAAGAAGAAAATTCTTTGCCAGATACCCACCAGCAGAGATCTTCTTATTTAAATTAGTCGGCACTGGGTCTCAGGCTTATCCCTGGCATTATTAGCTTAAGGAATGTGTAGTATTGGCCCCAATGCCTCTGCTGCAGTGCAACTGTCCCTAACCCCCATAGGTAATAATAGCTTATTCAGGCTTTCTTTGTGATCTGATGTTCTTTTACTTTCTCCGTTTCTCTGTTCTGTTTCTTTGGTACTCCATATCATCCGCTGGGTATTGTTCACATCTGCATGTTCAAATATATTTCATTTGAGGTAAAGAACCCAACAGCAGAAAGCTAGGACCTAGGACAAAGATTCGGAAAACTGAATGACCTCATATTCTGTAAGATAAATAAAATACAGATGACACATTAGTTTTCTACTGCTGCTAGACAAATTACCACAAGTGTAGTGGCTTAAAACAACATTAATTTGTTCTCTTATAATTTTGAAAGTCAAAAACCCAAAGAGAGTCTTGGCTGGCTAAAATCAGCAGGTATCAGCAAGGCTTGTTCCTTCTGGAGGCTCCAGGCGAGAATCTGTTCCTTGCTTCTTCCAGCTTTGGAGAGGGACAGCATTCCTTGTCTCCTGACCACATCACTCCACTTTCTGCTTCTGTTGTTACATCACTTTCTCCCCTCTTGTGCATAATCCTTGAGAATATCTGTCTTCTAGTCACTGGCCCATTTCATCTGCTAATCCCAGTAGCTTTTATTTTAATGAATCCAGTTAGAACTATATAAAATAGTGTCTTCTGTGGTATGGAAAGATGCTTCTTTGAACTTTGTGATTAAGAGGATATGCTTGGAAGATGCCAGGGGCCACAGTGTTTTCTCAGCAGAATCTCCTGCCTCTCCCTCTGTGTTTACACAAATTTAACCAAATAATTCCATTATTATAACACTGCCAGTCTTCAAATTATAGAACTTTTGTTAATTTAAATTTTAGGCTATAGAATTTTAGAATGGGTAATGCTTTTAACACTCTTAGAAAACAAGTGGGGGTAGTGGCTGTTACGTAGCAGGCAATGACTGTATCTGCCTCAGATAAGTCTTCATTCTTCTCATGTTTATTGTGAGTAAACTAAAGTTAAAATTTATGTAGCTTGTTGAAAGTCACACAGAAAATATGTGAAGGACCTGTGAAATAAACACAGCATGATTCCAGAGCTCACATTCTTGTTAGCATGCTCTAGTGCCTCCTCCATTTCTGGCTTACATAGCTGGACTGAGGGAAGTGAGAGACTGAATATACAAAGGAACCACAGCCAGACCATCAATAAAAATGAACTCTGACCCACCATCTGCAGTAACCACCCCACGAAGCCAACCTGCTCTGTATAGTAACCAGTCTGGGAAGTCAAACTACTGTCTCTGGCAACCAGTCCAGGAAGCCAAACAATATCTTTGTAACAATAGACTCCAAACAGCCAGGACTTGATTAATAACTGGCAGCATCTCTGTTTTTCCCCCATTTCCAAGATAGGATCAACTTTGAAAAGTCAAGTATATGCCCCTAACCAACAGCATAGGGTGTCCACTTCTAGCTATCCTGTCTACAGCTTCCCCATTCCAACAGCCTATAATCAGGCTACCTCTAAAACTTTTCTGTTTTTTAATGTAAAGCTTTCTCATTCCTCGGCCTACCCACAAGTTTTGCCAGACACAAGTGATGGTGGCTGACTCTCTTGCTCTAGCATGCTATGAATCAGTGGCCTTTTCCTATTCTTAGTTGCTTGCTGTATGTTTATTTCCACAGAGGTGTCTAGTAAAGAGAGAGAAAATGCTGGCACAAGAGAAAAATTGATCTTGAATAGAATGAGTCTGATGCCTTTGAAGTATCTAAGTCTGCATATCTAGTAGGCACTTGGATATATTGGTTTGAAGGGTCTAAGCTGTAAAGAGTGGATAAAGTTACCTGGGGAAAGTAAAAAGTGAGAATATATGAGATATTAGAACTGATCCTGGAGAAGCTCCTGTATTTAATAGCTAGGAAGAGCAGCATCAGCCTACAAAAGAGTGTGAAGTCTGATGAGGGTGACAGGAAAAAAATCAGAGCAGTGGGGTCATGAACATCAAGGGAAGAGAGAGGTTGTAGAAGTGATCCACAGTGTCTAATGTAGTGGAGAGTTCAGTGGATTTGGCAATATGGAGGTCTGTGGTTACCTAGACAAAGGCTACCATGATGGCACAGATTCTAGACTCACAGGGTTGAGTAGGACAAAGGGTCAGGAAAGAAAGACTTAAAATTTAGAGAACTTGGCCAGGTGCAGTGGCTCGCCGCTATAATCCCAGCACTTTGGGAGGCTGAGGCAGGTGGAATACGAGGTCAGGCGTTTGAGACCAGCCTGGCCAACGTAGCAAAACCCCATCTTTACTAAAAATACAAAAATTAGCCAAGCTTGGTGGCAGGCGCCTGTAATCCCTGCTACTTGGGAAGCTGAGGCGCAAGAACCACTTGAAACTGGAAGGTGAAGGTTGCAGTGAGCCGAGATTACACCACTGCACTCCAGCCTGGGTGACAGAGGGAAACTCCATCTCAACAACAACAACAAAATAATGAGAGAATTTTCAATAAGTTTGTCTTTGAAGAGAGGAGGATGAATATGTGCTGGAAGATAAACTAGGATGTGAAGATGAGAGAGACTTACTTAAAGGTGACTAAGGTCTGCACATATTTAAACCTTGACAGGAAGGATCCATTTGAAAGGGGTTGGTTGATTCACAGGAGAAGAAAGTGGGTAATCTACCTCAGGTTCTTGAGGAGACTGGAGGAGAGGGATAATAGAAGATCTTAGATAATAGAAGGAACAGCTATTTTAATCTACTGGGAGAGAACATGATGAAGACTTGTCTAGGTCAGTGGATTTGTCATTTTCAAGAGGGCTCCTTTAAAAAGCTTTGGTTTTCTGATGTGACATTGGAGATGTTTCAAATAGTCAGCATAGAAATTAGGAGAGGTAGTGTACCAGGGAAGTGATGGAAAGATTACCAGGCAGAACTGAAAGCCCATTTGAGATTGACATATTGAATTTATTGTTATAAGATATCAGTAAATTGACCCAAGAATGTGAGGTTGTACATTATAACTGACTTGGAGAAATAAGTCAGCTGAGACTGAGAGGGAAAAGAAAATATTTGTAATGAGGTGAAATTGGTTTTGAAGAGTAGATCGGGAGGCTATGACCCAGACGTGAAGTTGGGTGAGATTTAGATGATGACATAGGCCCAGTGTTTCAAGGTTTGAGAAATGTCAGGAAACTTTGTAAGGTTTGCTTGAGTTACGCCAGTATATCAAGGCACTTTAGAATCCATTTGCTCGAGAACATTTTATAAACCTCCTAAGAACAGTGTTAGTGTTTTATTGGATGGAGTCCAATTTGTTTGGGGATAATACAAAGATAATATTTCCTAAGAGTCTAAGAGTTTTTTCTATTGCTTTCTTGAAATTACTATTATGTGTGTCTTAGAAGGATGAGCTTCAAAATGAAATGGAGGAAAAGATGTTATCATCCTTGCATGATAATAGTTATTAGCATGAATTGAGTACTTACAACAAGCCAGACTCTGCCAAATGTTTGCCTGTATTACCTCATTTCATCCTCCCAATACCCATATCATTTAGAAACCATTATTATCATCATATTACAGTCAAGAAAACCAAGAGGCAGAGAGACTGATGACTTGCTGAAGGTGCTTAAAGTGATGGAGCCAGGACTAAAACCCAAGACCTCCTCAGGCAATGTTGTGATGTCAGCAAAAGCATTTGGACACTTCCCAATTCATTCTGCAAATGTCTCCTTTCACACTCAGACCTTGCCTGACACTTCTACCTTTTCAAGATGACGTGTCTTCTATCTCCTTTCCAACTGAGGCAATAAAACAATCTTTGCTAATGAGCTAATCATGTGCTTCTACACATCATATTCATAATTTATTAGGAAATTTTCTGCAGACAGTGGCCTAAATCAAAGGGATTACACTAATGGTGCTTTTTCTCTATTTTCAAGCTCTTCTACACTATAAAACTGCAGAAGAAATAAAGAGAACAGTTTTCTAAAATTAAGACCTCTGAAGCTCTGGACCAAATCACATTGTCACCTTTCTCACGAGAAGTGAGCAGGTCTGTGGGGATGGGGGAATGAAGAATTGATACGGACTATAAATTAATCAAAGCTCTTGGTAATTTAAAAATCAACCACTTTAATGTGACTCAAGTTTCCCCGTCACCCAGGAAAACACATTCTTGTATGTTTGTGTGAGTGTGTATGCATACTCACATGCATGTGTGCATGTGTATTGGAATTGCTTTCAATTCCTTAAAATAAATAAATACAATACACTTCCTAGGTCCTAAAACATAGGAGAGGATGGAAAGGTGGGGAGAAGAGTCAATAACAGTATGCCTGTCTATATGGCAAAACAATGTATAGCTTCGAAGTTGAGGCAAAAATAGCACAAAGCACCCACAGACTGGGTTCCCACATTTAAAGAATGTTTGAGTTGATCACCTCTGTCCCATTTTCAGAGAGAAGTTCAAGGTAAAGTAGTTAAGACAGTATGTGTTGGCAGGGGCCAGGGTGCTGCTGAATGAATAAATTAGGGGTGGTAAGTAAAGGAGACGGAAACAGGAGGAGTAGAGAAGAACGAATAAATCAGTCAGATTGAGTAGAGACTGGAGCATAATAAGAACAAGAAGCAGATGCCTCAGAACCCCAGGGAGCAGCCTCCAGAAGTGAGCAGAAGGAGTAGAGAAAATGAACACCTACACACAGTCGACACTGATTAGCTCCCTATGTCAGGAACACAAAGGAAAACCGCTTCAGAAACCATCTTAGAAAAGCAAAAGGAAAACAAGAACTCTCCCAGCCAGCCTCCTTCGTCTTTCTCTCTCTTCCTTCTGACTGTGATCATGCTGCTGCTCCCTCTGCTCTTCCCATCCTATCTGCTGTCACTCAAATCTTTCTTTTTTTGCCCTGCAAAGATCTCTGGAAATCCCAGTTCCTCCAGAAAGCCTTTTCTAGCTAAATGAAAAGAGGTGATGCTGACCTCTCCTCCTCGTAGCAGACGGTTGGTACCTCAACGCCTGACTCAGACAGATTATCCTCAATGTAAGTATTTCATAACCAGGGCTCCCACCACAGCATTAGCTCTTGGCTTAGTGTACTGTGTGTGTGCGTGTGTGTGCACGCGCACGTGTGTGTGCATGCACGGCCACACATGCTGTGGACTGATTGGGCCCTGCCAAAATCCATGTATTGAAGCCCTAGACCCTAATGTGACCAGCTGGAGATAGGGTCTTTAAGAGATCATTAAGGCTAATGAGGTCATAAGTATAAGCATGGGGCCATAATCCCATAGGACTGTGTCCCTACCCCTTCCTTTGCTCCTCCCCACCAAGTGAGGACACAGTGCGAAGGTGGCCATCTGCAAGCCAAAGGAGAAAAGCCCCCATGAGAAACAAAACCCTACCAGAACTTTGATCTTAGACTTTTCAGCCTCCAGAACTGTGAGAAAATAAATTTCTGTTGTTTAAGCCACCCAGTCTTTGATATTTTACTATGGCAGCCTTGAGCAGACTGCGACAGTTTGTGTAGGTAGGGGGTGGCTGCATTTGTGTAGAGTGTTGGTTGAATTTAGGTTACTTATGTTAGAATAAAACTCCCACAAGGCAAGGATTGTCAATTTAACTTAGTTACACCAAGGAGCACAGTATTTATGTATGGCAAGTACCTAATAAATAGTAAATTCTGCTATTTCTTTTAATTTGGGGGTGACAAATGACTTCTGCCTGTTTTCCTTTCTATGTATACAGTTGGCTCCCTGCTTCGTGTTCCCCTCTGCCTCCTCTAATGCAGCAGAATGACAAATGAAAATTAGAAATCTAACAATGCATTATATTAATCTTTGTATTCAACATGAGTGAATCATCCACTTTTCCCATATCTGTGTCACATATAGGCAAACAATAAATATCTGATAATGAATGAAATCTCCATGCCCCACGTCTGGCGAGGTCTGTAGGTTAATGGGCAATGGAATGGCAAATGGAGAGGTATAACAGGATAAGGAGAATCAATCAAAAGGTATGGGCTGGAAAAGATGAATCATTTTAGCCCAACAGGGACTTTGTATATACATTGACCTGTCACTAGGATCATGAAGCAGTACACAAATGAACCCTGAAAGTAGTTGTAGTTGTTGAAAATTAGTTCCTGCCCTAGAAAAGTATTCCTTTGAGAAGACTCATCTCAAGATGTCTTCCAGGGCAGTAACACTCAATCTTCTGATTTCCTTTCTTCCCTGGGAAACAAACAAAATCTCTTTTTAGCATGCTTCTCTTTAACATTTGTGGGAAAAGTATCAGTGCGATAGTTTGAAGCAATTTTGCTCATTTTCCTGTAATACAGATGACGTCTAAGCTCAGTGCTTTTTGTTGAAGACACTGGCAGGGCATCAGTGAGTGTGTAGCCATGAGACCCACTTCCCCACATAAAACAGCCATCTGCCAACAAAACAAATGCATTTCCATTTCGTACATTTGTGTCTTACGAAACAATTTAAATTAGGCCAATGGCACATTAACACCAAGCGAAACGTCTTACCCCATGATGGGAAAGGCAGTGCATTTCCTCATGGAGGCAGTGTTTCAGAAATGTATGTGGCAAATGAAAGCACCGGAAATAACTTCAATGGCTGATATCTCTGAAGCACTAACAGCATCTCTGTTGTGGATGCACTAAATAATTAGGATTGTTGCTGGAAGAGAAAGAGCGTAAGTTTTGAGAAGAGAATAAAACCCCAAAGGGATTTTTGTGAGTAATGTTAGCTGACTGGAAAAGAGTAAAATATACTACATTAAAGGAGAGTGGAGTAGTCACGGGCTGGTTTTTCTTACACTTAACTGGCTGAATTGCATGCGCTTTGCTCACTGGACATAAATATATAAACAGCCAATGGCCCTAAGAAGCATCAAAACATTTTTCATTTTGTATGTGCAGGTTAGTCATAGCTGCACTACAGCTAGCAGTGGCTAGATGTAATGATAAGAAATACATATTTGATCTGTGTTCCTGGTTCCTAACACAAAGCTTCTAAAACCCTTGGAATTTCCTGGATGACAGGAGCATTTCTTGTCCTAGTGAGGCCACTGTTAGAGGGCCCCTAGGTAGCTTCAGGATAGGAGCTGGTTACCGGAAAGACGGAGGCATGATTAGAGAGCTGGGACGTTCAGCTCCACTCCTCAACCTCTGGAGAGGGGAGAGAGGAGAGGGGCTGGAGATTAAGTTAATTACAAACACCAGTGATTTAACCAATCATGCTTACATAATAGACCTTCATAAAGCCCGTAAACAATGAGGTTCAGAGAGCTTCTGGGTTGGTAAATACAACAAAGTGCCGGGAGGGTGGCACACCTGGAAAGTGCATGGAAGCTTTGTGCCGCTTCCCACATATCTTGCCCACATCACTTCCCACATCACTTCCATCTGGCTGTTCCTGAGTTGTATTCTTTCTAATAAACCAGCAATAAGAAGTAAGGTGCCTTCCTGAGTTCCATGAGCTGTTCTAACAAAGTATTGAACCTAAGGAAGAAGCTGTGAGAGTTCCCAACTTTACAGCTCGTCACTCAGAGATAAAACTGACCCAGACTGGCTGTTGGTGTCTAAAATGGAGGCAATCTTGTGGGACTGAGCCCTTAATGTGTGGGATCTGTGCTAACTTCAGATAGTGTGAGAATCAAAAGGAATTACAGGATGCCCAGTTGGTATCCCGAGAGTTGGAGAATTGGTTGGTGTGGGACAAAAACCACTGATTTGGTGTCAGGTGTCAGAAGTGATGTGGGTAAAGAACATTTCAGACTGGGCTGGGTGTGGTGGCTCACGCCTGTAATCCCAACACTTTGGCAGGCCAAGGCAGGGGGATCATGAGGTCAGGAGATGGAGACCATCCTGGTTAACACGGTGAAACCCAGTCTCTACTAAAAATACCAAAACTTAGCCAGGCATGGTGGTGCACGCCTGTAGTCCCAGCTAGTTGGGAGGCTGAAGTAGGAAAATCACTTGAACCCAGGAGGCAGAGGTTGCAGTGAGCTGAGATCATGCCATTGCACTCCAGCCTGGGCGACAGAGCAAGACTCCATCTCAAAAAATAAAGATAAAAACAGTTTAGACTGACGCACCCCTTTCCCCACCAATATACGGCAAAAACATAGTCTTTGTATCACATATATTTCTTAAATATTTTTTACCCTTCATAAAGTTCTGCTGTGAGTTTCTCTCCTAAAAATAAAATCCCCAGAATGAGAGAGGAATCGCACTGTGGTGATTCACAAATGAGGAAATGGAGACTCGAAGGGGTCATTCAGAAACCTGCCCACTGTCCATCAGTGGCAGCACCTGGTGTCCTTTATTCTCAGGCAAGGACTCCATTAATAACTACCACTTATGAAGCAGTCACTAGATGCCAGTTTGCTGGTACATTATTTCATTTAACCTTCTCAATAATTCAGTGAGATAGGGACGATTATTTTGTACATTTTAACAGATGAGGGGATTGAAGCATAGAGATGTTAACCTTGCCCGAGACTGCACAGCTACTGAAATGAGGAGCCAGGCATTTCCGGTAGGCGGTCTGGCTCTCAGATTCCATGCCTTTAACCACTGCATCATACTGCCATTTTAAAGACATAAACACGTAGAATATGTTCTTAAACTGTAGTGTCCATAAAAATTTCTGGGAACCATGTGATTCGGTAGATCTGGGTTGGGGCCCACACTTCGAGAACACCTCTACTGTCTAGACATTATCGTTGAGATGAGCGAGGATTCTTTTGCGTCTCTTTACTCCAGCATATGCTTTGGACATTCTGCCTAGTAGTCTGGTGTCAAGGGAACATTCACCTTCCATGTGTGGCTGCTGTTGAATGGAGTCAAAAAATCACTAGCCTTGTGACCTTCTGGTAGGAGAAGTTGAGTTTCCCTGTTCTGTTTTCCTTCACAGTGAATAAATCCTTCATTTCCTGAGGTTTTGGCTCATGAGAGGATGCTCAGTCCACCTTACTCCTTCTTGACCCATGTGTCATGTTGAGTTGTTCAGCACCAGGAATGAGAGCATATTTGTGTTCTCCTTCCTCTTACTGTCCAGAGGATGTCACCATGGATGATCTTCACCACACTGGGAGGAGACTCATTCGCACTAAGTGATTGCACTGAAAATACGTGCTAGATGTAATTAAATGAGATTACCCATGAATTCCGTCTCATGCTGGGAATGGAGATAGGGGCTCGGGCAGGAGGGATAGAAGGAAGAGGAATTAAAATGTGTCATAGCCACTGTGCTTGACGCTTTGGGTAAATTAATTGAATTCTCACATCAGCCATTCAAGGAACATATTATCCACCTTCTTACAGATGAGGGACCTGGGCTTTGAGGAGTTACATAATGTGCCCAAGTTTGCACAGCTAGTAGATGACAGACTTGACATTTTATTCCACCTTACCTGGTTCTAACAAGTATGTTCCTTCCATAATACCATGCTGCCTACTGAGAAGAAAGCTGTCCAAGACAGGATGGGGGCTAGCTGGAGTGAGCCCCTAGGTGACTCTCACACTGCAGAATGCAAATCTTTAACCTTTGAGCTGTAGCTGCCTTCTAGCAAGTGGTGAGCTAATAGAGGTTTTCCTGAGAGGTTCCCAAGGTCTAATGGCTTGCATGGATTTTATCCATTGCAACTAATTAGGAAACTTCAGAAATTGTGGCTACAGAGTGTTAGGTAACTGTACATATAAACATCTATTTTTCTACTGATATGAATAAAATATAGTCTGGCCTGAAGCCAGCCCTAGGCAGTATTGTATTTGTGTTTCAAGAGTCACATGAAGGTCTTCATAACATTAGAGATGGTCAAAATGATTTTCCACTAGGTATTTCCTTGAAATGACTGTGATGCAAGTAACAAGTTCCTTTTCTTTTCAAGAATCCTAAATTAGCCTTCTATTTTTTTACTCTTAAACATACAATTTGAAGATATAGGACTAACATGATACTATAAAATGACTCCGTTCAACAACTCCTTCACTAAAATTGTCTTTAGCTTCCCAAGGAAACCGATATTCCAGGCCAGGTGTGGTGGCTCAGACCTGTAATCCCAGCACTTTGAAAGGCCAAGATGGGCAGATCACCTGAGGTCAGGAGTTCAAGACCAACCTTGCCAACATGGTAAAACCTCATCTCCACTAAAAATACAAAAAATTAGCCAGGTATGGTGGTGGGTACCTGTAATCCCAGTTACTTGGGAGACTGAGCCAGGAGTATGGCTTAAACCCAGGAGGTGGAGGTTTCAGTGAGCTGAGATCACGCCACTGCACTCCAACCTGGGCATGACAGAGCAAGACTCTGCCTCAAAAAAAAAAGAAAAAAATTTTTTAAAAAGTGATGTTCCATCACTCCTATGGAACTGTAATCAATATCGAATTGTTGTCTTTGTGTAAATAACTCAAATTTTGTGTAAATTACTTAAATTTTGTCTTTACATAAATTATTTTATTTTATTTTATTTTATTTTATTTTATTTTATTTTATTTTATTTTATTTTTGAGGTGGAGTCTCACTCTGTCACCCTGACTGGAGTGCAGTCGTGAGATCTCGGCTCACTGCAACCCCCACCTCCCAGGTTCAAGTGATTCTGCTTCAGCCTCCCGAGTAGCTGGGACTACAGGCACGTACTACCATGCCTAGCTAATTTTTTGTATTTTTAGTAGAGATGGGTTTTCACCATGTTAGCCAGGGTGGTCTCGATCTCCTGACCTCGTAATCCCCCCTCCTCAGCCTGCCAAAGTGTTAGGATTAAGGCGTGAACCACCACGCCTGGCCACGTAAATTATTTAAACACATTTCCCCTCTGTTTAAAAACAAAATTCCTTTCTCATTTATATTTGGAAACTGTTGTATCAAGAAAAAAAAGCATTTATAATGCTTCAGTGAGTTTACTATGCTAGACAAAGAGAAAGAATTCCTTCAAACTATAATGACTGAATTACTTTTCAGGATTAGCCTGTTGGTTTCTTTAGTTAGTAGGTAGTTAATAACATTTGTAAGTATAATTCCTTTTCATTTATTTAGTGCATACATATACTACAATTAGTATGTGCAGGCATTTTATAAATAGTAACTCATTTAATTTATTGGGAAGATTGTCCTTTTAGACATCCATTGCTTTATAACATTCTCTGTTGGTAAGAAATTGTATAATGCCTTTGAAACTGACAGTTTCTATGCTGTGTGATTTGTAGTACTTTATTAAAAACATATTTGGTATAATCTTTGTTATAATTATTAGTCCCTTTCCAATGATGCTAGCCTGAATTTTTTCTTTCTTTCTGACGAAAGTTCTAGGTGAGTGATGTTTAATAGCCAGGTAGAGGAGGGAATGAAGATCGTGATTTGTAGCATTTGCCAATTTCTGTGGACTAAATAGCTGATTTGATGCTACCAACATGATGTCACCATGTAGAGTTGGGAAGAGATCCTAACCATCAACTCCCATGAGTCGTCTTTTCATTTTTTAACTTAAAGATGCTATAAATTTGGCTTTAGTGAGAATGACTTAGATACCTAGACAAACTCAGAAAAAATGTAAATGTCTCATAAAGTGTAGGATATTAATGGCCTAACTTTCCTATATTGGTATAGTTGATAAGATTTGAAATCTCATATACAAACCAATAGGAAGACTTCATAAGAATTAATATACTTACATGAGTCATTTTTACTAGAAATTAAATGCAGTCACAAGTAAATGAGACCTTCTTGTATTCAGGCTAGCTCAGCTAAAGTAAGCAGGATAAGCAGTGGCCTTGTCAGTATGATAATGAAGACTGATAAAAAGAGACCCCTGCTAATATTAACTACCCACAACCTGTAATTATTGTGATAACAAAGTCAGTGGAATAAATGGTTGTACATGGTAAGCGTTAAAGAGGACAGGACTACAATTCAGCAGAAATAAATTCCAGGGCTGCTTCCTATCTGCGTCACTTAAAATCTTATTTTGTCCCACCTGTTTCATCTTTATGTTGGAAATATTAGTAATTGTTGAAAGTATAAGTGTCACAGTGCTTTAAAAGTCAAAGGCATTATACAGATATAATGTATGAATAATAAGGTGTGTCTTATGTAGGGGGTTAGATTCCAAAGTCAGAACATGAGAAGGCAGAAATTGTGGGTAATGTCAATCCATGCTTCTAATCCTTTAGACGTACCAACGTCCCCAGAAAATAATAAATATTGGTGGATCAAAGTGGGAACCCACCTGAGTAATTCTTACTGAACAAAGCCTTACAGGTATTACCAGCCTGGATTCTCTTTGTCCATTGAGATGTAGAAAAGTAACATCTGCACTGATTCAAGTCCGAAGACTTATTCAAGATCTTAAAAAATTCCTGAAGCACTGTTACTCCTTTTTTTTAAAGTAAAAGAAGAACTTTTTTGAGTTATAATTCACATACCATAAAGTTTTTAAGGTGTATAATTTAGTGGATTTTAGTAGACTGCAAGTTGTGCATCCCTCATCACTAACGAATTCCACGTCACTTTCATTCTCTCAAAAAGAAACTCTTTACCTATTAGCAGTTACTTCCCATTTCCACTCATCCCCGTCCCTGGCAAACACTAATCTACTTTCTATATCTATAGATTTGCCTATTCTGAACACTTCATATAAGTGGAGTCATACTCTACGTGGCCTTTTGTGTATAAAATTGTGATTTATCTGACAACATGGATGAATCCTGAAAACTTTATGCTCTTACACTTAGCATAATGTTTCACTTAGCATAATGTTTTCAAGACTCATCTATGTTGCAGGATGAATCACAATTGTATTCCTTTTTATGGCCGAATAATATTTCATTGTATTGTATACCACATAAAATGACAGACATTTGGATAGTTTGCATTTTTTATTATGAATGATGCTGCTATGAATATCTATGTACAAGTTTAGACATGAACATATATTTTCAGTTCTTTTAGATATATGCCTCGGAAAAGAATTGCCGGGTCATGTAACTCTGGTTAACATTTTGAGGAACTGCTAGACTGTTCTCCAAAGCAGCTAAACCATTATACATTCCCACTAACAATGTATGAAGGTTGCAGTGTCTCCATATCCTTATCAATTGCTAGTGTTATCTTTTTCATTATAGTCATCTTGTGGGTGTGAAGTGATATCTCATTGTGGTTTTGATTTGCACTTCCCTAATGATTAATGATATTGAGCATTGTTTCCTGTGCTTATTGTCCATTTGTATATCTGCTTTAGGTCTTTGTAAAATATTTCACTGGAAGTGTCCCCAGTACAATCTACTTCCCAAATGGTTCCTTACCTCTTCTCAGTCCTATATATTCCCCATTCTTCCCTCTAGAATGGGGTTTTTTGGTTCCTAAGAACCAAAACACAAATTTATGTCATTTTTTCATAGAACACAGCTTAACTTTCTCTTTTTTTTTTTTGAGTTTTTACTAATACTCATTTATTAGAGCTTCTCACTTTCTACTTCACAAGAATGTATTTCCCCCCTAAAAGACAATTTGTCCCTAATAGGGATTCTGGTGTCATTTTTCATGCCATTGTTCTCAGCAAGTTTTGATAGGGTAGTGGGTAGAAAGTGTTCCTAGCAGTGAGTAGAGAGTCTAGCTACCTGAGCAGTGAAAAAATAAGGATCACCAAACGGATAAATGAAATGCATAAAAAAAGGGGAGAAAAAAACACTTATGATGATGAGTGTCCGCTCTTTCAATATGCTATGAGTGGCTGAGGGAGCAGAAAGTGTCTTATAGGTTAGCTCAATGTGGGGGCAGGGTGAAGATTACTCAGTAGAAGGGGAAAATAAACCAGTGGTTAAGTATACAAAACTTTGGATTTTTTGTTATACAGAGCCATCATCCTTTACACTCAGCATTTTATAATTCAGTGTTTTTCAGATTTTAGAAAAGTGATACAATAGACATGACATATATTACATAGCACCCTAGTGGCATCTAAGGCAACATCCCCTAATCATACACAACATCCAATGTGTATGACACCAAGTGGGATAAGAAATCTAAATAGCTTTACACCAGTTTAGGCTTGGATTGGTTGCCAGATGAGTTAGGCAAAACATTTTCTATTTTCTTTCAGTTTGGGTTTTTTACTTTTTAATTCTGAATGTTATATCATGGTCCTGTATCTTTCAAATGAAAAAATGTGTAGGTGATAAGCCATTCTTCAAATGTTCTCTTTTGGGGAGACCCCTAAGCAAGGTTAATGAGGATGAGAATGAGGATGAAAATGATGTTTCCTAAGTCCCAGTCTTCTTTTCAGCTAGTTATTAGGTCAGTGGTCAACACAACGCACAGATAAGCTTTGCTGCTTAGAAGCATTCACTTTGACCTCATTACCACCTTTCGTTTCAGCTTCAGTCTTTTGCAGTTTATTGCAGTGAATATAGTTGAAACACAAGATAATGGGCAAATGTTATTCAGTACAATGATGTGAAGCTCCAGAAAGAAAAAGAAACCACCACAGAGAGGAGAGTAGCAGGAAAGAAGACAGTAGATAAAAACAATGTTAGGAAAATAGCTACTCCCCACAAAAGGCCCATCGCTGTACCGACTCTGTCCTTGGAATATCTTGAATGATAATAAATGAGCATAGGGATCTAGAAGGAGTGACTGACAACCTTTGTACTGATTTAATTGAGGAATTAGTCTTACTTTGCCTTTTGTTTTTGTATGACTTTAAAGGAACTCTGATGCAAGTTCGGTCTAGTGGAAAATCCTCTCGATTTACGCAACCCCCTTGCCAGAATGACCCTAAGAGACATCATTTTTCATTACAAAGGTTTTCATTTTGTTGGAGTCACTCTAATGGGAATATTTTACATACATTAGCTCTAAAATTAAAATTCATAACCTTGAAATACAGGTTCTAACATCCCCATATAAACAAAAAAATTGAGATTTGGAGAGGTTAGCTAATTTATACAAGTTGTACAGTAAATAATTTGTTGCATTGGGATTCAGACACAACTCTGAATATAAAGCTCTTGCTCTTTCTGCTGCTTATGATGCCTCTTTAATGCTACCCTGCTTTTGTCACTGTCCACATGGATACTGATTTTACTGTATAGTGTAGAGACCTACAGACCTGGTTTCAAATCTAAGCTTTACCATATACTGACTGTATGACCTTGGAATAGTAATGATAGTAGTGTTAATAAAGTTATCATTCAGTATATATCAAGCACTATTCTTATATATATTACATACATATAATTATGTAATTTCTTTGTGTGTATACATATACATATAAATATACATTATATATGTAATATATTTTATATATTACATATATAATATATATTACATATGTAATATATAAAAATACATATAAATATATATTATATATACAATAAGAAATGTATATATACATATAAATATATATAAATCTATTATATATTTTATATAACATTTTATATATAGTACATGTTTTAAATATATTATATATTTTAATATATATTTTAATATATATTTAAAACATGTATTATATATTATATATAATATATTATATATAATATATATAATTTTATATATTATCTATTATATAATTCTATATTCTATATTCTATATTCTATATAATTTTAAAATTAAATAATATATTTAAATATATAATGTATTTAAAATTATATATTATATATAAATATATATTTAAAATATATAATATATATTTAAAATATATAATATATATTTAAAATATATATAAAGTCTATATTGTATTTATAAATATATATTTAAAATATACATATATAAAATCATTCAATCTTCACAACAATCCTGCACGTGCGTAGGATTATTATGCTATTTACAGATGAGGAAACTGAAATAGAAAGTGGTTAAATCACACAATTTGTAAGAGGCAGGAGATTTCAGCACAATATTCTGCCTGCAGAATTCATGATTTCAACTATTTCACTATAAAGCCTAAGTAAACTGTTGGAGATTACATTTCTTATTTGTTAACATCATTGATTAATAGTTAATATTAATAATATTGGCTATTCATGACCAACACATTATTATTTAACAACATTCATATTTTATTCAGATTTCCTTAATTTTTACCTAATGTCTTCTTTCTTTTTTTTTTTTTTCCTTTAAGTTCTAGGGTACATATGCAGAATGTTCAGTTTTATTATGTAGGTGTACATGTGCCATGGTGGTTTGCTATACCCATCAACCTGTCACCTGCATTAGGTATTTCTCCTAATGCTATCCCTCTTCTACCAACCCACCCCCTGAGAGGCCCCAGTGTGTGATGTTACCCTCCCTGTGTCCATGTGTTCTCATTGTTCAGCTCCCATTTGTGAGTGAGAACATGTGGTGTTCGGTTTTCTGCTCTTGTAACAGTTTGCTGAGAATGATAGTTTCCAGCTTCATCCATGTTCCAACAAAGGACATGAACTCATCCTCTTCTATGGCTGCATAGTATTCCATGGTGTATATGTGCCACAATTTCTTTATCCAGTCTATCATTGATGGACATTTGGGTTGGTTCCAAGTCTTTGCTATTGTGAATAGTGCTGCAATAAAGATACATGTGCATGTATCTTTATAGTAGAATGATATATAATCCTTTGGGTATATACTCAGTAATGGGATTGCTGGATCAAATGGTATTTCTAGTTCCAGATCCTTGAGGAATCACCACGCTGTCTTCCACAATGTTTGAACTAATTTACATGCCCATCAACAGTGTAAAAGCATTCCTATTTCTCCATATCCTCTCCAGCACCTGTTGTTTCCTGACTTTTTAATGATCGCCATTCTAACTGGTATGAGATGGTATCTCATTGTGGTTTTGATTTGCATTTCTCTAATGACCAGTGATGATGAGCATTTTTTCATATGTTTGTTGGCTGCATAAATGTCTTCTTTTGAGAAGTGTCTGTTCATATCCTTCACCCACTTTTTGATGGGGTTGTTTTTTTCTTGTAAATGTGTTTAAGTACTTTTTAGATTCTGGATATTAGCCCTTTGTCAGAAGGCTAGATTGCAAAAATTTTCTCCAATTCTGTAGGTTGCCTGATCACTCTGATGAGAGTTTCTTTTGCTGTGCAGAAGCTCTTTAGTTTAATTAGATCCTGTTTGTCAATTTTAGCTTTCGTTGCCATTGCTCTTGGTGTTTTAGACATGAAGTCTTTGCTCATGCCTATGTCCTGAATGGTATTGCCTAGGTTTTCTTCTAGGATTTTTATGGTTTTAGGTCTTATATTTAAGTCTTTAATCCATCTTGAGTTGATTTTTATATAAGGTGTAATGGAGGGGTCCAGTTTCAGTTTTCTGCATATGGTTAGCCAGTTTTCCCAATGACATTTATCTATAAAATGGGGTGATACTCTCTGCCTTATATAATTGTTATAAGGATCAAATGAGAAAATATATGCAAAGAACTTGTCACAGCCCCTGACCAAAAAAAAAAAAAAAAAAAAAAAAAAAAAAAAAAAAAAAAAAAAAATCCCCTAATGTTCATTTTTCTTCTCCCTTGCTCTGAAGCCAATACAACAATTTCACAGACAGTATTTCATATTTCCTACACTGGTGACCTGGATCACTTTTAAAAGTCGGAGTGATCTGGAACAATCCAATGGGCAATATGAACCCTTGGAATAGAACTGAATCGCAGCATAAGAGGGGCTCTCAGATTCATACAAGCTGCTGGAGTAAGACTCTAGGGACAGATATGAACTGAGAATCTGTACTGATTGCATGATAAAGGAAGGAAGGATTCCACCTGAGTATGTGACAATTACCATTTGATGCAGTCTGTTCCAGGAGAGTCTTCAGTACCTATTCATTGTCAAAATGGGATGAAAAACCAACACAGAGCCCTGCCCATTGTAGGAACATATATTGAGTGACATTAATCTTTAAGTGTTCTTGCTTTCTGTAAAGAAGCCCTTGATCTATCAATATAAGCACATTGTATACCTATTATATGACTCAATGAGGGTTGCAAGGCACACAGTACACAATACTAGCTCTTAAAGAGCACCTTAGTACAGTGAGAAGACAGGATACTCAGGGAAAGAGGTAAGCAATGCAATCTCTTATGGAAAAAGGATAAAGAGTAAATATGACCATTATTAAAATAAATGCAAGGACCCAGGACTTGGATGGCCTGCAGAAATTTCATAAAAGAGATGAGACTTGAGCCGGGCTCTAAAGGACTTATCAGTCTACAATTCTCATCCATAAAATGGAGATAATAATTCCAGCTTGGTTTCTATGGAGGTCACATGAGATAGTATGAATTAGCTTTATCCACAGTGTATTGTAGGGACCATTGAACCCTTGAAATATCCCAAGAGAAAGGTTTTATGATAAGGTAAACTTGCAAAACCCTATATAAATCACCCTCTTAGAGTTTCTCAATAAATATTCACATCATAATGATGCTAAGAATTATGGAAGGCTAAAAAGAAATTGTTGAGTCTTGTTTTACTCAGAGGAGAGGGGTCCCAAATAATTTGATCACAGAAGCCCTTTATTCAGAGATCATCTATTAACATCTCATGTGTTCCATGGAATACACTTTGAGAAATGCTCATATACATGAAAAGTTCTTTGTGTACTTGCATAAAGTGACATGGTGATTCATATTATTGTATGCGAGTATCTGTAGTATAAGTTCACAAAGTAAACACAGAATTTCTTTGGATCAGAAAATGTATCTAACTTTATCTCTCACTGTATGCATGGGCTTTTTCTGCTTGTATATTTAAAAAAATTTAAAAAAAAAGTATTTAGAGTTTATGTCTTACCATCCAAATTCAACCCACTCAAATCCCAGTCAAGATTTCCCTTTTTCACAAAATCTTTCCAACCTTCCCTCCCCTCCTGCCCACAGGGATTCCTCTGTTCTCTGATCTTTCTCAGCACTGACTGTCCCCAAGGAACTGGGACTTCGGAGTCGTCTCTAAGAAACTGGAATTATGCAGAATTAAAATGTTCCACATTTGGTAGATTTGAATAGCATTAGAATGAAATTTGTGAGAAAACGACAGTTTTAAAATAAAAGGTAGCATTTCCTCATTGGAGTTCCAGAAGTTCCAGAAGAATTTCACAAGAGAAAACTGCTTTTCTGTTGTTGTTTTTATTTGTTTTTGTTTTGTTTTGTTTTCGCTTTGTTACCCAATTCTAAGTTCACAATTACAAACATTTCATTCATACATTAAACATATTAAATTTAAGTCTTCTGAATTTGGACATGGATTTACATTTAAACTTTTAAAATATCATCTTTTTTAAACTCTTATTTGAAGTTCAGGGATACATGTGTAGGCTTGTTAAATAGGTAAACCCACGATGTGGAGGTTTGTTGTACAGATTATTTTATCACACAGGTATTAAGCCGAGTACCCATAAGATATTTCTCCTGATCCTTTCCCTCCTCCCACCATCCAATAAACCCCAGTGTGTGGTGTTCCCATCTATGTGTCCATTTGTTCTCACCATTTAGCTCCCACTTATAAGTGAGAACGTGCGGTATTTGGTTTTCTATTCCTTTGTTAGTTTGTTAAGGATAATGGCCTCCAGCTCCATCCATGTTTCTACAGAGAATATGATCTCATTCTTTTTTATGGCTGCATAGTATTCCACAGTGTATATGTACCACATTTTATTTATCTAGTCGACCATTTATGGGCATTTAGGTTGATTCCATGTTTTTGCTTCTGTGAATAGCACTGCAGTGAACATAAGCATGCCTGTGTCTTTATGATAGAATGATTTATATTCCTTTGGATATATACCCAGTAATGGAATGCTGGTCCAATGGTAATTCTGTTTCTAGGTCTTTGAGGAATTGCCGTACTGCTTTCCACAATGGTTGAATGAATTTACACTTCCACCAATGGTGTAAAAGTGTTCCCTTTTCTCTGCAACCTTGCCAGCACCTGTTATTTCTTGATTTTTTTTAATAGTAGCCATTCTGACTGGTGTGACATGGTATCCCATTGTGGTTTTGATTTGCATTTCTCCAATCAGTAATGTTGAGCTTTTTTTCATATGCTTGTTGGCCACATGTATGTCTTCTTTTGGAAATTATCTGTTCATGCTCTTTGCCCACTTTTTAATGGGATTGTTTGTGGGGGTTTTTTTGTAAGTTTGTTTAAGTTTTTTGAATGCTGGATATTAGACCTTTGTCAGATGCATAGTTTTCAAAAGATTTCTCCCGTCCTGTAGATCGTCTGTTTATTCTGTTGATAGTTTTGTTCACTGTATAGAAGCTCTTTAGTTTGAAGAGATCCCATTTGCCAATTTTTGCTTTTGTTGCTGTTCCTATTGGTACTATTCTAAGAAATTAAGGAGGACAGACTTGTCCCCAACCCACTCTATGAGTCCAGCATCATCCTGATACCAAAACCTGGCAGAGATACAACTGAAAAAGAAAACCTCAGGCCAATGTCCTTGGCTTCATAGGATATTGAACATTGATGCAAAAATCCTCGACAAAATACTGGCAAATAGAATCCAGCAGCATATCAAAAAGCTTATCCACAACGATCAAGTAGACCTTATCCCTGGGATGCAAGGTTGGTTCAACATAGACAAGTCAATAAATGTGATTCTTCACATAAACAGAACTAAAGACAAAACCCACGATTATCTTCATAAATGCAGAAAAGGTTTTTGATGTCTTCTTATTAAAATACAGTCAGTCACAAAGCTAATGACTCTTTTCTCTGTGTGACTTGATAGTTATAAAATTTTAGTACTTCCTGACTCTACTGAAATCTGTGATTTGATCTTCAAAATCACTTTTGTTTAAAAAAAAAAAAAAAAAAAAAAAAGGATAAAATGCAACAGTTCTAATTTAAACTCAGCACATTAGTTATTACGGGGACCACCTTTTTTGAAGTTGTAAAATCAAGTACAATAATTACTGAGTTTAAAATGTTATAAATATGTTCATTGCTACTCTTGAAAACAAGGAATCCTTTGGCCTTCTGACTGATGCAGCAATGGAACTATTCTATGTGCCAAAGGAAAATGCCCATGAGTTGCTTTTACTGTGAATTTCCAAAAAAGAAAAAAAAAGAAAAAAAAAGGGATAATTTGAGAGCATGACACTGTAGCTATTCTGGGAGAAGCTAGAAGTCAGATGGGGGAGAGTGAGGGAGTTAGAGAACTAGGGCATGATAAGATCAGGAGCAACAGGATGTAGATAACAATGAGATTCTGTTCAGATACTGGCTTACTACACTAAATTAAAAACAACCACAAGCTAAATGTGGTACCCATTATATTATACAAAGAAAATTAAACTGAGGCAGAGAAATACAGACTGATCTCAACTTTTATTGTCTCATATAACAGAAAAGAGTCAGAAAAGGTCAGATTTAGAAAATTCTTCTGATTGCTGAAATAGAACTAGACACCTAAGCAGAATCTTTGGAAAGCAAAAGGTGATTTATTTGAAACCCTGTGGTTAATGAAAATATCTATTATTAAAATACAGATTGTGATTTATGAAAATCAGTCAAGGACAGGAGTCATACCTAAGGCTCTGCTTGAAACTTGTTATTTATAATAATTCATATCAGCTCAGAATACAACTGGAATTTCTCTGTGAGTTCCTCAGCCACGGGGATTGCAGATTCTTCCTGGCCCGATGCCAGAGCCTGGAAATTAGTTACTTCTCAGTGAATGCTTGCTGTCCCAACCAGTCATCTAGGGAAATGAAACAGAATGAGGAATCACAAGGAAAAAACAGCAATGACACTGAGATTGTTGCCTTCACTTCAGTACCAAACTTCTGCCACTTACCAAAATGTCTCATAGTTTTTAAGCTCTGGTTCTTCTGTTACCTCTCTGTTAATTAACTGAAGTATCCATTCATTTGCTCAAAACCTCAGCTTTGAGCTTATTGTAGGCACTGGTTATATACTGTAAAATATAAAAGCTTGGTCCCTGCCCTTTTGAAGTTTATGATCTAATTTAGGAAAGACAGACAATAAGTAGAAAAATGTATCTTAATCATAATTGGGATAAATAATAAGAATAAAAATGATGCTGACAAATACCCAGGCAGCGTATACTACTTCAGAGTAGCAGTTCTAGATGAAATTTGAACTTTCCTTTGAGAACTCACTCATTAAATTGATTTGTAGTCACTGATTTGCCAAGAAAACACTATGAAATTTAAAACTGAGGTTAGAAACCTCCCTAGCCAAATGAAGAAACCACCAGAGAAAACATACTTTGTAAAAAGAAAAATATAAAGGTGATAGAATCTTTAATGTTTTAATTGGCCTTTATTAGTTTTAATTTTAAAATCTTGCTGTAAAATATTTCTTTCTGACTCCAGAGAGAAGGTTTCTAGACCAAAGTTTAGGCTACTATTGATGCAGAAATGCATCTGTTTATTCACCCACTTTCAGGGCAGTAGAGCTTGGCAAAGACTGTAGATTTCAGTGCCCAGTCTGAGGAACGTGAGTATGAATACATACTCTTCTGGAGGTTTCCAGTGTGAACTTGGACAGGTTATTTACCCCTTCCAAGCCTCATTTTTGTAAACATTTTAATCACAATACAGCACATTTACAAAAAGTGCACAAGGTATCGATATATACCTCGAAGTATTATCATCAAACAAGTCTGTGTAGCCACTACCCAGGTCAAGATGTGGACCATTGCCAGCCCCTCAAAATCTCCTCTTGGGTCCCTCCAATCTCTAGTCATCTCTCCTCTCCAGATTAGCCACTCTCTTGAATTCTAACATTAAAATTTGATGTTGTACCCCCTCTTTAAAAACTATATTTGTATGGAATAAAATGGTATGTATCATTTGGTGTGTCTAGCTTCTTTTACTGAACCACATTTCTGAAGCTGTAAAATGGGAGAAATGATGTCCTTCTTATTCTGTGGTTAGGATAATGCTGTTGAAGTTGTGCAGTCTGTAAGGTGCTTCGCTTCCAGCCAGTTGCCAGAAAAGACGACTGTTTTATCCTTCCCAGTTGTTTTCTCTAGCAATGCCCACAAATACAGAAAAGCTAACGATGAGGGTGGATTGATTTGGAACCATTTGCTAGAGCTTACCTTGCCTTGAGGTCTACTGTTTAAACAACTGGTCTTCATCCTGCCACTTAATTCTCCTTTTCTGTGTGCCTTTCTTCCTATGGAGTAGCTGTTTCTTCTGCATTCATCTAGAAATAGGCTCAATTGGTTTGTGTTTTGGAAGATTATATAAATGACCCAAAAAGATTTTCAGAGATAACAGTAGCTGCAGATTATCCTTCATCAGGACATATTCTGTTCCAGACATTCTGCTGAGCACTTTACATACATGACAGTCCCCTTGTCCCCACGGTGATTTGGTATTCAAAATCACTTTGCAGTTTCTCTTTCCATACTTTCAGTTACGCAAGTTACCATACAGTAAGATATTTTGAAAGGCAGAGACAGAGAGACCACATTCATGTAACATTTATTAGAATATATTGTTATGTTATTTATCTCTTACTGTTTGTCATTTATAAATTAAACTTTTTCGCAGGTATATGAATAAAAGAATACATAGTTTCTATCGCATAGGATTTGGTACTATCCATGATTTCAGGCATCCACTGGGAGTCTTGGAACATATCTTTTATGGATAAGGGGAAACTACCGCATCTCATTCCATTCTTACCATAGGTGAATGAGAGAGGTGTTTGTAATATCCCCATTGCAGAGCTGAAGTAGCGAGACCAGAGAGACTTGAAAGCTTACTCAACCACTAAGATATGGAGTTAGGACTTTCATATAGGCAGTTGATTATAAGCCTGGCTCTTAACTGCTGATGTACAGGCCTGTGATGCAGGCAGATCCTATAATATTTTACTACAATCCTTTAGGAAAGATTATCATCTGTGGATTTTAACCATCACTGGAGAGCTTCTTGGTGGAAAAACTAATGGGAGCCTATGACAGTGTCCCCTATAACCTTACCAGGAAATACCCTCACTACCTGGCATTGAACACGAGCTTGGAGGCCACATAAATGCCTCGATATAAGTTCTAAAGTTTAAAGTCTAAATCAATCCATTTTGTGTGTTACATCTGCACTAAGGCATGTCATGATTTACCTGGGAAAGTGTCTTTGGGAATTTTAGTGCCTTCTCTAGTCCTCCTACCATTTCCTTCCTATCATCTTTATAATTTGTTTTCTATTTCTTAATTTTCTATTATTGACCGGTAATCACAGTCCTACAGAGACATTCCCTGATGCTAATTCAAAAGATTAGAGTCTCTATGAAAATCTACCAGTTTTAATTCTATGAAGCAGTTAAAATAGTCCACTTGGACATTTTATAATAAATCCCCTTACGGCATTACATAATATATCTCAGTTTACAAAAACTAAACTTATAAATACCAATTTAATACTTTCTTTGTGCATGATATCATGCTAGGGATTCTGGGTAAAACAAGAAAATAATATGGCATAAGCCCCATCCCCAGAGAAGTTAAAATTTAGTTAAAGGAGAAGACAAAGATAGCCACAAAAAATTAAATTTAGTTTAAAGTAATAGTAGAAATGTTATAATACTGCCTATGAGTAAGAGGACATCTAAGGTAGTCTCAGAATAATTCCTAGAGATGTTCAGAGAAAACAGAAGTGACTTCAGGACGAATACAAGCTGCAGAGTCAGACTCTGTAAAACACACTGGCTGCACAAGCATGGCTTTACCCAAGGCTTCAGGGAGGTGAGGAGAGACAGGTAGAAGATGAGTTTCGTATTGTTTCCTATTGCTGCTATAACAAATGACTGAAACCTTCACAGCTTAAGATGGCACAAGTTTATTATATAGCAGTTCCGTAGCTCAGAAGTTCAAAATGGGTTGTACAGGTTAAAATCAAGGTGTTGGCAGAGCTGTATGTCTTCTGGAGACTCTAGGGGAGAATCTGTTTCCTGCCTTTCCAGCTTCTAGAGACCACCTGCATTCTTTGGCTTGGGTCCCCTTCCTCCATCTTCAAAGCACGTTGCTGCAACCTCTGTCTATGTCATCACATCTCCTCTCTGACTCCTACTCTCTTGCCTTCCTCTGTAAGGACCTTTGTGATTATACTGGGCCCACCAGGATCATCTCTTTATGTTGTAATTAACTTCACCACATCTGCAAAAATCCCTCTTGCCATGTAAGATAACATATTCCCAGGTTTCGGGGATTAAGATATGTGTGGACATCTGTACAGGCATTATTCTGTCTACTCCAGGCTGTTAACCCCATGTTAAGGAACACTTTCAGTGATAGGCTTTGAAGTTGATCCTACACAGCACAAAATCATTGAACATTTCTATCTGGGGAGAGACATGGGCACAGCACTGAGTGAAAGGCAGAGCGGTGGCCAGAGAAACATGGAGACGGGGAGACTGACGTGGAGAGTGTTGAAGCCATCACTGGACAGTGTACACACGGCACGTTCTCATGTCTCTGGTATGTTGCATGTGAGAATGAGAAAGTACCCACGTGCCCACCCATGCTATGCTTGTAAATACAGCCTCAGCTTGTTTCATGTGGATATTTGCTTTGCCATGGGAAAGCAGCCACCTGAGGAGGCCTCAGACTTTCCTGCCTCCCGGTATTCCTGCTACAACATCTCTCTTTAAGCATTTTGTATTCTGAGGAATTATCATCATGCTTCAAAATACCAATATTCAGAGGGATGGGAAGTACTTCTCTGAACCATTTCCCAGGTGTCCCAGAAGTTTTTCCAATCTTACGAAGATGAAAAAAGGTAGTCTGTGATGAGTAATTAATTGTCCAAGCTGCAATATCTTTCAGAGAGACCTTTTTCATGGATGGGAGGGACTGTCACCTGGAGGCAGCCAGGAGAAGGGACTTAATAGCAAGCAAGCTTGAGTGGCGTTCACAGCGGAGCTGAGATGCTGTTCACTAAGTCTCCTCTCTGTTTTCTTCATCCCATCATAATGTCCAGTTTGAAATGAGTGTTCACATACAGTAAGTTTTGATTCAGACCCTCAGTGTATTGGAATTAACTATAGCTATGTCTCCACACAGGCGTTTTAAAACAAAGAAAAAGAGAGTTAAGTGAATTAGCAGACTTGCAATGGACCAGGAGATTGTCGGGGAGCTCCCACAAATACACAAGCAAGAGCTGAAGTTGCCCCTCTCTGGCAAAACAAATTCAAAGAGTTCAGAAAAGAATAAGCCCTAATGATTATTAACTTATTTGGGGGTATTATCATCAGTACGGTTGCTTATCTAGGCTAAAGCAATTAAGATGAGATTAGATAGCTCTACCCTACTGCTTGCTAAGGCTTGATAACATGGAATTTTCAAACACAAAAGTGTGTGTTTGCTGAAATGGAAGAGAAAATTATAACATTGGTGTTCACTTTGAGGAATTATAACGCAATCTAAAAGGGACGGGAAAATTAAACTTACCACTTTTCCAAGGCAAAATGGTGCGGACTAGTTATTTTGGTAGTGTTTGAGTTTTGATGTTCAGTAGCAAAGAAAGATCCCCAGAAATAAGCCCAGAAGTCTCAGAGGGAAAACATAAATATTCAGCTGTGCTTTTAACAACTTGCTATTTTCTTTCTTAATTGTGTTTACCTTTAAAACAACAACAACAAACAGAAGCCAAAAACTTGGCAGAGGGTTGCTTTTTAAGAGGACTGTGTTCCTTGACTGCCAAATGAGCATGCCTTTCTTTCTTTTTTGGTGCTTTTTCCTTTTCTTTTTCTTTTTGTTAAAGTGATACTTTCCACTTCTTTCATTCAAAAACATCTTGCCCTTCAGCCGTCATCCAGTACTTGGACATCAGAATGTTGGAGGTCCACAGAGGGCACGTCAAAGGCTGTGTTTATTATTATGATGATGTTTATTGTTATATTATTGTATTAAATTGTAATAAGCATCCATTAAGACTCAGGATAGTAGGCATTAGGGATGTGGAGAATTTAGAGATGAATATACACAAGCAAATATTTGCTATACATTATAATAAGCCATTTGTACTTAAAAAGTACTATGACCATAGTATTATTATTGTAATCATTATTATCATCAAAGGAGAGGACCTCTAGTGAATTTATGTTCATACGCCCATGTAGCACAGAACCATACAAACTTTGCTAGCAAAAATAGCCTACCCTTTTTGAACCTGTTTCCCATGCTTGGGGTGTAGAATGGAAAGGGATCACTGCCCTGAGGTTGCTGATATCACATAGTAGCCACAGCCATTATCAGGGAGTGCTCCCAAGGAAAAGGTGACCCTGGATCATCCATCTCTTGTCAGCCCATGTTCCTTTCTGTGCCTATCTCAAAGTTGCAAGATTCCATGTCTAATTTCATACATGCTATTCCTAATTTTCTGGTTGCTAAACCCTCTGCTTTCTGTACTCAGAGCATATGTCCGGTGAAGTGGGTTCCAAAAGCAAAGCACAAAGGCCAAAGCTTGGAAGCAGTGCTAAAAATCTAGAAGAGGACTTTCATATTGTAGTAGAGGAAAGTCTGTTTCCTAACTATTAAGTTCTGCCTTTTCTTTCTGATGTTCAATAGTAGTTGCCACAGAACGGATGAGATTTGGGAAAGTTGGACGAAGGGGAAGCAGCACAGCTGCTGAGTTTGAGGACTTTGGGCAAAGTACTTGAATCATGAGACTTTTGAAAAACAGAGAAATGAGTATTTATGAACCGATTGCAGCCAAGCATGCTGCTAAATAGCAGACATATTTTATTTGATGCCATCTTCAAAAAAATATATAAAAAATATGAGGTATAGGTGTGAAAATTAAGGATTTAAAAGAAAAGATACATGATTGTCTCCCAACCCCTGTGTGACAAAGCTTGGGCAGTTCAGTCCTTTTAACCCCAGAGCACCTCCCCTCTCAGCAGTGATAGTACCCGGAGCAGTGGATAACAAGTAGTTGTTGCTTTATCAGTGCTCAGTGGGCCTAAGTTTCACAGTTCATGGGTTCTGCTTGTAAGATGACTTTGCTGTTGCAGTTGTACGCAAGTCTAGTGAAAAAGCATTTGCTTTAAACATAAAATGTTGGCCAGATGCAGTGGCTCACATCTGTAATCCCAACACTTTGGGAGGCCGAGGTGGGCAGATCATTTGAGGTCAAGAGTTTGAGACCAGCCTGACCAACATGGTGAAACCCTGTTTCTACTAAAAATACAACAAAATTAGCAGGGCGTGGTGGCATGCACCTGTAGTCCCAGCTACTCGGGAAGCTGAGGCAGGAGTTTCATCTCAACCCAAGAAGCAGAGGTTGCAGTTCTAGATCACACCACTGCACTCCAGCCTGGGTGACAGAGTGAGACTCAGTATCAAAAAAAAAAAAAAAAAAGAAAGAAAGAAATTTAATTAAAATTAAAATTTTTTTTAAATGTCAAAATTTAGAATAATGTTTTTAAGTGGGGAGGATATATGGTCTTTCTCTGTTGGCCCAGGCTGGAGTGCATTGGTGTGATCACAGTTCACTGAAGCCTTGATCTCCTGGGCTCAAGCAATCCTCCTGCCTCAGCCTCCGTAGCAGCTGGGACTACAGGTGCATGCTACTTCACCTGGCTACTTTTAAAATATTTTTTTGTAATGATAGGGTCTTGCTGTATTGCCCAGGCTGCTCTCAAATTCCTGACCTCAAAGAAATCTTCCCACCCTGGCCTCCCAGAGTGTGAGATTACAAGTGTATTACCATGCCCAGCCTAAGAATTTTTTAGTGTAAGAAGTAAACCATTAAGACCTTTTTTCATTTGGATAGGATATGCATACAAATATATGCACATATATCCACAAATTCTTAGTTTAGTCAACAGTAAGTTTTAATATATTTTCAACATCTTTATCTCCGCTTTAAGAGCTTGCTACAACTATTCCATTTGCCTTGCAGACTTATTGCAGTTTATATATGTTTCCACTTTTTTCCTATTTAAAATTTACTATCTTTGGATAGAAATGTTGAATTAATTAATAGAAGTCAGTGCTTACTGTGGCAAAAAAAAAAAAAAAAAGTGTATTTCTCCTGGTAGAGATGAGGCTATATTTATTTATTGATTTCTTTAAAAAAGATTGATCCTAAGAACTGTCCAAGCTCTCCATTTATTCATATAAGCATAGCCTGTGGTCTGTTACTCCCAACATTGCCCAGTTCCTTAATTCTTGTCCTGAAACACTTACCTTTGAGTAAACAACATTTAGGTTCATGTGATTCTCAATCGGGTACCCTTCAAATGATAGTGCTAAATAGCCCAGGTAGAATACTGGGAGTTCCTCTGATATAAAAACTCATTCAGTAGATATTAGACCACTAGCTAATTGATATTGGCCACTGAAAGGTCGTCAGAGATAATGATATCCTGTCACTCTCATTATTATACTTTTTCAGCCTACCCAGTATATTCTGTGCCAAATAACAATAGTAGCGCTGCCCCCAATGAGCTCGTGGTTACCATTGAGCTTCTCAGATTAATCTGATGGGCGGGGTTCAAAAACATTGACAAAGACTTGGATTCTATCCCACAGGGAAAGCGATAATTACCTAGAGTTCATGGGGCTTATACTATGGGTAATTTGCCCAGATCGAAAGTATTATAAGCAGGGGTTTGCTGTCTTACTTGGAGAGCTAATGTAATACTATCAGACACCCTGGGATAGTGGTCAAAAATTTTGGATTCTAATTCTAGTGCTTTCTTCGATTTCCCATGTGACCTTGAATAAACCACTTAAATATCTGGGTCTCAAATTCCCTACCTGTAAAATAAAAAATAATAATGTCAATCCACTTGAGTTATAAAATTACTGTGAAGATCGAGTGAGATAATGTATATAATCATGAACTTAAAAGTATTCAGAACTAGAGACATGTTAACTTCTGAAATTATTGTTATATAGTCATGTGGGACAGAGAAGAATATCTAAAGACAGGAACATGAAGTATAAATGAAGATAAAAATAATTAGATGAGACAAGGGAACTAAATAAGATCAAAGAATAGCCTTCAGTCTTCCTGTAATCTTTTCTTTAACATGGAAAGAGCCTCCAACAAGTGTCCCTAAGCTCTTTAAAACTTTTGTCTGCTATTGGCAGAGGAGTATCACAGGAAAAAGAAGAACATGATTGCAACTTTTTTTCATCACTCAAAGAACCTCGAGCATAAAAGACAGTAATGCAGAGAATTAGAGGCTGATACAACTGTTGGATAGGCTATAGAAACAAAGGTCAAGGGGAAAAATGCTGGTGGTTTTCAAGAACTCTGAAAATTCAAGAAATACACAGAAGCTACAGCTGATTATCTTAATTGCCTGCAACACCTAAGTAAGTAACTCACAGGCACACACCTACAAAGCCCCTGGCAAAATCTTCCTTAGGCATCAGTCACTGTTCACCTGGCTGCTGCTGGAGATTGAAGGCTGCTTTTCTTCTGCTTTCCAGATCTCCTGCAACGACTCTCTTTGGCATAATTCATATTGGAATGTAGCTGGCAAGGGACCCCAGGAAGCGTAGGGCCCGGGCTTCTCCGGGAGGATGTGTAGTGATGTGCAGTCGACAGCAGACAAGCTGCCACAGTGTTGCTCTTCGAAACCATTTCCCTAAAAATATTTGTATGAAAAGACTAAAGTTATGAGCCACAGATTTCAAATGTTAAATCAGAGTTTTTTAAAAGTGTAAAACTAGACTTTATTCTTATACTGTCATATGTATACTATTATAATCCTAAGATTCCACTCATGAGGGGTTGCACTATTGATAAGAACTTTTCAAAGAAAAAGCAACGTAAAATCTACACATCAAATAAATGTGACATGCCCCCAAATCACTGGTGTTAATACTATAAAAATGAGTCTTAGAGGCAAGGAAATAGGATGTGACTGCAATTTAGAGGACTGTCATAGTAGGAAGTTGGGAGTCTTCATTCCTTCTCACATACCTCGACATACTTAATCCAAGCTTGTCACTAAATTGAGTCAGGATTAAGGCATTTCACTGTGCCACCACAGAGGCCTGCAGGACGTGCTGAAGGATATTTCACTGGCCACTGGGCTGGAGGAGTAATGGAGATGTTTTATTGTCCTGAACAGGGAAGGAAGAGGCAGACAGGTGGTCATAGTCTCTCTCTACATGGACTTCCTTGCAGAACACTAGAAAAGTAGTTGGTTCTTCCTCCTTCTCTTTGGTTTCCTTCTGCTTTTGTCTGATCTTTGTCCCGACATGACCAGAGTGAAGGAGTCCTATTTCTTCCTGGAAAAATCATTGTCTTCTTTCTGTATTTTTGGAGGCAGATACAATTTCTTCAGGGATGTTTCTGATGCCCCAGCCTGAGAAGACTCACTGAAGTTTCTCGAGGTCAGATCTGTAGTAGGCATCACAGAAATGTTCCCTTCATCATCCTCTTTGAGTTCTCTGAGGTTGGCACTGGATGAGAGCCTGTGCGGTGGCATGGTGAGGTCTGAGATCTGACTTGGCCAAGAGGTACAAGGGGAGGGCAGTTCCTTCAACCTGCTTTGGCTCTTGGTCTTTCCAGCCTACCTTGTTTAGGTAGCAGGAGTTTTACACAGGATGCCTCCCAACTCACTGGAGTGTTCTGCATTATAGCTTGTGGCTTTTATGTACATAAATTTCCTTTGGAACCTGGTGCAGAGGGATAGTCAGTTTAGGACCCAAATTCTTGGGTTTGCAACCAAATTCTGTAGTAATCTCACCTCATATTAAACAATACAATTTTTATGGCCTACAAATTAACTTCAAAAATTTTGACATATAATCAAGATTCTCAAAAAATGTATTTCTCGGTTTCCAAAAAGAGTATGTGTGTGCTCATGAGACATTTAAAAATGCGGGACAATGTTACATTTTTCAGAAAATGATGTCATGTCCTTACTTTAACTGTTTTTGTTTTTTCTTTTTGCTTGTTTGTTTGAGACCAGCAGAAATGTATCACCCACAGCAATCTTCCCTAAAGCTGACTGGTTCATTCAAACTAAGTTTCATTTGAAAGAATGTTCATGGACACAGTCCCCCAATCATCAATGCTAACACGACACCCTTATCTTCAGGGCTTCAAATGGTTAAGTAACTGTGGAAAACAAAAGCGCTTTGAAACTGTACAGCCACTACATTAAACATTCTCAGGCAAAACTCTCCACTACGGGAAAAGAAAAGAGAAGATCTGAGATATGTCATAGACTTTGTCTTTTCCTTGTGCCATAGAAGTTCTGTTGAGTAGCAATGAAGCATGAAGCATGTTGGATCCCACTGCTGTAGATGACCATCCAGTTTTAGCAGTATATCATTTTAACCAGAAAGGTAGAAGTGCCTATTTTTGAGGCCATTTCTGTTATTTGGTCGGTAGAGAAATTGTTTTCTCAATATTTGGCATAGCTGCAGAAAAAGAGTTTGAATGCTTTATCATTTTTTTTTAATGATCAAATTCAATTTTGTCAATTCCCTGTGTAAATATTCCTTCAGTGGCTCTCCTTTGTTTTCTGGATTAAATCCAGAATCTTTCACATACCTTATTAGGCCCTTCAGCAACTGGTTGCTACTTACCTATCCAGTCTCATCTCCCAATAAGCCCCCCACAAGATTTTGTCACCTCAGCCTCAATGAACTCTCATTTTCCCAACCTCCATGCTCAGCTGTTAATCCCTCTGTCAAACTTCCCATTTTTTACTCTTTCCTTCAATCCCTTATCAAATCTTCCAGATGAATTTTTACTTAACTTTCAGAAGACTGGACTTTAACCTCCTCCAAAAACTGACCGAATTTCAAATTCCTGGTGCCTATCAGTAAGGCTGCTACACTGAGTTTTGATAACTCAAAACAAGTCAGTATGTCGGTATGCTTGAAATGAGCTACATAATTGTGCATTTTCCATATTATTTTTATTCCAGTGTCAGGAGTCTTCTGCTTATGTAATCTGAACAACTATTAGAAATGTAATTTTTGTGACATCTCACTAGCAAGGGTCTTTTTGGTCATTACCAAAGTCCTTATTAAGAACAGTATCAAGAATTCCAAATACAGAAACCTGCCCTAACACACCACTTAAGAATTCAAACATAGTTGCAATTATACCAGCAAGACCATTCCCTGGCTATGGAATCAGGCTGTAAAATGAGCAATAAAAACTTGCTGCTAAAGAAAAATGTTTTCACTAAATGCCATGGGTTCATCAAATATTAGAGTCTTAGCTGAAAAGCAGTGAGCAGACCTTTTTAAGGCAGAAATGTGAGTTCATTTATGGTTAGAAGAATGGTGCTTTTCAAACCAGGGCATTGAATTTGCGTTCTGGAGGTAAAATCAAGGCTTCTTGGATTCTAAATTCCAGGGAGCATGTTGACCTTGTTCTTCCCCTAAATCATTTTCATCTGCATTATTGTCTGCCTCAGAACAGTCGTTGTTGGCAGAGTCAGCCTTGAGGTTCAGAGCAAAGCTCTGTTCAGTTGATCAGAAATTCTAGAGAGCTTAAATGCAGTGACCCGATATGGCTTCTTTGTTTGAATGTTTGTTAGTTAAGGCACTCCTTTAACTCTGCAAAATCCATATTTCCCTGGAAGTTAGTACAGAAACTCAAGCACTTACTGTAACAGAAATGTTACCAATGAGTTTTACTCCTCCTGGGTTATGTGAGCAACAATACTTACATTCTGTCCTGTTTCTCAAATTCTTAAGGAATCATAATTCTGGCCAGGCGTGGTGGCTCATGCCTGTAATCCCAGCATTTTGGGAGGCCAAGGCAGGCAGATCACCTGAGGTAAGGAGTTCAAGATCAGTCTGGCTAACATGGTGAAACCACGTCTCTACTAAAAATACAAACATTAGCTGGGTGTGGTTGTACATGTCTGTAGTCCCAGCTGCTTGGGAGGCTGAGGCAGGAGGATCATTTGAACCTGGGAGGTGGAGGTTGCAGTGAGCCGAGATTGCACAACTTCACCCCAGCCTAGGCGACAAAGCAATACTTCATCTCAAAAATAAATGAATAAATAAAAATTGTACGGTATTTCTGATTTACAGAGTATGTTGAATGAGGGAGAGCTAGCAATGTAATAAAATTGAATAAAATGTCACAATTTTTAAAGAAATTTTATTTACCTCTTAATATTATACCTATATTTTCCTTGATATTTTACATTCCTAATTCATATATTAAGTATGAATTTATATGAAACTCTTCTAAACCATAATTTGATTACTTACAGAGTAATAGAATTCTGTCGCTATACACTTTAAAAAATTACCATAATCACATGGTTTGCAGATTTAGAGTTACTTGCGTTGAACTGAAAAAATATTCAAAATGTTTATCTTTATTATTTCTTGACATTTCTGTCTATTCACTCATTCAAACATAATTATTTATTAAAGCATCTGCCAAGTATGCATCCTGAAATACAAAATCTAGCAACGGTTTCCCACAAGCTAAGTTGATTAAATTGGAACATTTTCCTGTAAGAGATCAGGAAACCTTGAAGCCTAAATAATTGAAAACCAAATTAAATAAAACAGCAAGGTAGATGTGCTCTGAGGAAAGAGGCCTCAATGCAAGCTGAAGAAGTTGGATAAGATTTAACAGGTCTTTTTGGCTTCTTAATTTCAGTTAATTCATGGGTTCTAATGTTGGTTTTCTCCTCTTCCCTTCATTTTGGTTAATTCCATTTGCTTCCAAACCTGTCTCTGCCCATTCACTGTGGAGTGGCCCATTCTCAGTGCTTCCACACAAAGAACCCCGTTCCTCACTAGGGCTGCGTTTTCCCAAAAGATTCACTAGGAATTCCCATGCAATCCATGTAATACTAGGTAGTCTCAATTTTATTTGTTCCTAATCCCCTTACTTTTTCCTTCTGCGATACTGTCAAGAGCACATAATATGTTGCCCTAATCCATGAAAACTATTGTGGAGGTTTGCCTATCTATGTTTAATGGATCAAGTCAAAAATGCATTATAGCCACTTGAAAAATAATACCATCATGAGCTTTTGACAGCTCTTTATTAAAAGCCAATAGAGATTTCTGTAAAAGGTTTTTTAAGGCCTCAAGTCGAGTTCTGCTGTGAATGTGAATGCAACTCTATTGTGGTATTACCTAAAAAGGAAGGTCATTTTGCATGTTAAATATTTTCTAAATTGTTTAAATAAGGCAGCTTTAAAAGATTTTGCTAGAAACTGCAATACTATACAGACTTCACCATCTCAATTTGAAAGAAATATCATGACAGTGTAGGGAGGCTTCAAATGATTTTCTTTTTCAATTTTAGTATACGCAAGGTATGAACATATCATTAGTCATGCCAAGGTGAATTGCATCAGCATTCTTCCAATCTGCAGTGCCAAATTAGCATCCAAGTTTCACGTGGACTCTATCAACACGCCTGTAGGTTAGGCATGGGAAACAAATACAGATCTATGTTGTTCAGGAAGTGACTCCCATGTCTCAGATGAAGGAAGTGATTTCTACCACTAGAAAAGAATGAATGTTAAATTTCCTCCAGAAACCTTCACGGGGCTTTTACTAACTCATATAAATGTGTATCTTATGCTCATCCCATTATTTTTTCTTAAAATTCTTCATTGACTCCCCATTTATTGCCTTTAAGATTACATTCGGGTTGGGCATAGTGGCATACACCTGTAGTCCCAGCTACTCGGGAGGCTAAGGAGGAAGAATCACTTGAGCCGAGGAGTTCAAGACTTTGGCAAGTGATGAGTTATGATTGTACCAGCCTGGTTGATAGACCAAGACCCCATCACTAAAAAAAAAATTACATTCGAACTCCCTGGCATGGGGGAGAAGTCCTTCTGGGATCTTGTCCTTGCCAGTCTCTTCAGTTTCACTTCCTCCTTTTACTGGAAGGTGTGACCATATGAAAGTCCTTGTGGGTCTCCATGTTGTCTCCTGCCTTTCGTGCTGTCCAAACACAGCTACATCTGCTTAGAATACTGTGCCACTGACCAGGCATGGTGGCTCATGCCTATAATTTCAGCACTTTGGGAGTCTGAGGTAGAAGGATCACTTGAGCCAGGAGTTTGAGAACAGCCTGGGCAACAGAGTGAGACCTCATCTCTACTAAAAATTATTTTTTAAAATTAAAAAAAAAAAGAACACTGTTCCACCCAACCTACACCATTTCATTAGTTTCTGCCTATTGATTGCTGCCTACCTCACCCCAGTATCCTGTGAGCTCTATGAATTGGGTCTCTCCTGTGGAATATTGCTTGCCCAGGGCTATTTCCATGCACAGCCTATAATAGGGATTTAAATACTAATTGAATGAATACACACATTTAAGTCTAATTGTTGAGTCAAAAAGAAGTCATTGACTTTCTCTCCTTAAAAACACAACATCAAGAAAAACGCCAGAATCAGCAAAACAGCAGGCCTGTCTGTAGTAAGGATATAATACGATGAAACCTTTGAAGTAAAAAACTTAGTGTCTTCCTGCATTAATTACTATTCTTGGCACTAGACAAATGGTTTAAGTAGTTCAAGCAAATCCATATAAAAAGAGCCTTCAGGTCCAATGTCATGTTTTAAGTTCCTGGGAAGCCAAAGACTACCACTTGGGCTCACCAGTGAGGTTCCGGAGACCATAAATGCTAGCCAGAATACCACCTCCTGGAAAAGCAAAAATTACGTTTGCTGCTTCTAGATTCCTAATGACAGTGATGATTAATAGGCTTCCAATGACCATGCTTTTGAAGACAGTCTCTCCAATTGTTAGTAGATCCATTCATCTTTAACCTGAAGCCAAGTCTGCTAGTCACAGTTTCAGGTCTTTATAGATACACCTTAAGCCAGAGGGCATGTCACAGTACAAAAATGTATTATTGTCATCAAAGGGCTCTTTGTTTATTCAAGATTAGTGTTTAATTGGAGTGAAAGACAAGGAAAGGTCAGAACAGGGCTGAATGAATACCATTGGAACTATTAAAGTATATTTTGTTTTCAACAATGTTCAGATTGACATAGGTGACTCACAATGTACCTCCCCACCCAACTTTCCCAGGCTAAAAAATAATAATAATTTATATTTGAGAAGGGGTTCTTAAGAAGCTTCTTTCAAGTCCAGGAGAAGAAAAACTGCATGATTTAAACATAAGCCAAGATGATATATTATTTAGCTGGTATACTTTAATGAAAAGGAAGAGCTGTTTAGTGTTCTATCTGAAAGGAAAAAAAAAATTGGCTTTTCAATGTGAGAATAAAAATATAGGAGCTGTATTTTGGATGATACTAAGCCTGATGCTTGTTTATAAAATCAAATTAAGGAATTATGGGGTATTCCTGTGCACTCTTATAAATACACAGAAAAACAGGAACAATTTAAATGTCTTACAAGTGATACATCTTATAATAGTAACTTTTCCCTACTTAGTTTTGCTGCAGAACGATTTGGGGGAAGTGCAAGAAACCTAGGAATACCCATTTGTGTGTTAACAGTGAAAGGAAAACTTAAAACCCAAAGCTATAATCTGCATTTCCCTAGAAAACACCAAGAGACTTTCTGTATTGTCATTATTCTCATACGTAAGTCCAACCTTCTTCCCCTACCCACACACACCTGGCTCTTGAAAGCATGTTGCTGTCACTACAAATGGTGTCTTGGAGCCTCAAGAAGTAGGGCATCTTTCCTTATTGTCTCCCCATCCCCCCACCTTCTCGGAGCTCTGAGCTCTCAGCCAGCCTGCAGAACTAAGATAATTTTTAATTCCACTTTGAATAACAACAAAAGGAAGAGCAAAACTGCATTTTATGGAAGACCCCCTCTCTCCCTTCTCCATTACTAGAGGATAATTCTCTAAATTCCAAAAGGAGAAAAAAAAGTGAACACACAAAAAAAATAGTGGATACCCTTGGTTTCTAAATTAGTACTTATATTTCTCTGGAAAGGTTTGAAAGGAGGCAGTTCTTACAAACAAAAAGTGAAGATAGAGCACAGGTTTCTGACCTAGAAAAACCTAAGTTTAAATCTTGTTACTTCACAGAAGAAGACATCCAAGTATCCAGTAAATAGGTGTTCAATTTCATTAGTCATCAAGGAAAAGCAAAGTGAAACCACAATGAGATGCAACTCTGCAGCCACTAGAATAACTACAATGAAAAAGATAAAGTAGAATTCTCACACACTACTGATGGTAGTTTTTATTGTACAACTACTTTCTTTTTTACAGTTTCTTCTATTTATACATTATGAGACTGTATTTATACATTATGAGCCAGAAATTTCACTCATAGGTGTAGAGCAAATAAAATGCATACACATGTTCACCAAAAAATGTTAGTGGAATGTTTATAGCAGTACTATTTGTAATAGCTTAAATCTAGGACCTATTCAAAAGTGTATCAACAACAGAATGGATATACAAATTGTGGTCAATTTATAGGTGGATGCTGTATAGCAGTGTATACCATACAGCAACATAAATGAATTTCATATATATAATGTTGAGTGGAAGAGGCAAGACACAATAGATTGTACATTGGATGATCCTTTTTATGCAAAGTACAAAAACAGGCAAGACTATTCTATGTATTGCAAGTCAAGATGTCGAATACTTTGGTTGGGGGACCAGGCTGGGGGCGTTACATGACTGGAAGGGAGGATGAGGAGAGATTTTGGGTGCTGGTAATATTTTGTTTCATGGTCTAGATGCTTGTTACATGAATATGTTTAATGTGTGAAAATTCATTGATTATATATGTAATTCATATATATATATATATATAAATTTTAAAAGTTTTAAAAAGTCCTGCTGCCACTAGCTGTATATATCCTATGTATGATTATATGGTGCCCACTCTGTACCAGTATTCTGAGTACCTTATAAATATGAATGCATTTAATTATAACCCTAGAATATTGCTGCTATTATTACTATTATTATAATTATTATCATTTAATAGAGGAGGAAACTGATACATAAAGTCCTAACTTGCCCAAGCTTTCATGGCTGGTACATGTTGGAGATGGAATTTTAACTCAGTCTGCCTAAGGATTTAGGGTCCTTAACCAGTATAATATGCTGCTTCCTTAAAAACTGAACATCTTTAATCCCAGCACTTTGGGAGGCTGAGGTGGGAGGATCACTTGAGTCCAGGAGTTCAAGACTGCAGTGAGCAATGATGGTGCCACTATACTCCAGCCTAGATGACATAGCTAGACCCTGTCTCTAAAAAAACCATTTCTGGCCGGGTGCGGTGGCTCAAGCCTGTAATCCCAGCACTTTGGGAGGCCGAGGTGGGTGGATCACGAGGTCAGGAGATCGAGACCATCCTGGCTAACATGGTGAAACCCCATCTCTACTAAAAATACAAAAAAATTAGCCGGGCGTGGTGGCAGGTGCCTGTAGTCCCAGCTGCTCGGGAGGCTGAGGCAGGAGAATGGCGTGAACCCAGGAGGCGGAGCTTGCAGTGAGCCGAGATAGTGCCACTGCACTCCAGCCTGGGCGACAGAGCAAGACTCCGCCTCAAAAAAAAAAATTATAAAAAAAAAAAAAAACCATTTCTTTGACTATCATTTTCCCTTTTATAAAATCAGCATAATAACACATCAAGAGTTGACATAGGATCAGAAGATATATTTGATCATTTGTATTGTCTACAAGGTACTTAACTATTGTTGACTAAAAGTATATCTGCTTCACTTTTCTGACCAAAGCTGACTGTAGATCTCCCTAGTTCAGGGTCAACAGAGTTTGTTATTCATGTACTATACTTCCTTCTCCCTTTTCAGGTCCCAGTGAAACCCAATGTCCTTAACACCCTGAAGGTTTTCTATCCGCTTCTCCCCTTCTCTCCCCACAGCCAGTTCTTACAATTTGGGGCTGCTCTGTCTGAATAGTACAGAACTTCCCTACATTTTGAACTTAACTCAAAATTAACTCGTTCTATATTTTAGGGTTGCTAACTGACAAGAACTCATCTAATTAATATTATTCCACCAAAGTAATGAAGCTACAATAGTCAGGTTTTCAGCTGACTCTTTTAACAATAGTCAGCTGAAATCCAAAGAAGGGAATCTCATGTTGGAAATCTCAAGCCGTGAGCTGTTGTGAGAAATTTGTGGAGTTGGTTAATGTCTTGTAGTAGTAAGGCTAACATTTCTTAAGGTTTCACATTACCCACTAATTTACATGAACATGATTACATTGAGTCATCACAGCAGTCCAGCAAGGAAGGTGGTGGTAGTATTTTGTTCATTGTACAGACAAGAAAGCTGATGTTTAACAGTTTTTACTTCATTTATTTGACGAATATATAACAGACCAACTACCTTATAGCAAATACTGTTCTGGGTTCACTGGAGCTTACATTCCCAAAAGAAGAGACTGGCTGCATGCAAATAACACACAAAATATATAAAGATAAATCTATATGGTAGTTAATGTTACAAAAAGGCAATGAGACAAGATGATGAGACAGTGACTGGCCGGGCAGGGGCATGAGTTCTATTTTGTCCTGAGAAATGGAAGTTAGAATCTTCTGTGCCTTCTTACCATCTCACTGTTTCTCCACACTGGCTGCACATTGGAATTACCTGGGGAGCTTTGAAAACCTACCTATGCCCAGGTTTCACCCCTAGAAGGACTTCTTAATTAGTCTTGATGCCTTTAAAGGTAAAAAATGAATATGGCTCAAAGAATGACAGCACGTGCTTCTGTTGAAGCCTTAAACTTAATGTAAAATGTAAACAAACTTCCATTGATCTCTCATCATCACTTGGTTTTCCTGAGGCTTTTATGTGAGTTTTTTTTTTTTTTCCACCTGTGAGCGGAGTAATATGTCTTTATGCAATGGCAGAAGATAAAACCTTCAAAATATAAGTGTGCATAAACATCTCCTTGTAAACCACAAGAGATCACTGTTAAAATTTAGTCATGATATAAATATTGTCCTTCTGGCCATTTTAATAAAGAAATCTTTAGGAAAACTGAAGGGAAATGTGTAGTTCTATTATATATTTTTCTAATGAGCGTCTCTAAATCAAGTATCTCCTGGTGTAAGCTGTCAGCATGGAGGATTTTGAATTGGTTTCAAATAGTATTAAGGTCTACCCATTGCCCATTAAGTCTAGAAAGGGGCTTGTTGAGTAGGAGAGGAAGTCTTTAAGGGGAGAATATGGAATACCTCTTCATTTACCGCCTCATTTCATTAGAGGACAAAAGAGATCATAGAAAAGGAAAGTAAGAAGAAAGAAGCGGAACAAGAAAATAAGAGAAAATTGGGGCTGTGGAAATTAAGGAGGGGTATATAGGCTCTGCGGTCTAAAGCAGTTGAACCCACTCAGAATACAGGAAACAAAGTAAAGGGATACAAGAGAAACTCATCCTTGCTTCAAGACTGTTTCTCATTGGAGCTTATGGATTTCCCTGTGTTTATTGGAAGCAGGATTGTTCAAGCAGGGTGGTCATTAAGGATGCTACTGCTGCTCATTTTCTATTCTCTGGCTTTCATTCATCCACCTCCAGCCCTCTAGTGATTTCCTTCTTTGTATTGCCACCAAGATCAGAGGCCAGACTGAATTTGCTTCTCTGTCACTTGTATAACCCTATGGAGTTTTCTTGTGATAAGAAATTATTTTAGCCAGGAGTGGTGGCTTACGCCTGTAGTTCCAGCACTTTGGGGGGCCAAGGGAGGGGGACGGACCACTTGAGGTCAGTAGTTCGAGACCAGCCTGACCAATATGGTGAAACCCCGTCTCTACTAAAAATACACAAATTAGCCGCGCATGGTGGTGGGCGCCTGTAATTCCAGCTACTTGGGAGGCTGAGGCAGGAGAATTGCTTGAACCTGGGAGATGGAGATTGCAGTGAGCCGAGAAGCCGAGATCATGCCACTGCACTCCAGCCTGGGCAACAGAGTGAGACTACCCCTCAAAAAAAAAAAAAAAAAAAAAAAGAAAGAAAAGAATTTATAATGACTAATAAATATTTAAATTGTTATTCAGGTTATTCAGCATCAGAGAGTTTGAAGACTGTGAGGTCTGTGTAAAATCTTTTAACAACATAGGAAGGATTTTGAGTTTCATAAAGTGAGAGAATGGCTAAATTTGGAAGCATGGCTTAATGACTGTGACCTATGTTTGCCATTAACTGAGATGTTAGTCATGAGTTAAGAGGATTTGCACATAGTCAATAAAAATTATTTCTAACTCAGTAAAGCAAAATATTTCCCTAATACTTTGGAACAGTCAACTCAGGTTATTGAATGGATGTGAGAAATTGAATGGAGAGTTTAAAGGTGAAGGCATATATAGGAACTATATGTTATGCAATCAAAGAACTTTGTGTCAAAATTTTTATTGTATGTCATGGGTAAATGCAATGGCATTCATACATTCAATTCTATGTTCAAGAAATATGTAATCTATCAGCAAAGTTTTGAGAGAGTTTGTATTGAGTCAAATTCATATAAGTTCTATGTGTAGAAGGTTCTATATAAATACTTACATCTAAATGTAGCAAGAGATTCTACTTCAGCCAATATTCACCAATCACCTGCTGTGAGTCACCTTATCTATTAAACCCATAACCCCTAGATGTGGGCATTATTCCTATTTAACAAATAAGGACACCATGTGTCACACAAATTAAATGACATTGCCAAACTGCAGTTATTAAGCAATGGAACTTATATAGAAATTCACATCTTGAATGCCAAAGATAGAACTCCTTTCCATTTTACCACAGGACCCCAGTTAGGAAACATTTCTTGATGGCCAGGTGCTTGTTGCATTAGTTTATCTTTAATCCCCAAAACCAGTGGTTTTCAAAATTTGGTGGGTATCAGAATCACCTGGGGAATTTGGTAAAAAGAAAAATGTCCCAGGCCTTGTCCTCCTTTAATGAACTTGTCCTTTGTGTTTTTATTAGCTTTCCACCAAAATTTGAGAACCCCTGGTGAAAGCCATCCATTTGTGGATGATCTACAGAGGTTAATAGTTTGCCCAATAGCACAACGCTAATAATGGTGGAGCCAGGATTCAATCCAATCTGATGCCAAAGTCTTTGCTTCTGAACTTGAGGAGCCATGCTAGTGGAGATAAAAGGCACGGAAAGCATATGCTACATAGGACCAGCCTTCATTACTGGAGAAATTGGAAAAAACAGTATGACCACTTATAAAGAAGACAAGAAGCCCTGCACGGTGAAATTTCCAAACAAGGTTTTGATTCACCAAGAGCAGGAGTTGATTTGTAAATAACTTGTACAATGTACCAATGTGGTTGTTGATGGCTGAGATTCTCATCTCTTCTTTCTGAATCTTACCATTCTTTGCTTTTTCCTCTTCTCTTGAACTCCATGCATTTTGGCCTAGATATGTTTATAGGAATCTCTTCTTTGCCTGAGATTCCATGCTACACCTGAAAGATTAATTCGATGGTGTATGTTTTCATGTATGTGTATGTACATACGTAACTGTTTGTTTGAGAGTCCCAAGGTTAGCTCTAAAAAGAATACACAAGGAAATGGTCCTGGAGTAGACTTTTAAGAAGGAAGAGTGTATCTACTTTTTAAAGCCCTGTTTCTGGAAAATATCTAATTTGAAAGGTGGCCAATTGTTCCTGCAAGTTCTTGCTAACCTAAACTGTATGATACATTTGTCTCATAGATAAAAATCAAATGGCATTCAAAAGGAAGTTGAAGAGTACGTAGTACAATTTCAGAGGGGAAAAAAACCGCTATGAGTTTAGAGCAAGATGTAGTATTTCCAAGGGCCTCTGTCTGATTCTTTTTGAAACAAATAGACAATTTTTTTTCAAGGAATAGATTTGGGGATGGAAACTTCTTGCTGAATTGAGGAATCAAGCCAAACAGTAATCATATCTATTATCCATAGAGTACAGTAAGTTTTCAGAAGGTGCCTGAGATTCAGGGGAACAAAATCTGATCCAGATGCTCATTTGGTACAATCCAACCCCTCTGGGTCTTTCATAGTCTGAATAGAAAGCCAACAGTTTGTCACCTCTAATAAAATGCCTCTTGCCTTTCTACCTCCATGTATGTATCAACAAAATCTGCTGACCATGGGAGTACCCCATCCCAGAGCAGATAGCACAGTATATTAGTAAGGGTTCTGTAGAGGGACAGAACTAACAGCAAAGATGCGCGTGTGTGTGTGTGTGTGTGTGTATATATATATATATACACACACACACATGAGAAGAGGAGTTTATTAGGGGGTATTGACTCACATAGTCACAAAATGAAGCCCTATAATAGGCCATCTGCATGCTGAGGAGCAAAGAAGCCAGTCCAAGTCCCCAAACCTCAAAAGTAGAAAAGCTGATAGTGCAGCCTTCAGTCTGTGGCTGAAGGCCTGAGAGCCCCTGGCAAATCACTGGTGTAAGTCCAAGAGTCCAAAAGCTGAAAAACTTGGAGCCTGATGTTCAAGGACAGGAAGCATCCAGCATGAAAAAAAGATGAAGGCTGGAAGATCCAGCAAGTCTGCTCTTCCATCTTCTCCTGCCTGTTTTATGCTATAGCCATGCTGGTAGCTGATTAGGTGGTGCCCACTCAGATTAAGGGTGGGTCTGCCTCTCCCAGTCCACTGACTCAAATGTTAATCTCCTTTGGCAACACCGTCACAGACATACCCCAGAACAATACTTTGCATCCTTCAATCCAATCGAGTTGACAGTCAGTATTAACCATCACACACACCGATACCTGCTCAGATTTTCCTCCACTCTACACAGTGATTTTCAAATCCCACTCTGGCATAATTCATATGCAAAGTACTAGAAATCATAACATGTTCATTATTTTAAAGAGAAATCTTAATACTTCAGCTGCAAATATATCTAAAAACAGAGCCAGTTTTTTTCCTCATTAAGATACAACCACTCCAGCCTTGCTTCAGTTATTCAAATGCAAACAAGTTCTTTCTCTCCTCAAGGTATTTACCCAGGTGCTCCCTCAGAATAAAACCTTCTCCTTCCCTCCACTCTCCATCCCTGTCCCGAAACTTCTCCTTGCTGACTCCTCATCCTTCAGTGTTAGTTCCAATGCCATCTCCTCAGAGAAGTGTTTCCTGACCACCTTATGGAAACAGGTCTGTACCTTGATATTCATTCTGCTTCATGATTATTTCTTTCACACTATTTATATTGCTTTTATATATTTCTTTTGTTACTTCCTTAGTATCTATTTCCCCACCATACTCTAAGCCCCGTAAGGGCAAGGAACACCCCATCACCTAGCATAGCACTTAGCCTATAATAGGTGCTCAAGGAATATTTGAATTGATCAACCAGCAAGAGCAAGAAATTGAAAGAGCCACTTTCTTGATTCTCCTAAGTGATACCTGCATTCATGCTATCTTTATAGTCTAATGAAGTCCTAACACACTTTCAAAGAACTGTAAAGAGATGAGACAGCCTGATGATGAAGAACATAGGCTCAAATCCCAGCTTTACCACTTTGCAGGTTAGTGAATTGGGGAAAAATCTTTTACTTTTTTGTGTGTTAAGTTTCCTTCTCCATAAATTGGAGATATTAACTATCTACCTCAAAAGGTTTTAATGAGGCTGAAATAATTTAACACATATTTTGTGCTTCTAACAGAGATTGGCACATAAATTCTGATTATTATTCCTCAGGAAATGGTTTCATATATAAAAAACTCCATACCAGGAAGGGCTCCAGCACCTGTAGGGACCCTAAGCTCACTACAAGGTGGTTAAAGCCACCCAAACAAGAACCAAAGTTTGTTTTAAATATGGAGACATCATCTGGATTCCTCACTTTAGCTTCTTACTTTTGGCTAGGAAGTAGCTTATTGTAACTATGGGGAATCTGTCTTATTGAATGCCATTCCAAAAGACTTTAAGCAATTTATTTATATGCCACCTTCAAACTTCAAGGAGCAGCATCTTATGTTATCAACAGGATTAATTAATTTCACCAATAGATGAGAATGCCAAGTGGAAGGGACTCCCCCAGGGCTAGAAAAGGAGTAAACAAAGATGCTTGGAAAAGGCTGTAGCAACCCTATTTCCTAATTCAGTACTCAATTCAAAAGATCGAGCTGTCTCTCCTTTAGATTTCCTGTTCTGTCTCTCAATAAAAATTTTAATTGAATTTATCTTAGGATATTTCTGTTTTCAATATTTCACTTGCAAAATCAACCCTTGTGGGCACATCTGATTACTGTAACCCAATTAGGGATTTGTTGATTTATCTCAAGAAACTATTCCTTGAAGCATTAAGGTAAATCTCACTGTTACTATTCAGATCCTATGTTGCTCTAAGCAGTTAGACTGACTAATATTCGCCATACTACCGAAATCAGAGTGATAAGTCATTAATCCTACTGAATAATTAACATATATGAGAAAAAGGGAGAAAGTACTATTGAGATCTGAGTGAAGTTTCAGGGACTGTCGGGTAATTAGCACCCATACTGGTTAGAACCTCTTGCTCACCTTGGAAAGTTCTGTCATAAATAAATACAATAACTTTGGTAAGAATTACAGTGAAGAGTAACAACCTTAAGCAAAACTGTTCCTTAATACCCTTTTGGTGCACTCTTTTCCTCCTTCCCTAGTTGCTTGGAAATAGAGAGGCATCACCTGCTATGCCCCACATTTCACGGAGGAGGAGAGTGACTCTGAAAACCAGATGTATTTCAGATATATTTAGCATATATCTGAATATATGCTTGCACAGGATATTATATTATGCAAGGTGAACTTTAAAGAAATGAATGTCTAATGATGGAATTTCAGTTACTGAGACACCTTGGTAGAGGGAGACATAAATAATACTACTAATAACTGGTAATGTTCCATGCTGAGAAGGGGGCTGAAAATGGATGTCACCATTTAAGGAATGCTGGAGGACAAGAAATCTACAAAGAGGACTGAGAAGAATAAGCGGAGAGATAGAAAAAAAAGACAGGATTAAATAGAGACATATTCACCAAATGTAGAGAGGGTATCTAGGAGGAAGGTGGCAGGTGGGTTAGCATTAGCAGATATACAAAGGGCTCAAAGAAGATAATGACCATAAATTGTCCAGTGGAGTTGGTGACAGTGACTTAATTCGTGACCTTAAAGAAAGCAGGCTCAAGACTCAGGGAACTGAGAAGGGAATAGCAGAAGTAGAGATTACATGGTTTCTACATGGTTTGACTCTGTTCTGTGGAACCTGTGCAGAGCTCTAGCTTGTGTAGCAACTACCCAACAACTCCAAACTCAGGTCAAAGATTCCTGAACACTCTAGCTCCCTCTGCCCCAGGCCCAAGGACCTAGCACTCCCTTGCACAGTAATAGTGATAGACACCCGTGTCCTATTCCACATCCTAGCAGATTTCGAAGTCCTAAAAAATGGTTAGCAAACTGCTGCTTGCTTATTGGACAGGATATACTGAGGAACTATAATAGGAGACCACGGTTCTCAAAGGAGGGGGCAAAAGAGAGAACAAATCCTCAGAATTCAACTAAGTGGTCAAGATTCAGAATTGTATTAAATTTTAGAAGCTACACCCTCCCCCACTCCAAATGCTAGCTTTTAGTATGAGAATCTAGTCAGGGTCTCAGTTGATTTCTGCATCGCCTCCAGGAATCACACAGGACTATGAGTGTCATTGCTAGAGCTCTCTGGCCGCAGGAGCTTTGTTTGAAAAAGGAGTTCAAGTCCACCAGTTAAACATCCACTTATCTGCTTCCATAGGGCCACAATTTCAGCCACATTTTGAAGCTGCTTTTGTGGTGAGGTTTACACACAAAAGAGTCAGTAAAATACAAGCTAATTACCCTTAGGTTTAATTTCTTTCAACTCACGAATGGCAGCCAATTTAAAAATGTATTTTTTTTTCTTTTGCCCACAATAAAATTTGCATTGACTCAGTAATTTGGATACTCTTTTCTGTAATATCGTGCAAAATTATCTCAGCAAGAATGAAATAAAATATTCTAAAACATTATTAGATTTACTGCTTTCCAATGTAGCATCTTACAGTTCAGAACTTGAAAGGACTGCTTTTAGAATCATAAAAAAATCTTCTAACTTATGGATGGTACACTGCCAAAGAGGGAGATGAAAGATTTGCCTGAAGATGCTAGTTTGTACCCAGCTGTGAAGGGAAACTAGAGAATAGAATGGAACCTAAATTTAATTCCAACCTCACTGTCTGTTTCTATGCTACCTGCCTCTCTTATCCATGTTAACCAGCTACTTTGAAAGACTTATTTTATTTTGAAATGCACAATTATGAAAAGAAGTTATCAACTCTTGCCATGTGGTGAAGCTGTGTCAAAATGCATAACAAAACAAGGTCATTAATTTCTATAAGACTATTTTCAGCTCATGGCACATTTCCTCATTGTGTTAATGTTGAACAAAAGTATACAATCATTTATGCAGTAGGCTAAATTTGCTTTGGAAAGTTTTTAAGCTAGTGGAGATTAAAAATTGGTGATAAGCTGTGGTTTTTTGTATGGTCTTTGGAGCTAAGAGTCTAGAAGACCTTGACAGTCAAAAGATACAGCAGAGAAATGTTATTTAAATTTCTTCTTCAATGCCCAAGCCTGGAATCAACTAAGCTGTGTTCAAATCAGTTTGATCTTACTTCACTTTACCCACAGGGACAGCTCTCTTCTGGAGTGAAGAGAGTATATTCCACTGAGTCATAAAAATCTATTTACTGGGTGAAGAGAACTCTAGGCAGAGGTGGCTTATGTGAAACAGAAGTCCCTGGAGCATCTGAAAGATAAAGATTATAGCTTTCGGTTTCTCTGAACCATTATCCAAAACATCCAGCAAACTGGTAGTGATCAAACCATTATCAATTCTGATTTCTAATCCTCTGCTAACTCATTGGTGGTCTCCTAATAAATCGATGGCTGTTCTGCCAAGGTTTCCCATTTTTACCAGTGCAGCCTGAATTTTTTATCTTATTCCAAAGGGTTAATAATGGAACATTCTATCAAAAGCTTTAGAGTATGGAACTCTCCCATTAGCTAAAATTTTGCAGAGGATGGAAATCTCACCCTTCAAGGAAAATTCTATGGCTCTCAGCTCTTCATACAGAATTTAATGAATGGAATTGAATGAAGTTTTTATTTTGTTTTGTTTTAAAAATCATTGAAAGTTCATTCAAAGCAAAGCAACACTATTGTTCATATTTTAAGACTGGTAGATTTAGTCATCTATTTACTTATTCATTTACTGCATTTATTAAACTTACAGTACATTTGTTATGCAATCAACTTTTAAAACCTTGGAGACTGAAGACTATAAATTATAAAGTTATTTTCATGGAGCAATCATTCCCAAGAATGCTCTCTCTCCTAGGTTTTGCAGCCAAAGTTAATTCCATTGCAAAGGCAATGCCAGGGGTCTTTGTCATTAAGTGTTTGAAGGGAGGAAAGTGTATTAATGCTCCATATTCACAGGACTTTTTCTACTGTCAGAAACTAAGCCACTAATACTCCTTTTCCTAAGCCTTGAAACTTTAAAGCACACTAGAGCAAATTTGGGAATTGGTAACTGATTGGAGTGAACTGCATACCGAAGGATATTTTGATGTGGGGCACTGATTGTGCTTGGGGGAAAAAATCTGCCACTTCTTTTTAAAGGTTCACAAATATTAACAAGATTTTGTCTAAGCCTTATTCAGAAAACAAATTTAGGCGTCTACTTACTCTTGGAATCAGATTATTAGATCCGGCTAATTTGTCAGAGTTCCAGGTGCTCAGCAACCCAGACAAGTATACAGGACACATGTCAGTGAGTAAAGAGAGCAAGGTAGATACCAAAAGGTCATAGATAACATCATACATTTTGGGTGTGTACAAACAAAAGGTTAGGTAAATTCGCAGGCAACATATAGTGTGAGACCAGCTTCCTGTTTAGATGGTACTATTCTGTGGAGAAAAACATGTTAGGTAATTATGCAGGTCAGCCTTGTTATTTACAATATCCCCAGCATTCATTCTTTACTTCATCCAACAGCATTCATCAAATGCCATGATACTCTCACACCATAGTAGGGGGACCTGCTTCTAAGAGCGAATTGGGTCCCTTGCCCCTGAGTTACTTAAAGCCTGGTAGGGGAGACAAACTGACTAACAGACTAATTAAACACAACCCAGTAAATATTACAGGGAGGCATAATTCAGAAATTTCAGGGAGCTGTTAAGTCTAGAGAAGAAAGAAAAAACAACTGCTCAGAGAAGCAGGGAAGTCCTCACAGAAAGGACTGTTTCCACTGGGTGAGTGGGCATTGATGGGGTGGAAAGAGAAGTAGTCAGTGGGTTTGCAAAGTAGGGCATGGGGAAGTGATGGAAGATGAGGCTGGGAAGTGGGTTAGTGTTGGACTATGAAGGGCATTTGTAGGAATTTACATTCTGTTCTCTAAGAACTTGCTACTATGGAAAACGCCCTCTAGACTACAAATATCTCACCTGTGGAATTTGTAGCAGAACAAGAATACCTAATCATTTTTTGTGACTCCTTGTTTTTATTTTTCATGGGGTCATTCCATTGCACAATTCATTAAATAAGTCTTGAGAAAAGCCTTGGCATATTTTGCTAAATTTCCCATACTCATGCCTCAACTGTACACCTTCTCAGTGAAAACACATGGACAACAGAAACAAAGATATTCAACTTTCAGCCAGAGAAATAAAAGAAATGTAGTTACACACTTTTTTTGCCATAATGGCAAAATCATGATTACTTTTGCATCAACCTAATATATATTTTATATATTTTCTGCTTAATCTTTGTAACCCTGTGAGATCGTATATTGTCCCCATTTCATGGTGAGGCAACTGAGGCTAAGAACTACTCATGGCAAAACTGGAATATGAACCTATGTCTAGCTGATTCCCAAGCTTATGTTTTTTTCCCTATAATTCTCATATATGCTCATATTCTCCAGGTTATAATGGATGTGCAGCTACCATCTTTTTCCTTTTCAGTCAGGGAGCCCTAGAGTTCCCATAGTCAAGTTTTACAAAATAACAGTCACGTGAAAATCTCTCCTGTGGCATCATCAGACTGACCTTCCCATATCACAGAATGAGAGTTTGCCTTCATTTTACCTTATGACAATGCCACAACTCTTAGGCCACATCATTTTTTTCTTCTTCCTACCAACATGCCCAAATTTTCTATGGAAATTGCTTCTCTGGGCTGTAACTCTGAAGATATAAAATGCAACATGATGTGGATGGCCACTTAAATTATTATCAGCCATTCATTCCTAATTCATGTATTATAGTTAAAGAATAGAGCCTTGAGATAACAGGCTACAGAACTACAACATGTTGATGGAGTAAGGTTAAAGATGTCTCTTGGCCTGGTTGGTGCACATGAAGAGAGTATGTCTAAGTGAGGTCATCAATTCTTCCCAGAGAAAATTGAACCCCTAAGATGGTAACTTTCTCAGCTTTCCACCACACCACTAAAAACCCTGCCTTCCTCTGCTCCTATCTTTTCCTTTCTTTTCTGTCATAGGAAGTTCCCTTCCTCCTATCAAAGTTCAATCCTGTGCCTTGGTTTTAAATTCTACACTTTTTCCCTTCTCAGGAACCCAACACGAGAAGTTATGCCTTTTCTCTGTACTAGATTCAACTTGTCTTTCCCAACCAGGGTTCTTCCCTTCAATATCTAAGTATGCTCCAGCTTCACACATCTTCAAACAAATCCATCAAAAAAATATATATCTTCTTAGGTCTTATATCCCCCTTCAGTTATAACTCTATCCCTGCCTTTTCATTTGTAACAAAACTTGTGAAATCCTTGTCTGTTCTTGCCATCTCCTTTTCCATACCTCTGCTGTCCCCTTAACTCATTCCAATCTGGTTTCACTCCACTCCATAGATGGCCCTTTGCCTAAGTCTCCATGTCACTGAACTTCCTGGATGTTTTCAGCCCTCATTTCACCTTCTTGGAATGCTCTCTTTTCTTGGCTTCTAGTTTCTACACTTACCTGGTTTTCTTCCCAATTCTCTGGACACTTAAGCACTTTTGAAGGCTAATCCTTAAATGTTAGAGTTCTTTAAGTCTCAACCAAGATCCTCTTCTCCTCTTACCCTTTACTCTCTGTCTGGGTAATCACATCTATACCCACCAATTTAGTTCCTATCTATAAACCAATAATTTCCAAATTTACTATCTCCACTCTGGACCCTTTTTCTAGGTCCATATCACACACCCAACTGTCTCCTAGATATCTCCACCTTAATATCTCAAAGGAACCACAAACGTTGCAAACCCAGACTGAATGCATGATATTCTCAACTGAATCTTGATCTCTTCTAATCTTGTTTATCTCATTAAATGGTTTCATCTTTTATCTTGATGTAGGAACAAGAATCAGGGTCCTTTTTGAAACCGTCCTCTCCTTTGCACCTCATACATCAACACATCATCAAATCTTACTGAAATTACCTCTAAAATACCTCAAACCCACCTACTTCTCACCTCTTCTGTCATCAACCTAAGCCAAAGTGGCTCTAGCCTAAAGTGTAAAAATGGCCTTTTATGGTTTTCTTATATTTCTTATATTCTTCTATATAAAATATATATCCATAGTTTTTATATCCATAGTTTTGCCCAAGATGTTCTACACTCAGCAGCCATAGTGTGACACCTCCACTTTCCACTACAAAAAAAAGCCCTTCAGAGGCATCCTGTAGTTCCATTAGAATAGAGATCTGAGACCTTAATGTGGGTCTGTATTTCTGACTTTCTACTCCTGTAGAGTCAACACGACTTCTTTCAACATCTTGTTCCCATCCGCTACAGGACCTCTGCACATGCTGTTTCCCTTGGCCTGTCAATCTCTTACCACTGCATTTGATATAACTCTTCTTTGGAAAAGTCAGTATTAGTCTAGGTCAAGATACATTGTTTGTACTTTCTGGGCCTATTCTCTTCCTTCAGAGAATTTTAGCTCAGACTTTATACATTCAAAAGTGTGAATATTTACATGATGTCTGTCTGTATCATGAGACTTTAAGCCGCAAAGTAAGCAGGAAATGTGCCTGTTTTTGTTCATTATTGTATTTCCAGTGAGTAGTACAGTGCCTGGAAGATAAAACTACTCAATAGAAATTCAAAGAAGGCAGACAGGCAGGTGGATAGGCAAGCAGGCAGGCAGGAAGGGATTAGTGACTGTTCACGGAGGCTCTCTTCCCCACTCTCTCACTTTCCATCACCATCAGTCTAAAGAAAAAACAGTAGGTCCAAGAGGAAGACTGGCAATAATGTAATGATAAAGCAAGGGTAGAGAGGCATATAAAGCAAATCTAAAATGCTCTAGGTTTTCCCCCAGGTCTAATCCTAGAGTCGTCAAATGTTACGGTTTTCTTGCCAAATCCTCCCATAATCTCTCCGTATTGTAGATTTATCATCTGTGTCCTCCTTTGCTATTCCTGAGTATACCTGGGACTCAGCACACACTGCTGTTGTCCAGTACCTTCTAAGAATGTTAGTACACTCATGAATAGATTTTGATAAACATGTGTTTTGAACAGCCAAGAGAAAATCCTTTAGCATTCAACATGTTGGTAAAGCAACAAAGACCAGAGAATGCAATATGTGAGTTCCTTAACTTCAGGGACTGCGTTTAGAAAGACTTTATATACCAATTATCAATTATATGCTCATATTCTAGAAACACCCAAACACAAGTGAAAGAAAAACTTCAAGATTGATTATAAACTTTGATTTTAAAGTTTTGCACTATTCCAAAAAGTACGAATAAAATACTGAAAGATGTGTCATTTGGAGAAAATATTTTTCTCCAGAGAGCAATTTTTTCTCTTTCTTTCTCTGATTATTTTTCTATGCTGCAAAAGAATTATAGCACTCACACAAAAAAGAGTAAAATGGTGATCAATTCTAACTTTTTTTTTTATATGGTTAACTTCTTTAAATGAAATATTTTATTCAAACTTCATTTTATTATTTTTATTTGGAAGTTGATGCGTATATATCTTTGTATACAACTCTATTTTCTGTGTTCTGTCTCCAGTCAACTTCAGCCATTAAGAGGTCACATTTGTAAGACCATTCTTATTTCTTAATTTTGAAGATATTTTTCTTGAAATGCATCCTGAATACACTGCTCTCAAAATTATATAACCTGTGTAATTTTTATTCTTGTTTCTTGAATGCACTCAGAAAATAAGTTTTTCAAATTTAGAGCCTGAACGTTGTCTATTCAAAGCTGCATTATTTACTGCTATCCTTATGTAACTCTTAAAAAGTAAGAAAAAAATCTTTCCACTTTTCAAAACAAACAAACAAAGCCACTCTTTGGAGAGAAATAAATATTATACTCCTTTAGCTAATGCAGAGTTTGGAAAATATAGTTATTGGACGTATTATTTTCTAATTTTCATCTGCATTTTTCCAGCCTTAATTATTACATTTGATAAATGTGAATATATATATTTTTATTTTTTTCTCAGCCACTTTCATTTGCCGTTTGTCCTGTTGTCAGCTAAACATGCTGCAAGGTTTTGTCTTCTTTTCAATGGACATTTAAAATAAACGGTGTTCTTACCTTGCCTTTACCAAAAGTATTTAAGGATATCACTTTTGATACTGAAGATAATTGAATTTGGATCATAATTTTATTACAAGAAAACAGCCATGCAATCATGTTCTAAGACATCCATTGCTTCTTGATAACCCTACGTCTCATGCCATAATGACTGCTAATGTATCATTAATAAGACCACAGATGCAGCGTACTGCTCTCGCCTTAACATTTTACTTATTGTGGGCCCAAATACTAAGATGCTGTGACTTAAAGGTTTAGTAAAACAAAATAGGTCAGTAATATGCTTATTACATTTTTTATGATCAAAAGTCAATTGTAAGAAAAAGATAATGAAAGGTGATGAAAGGAAGTATAAAAATTCACCCAGATAAATAATTTTTATGACATTGCTGAATACTACTAACAGTTGCTCACTCGTAGATTATTATGTAATCTGCGTTAAGTTGACAAAATAATTTCTTGAATTACTATTGTGAGAAAGACAGTAAGAAATACAGCATGCTCTTAGCATAAGGCCAACATGCTAGGCACTTTACAAATGTGACTATATTTCTAACTACTAAACTGAGCTTTTCTCACCCTACTTCTGCCTTCCACTGTCTCCCGTGGACCTCTTTATTTCTCCTACCACCCCAAACAGATGGCTGTAAAAACTGAAAGAGTGAGAAACTCAAGACCTTGCATCCCAACTCCACTATTCACTACCGTTAGGATTTATGCTTTCTCTTTTTCCAGTCTCTGAACTTCATAAGTAAATTGGTAATAAAAATATCTATCTCATAAAATCTGTTGTGAAGAACCAATCATATTATTTACATCCACTGGTTGATACATAAGATTCCCCAATTTTGCTGTCTTCTAACAGGCTGAAGAGCTGAAATTCTGAGGCCTAATTCTAATTTTTTATAGGGAAGAGAGGCAGGGTTAAGGAGGAGGATAGCAAAAGTTCTCTAAAAAAGTAAAAACAAACAAACAAAAAAACCGTTTCAAATATGTTCAAGCACTTACTAAATTCTTGGTTCAGATCGCAGTCCTGGTTAAGATCAGTGCTAGAAAGTATGGAGAAGTAAATTTTCCCTGACCATGTTAAGGATAGAGTTTGCTGTTGCCACTGTCAGCCAGGCCCAACTGATCCAGTAGGACATGTGATTTTAGATAGCACCATCCTCAAGGACTATCCAGAACATGTAACTTTGGAAAACACAATTTATGTGGCTTAAGCTCCAAAGATGTAAAAAAAAAAAAAAAAAAAAAAAAAAAAAAAAAAAAAAAAAAAAAGGCCGGGTATGGTGGCTCATGCCTGTAATTCCAGCACCTTGGGAAGCCGAAGTGGGTGGATCATCTGAGGTCAGGAGTTCGAGACCAGCCTGGTCAACATGGTGAAATCTTGTCTCTACTAAAAATACAAAAATCAGCTGGGCATGGTGGCAGGCACATATAATCCCAGCTACTCGGGAGGCTGAGGCAGAAGAATCGCTTGAACCCAGGAAAAAGAGGTTGCAGCGAGCTGAGATCGCACCACTACACTCCAGCCAGGGCAATAGAGTGAGACTCAGTCTCAAAAAGAAAAAAGAAAAAATTATATTTAAGAGATGAGGCAAAAAAAAGAAAGAAGTCAATGTTTAAGGACTATTGTAATTAGCCAGCAACTAAATAAACCAGGAGACTACTTTTCACCATTTATGACTAAAACAGCCAGGGTAATATAGAATCCTTTCTGCCTTGAATGTGCTGAGTCTTCCCTGGATAGTGGAGAAAGCCATGGAGGAAGACAGTAGATAGCCCACTGGGAATCCTGATAATTCTCATTGCACATCAAACTTTATGCTGTGTCAGGACAGGAACCAAGCGCCTTTTGTAGTGCCAGTTTCATTGTAAGCTACAGAAACCCATTCAAACCAGACTCTAGGTGGTGGCTAATTGTCAGTGCAACCTTCCAGGCAACCAAGAGCAAGGGCCAAGATTAGCCAGGCCTCTCATGAGGCTGCATGATCCCCGCTTCATCTTCTGTCCATACGCCCATGTCATTCAACCACACCTCTCTGAACAACATGTTTCTCAGGACCTCCTGATTTCTTCTCCTCCATGCCATCAATGGCTCAGGTTGGTCATGATGTTTCTTTTGAATCCAGTTGAAAATGTTCAGGTGCCAGCCACAATGAAGTCAACAGAGAGGTCATCCCATATTTATTGTCAATGTCACAAGAGTTCCAGGTGCCCCACATTGTCTTAACTAGATTGTGTGTGTGTGTGGATTAAATTCTCAAGAAAGACACCATAATGGGCTGTGCTCGATCTTTAGACGGGTTCTCTTGGGATCAGGTTTTGACATTGATCCAACACTGTGGCCAGAGGGTCAAGATCACTTGTATAAAATCTGACTGTCCCTAGGATCACCCTTTTAGCAAGAACTGGAAAGAGAAGGCAATTTTTAGAAAGGAATTAGGGGACATGGTCTGTTCAGACAAGTCCAAATGCCTGTAATAGAATGCATCCCTACAAATGCAATCCTACAGTATATAACCTGGAGTTCATTACCTGCATTTCACAGATGAGGAAACTGAGACTCCAAGATATTAAAGGACCTGCCCAATGTCACATACCTCATAAGTCACAGAAGTGGCGTTTGGCCCTGGATCTCTCTCTCTGACTCCAAGCCCATCTTTTCATTTTTCCCTACTACCTCAATATCTAGATGGCCTACAAATAAGGGAACAATTAGTTGGAAGTCATACCAACTAATAAAGAAGTAAAATTTCCAAAATAGCCCCCATACTGCCAAACAGTATATTTATCGTCTTGGAAATAAGATTTGTCTTAGGAAAGCTTTTAATAAAAAATAAAGATTGCCTATAGGTGTTATTAGAAACTTAATTGGTGGGAAGTAAGAAAGCTGCATTGGAGCTGTGAATAGATAGGAGGCAACTTAAACTGGGGAGAATGGACAACGTCTAAACAGGAAAAGAGAGACCCAAATCAATTGTGCTTGCCTCTTAGTTTTGCCGTAAATCACCCAGCTGGCAGGACCTACCAGATGCATTGACTTTGCCAAATCTCCCTTTTGTGGGGTACAAAACAGGGCACCGCAGACTCTGTGCCCAGGCCTAAGAGAAATGCTGGAAGAGAAAATACAGGAGAAAAACATTCAGAAAGTCTTTGCAAATAGCAAAGACTACCAACTGTTGGAAACTGGCAATCCAAGAGAGTTGATAGAACATTTTTTTCTCTCTTTCTCCATGAGAAAACTTTAATATACTTTTCTATTTTATAAAATTACATTGGAAGATTTGGACATCTTTAAGTCTTTGCCAGTGGCATTGAAATTCTTTTACCTTTTCTTACGCTGTGAATTTCCTGAAATTTTACCCATAGCTGTCTGACAGTAGCTTCGTGATGGCATTTACTAATACCATTCAAATAACATTGAATTGTATCTTATCCATGGCTTAATGTATTTTGACCCTCTATGTTCAGAACATGAAAGTGTGAAAGTAAATTTGAATTTCCATAAAAATTTAAGGAGACACTCTCCAAAGCTTCTATATAAGATAGTAGCTCTCCAGCTTCCTCAGCTTCCCATGAAAAGAGAACTAGAGTACGATAAATTCAGATTCAAAGTGATAGTAAATGGGAAAACATTTCAATATATTGGTAATGACATATAGTATAAAACCTTGATAAATAAGACTTAGCTCTTCAACCATGGCAGTCATGAAAACTTCTGGAATGAATTTTCATGTTACTTGAAATGGAATTTCATATGGTGCATTTCCAGGTTAGAATTTAACCTTTAAACTAGAAATTTTCTGATTAAATTGAATGCCTGCCATGGGATGAGCTGTCAACACAGGCCTCCTTTGACTGGAAAATTTAGTGGACATGTCCTGCAGTGTGCATATTTACAATCTTAAATCCGCAAGGTTGCTGACACCTTTGAAAATTTAGTTTTAAAAATGCCTTTCCTGAGCACATGTAGGTCTGAAACTGTTACAAATATGTTCAAGGAGCAAAACAGCCAAGTCCATCAGATGTGTCTATGCAGAATACTAAATAATTACAACAAATCTCAAGGCCTGCTTGAAAACAATAGGTTACAGAGAAATTGTTGTTTGTTAACTTCTATAATTGATAGCTGAGACTGGGATGTGAGTTAAATTATATTTCTTTGAAGCACTATTAGGTGAAGAAAAAGTTGTGGGTTTTTTTCTGAGATGTTTTAAGATCTAAAGTAGTTCAACTTTTGTCATATACCTGCCTCTTTTTCAAATGCCGAACACTTCCTTTTGAGAGAGTCATGTTTAATTTTTGTGTGCGTCTCTCTATGAAATCACATGTACTGGTGATGTATACAAAAGGGTTCATGCATTAGTATCTCTGCATTATATAGCCACACATTTTTACAGATAAATACAGATAACTTCACAGATAAGTATGTCAGTTTGGACTGGACCTGAAATATTTTACAAATATTGCTTATTCTAACTTTGGTTTGGGGGACACTTTGTTCTGAAGATCGCACAAGCCTCCAAGCCCAGATGTATAATTTATTGCCATTTCTCATCAAATTGTACAAATTTGAGAGGACAACCATTGTAGGTCCTCTCCTTGCCAGTGTAATCAATCTCTTGACCAGCAGCCTATGCATTGTTTATGGCCTTTTTGAAACATGGGTGACTTTTCTATGTCGATGAGTGATAGTTGTTCGAGACTTGCAGATTGTGGATTGATTTTAAAGGTGGCATTTGTTTGTTTGTTTGTTTTCCCAAGCCAACAATTTTCTTCTCCAGTCATGAGTGAATCACAATGTACCTTACTGAACCAGTCCTCACCTGAACTGATGCTGTTTTCAGAAAAGTTGGATTGGCCTCGTTTTCTCATCGTAAACATATTCTTAACCCAGGAAAGAGGGTATTCTCATCTAAGTACTAATTGTGTTTGAGGGAACTACTAACCTGTAGGAACTACTAACCTGTATTGACAGTGAGAAATTTATCTCTACCAGACTGACTGAAAGGAGATATTGTGTTTCTTCTTCCATATTAATACCAAATTATTTTGGAAAATGAGTCACTGCTGATAGCCCAGCCATCTATTCCATATTCTACCAACATTTGTTCCATGATATTTACTGTAGAAGCAACACAGAATTTGCATGATGACTCACAATCTTTTATAACTACCTTGTTTAAGACCCACCTCTGAGTCCCACAGCCTCCCTAAAACATTTCCTTCTATGTCTCCAGGAAAAAAGTCTAGTTTAATACATCATTGCTGTAGGATGGTGATTCATCATTTATTTGTTCTCAGTACTCTCGAACACACGTTGTTTCTATCAATACTGAGCAAAGATTGGTTTTATGTTTGAGCAATTTTAATAATACCAATGTGCAAAGTAGACTTCGTTGAACACCCTTAAGCAACCCGGCTCAAATCAATCAAAAGTTATCATTTGCTGGGTAGCATTTAAATATTGGAAAAACAGCACCATCTGCTGGAAAGGGGCAGGTAGGGCTATGCATGTTAGCCAAGTATTGGAGAATGTGAAGGCCAAAACTTGACTGGCTCAAGTGAGTCCGTGCATATCCATGTACATGCAATTCACGTTATGAAATGGCAATTGTGTATGGTTCAGTTGAAAGAACACAGAATGAAAGCTGGCTTCTGGCCTAGGTTCAGTGATCATCATCTTCTCCTTCTCCTTTTCTTTCTCCTTCATCTTGAAATCTGTGTAACCTTGCAGAAATTACTTATAAGAGTTCTTAGATGGATGTTAGGGGTAAGGTGAGTATAGCACCTGAACTTTCTACCTTGTATTAGTCAGTTAGAGAATGGTTATTAAAGTACTTAGTATTCACAAATCATATCAGGACTATAAGGCTTATGTATTAGCGTTAGCATGTCAAATTTTAGCTTAGCGCAAGATATGGTAGAAACCGAGCTGGCCTGACGAGTATTCTAATACGCTGCCAGAGAGACTGTTAATCATGAAAGCAATTTGGCAACAAGAAGAAGAGTTTTAAAAACATTCATTTGGTTTGACTCAGTAATTGTACTTCTAGGAATCCATCCAGAGAAAATCATTAGAGGAATGAAAATAGATTTATGGTCAAGAATGTTCATATCAACATTATTTATGATGTTGAAATACTGGAAATGGAACTGATTATCATCAGTTAGGAGTATTAAGTCACATGATAAACTATAGTACAGCATTAAATTCATGCTTTGAAGAATAATGATATGAAGAAATATTCACAATATAATTGTAAGTAAAAAAATAAATAGTATATGAAAGTAGATGACCAGTGTGACTATAATTTTGGAAGGAAAGAGGAATCAAGGAAGCAAATGAATATTGATATTATATCAGCCTTCTTGCTATTTGGGGCCATATAAGTCCTTGTTGGGTATGTGGGGCTTTCCTGTGCATTAGATGATGTTTAGCAGCATCTCTGGCCTCTAGCCACCAAATGTCAGTAGCACCATTTCAGCCACAAAGAATGACCAAAAATATCTCCAGACATTGCCAAATGTCCTAGAGCGGAGACAGCAAAATTGCCCTCAGTTGAGAATCAGTGTTATAAAGGAAAACAGCATGAATGCATATAGTGTGTGTGTGTATGTGTGTGTGTGTATGTGTATATATATATAGTGTGTGTATGTGTGTGTATATATATAGTGTGTGTGTATATATAGTGTGTGTATATATATGTGTGTGTATGTGTGTATAGATGCACATATATATGTGTGTGTATATGTATGTGTGTGTATATTATTTCTGTCATGTATATGTGTAAGTTATTTCTGTTGCCAGTATTACTTGGCCAAGCTGGATGAATAAACTAGTGATAGGACTCAAATGGAGAGCTTTCAGAGTAACTCACTAGCTCTCCAGGGTCTTGCCTAAAGCAAGTTCTTAGGAAACAGATTTGATAACTGGCAAGAAAAATTCATAGGAAACACAAAGATTTTCTGACATATGACCCTTGAAAATCTAGGCAGTTTTCTCCTTGTATTAATGGCATTACTTTATATCCAATTCTTGGTAAAATAGTTACTATTTTTCTTCTTTATAATTTCTATTGTTTTGTATTTTTCTACAATTAACATGAACTCATTTGTTATCAAAACAATTAAATGCATTTTTCAAAATAATTAAATGCATTTCAAGAAACCCCGTGGGACCGTCTATGAAGCGAATTATGTAATCCTGTCTAGTGTTCTGTTGTAATCCTGATGGATTTTAACCTTTCCCTATAATCCTTCCATCATCCCAAAATAGGACAAAACCTACAAAATTGGAATTTTGTGAACAGGTATTAAAAAGTGTAAAACGTGAATGTGAACGTGTATTAAAAAGTGTAAAATGCAATGAAGATGAACACAGTTATTTTAAGCAACATTTGCTTTCAGACTTTTTAGGCTTTTTTGGTTTTCATTAACTAGTTCATCTAAATGTTTACAAAAATTAATAAACCAGGTAATTTATGGGTTCCACTTCATTGTCCCTGGATAGGCACTATATTTTATAATAGGCCCAATAGTCCACTCCATTTGGAAAAGCCAAAGTCAGAAAGATCAATCGCTTTTTCTCTTGGTGGCCATTATTTTTGATAAGTGGATCAATTACACTGTTTCAGATGATCTCATAGCAGATGAGCTTTTGTGGAACATGTTTACAGAGTCTCTTCTCTTTCCTCAGGCCCCAAATATTACATTCTATATAACATGCTGGTTACCTGCAAAATCTCCTTTTGAAAAATAACCTCTTTGGAGACCCAAGCTCAATATGTGGAAAGAAAACGAGACTGAGACCACTTAGCTGCACTACAATAACTGAAATCAAATAAAAATGAGTAAGCTCTTTCTCTTTCCAATTTTTTGAAATGAAATTTTCTTACCAGTGGAGTATCAGTGTATGAAGGTTTAGCCACAAGCCAAGTCAAAGGAACTGTAATAAGTTCGGAAAGAAATGATTTAGTAGGAAAATGGTAATCAAAGAAAAGTATTCTGTATCTTCAAATAGTGGCAGAAAGGATATCTGCAGAAGACCTGCAGAGGTACAAAAATGTCAAGGCTGCCTTTATGCTATTTAAAGTCCATTTTTTAACAGCTTTATCAAGATAGAAATTATATAACATTAAATTAATTCATTTTGAGTATGCAATTCAATAATGTTTAGGAAATTTACAGAATATGCAATCGGCACAGCAATCGAACTTCTTTTTGAGGCCTTGTATATTTGACAGTCCAAGTCAAACCTTAATGACATAATGCATGGGAACATATGTGTGTGACTGAGGACAGGATTTGTGGGGAGGGGTGATATTGTTCAGAGTTGAATCTCTTTGGCCAAGAAATGATAAAAAAAGGAATGTAGTTAGAACAAAAGTGGAAAATGCTTACGTTTCTGAGGGTCATATGTTAGAAAAATGTTTGTTCAATCTATGCACAGATATGTGTCTCCTATGAGTTATTCTTGTCAGCTGTCAAATCCACTTCCCAAGAACTTCTTTCAGGCAAGACCATAGAAAGAGAGTGAGTTACTCTCAAAGTTATACATTTGATTCCTATTACCAGCTTATTGATCCAGCTTGGCTTAGTAATGTAGAAGCACAAAAATAACTATATATGTGTGTGTGTGTGTTTGTGTGTGTGTGTATAGTTAGTAGTGTAAAAGTGTGTGTGTATATAGTTAGTAGCATAAAAGTGTGTGTGTGTGTGTGTGTGTATATATATATATCCTCCACCCCACCCTAGAGAATATTTGGCAGTTTCTGTACATATTTTGGTTGTCGAAACTAGGGAGATGCTAATAGTATCTACTGGGTAGAAGCCAAGATACTACTTCAATGCATGGGATTTTGCAATACATACATACAACAAAAATTATCCAGCCCAAAATGTCAACAGTGCTGAGGTTGAGATACCCTACTTTAAACTCACTTCATGCATCTGCTAGGCCTCACCATGGACAAAGTGTCCAGCAGGATTCATATTAATATCTTCTCTAGTCATTTCAAGACAATAAAACGGGCTGTGATTCCTTTCAAGTATCTAAGGGTCTACTTTAAGAAAATAATCAAATAATTCCAGTCTCATGTAGTCAAAAACTGAAACTACAAACTCATTCAGAGGGACCATTTTTCTGCTAATTTAGCCCAGGCCTACTGGAAACCTGCAGCATTCAAGACAGGGCATAGGGAGCTAATCCTTCTTTTCCTATCTTGCCTTGTTCCCTGACCCCTGAGCTGTTACGTCCAAGCTCTTTAACGTCCAGCCCAGAGGGCCCACGGAATTACGTGACCCATAAGGTTGTAATTTGATATCAGTGTGGGAATAATGTATGGACAATATAGACTTTTTCTTTCATGGGACACTTTAGCTGTTTGCTCAGAGATTCTTCTACCCGCTCTCCACCGCTGCTCCCCAAGAGCTCCAAGTCTTTTGATTCAGACAATGTCTTTCCTTCTCTGGCTGCCTATCTAAGACTCCCCCTTTGAGCTCTTGCCCTTTCAGTGGCCACCCTTCCCTTAAGGAGCTTTCATGCACCACTCCAGGCACTCCTCTGCCAGGAGATCCCTTTTAAGACATCCTCAGGCCATCTCCCCATTCATGGTTCCCAGGTGTACTTGTTATCAATGGCTGTGTGACAAATTTCCCAAAACTGAGTTGTTTAAAACAAGAACATTTATTATCTCACAGTTTCTGTGGTTCAGGAATCTAGATATGGCTCAACTGAATCCTCTGGCTCAGCACCTCTCAGAAGACTGCAATCAAGGTGTTAGCTGGGGCTGCCAACTCATCTTAAAGCTCCATTGGGAAATGATCCTCTTCTAAGCTAATTCATACGGTTGTTGGCAGGATTCTGTTCCTTGAGGACTGTTGGGAAGAGGCCACTCTCCGTTCCATGCCATGTGAGCCTCTCCATATGGCAACCCATGACTTGGTGGCTTGCTTCATCAAAGTGAACAACAGAAAAGAACCAGAGAGAGAGAACGTGCACAAGAACAGAGAAATGGGTCTTTGGGTTAGAAGTGTAGTCACTCTCTGTACAACCTTCCCTCCTAGAGGCACATATCAAACTCTTTAATCTACTTAGAGAACCATTTGAGTCTCAAACTTCACTGAGGGAGTAGCAACCTCTTTTTCCCAATGGAGAAATGTCATACCACTTCAGCACTCTTTCCCCAAATATTCTGTCTCCTGGACTATCCAAGGTTGTGGAAGTGAAAGGCCTGGCTAATGCTAATAGCACTAGTTTGGAGCTTTCCTCTTTGTGAATCTCACATGGAAGTGTTAGCATTTTGCTCTACAATGTGAAGGTAGTACGCAATTAGGTATGGTTCGGCCATTAGGCCTCAGCAAAGCTGGGACACAAAGTACTCTGTTTGAATATCCTATTACCCTTTAATCTAAAGGCAGTACAAAAGAGAAAGGCAGGTTATAAAATTTTATTTAAATGTGCTGTGGAAAACATAAGTAGAAATGAGAACTGTGGTAAAACTGGAAGGGAGAGAACAGAACAACCTGTGTAGAGAAGAAAAATCATTTGTTTGATGAAGAACAAAATAGGCAAGGAATGAAGAGGACGTGAGCATGAGATAAATGAATCAACTTGTTCACCAAAAACCGGAGTGGGAGCAATCAAACATTTTTAGAGGGACCAACAGCAGGCAGTTTATAACTAGGAAGTTTTGGAGTAAAAAAGATATATAGACACCAAAGGAAAATGATGTATATTTGTTTGGCAACATTTCTCTGGTCAGTAGTGAACAGGAATATTTAATTGAGAGTGTGCAACCGGTATTTGAAGATTCTGCTAAAAATGAATGCCCAATATTGGTCTACAACAAAATTTTGATCAGTTTAGGACAAAATAAGAAAGATAATGTAGTAAGCTTTTCATATTGATTCCATTTAAAGAACTATCTTCTTTTGGCAGTATATCTTTCCTATTTGTGAGTTTTAATATTTCCTTTTATTTATGAAATAATGTGAAGGGTAGATGTCTCATCATTCATGCTGGGAGTTTCATGTGATGTCCTCTTAAACCTCAAATATTATTTTTGACGGTGCATTCCATCACTTTTTCATAGTAATGAGTATGTCGTTTTGGGAGAATATAGAGTGATCAAAATCCGTTATTTTAGCTCCATGTTAAAGAGTTCTGATTAGAAGTTTGGTAGAGGGGACTAAAGTGCCAAAGTTGTTGACATTTTAAAATGGTCTATCATTTTTCCACAGTTTCTTTTGTTTTTATTTTATTATCACATTTCATTATTTCTATGTCATTACCACAGCAAAAACCTGATAGGCTTTTCAAAACACTGACCCACCCACTAAGCAATGAAACAAAATTTTATGAAGCAAGGCACACAGACATTGTGAGGAGTGCAAAGTACAAACAGGGCACGGTTGTCGCCTTCAAGAAGCTTGTAGTCAAATGAAGAAGAAAGACTTTTATTCCAAAAATGGTTTGCTGAATTCCTACTGCGTATCAAATATTGAAGATGAAGTAATAAAAAAAAAAAACTGGTCCTTAGGCTTTTGAGGTAATCATAAAATGCTGAATATTATCTACAGTAAATGTCTTTGTTCTGTCAGTTTTCTTTCCCTGGGCTCACCATTGGACTTGATGCCTAGATGAGAGAAAACTACCTATATTCTTGAAGATCAATTTAGTAACCTGCAGGGAGGGTCTATTCTCTACTTTTGACCACATTTCTGTGGGAATATCTGCATTGGTTGATGGACAGATGGGCCCCAAGTTAGACTTTCCCAAATAAGTATCAGTCATAAGCATACACAAATAAAATATAAGGTAGAATATAGTAAGGGAATGAACAAAATATCATGGGAGTATGGTGGGATGCAAGATTTTTTTTTTTTTTTTTTTTTTTTTGAAATGGAGTTTCACTCTTGTCACCCAGGCTGGAGTGCAATGGCATGATCTTGGCTCACTGCAACCTCTGCCTCCCAGGTTCAAGAGATTCCTCTGCCTCAGCCTCCCAAGTAGCGGGGATTATAGGTGCCCACCACCACAACCAGCTAATTTTTGTATTTTTAGTAGAGACAGGGTTTCACCATGTTGGTCAGACTGGTCTTGAACTCCTGACATCAGGTGACCCACCCACCTCAGCTTCCCAAAGTGCTGGGATTACAGGCATGAACCACCATGCCCGGCCGGGATGCAAAATTAATTTTGCTGAGGAAAGTGGTGAAAATGATTATGTTTGAGCTAACCTTCAAGACGGTAACAAATATACATTAGGAGATTAGGGTTGTGGAGAAGGCCCTTCCAGGCCGTGACAGAGTATTCCCAAAGGCAAAGTCACTTGCTGAAGCAGGGCACATTTCTAGGACAAGGCTCAGTTTGACTGACTGTACCATCAGGTGCCAAAGAAGAGAATGAAACGTTCAGCTAGAAAGGGGATTCTAACCAGGTGACAGAGGAGAGCCTTGATTTCCACGCTGGGCAGTTGGGACTTCGTTTCTTAGCAAATGAACAGCTATTAGAAGATTTTTTACTAAGAGTGGTAATCTGGTGCTTTAGGAAAACTGTTCTTTTAACAGGTCAGGGAATAGGATGAATTGGAAAGAGGGGAGATGGGGGAGAGGGGTACAGACACCTCTATTAGGCTGTAATGAGTAGTGGGTAATGAGGCCTGAGGAAAAAGAGGAGACTCTAAACATGTTCTGTAAAACTTATCTGTTATGAGATCATCGAAAAGAGTGCGATTAACTCCACTTATCAAAAATAGTGGCCACCAAGAGAAAAAATGATTGATCTTTCTGACTTTGGCTTTTCCAAATGGAGTAGGCTATTGGGCCTATTATGCTTATTTTTTCAAAAAAACTAAGTTTCTATTCCATTGATCTTTTGTGTTGTTCATTTCAAGATCAGTTATTTCTGCTCTGATCTTTATTATTTCTTCTACTAATTTTGGATTTGGTTTGCTCTTACTTTTTTACTGCTTTTTGATGCATTGTTAGGTTGTTTATTTGAAGTTTTTCTTCTTTTTTGACATAGGCGTTTAAAGCTATAAATTTCCCCCTTACTACTGCTTTTGCTGTATCCCACAGTTTTTGGTATATTGTGTTGCATTATAACTTGTTTCAAGAAATTTTTCAATTTCCTTCTTAATTTCTTCATTGACCCACTGGTCATGCACATTGTTTAATTTCCATGTATTTGTTTAGTTTCAAAAATTCCTCCTTTTATTGATTTCTAGTTTTATTTCATTGTGGTCAGAGAAGATGCTTGATATTATCTCAACTTTTTTTTAACGCCTTAAGACTTGTTTTGTGATCCAACATATAGTTTATTCTTGAGAATGATCTTGTGCTGAGGAGAAGAATGTGTATTCTACATCCATTGGATGAAATGTTCTGTAAGTATCTATTAGATCTATTTGTTCTATAGTGTAGATTAAGTTCTGTGTTTCTTTGCTGATCTTCTTTCTGAGTTATCTGTCTAATGCTAAAAGTAAGGTGTCAAAATCTCCAGCTATTATTGTATTGGAGTCTATCTCCTTAGCTCTAATAATTATTGCTTTATATATCTGGGTGCTGCAGTGTTGGCTGCAAATATATTTACAATGGTTAGGTGTCATTACATAGTTACCTACTTTGTCTCTTATAGCTTTTGTCTTGAAATCTATTTTGTCTGATATAAGTATAGCTACTCCTGCTCTCTTTTTATTTCCTTTGGCATGAAATATCTTTTTCCATCCCTTTATTTTTAGTCTGTGTGTGTCTTTATAGATGAAGTGTGTTTCTTGTAGGCAGCAGATCATTCGATATATATATATATATATATATTTTTATCCATTGAGTGACTCTGTGTCTTTTGATTGGAGAGTTTAGTCCATTTACATTCAGTGTTGTTATTGATGAGTAAGGACTTACTCCTACCACTTTATTATTTGTTTTCTGCTTGTTTTGTAGTCTTCTCTGCCTTCTTTTTTTCATTCCTGTTTTCCTCTTGATAAGGGTGATTTTCTCTGGTGATGTGATTTAATTTCTTGCTTTTTATTTTTGTGTGTTTATTCTGTGTTTTTGGATTTGAGGCTACCATAAGACTTGTGAATACTATAGTATAAGCCATTATTTTAAGCTGCTATAACAACTTAACACTGTTTGCATAAAGAAAGAAACAAAGCTGCACACCCACCCCAGTTATCATGATGGCTCCCTTGTGGCAGTGACAGTGCAAGTGGCCTTGTTCCATTCTAGTCAAGCTGAGTTCATTTCTGAGCAGGTGGAATTATTGTCCCCACTGAGCTCTTGGAAGAGAGTGGTTGAAGGCCTTTCACTGTTGGACTTGAGAGTATCTCCGTATTCTAGAACAGTATTTCATGAAACTCCATTAATAATATACCACTTTCATTTCTTAATTGACTATGCTGAATTGGTGTTTATGGTAACTGATGCACTCACCACTATTGCCCTGTCTTTTGCAATCCAGGACTTCAATAAAGTTGTGTTTAAAAAGCAGAAACTCCTCCTGGAACTGAACCAGTATGCCCCAGACGTGGCCAAACTCATCCAAACCCCTATGAAGATGCATTACATCCCTATGAAAGTGGCCCTGTTGCAGTGCTTTCCTCAATGCTATTGTTCTTGCCTTAGCAACATACCAGTCTCTATACCCACTGACCTTGTTTATCCCAGGACTCCTCTATCTCCTCTAGGAAATTATACCAGATTGTTCACCAGAAAGCCTGAGCCAATTTGCAGTGCCACCATCAGTATCTAAAGAGAAGTGAACCACTTGCCTCCCCATCTGCCAGCACTGACTTTTCAAGTTTGATTTATGATTGCCAGTTCAGTAGATGTATCACCATACTGTGAAGTTATTTTGCTTTGATTTTATTTCTGTATTCTTGCTGAGTTGAAGCATTTTTCCATATAACAGTATGCTGCTTGTAGTTTCTTTTTTATTTCCTATTTATGCCTTATTCTTTAGAGAGTCTAAGCACTAAGAATATATATAGCCAAACTTTTTATACAACTATGTATCAAATAAATAATATAGTATATGGATTCATACACATGAATAGACCAGAAATTTAAAAATGGTTTCTGAGCTTATCCAACCTGCAAAAAATGAATAAGTAAATAAAATAAGATAAAAATGGTTTTTTAAAAAAAGCAAAAACTAATAGAAACTCTGCACCTTAACTTTGTTACCCCACTTTTTAACTTTTTGTTGTTTCTATTTATATCTTACTGCACTGTTTTTGTCTTGAAAAGTTGTAGTTATTATTTTTGATTGATTCATCATTTAGTCTCTCTACACAAGAGTTTATACACTACAGTTACAGTCTTACAATATTTTATTTTTTTCTGTGTACTTACTATTACCAATGAGTTTTGTACCTTCAGATGATTTCTTATTGCTCATTAACGTCCCTTTCTTTCTGATTGACTTATTCCTCTGGCATTTCTTGTGGAACCGGTCTGGTGTTGATGAAATCCCTCAGCTTTCATTTGTCTAAGGAAGTCTTTACTTCCCCTTCATATTTGAAGGATATTTTTGCTGGACATACTATTCTAGGGTAAAAGTTTTTTCTTCCTTCGGCACTTTAAATATGCCACACCACTCTCTCCTGGCCTGTAAGGTTTCCACTAAGAAGTCTCCTGCTAGACATATTGGAGCTCCATTATATGTTATTTGTTTCTTTTCTCTTGCTGCTTTTAGAATTCTTTCTTTATCCTTTACCTTTGGGAGTTTGATTATTAAATGCCTTGGAGTAGTCTTCTTTGGATCAGATCTGCTTGGTGTTCTGTAACCGTCTTATACTTGGATATTGATTGATATCATTCTCTAGGTTTGGGAAGTTCTATGTTATTATCCCTTTCAATAAACTTTCTACCCCATATCTTTCTCTACTTTTTCTTTAAGGCCAATTATTCTTAGATTTGCCTTTTTGAGGATATTTTCTAGATCCTGTAGGCTTGTTTTATTTTTTTTTTCTTTTCTCTCATCTGTCATGTATTTTCAAAAACTTGCCTTCAAAAGCTCACTAATTCTTTCTTTTACTTGATCAAGTCTGCTATTAAAAGACTCTGACATGGCCAGGCACAGTGGCTCATGCCTGTAATCCCAGCACTTTGGGAGGCCAAGGTGGGTAGATCACAAGGTCAGGAGATTGAGACCATCCTGGCTAACACAGTAAACCCCGCCTCTACTAAAAATACAAAAAAATTAGCCAGGCATGGTGGCGGGCACCTGTAGTCCCAGCTACTCGGGAGGCTGAGGCAGGAGAATGGCACGAACCCGGGAGGCGGAGCCTGCAGTGAGCCGAGATCATGCCACCACACTCCAGCCTGGGCAACAGAGCGAGACTCCGTCTCATAAAAAAAAAGACTCTGATGCATTTTTGAGCTCCAGAATTTCTGCTTGATTTTTAAAAATTATTTCAATCTCTTTGTTAAATTTGATAGAATTCTGAATTCCTTCTCTGTGTTATCTTGAATTTATTTGAGTTTCCTCAAAACAGCTATTTTGAATTATTTGTCTGTAAGGTCACGTATCTCTGTTTCTCTAGGATTGGTCTCTGGTACCTTATTTGGTTCATTTGGTGAGGTCATGTTTTCTGGGATAGCCTTGATATTTGTGGATGTATCTGAGCATTGAAGAGATAGGTATCTATTGTAGTCTTCAGATTCTGTGTTTATTTGTACCCATCCTTTTTGGGAAGGCTTTCCAGGTATTCAAAAGGACTTGGGTGCTGTAATCTAAGCTATATCTGCATTAGGAGGCACCCAGTAACAAAGCCCAGTAACAATGTAATTCTTGCAGACTCACAGAGGTACTGTCTTGATGGTCTTGGAAAAGATCTTGAAAAATTATCTGGATCACTAGGTAGAAACACTTGTTCTCTTCCCTTACTTTTTCCCAAACAGTCTTTCTCCATTCTGAATCATCTAGTGCTGAGGGTGAAGTGACACAAGCACCCCTATGACCAGCACTACTAGGACTGTGCTGGGTCACACCTGAAACCCATTCAGCACTGAGTCTCACTCAAGGCCTGCTGTAACCACTCCCTAACTATCTCCTATGTTTGCTCAAGGACACTGGACTCGGCACTGTCATTATTCAATGGTAACTCCATGCCCTTTAATTATCACACTACACATCTGTTCTGCTTCAGCATCCATCACTGCAGGGAGTTTATTTTGGTACATCGTATTATCTCTCATTGTGCCTCCAATGACTAAGAAATACATATCATGGTGTATCTTATTGTTTTCCTGAATGAATAATTTATAAACAACTTATTTCTCACAGTTCTGGAGGCTGGGAAGTCCAAGATCACAGTGCCAGAAAGTTGAGTGTATGGTGAAGAATCTCTGCTTGTAAAATAGCACCATGTTGCTGTGTTCTCACACGACAGAAGGGGCAAATGTTGTGTCCTCACATAGTGGAAAAGAAAAAGGGATGAATGCTACGTGAAGCCTCTTTTATATGGGCATTAACTCCATGAGGAAGGAGCTCTCATGACCTAAATATTATCTCCAAAAGGACCTTAAAACTGTCACATTGAGGGTTAGATTTCAACATACGAATTTTGAAGGGACACATACATTCAAACCACAGTGTGGTGTTTATCGGCTGTCATTGAAGGTTGTGATCTAAGTTATTTTGGCTGGAAAACATGGAAAGGGGTCAATACCTTCATTTCTTTATTCTTTGACCTGATCTTTTCTGTAACCAGTAGAATATTTCAGTGCAATGCAGTTTAGGTGTGATCTGTGGCCATCATATAGAGGAAAGGAAGAACCTGTGTGCTTAGCAATTTTTATGTTTTTAAGACTAGTGGACAAGCCAGTATTTTACTCCTGGAAGAACATACAGAGAGAGACATTGAGTTGCTCAGAGTATCACAGAGACTTAGAACTTTAAAGACAAAAAACCAAAAAAAACCCAAATTCATCCATTAGTCAAGTCCAGTCTGCTGCTTTTTTTCTGATACTACTGGGGATCACGAATATTCCTCCAGAAATTTAGTACTTGATAATACTAAGATATTCATTCATTTAAATAATTGTTGGTTGTTTTTTGTCTTTTCCTGCTATAGAAACTCTTGCAAATTTTAGCAACAGATTTTCCCTCTGCTAGTTTTGAACTTAGACATTGTAAACAAATGTATGTGAACTTGATGGCCTTTCTTTCTGTTTAATATCTATCTCTAAACTTCTTTCAATTTTGGCAGTGATGTGATAAGTATGAAACCCAGGGGAACAATGATCCCAGCCAATGCAATGAAAAAGAGGTCACTACACTGCACTAATTAGAGTGCTGATTTTTGACCCCAGGGACTATGAAAATGCTGTAAAGCATTTCTGGGTGAACTAAATAAGACCAGTGGGATACCTCTGTGTACAGGTAGCATTGAAAGTTTATACCTCAGAATGATGTCAGAGGAACAGAGCCCAGGAAAGCAAAATCAAATATTATGGAAGACAATTCATCACAAATTTGGAAAAGAAAGCAAAATGCTGTATCTACTATTTTGGGTAGAATTGGGTTCAGCAATTTTCCCATTAGAGATGGTACATACAAGCTCTATTCTATATTTATAGGTAGCCTAATTAATTTTATTTTACACGAATACATCTCATAGATTGGATAATTATGTACCTAAGTGGGTTCCTTGGAAAGAATGAATTTCAAAGGAGAAGGAGAAAACTTTGGGAATGATGTAAATGTACATCATCATCATTATAGTGATAATGTCATGCTTATATATGCATGTTAAGCCTCATCAAATTATATATTTTGAATATGTGTAATTTATTGAATGTCAATTGTACCTCAATAGCATTGTAAACGGTGAGAGAGAGAAAGAGAGAGACAAATCTAAAATACCATGAAATGTGCCTGCCATAGTGTTGTTTTCCAATATATTTTAGTTTACTTCTCTTCTCATCATTTATTGTGTTTTCCAGGCTTTCTCTTCAAGTCTGTTTTTTCAAGCACTTGTTAAGGATCAATATTCACATTTGTTTTGACTTCTCATAGGCTACTCCTTTCATTGAGCAGTGCTTCCTAAATATGTTTGATTTTAAGATAAGCTAGTCAACATGTTTTCACATTTATTCACAGAGCCAACTTACTCTCTCCTCACTTTTCTTACCTACTATCTGCACTATCTGCGAAGCTAGGCTAAGAATAATTCTAATTAGTTTTAACTGGTTATGCTTACCTCACTTTATCAAGTCCTTGAGGCAGCTACTCAGAACATCATCTTAGGAGAGTTGTTTTTACTTCTTTATCAGATGTCAAAATGATTTTTCCCAAACATAATATTTGACCCATAAAAGGGCTGTTTTGTTCTGCAATTTTAACTGAGAAATTATTTAGCCTTTAGCCAATATTCTTAACTTCATACCTTTGGGGGGGAAAAACACTAAATGAGAATTATAAAGTGCCTGGAACACTAAAAATCAATATAATGATTCTTGAAGAAGATTACACTAATCCTTTTAAATATTTATTTGCCCCTTCTTTCTTTTCTTTGACTTTTCCTGCCTATACTGGTCACAAAACTGTCTTCAAAACTATCCACAGATTGAGATAATCATGAAAGAATCCACACTGATTATTTTGACCCATAGTTACTCTTTTCTTTCTTTAGACATCCTTCTGTTGCCTAAGGTAGCAGCCAACTGCCTCATTCCAGGCCTTCAATCCTCATTGCTGGCTACTGAGCCACTCTTTATCCAGGTCAAGTCCAGCCATTGCCAGAAGAAGAGAAGGGAGAATGGTATAGGGGAAAGTTGCATTAATTCTAGGGAGGCAAATGGAAAGATATGATTGGGTACGATGAGGCTTATTAGAAGGATGCTGTTGTAATGCAGCAATAAAAGATCAAGGCATGAACTAAAACAGTTGTATTGGTAACAGGGACAAAGAGGAGAAAACAGATTTGAGACATATTTAGAAACTAGAATCAGCAGGACTAGGTGACCTTTAGATAATGAGTGGGAAAGTGAGCATCAGAGGGGAGGCTACTGACATAGATTTCTATTTTAATCTCTGATGAATTCATGATGATGATGATGTTCATTGATAAAGAATATACATGAGGCAGGTTTTATAGAATGTTATGAGTTCATGTTTTGACGTATAAATTAAAGATGCCATTGAAGCATCTAATTGGAGTCCATTAGCACATGGTTGAATATAGAAATAGAACATTTGTAAGAGAGATCTGGGTTCATTTTGGTGTCATCAAGTTTTAGATTGTATTTGAGGCATGATTTTGTATGAAATTACTCTGGAAGGGAGTATAGAATAAGATAAATGAAAGGATCACCTAAATGGAGCCTTGGGGAAGACCACTGTTTTAAAGGTGTTCAAAAAACAGGCCTTTTGTAATGGAGACGAAGGAAGAATAGCCAGAAAGGGTGGGGAACACCAAGAGTAATTGAAATAATGAAATCCTTTCCAAAGTGTGACCCATGGGACCGTACTTCTATGATTTTGATCTTCAGAATATGATTCATTGGTCACAAATAAGTTTTGGAAATGCTGCGTGTTATTAAGATATTTCTTCTTCAAGATTTTCTTTTGTGAAAAGTCCTCTGGTAAGGAAAATTGTTTAAGTTATATAATCTAGAAATTTCCTAACATGTTTAGCCAGAAACATTTTTCAGACTCAGTAAACTTCAATAACATCCCATAAGACTACTGTTTCTGAAACATGCTTTGAAAGAGAGCTGCTGTAATAGAAGTCAAGGTATGTGAACTTCAAGGAAGGTGATAACACTTTTCATTGCTGTAGCAAAGTCAAAGACAGGTTAGAGTTGAAAGCCATATATCCATTTAGCAGTGCTGTGCAATGATTAAGAGCTCAGACAATAATAGTAATGACCTCATAGGGTAATTAAAGCAGGGTGAAAATAGTAACTATATACAAACTGATTGGAGCAGTGCCTGGCCCATAGTAAGTGCTTTTAGCTGCCATTTGGTAACTCTTATTCACAGCCTGGCCGTTTCAGTTGCATGTTGTAGCATAATCTTGATTTTTAGAGGCTGAAGAGTATAGAAAGTGATAATGCAATAATCAAAGATTCAGCTTCTATAGCATACCTGTTTATCTTATATATTTACCAAGTTTTATTCTTTTTATTTTTATAAACTTTTAACTATATATAACAACTAGAAAAATAGATAAATCATGAGTATATTACAGAATACATTAACACAAAGTACATATACTTATATGACTACTAGTCAGGTCCATTCAGACAGCACCATAAATATCCTACTCTTGTCCCTTCCCAGTCACTATTCATACTCTCCTCCCTCAAAATAATCATATCCTGACTTCAAATACCATGATTAATTTTACTTGTTTCCAAACTTTATAAAAACAGAATCGTGTATTCTTTTGCATCTGACTTATTTTGCTTAACATTATGTTGGTGAGAATCACCCATGTTTTTATATGAAACAGTTGTTTGCTCTTGTTCACTGCTACATAGTATTCCATTGTGTAAGCATGCCACAATTTATTGATCTATTATAGATAAAAATTTGTGTCCAATTTGAGACTTTCATGAATAATGGTACTATAAGCACATATACACATATCTTTTGGTGAACATATGTATGCATTTTTTTATTTGCCTAGGACTGGAATTGCTGGATTATAGGATATACATAATCAACGTTAGTGACAAATTCCAAGTGGTCATATCAAATGACACTCCAAATTGTAGCAATTTACACTCCACTCTGTATTTAAAAGTTTCAGTCCCCCTTCTTCATCAATACTTTATGTTATCAGTCTTTTTACTTTTAGCTATTAGGATGGGAATGCACTGGTATATCATCATAGTTTTGGTTGGTGCGAAAATAATTGCCATCACCTTTAATAGCAAAAACCACAATTGCTTTTGCACTGACCTAAATAATTCTCATTTTCTTGATGACAAATGAGGTTGAATAATCTTGATTTTATTACATATGTGTATTGGCCCCTTGAAAATCTTCAGAGAACCTCATCAATCCTTTGCCAACTTTCCTATTAGATTGTATATTGGACCCAGTTTATGTGCATGCCCCTCCACCCCCAGTTAACTAATTCCTTCTAACCCCTACCTTTTGGGTCTTTGTCGACCTTATCAATGGACAGCCGAAGCTTCCAATGCTGTCGCCTCTTTCCCTGACACTACAGTCTGCCTCAGGCTCCCTAGAGTAAGGGCTGGGCTTCAGCATGGATTCCTTCATGTCCACCAAGACTGGAGCTGCAGCAGTTCAGATTCTCAAGCCCAACCCTACCACTCTACGAAGGGTCTAGCCACTCCCATCACCTCTAGAAGTTACCTAGAGGCTACCTGGAAAGGCCAGCTGACTTGACATAGAAATGTAAGGTCCTATGTGGAGTACTTCAACAAGGACAGATAAGAGCTAGATAGAACCAGCATACAAATCCTTTGGCTTCCCTGCCCTCAGGACACTCTTCTAAGTTAGGTGGCTCTCTATATCCTGTCTGAAAACTAAGCAATCAGCTATGTGACTTGCATTTTAATTCTTACAATGGAGTTTTTTGATAAACAGAAGTTCATATTTTTAATGTACTGCAGTTAATCTTTTTTCACCTATGGTTCATGCTATTGTGTTTTGTCTAAGAAATCTTTGCCTACTCCAAAGAAATAAAGATGCTTTATTACCTTCTAGAAACTTTATTTCCCATTTATATCTACAGTCTACTTGAAATTATTATTTGATGACATAAGATGGGGTGGTTTTGTTTTTTTCCTGTATGGATATTCAATTACCACAGCACCATTTGTCCTTCACCTTCTGCTCTAAAGTGTCACTTTGCTCATATTATCAAGTATCAATATATGCATAGGTCTGCTTCTGGACTCTGTATGCCATTCCACTGATCTATTAGTCTATTTTTGTGACACTGCCACACGTCTTAATTACTGTAGCTTTCTAATAATTGTTCATATGTGCTAGTGTGGATACTCTAAATTTGTCTTCAAGCTTGCATCAGTTATTTGGATCTCTCCCTGGGATTTAAGTTAAAATTACATTGAATCTTGATGAATTTGGGGAGGCCTGATATTTCTATAAGATTCAATCTTGGAATCCATGAATATTCTGTATCCCCCCAATTGTTTAGGTCTTATTTAGTTTCTTTCAGTATTGTTTTCCTTACCTATAGAGGCTCCCCTTCCCTTCTGGATTTTGGCCCCACATTTCTTATGCTTTCATAGCTCACAATGTTTTCAAAACTTTATATATATTTTGTCCAGCCAATATGGTTGTTGTAATGCAAACATTGGTCTTAAACCAACTAGTCTGTCTGAGTTGAAACTCTCTACCTTTCTATTGAAATAATTTAATATTATTTAATTGAATAATTGATTCTCATTATCTGTAGTAATTATGTTCTATAAAGTCACCTTGAACACTGAATTAGCAAATATGGAACCACTGCTCCTAAGGGAAATACACAACTTCCTGGGAGCCTCTGCTCACAAGATTTTTGTCAACTAACTGATATATGACATCGATTTATGTGTATGTCTGTTCAAAAACATTTTATTTATATATATTATTGATTCATTGGCATCGAGCTTAAATCCCTTTACTAGATAGATACCCAAAGGAAAATAAATTGTCCTCCCAAAAGTATACCTGCACTAGTAGCACTATTCCCAATAGCAAAGACATGGAATCAAACCAGGTGCCCATCAGTGGTGCACTGGATAAAGAATAATTGGTACATATACACAATGGAATACTAGGCAGCGATTAAAAAGAATGAAATCATGCCCTTTGCAGCAGTATAGATGCAGCTGGAGGCTATTATCCTAAGTGAATTAATGTAGAAACAGAAAACCAAATACCATATGTTCTCACTTATACGTGGGAGCTAAACATTGGGTACACACAGACACAAAGATGGAAACAGTGGACACTGAGGATCCCAAAAAGGGGGGATGGGGAAAGGGAATGAAGGGTTGGAAAACTACCTATTGGGTACAATGTTCATTACTGGGGCAATGGGATCAGTAGAAGCCCAAACCTCAGTGTCATGCAACACACCCATGTAATAAAACTGAACCCTTGAATCTAAAATAAAGACAGACATACAGAAATGTGAGCTCGGGGCCAACAGCTGCATCTATGATGCTGCAATTCATACCTAAATGAAATTCATCTAACATGTATTTCCTCCCTAAAGCACATCACAGCCTTTTTACACTTGGGAACACTGCACAGCACTTCAGCACTTATTTGGGGGACATTTTAAGAGCAAAATCATCAACAAAAAGTATTAAAATGTAAAGAGTGGCACTACGTAGACCGTGAAAAGTTCACAGTATGCAACTGAAACAAGGAGGCAGAGCATCACCTTGTCCTGCCTCAGCTGGGAACATGCAACATGCACATGGGGCGATTTGTTTGCCACTCTGCACATGTCCACAGAGGATGGTGCAAGCCCTGCCAGTATTGATTTCAGAGTCACAAATACATGTCAGCAAGTAGGCATGTTTAAACCTACAGAATCAGTGGATAACATACATAAACTGTATTTTTAAGTAAAATTATACTGTTTTCGATAAACTGTGCTATAAAGTAAGGTAATGTAAATCTCAAGAGTAAATAACAAATGTATACAGCTGTCATATATGTGGGTTCGTCCTTTTTCAATTTAGCTTATTTATCTCAGAGTTTCTCCACCTTTCCTGTTCTGCATCTGGACTTTATTTTTATTTATTTATTATTTATTTTATTATTATTTTTCTAGATGGAGTTTCACTCTTGTTGTCCAGGCTGGAATGTAAGGGCGCAATCTCGGCTCACTGCCACCTCTGCCTCCCGGGTTCAACCAATTCTCCTGCCTCAGCCTCCCGAGTAGCTGGGATTACAGGCACCTGCCACCACGCCCAGCAATTTTTTGTATTTTTAGTAGAGACGGGTTTCACCATGTTAGCCAGGCTGGTCTGGAACTCCTGACCTCAGGTGATCTGCCTGCCTTGGTCTCTCAAAGTGCTGGGATTACAGGCATGAACAACTGTGTCCAGCCTGTACTTCTTTTTTAAAAGATAATTTTTATTCACTTTAACAAGATTGAAAACCCACATCTACATATTATTGTCTAGTCCTGGAGAAGCCTTTCCCAAACTTCCAAGGACTCCCAAAACATTCTTGGCATTTACTTCCCTGAAATTTAACAAAAAGATGACACTAATTTAACAAGCAGGAGGTCACCAGCCCTATCTGCCTTTGATTTCGGCCCTCTCTTCCAGAGCTCAGGCCCAGTGAAGGATCATTCAGTCATTCAGTTGGCTCCTGTTCGAGGCTAATTGCAGAAAATGAGACCTATATGTCATTTCCATTTTGAGATTTCTTTTCATCCCTCCTCATTGATCTTCTGTAATATACGTAATCTCTAAAATCCCTGGCTACTACCTAGAACTGTTTTTTGTTTTTGCTTTTGTTTTTGTTTTTTTGCAATAGGAAACAGCTGATAAATTCACAAAACTTCTTCCCCTATTTATAAAAGAAATAAAAATTTAGCAAAATTAAGATTTTTTTAAGTCGTCAAGGAAGAACACAGTCATACTTTTATTTAACAGCTCATAGTTTATGAGCTATTATTGTTTGTTTGAGAACAGAAAAGTCAGGATTCTCAAACAAGAAATGAATCTTTGCTGGCCTAGATGGCTCCCATCTGTAATCTCAACACTTTGAGAGGTTGAGGCAGGAGGATTGCAGGCCAGCCTTGGTGACACAGTGAGACCCTGTCACTACAAAAAAATTAAAAAATAGCCAGACGTTTTGACATACATCTGTAGTCCCAGTTATTCGGGAAGTAGGAGGATCACTCAAGCCCGGGATGTTCAGGCAAACACTGAGCTGCGATTGCACCACTGCACTCCAGCCTGGGTGACACGGCAAGACCCTGTCTCAAAAGAAAAAAAAAAAAGAAACGACTTTCTTATGAGAATCCAGGTCCCAGACAGAGAGGATAATAATGTCTGTATATTGGTCATTGGAGCATTTTTATTAGTTATAGAGATGACAAAAGGTTATTCATCACATTTCTAAGTATTTCTAAAATGTTGATGCTTCCATTTATGGATATAAATCTTGTTGGCCTGTCTATACAGTGGTATGTTACTCTTCAGAATAACTAAATATATTTTATTTAGAAAAAAGATGAAATAATACAATTGTATAATTACAACGAAATGGGAAATGTTGCACTCAGTTGGTTTGTAAAAATTCTAACATAGGACCTTTGGTATCTTCTGCGAGATGTTAACAGTTGCTGCTGATCGCTAAAGAAAGAAGAGAGAGACTTTTCATTACATTTGTTTAGCGAATATTGGTTTAAACAAAATTAAACAGCTTTCTTTACTGCAGCACTTGTGTGCTTTAACATGTCAATGTGTGTTTGGTATCTCCAGGAGAAGATTACAATGTACTGCAATCTCAAACATACTTCAGAAACTTTTAAAGCAACATCATGCAGGAATATACTATAGAAGGCATAGATTTGGGAAATACTCCTCTAGAATATGACCCATATTGCATTTGTAGGCTCAGAAATGCAAGAGGAGGAAAGCGGATAATCCATGATTGATGGGAGTCGTGTCTAATTGTCACTGATGCTCTCAAGATGGCTCTTTAGGATTACTGGCATCTGTCTAGGATATCTTGAAACCTGCCAAAACAGTTGAGTTTTTGCTTACCTACTTCATTAAACAGCACCATCAACAAAGCAGATGTTATGAGACTCAGGGATCATTTTAAGGAAAGCTTCCCCAGCCAAAAAAAAACTTTAAGCTTTGACATATGAATAACATTTTTAGAAAACTCCTTTCAGATTTTACTGATATAAAAAAAAAAAAAAAAAAAAAAACCATTGTTCAATGAAGGCTCTCCCTTAAGTCCTCTTTTTAAAATATTTTCTGTTTGTAGCTATACATCTTGTTGATCTATCTCTACAGCAAAACTTCATTTCAACACCTCTGAAAAAAATATATTCTCAATGATTACGCTGTCTTTTTAAACTAAGTATAACAAACCCAATTTAGTCCTTCCTTGAGAACTGTGTCATTTTCTAGCCATCGGGGTCTGTATAGTGCTGGAAGTTGGGCTGTTCCAGGTTTGTTAATATGTGTTGGCCCCAGCATGCTTTGTTTTCTGGTTACTTCCTACTTATCCACCTCTGAGGTCCTTGCCTTCTTATCCCTCCTCCTTCTTTACACTCTTCCCCAAGCTGTTTCTAATCTGCTGAGTCTTAGAAACCACTTATTGGTGCAGCCACTGAGTTAGAGAAAGTGGAAGCAGAATGAGCACCTGAGTTGTGATTCTTTAATTAAAAATAAGTAACTTCTCAGAAGACTTTTTCTTTTCCTTATCAGGCAAGTATGTAGTTAACAAATATCATTATGATTTGGGGCTGCTTTTTGAATAGTCAAGTTTGCCAAGAAAGTGAGTTTTTTTGTGTTTTTGTTTTATTTTTTGAGACAGGGTCTCACTCTGTCACCCAGGCAGGAGGCCAATGACACAGTCACGACTCACTGCAGCCTTGACCTCCGAGGACTCAGGTGATCCTCTCACCTCAGTCGCCTGAGTAGCTGGGACTACAGGTGTGCACCACCATGCCTCGCTAATTTTTGTGTCTCTTATAGAGACACGGTTTTTTTGAGACCAGCCCAAGCTGGTCTCAAACTCCTAGGCTCAAGAGATCCTCCTGCCTTAGTCTCCCAAAGTGATGGAAATACAGTATTTTATTTTTTTAATTAAAAAAACTCAGCAGAAGAAAAATTGTCTGGCAATTTAAAATCCTATACAATTCTACATTCCAGAGAAAACATTTTCTTTTTTGTATTCTTGAGGATACACAATGGATTGTTAAATGAACATTTATATAAATTCATTCATTGTACATCTCTTATATATGAGGAACCCTGCTATATGTAAGCAATATAACTAGAAGTATGGTAAATTAAACCTCTTGTCTTATTGTCTACTGGTTCTAGCTAATAAAATTGAATAATCTATAATGTTTAAATTGAATAATTCTCATTAGTGTTTCATATTAGGCATTTTGCTATTACATTTCCTTTTGATAAATAAACTCAACAAAAAGGCAAATTTCTTATATTTCTGTTCTCTTGTGAAGGAAAAAGTGTATTTCCTAATTGTAATTCCCTTCTTTTTACAGGATTTAAAAAAAAAATAGTACCCCAAAAATACTTTGAATGGAGTGCCACTTAAAGGGAAATTTTCTTTTTGGGGAGGTGGATGGAAGCTCTGTTCACACTTTAAGAGGTCTAGAATGTTCATGTAGGGGCGCCAACGTGGCATTTCCATACAGTGGCACTAATCCCCACAACCAAATGTGTCACTCATTTCTCTGTGTATTAATGTCCCAACTCTCATTTACACAGACAGGAAAGCTCAGATCTTTGTTTTAAGTGCAAAGCCCTGCTGATGGGCCAACTTCGTCCGGGCCTCTAGCACATTGTCTGTGCTGAGTGAACTGGAAAAAAAGACCCATTATATCTGAAAATGTTAACGTTTCAACACAGGAAAGGACAGTAAGGTACAAACCAACACGGGGTCATCTTTCCTTTGTGCTGGATTTGGTTTCTGAATTCCTTCCTGAGAAAGAGTTCCGGCTGTAATTTTTCCCTCGCCAGCCTAGTGGATAACATCTTTACATCCCCCATCTGCTTCACCTCCTCTTTTACAGCAAAACACACGATGCCTTGTATTGTGGAACCTTATGTACTTATGGCAAGCCCTGCACCAGACTGTGAACTGGAGGCAGGCCTAGGGTTACATCTGCTCTGCTATTTATGACACAACACTGTGAGCCTTTAAGATAGGTTCTGTGGCTTATTCTAAGGCGATTCAAGCCGACAACTGTCTCTTTCCCTAAAACATTCCTGTGTGTGAGTCACAAGTTATTCATTCTTTCATTCACTCATGAGGGATGCATTAGGCACCAGGAACTGGAACTTATTCATCAGAGTTCCCCAGTACCCAATGCAGTGCCTGAGACTAGATATGTCCTTAAGAACTGAATCAATGAATGAATGGCTTGTTTTTTTTTTTTTTTCTCATTGTAGTTTCTTTGGAAGAAAGAGAGGAAAGCAGTTGACATGATTCTTATTCAAATAATAGGTAAAAAAAAAAAGTTGGAAGAAAAACCAAACTGACTTTAACTTGTCTCATACAAATGCAACAAATATGTGTCTCTTTTGCAAAATCCGAAATCCCTCCCTTATCCTCCCTAGATAAAAATAAGTTGCCTTCAGAGCGATAAGATAAATCTTAAGCAGTTCCCATTCAGTCATCAGCATTTATCGAATATGTATAGTGCCGGACAGAAAGGAAATGAGGCATCCCGGATCCTGAGTACAACAAAGTCAAGCATAACCTCAGCTTTGTTGTGTGAATACACAAAGGGGCATGCCCCAACTGGGGCTGGTGCCATGACTGACTTTGCAAGATTATACGATTTGAAGCTTGGACTTCTCTGAAACTGCCCTTGCTAGATGTCATTTGCTTGCAAGGATAGGTTAATTTGATTCATTATCAGCTAGACATGGGGAGAGAAGCAGGTTTGGTAAAGGAGAATGACAGTACATAAAAATTTCTGTATGCTACTGACTAGACCTTTAAGGTTGACCCTCACATTCTATGTGACCCCACCCCCAACTACCAAAGAACATCAGTGCATAAAGCTTGCCTTGTGTGGCCACAGCTGTCTGCCCGTGTTATCTTATCCTAATTGTGGCAACAAGCACAATATGTGACATGTAATAGAAGCCTAATGATGATGATGAACATCATCAGCTGGTTAAAGCTTACAAAGCACTTTCACATATGTGCTGTCATGCAGTCTCATATCATTAGTCATCCTCTGGATCATTAATCAATCATTAATAACTTGGAAATTAATAACTTGGAAACAAAATCTGCCTCCTTTCTATTCTTTTGTGCCATTGAGTAGCATCAAAACTTCAGTGCTTTCAGATGCTTCACATTTTCAAAGTCAATTGATCATTCACATCTTCACATATTGCTGCTCCTCTCCCGTTATACATTTTTGATTTTTGAATGCTTAAATTTTATTTGCATTTGATTTGGAAATATAGTTACTGAATTTATTTCTGGATATTAAAAATCTCCTGAGTATATTTTCCACCATATATTTCAAATTCCATAAAATGTTTTACCACCATGGATACTAAGTCTATTATGCTGATGACCAAACTTACATTTAACCTATCTTGTTTAAAAAAAAAAAAAGTTAAATGTTACATCTTAATAATTTCACTTTTGCAAAGTAAGCTGCTGGATTTAAATATGCCTTTAGAATGTGTGCCTTTCTATTACTTGACAGTGTTTGGAGCTTCCTGAAGGGAGTTTTCTCTCCAAGGGCTGACCCTATATTACCTAATGCTTAAAAGGCCATTCATCTACTTGTGTCCAAGGAAGTCAAGGTGTTTCCTTTGGCTCTGATTTGTGTTATCTTAGCCACACCCAGTAACAACTGTGTAGGCCATTACTGTAAGCATTTTTACCTAATTCCTGGCTACATTTTAGGTCCCCACCCATTGTTTCTTTCTTTTTTCATGTTACTTTCATTTTAGGCTATCCTATTCCTCCTGGCACAAGATAGTTAATAAATAGCACTGAAGCAAAGGATAGTGTTAAGGCAAATCAATCAGTGATTTCTGTTGAAAACAAATAAGAGAAAAAGTTTCCGTCTATGTCCCACTGGGCATATCATGGAAAATAGTTTTGCAAGCTCTTTTATAAAACTCAAAGACATAAGTCCTTCATAGTGTCTCTGACCCAGAAGGAAGATATTGTCCTTACAATAGTATCGTGATTACCTGCCTAATAGAGGCCAGATACAGATTCTTCCTCCAGCCTGGTCCGTCCAGTCTCCTTAGCAGTCTTACAAGCCTGAAACCAAAGGTTGTGCTGGACCATCACCATGATTTAGGGCAGAATCAGAAGTCCTGTCTTATAGTCAGGTTGTGTAGTAACTTTGGCCAGGAAAAAAGTGAGAGGAGATGAGGAGGTGCATAAAGATTGATCCAAGTGAACCAACTGCTTATATTGGGGAAAAAACTAGAAATTATTATTACAAGGTATTTGTGAACACTGTCTAGTTTTGTGCTATAATTTACAGAATATGCCTTTGGAAAGAAATCATTTAATTATTTCGATTATTTTAAAATTTTAATGTTATTCCTATAATGCTCTGGTCTATTTATTTTCTTCTGTTATTCCTTGTTTGTGCCTTGAATTCCAAATGTCACTACAATTTTTTTTTTTACTTTCTTAATCTCTGTAGTAAGTTGTTTTTGTTTGTTTTGTTTTGTTTTTGAGACAGAGTCTCACTCTGTCACCCAGGCTGGAGTGCAGTGACATGATCTCGGCTCACTGCAAGCTCCACCTCCAAGGTTCAAGCAGTTCTCATGCTGCAACCTTCTGAGTAGCTGAGTGTAATGAGTCTTTTTAAACTATAGCCCGTGTTTGTTCTGTTCCTTATTCGCTTGATTTTCTGGAGATGTATTTCTTATCCCCTAATGAGTATAATTGTAACTATGTCATCAGTTATGATTCTTATACTTGGAACTTGATTTTTCTTTTACAATGAATTTATTTTTAAGGTCCTTTCTAATCCTGAGATTCTCTAAAATGTTTCTTCTGCCCAAGAAAGAAAAAGATAATGAGAGTTTGTGCAGTGCTTATTCTTATATATTTTTTTACAAACATTTTAAAGCAATGATAATGCTGCAATAGTATAATTAGGACCAGTCTCATTATGTATCTGTTTATCCAGTGATTGGTTGATTGGTCCATTCATTCATTCTTCAAATAGCAAGTGTCTTCTCTATGCAAGCACGATGCTAAGAACTACGTCTATATCAATAAAGCAGAGAGGGTTCCTAACCCAGTATTGTTCACAGTCTATTTGAGACCAACTTTCAAACAAGCAAATGCCTTAAGATAGAATCCTTACTATGATCTTAGCATCTAGGGGATGCATTGGGGCACAAAAGATTGAATGGTCAGTTCTCCCTGAGGCATAGGTTAGGTATAGTTTCATTGATTAAAAGTTTTGCAAGACAGCAGATTCATAAGGGGTCAAGGCAAGGAACAAGAAGAGGAATTTAGGCAAAGGAAGCAGCACAAGAAAAAACAATGAACACAAACCATTATGACACAGAGTTTGGAGACTTGCAAGTGGTCCTGTAGCTCAAGTTTAAGATGTGAAGGAAGGATGTAATGAGAGATGAGTAAGGAAAAGAAATGGAAAAGGGTTCAGAATGCCATAGGAAATTTGGACACAAACTCTTAGGCAATGGGGAGCAGCTGAAGGATATGATCAGGTTTGCCAGAAAGACCTTGTTTTAATAAAATAAATAGTAACTGTAAGATCACTTCCAGGAATAACAAGTCATCTTCTAAGGCTACAACAAACCGTGGTGACACATCTACAATCAGTGAGTGTAGTTTGTAATTGTATTACTCTGTAAACTGAAATCTCTCTTTCCCTCTAAATTTTGGTTTGCCCTATTGGTTTTCCATTTTCGTTCCAAAGATATCTCCCAGCCTTTCATGTCCTGCTTCTTTCTCTAGGAACATAAATTTTGGATTCTCCAAACACTTTATGCAGGCACTGGTCTTGGCTTCAGTTCCTTTCACTCATTATCTCCTATGGATAGTATAAGATTTCTGTTGTCCGAGCTTCATATTGGTAACAAACTTATCAACTAGGCAAAGGTTTCCCAAAAAGGTTGCATTTGAACCACCCTCATTCCCAGAAAGGGTTTGGATTCAAGAGACTAGTTCAGCCCAAGTTTTATCAGCAGCTTCTGCTATCTTCAGGCTGCTTTTTAATTTGCAGAAGTAAAAGGAAACCAGTGTCTTTCTTTTCTTTCCTTTTCTTTTCTTTTTTCTGAGATGAAGTTTCACTCTGTTGCCCAAGCTGGAGTGCAATGGCACGATCTCGGCTCAGTGGAACCTCTACCTCCCAGGTTCGAGTGATTCTCCTGCCTCAGCCTCCCGAGTAACTGGGACTACCAGCATGCGCAGACATGCCTGACTAATTTTTGTATTTTTATTAGAGACAGAGTTTCACTATGTTGGCCAGGCTGGTCTTGAACTCCTGACCTTGTGGTCCACCCGCCTCAGCCTCCCAAAGTGCTGGGATTACAGGCATGAGTCACCATGCCCGGCCGGAAACCAACAAATTTTTCAAAAACATTTACTTTTAAATTTATCATGAGCTGTGTAGTAAGAATGTAGGTGCCTGTAAAACCAACATAAAGACCATTGTAATGAGTCATTTATTGTATCACTGGTCAGGGATGTTATTCAAGTAAGAGGCTCTGCGGAGCTAGGCAAGCTCCAGAAATTGGAGTTAATGCTTTAGTTGGTCTTGAGCTGTTAATTATCTGTTGTTTAATAACAACTGTCTACACAACATGAGCCTTGCTATAATTTACCAGTCTCACCCTCCTTGAACTTCACCACAAATGCTATTAATGGCCAATGCGCTATTACACAACAATAAAGAGAATGTCTTCTAGTAGGTTGGTGCAAAAGTAATTATTTTTGCACCAACTAATAGGTTATCAACATAATTTAGAAGCCATTATTTCTTTAATCTGTCAAGCCATTGGCATACTCTGAGTGTTCCCTCCACTAGATGCGATCAGTTTCTTCCCCCAGTTGGAGACAGCTACTAAAGACTTTATCAGTTTTCTAGAAATTTGCCTCTGAGAAAATAATTTTCTCTTCAAAATTCAGCCTAGACTTTGTGGGCTGTTACAACTGTCGGATATAATAAAAGAAACTCCAAACAGAATTGTTGGGAAATTGAGATCTAATTCCACCACTGATATTCACTATTCTTATGCATCTCAGTTTTCACAGTTACCAAAAAGAATGATCATATGAGTAAGAATGTACAATATTTATCTTGCTTGGCTTGTTTCACTTAACGTCCTCCAGTTCCACTCATGTTGCTGCAAATGACAAGATTTCATTCTTTTTTACTGCCGAATAATAAAAAAATGATCTCATGGAGACAGTGAGTAAAATAGTGATTACCAGAGGCTGGGAAGGGGAGCACGGAGGGAGAGATAAAGAGAGGTTGGTGAATTGGTACAAAAATACAGTTAGATAGAAGGAATAAGTTTTAGTCTTCAGTAGCAGAGTGGGGCAACTATAGTTAACAAGAATTTATTCTATATTTCAAAGTAGCTAAAAGGAAAAATCTGGAATGTTCCCAACACAAAGAAATGATAAATGTTTGAGGTGATGAATAGCCCAATTATTCTCATTTGATCATTACACAGTATACACATGTATCAAAATATCACATGTGCTCCGTAAATATGTATAACTCTTATGTGTCAATAAAAAGAAAAGATTGGTCATAAGGTCTGCTTAGATCCAAAATGTTCTGTGATCTTAGGCAGTTCTTTGCGCTGCTCTGACACGTAGAAAACGGTTGTAAACTAGAGGAATTCATTTTAATAAGGCATAAATCTCCTGGTTTAAGCATTAGCCCCTGCAAATCTCATCATTGTTATTTGTTAGTAGTAATCTTTTAATTAAAATCTGCCTAATGCGGTCCAAGGGTGATATACAATGAACACGTTAGGCTTTTATTAATAAATGTTAAAATATCTTAATTGCATAATGAATACCAGTTGTGATTAAGTACCTCTATATTTTTTGTTTCTTTTATTATTGAAAGTACTCATTGTTTCTATCTGTTCACACATTGACTAGTCCTTTTTTTGTACAATAATTCACACACATTCACTTTTGAGTTCTTTTGTATTGCAGCATCTGGTTCTTTATTTTCTGTGGCTGTCTGTACTGCATAAAATAAATTGAAAATATGACACTTATCTGCTTAATGTAATCAATATGTGCAGCTGAAGTAGCAAATTTATCCAGATCCCAATATGTTTTCAAGAGTTGTAGCCCTTCAGTGATTAATTTGGCCAATAGACTTACAGACTTACTATAAGATTAAAGCACCACTTGATACTGGTCTACAAGGCTATACTGTGTTATCCTGCTCTAGAAAGGGAGCACAGGCAGATAGAAGATAGAAACGAGCATCTCCAAAATTTTTTAGCTGTTCTGCCACTGTGTCAACATATAATAAACAACAACAGCCTGCACCAAAAACATTTTTATGAATTTTTACTGTTCTGGTTTCAAACTTTTTTTCTAGGGATTGGCGTTCATCTCATGTTTTTTCTAAAAGTACTCTTAATCTCTAATGGTCTGTCTTGTGACCCATCAATTATATATTTTTAATTCCTTTTTAGACCTTTTAGGACATCTGTTGTCTGGCCCATTTGATCCAAGTATTGCTTTTTTTTTTTTTTTTTTTTTTTTTTTTGAGACGGAGTCTCGCTATGTGGCCCAGGCTGGAGTGCAGTGGCCAGATCTCAGCTCACTGCAAGCTCCGCCTCCCGGGTTCCCGCCATTCTCCTGCCTCAGCCTCCCGAGTAGCTGGGACTACAGACGCCCGCCACCTCGCCCGGCTAGTTTTTTGTATTTTCAGTAGAGACGGGGTTTCACCATGTTAGCCAGGATGGTCTGGATTTCCTGACCTGGAGATCCGCCCGTCTTGGCCTCCCGAAGTGCTGGGATTACAGACTAGAGCCACCGCGCCTGGCCCAAGTATTGCTTTTTATAAGAGGGGACTTTTTCCCTATGTGATGAGATTTCACCGGAGTCACCTCTGGTTAATCACTCTCCCATTCCTAATTTAGGGTTATCTAATAGTTTTGACATCGCTAGTCAAACTTGCTATTTCTTCCAGGTGTGTTCCTTATGAGATCAACTCTGTAGTTTCTGGGTTGTTTTGAGGGTGAGTCTGTGGTCTCTTTTTTTTTTTTTTTTTTTTTTTTTTTGTCAGTTATAAAGATTATAACTTTCTAAGGTCCTTCTCTATCTGTGAAATATATTCTCACTCCTCGCACATAGTTGGTCAATTCGCTGAAAATGGTATTCATTGAAATTCATTGAAAATGGTATTTCTAATATAATATCAAGTAGCTAATTGTATAAAAGAATTCTCTTTGCTCATAATACTGGGAATTTGCTCATAAATACTGGGAATTTTCTATAATCTATTTATCTTTCCATAAAATATGGGAGTTATCATAGGTCATCAGTAATTGCTTGGTTCATTGTATTAGATAATTCTAATGAAAGTATCAGATGTGAAGGAAAAGAAAAATTGGGGATTCAATCCAGATATTACATAGTTTTATTTTAGATAGTGAGCACAATTATTGTGTCCCTTTAGATTTCAGCAAAGTGTAAGCTATCTTCCAGAGATGTGCCTATTCAGAATGGTCCAGGAGGTCCTACCCAGTTGTAGAAAATATTAAGAATTTTAAGAACCTTGTTAAAAGTTAATCATTAAACATAAGAATAAAATACAAAGCTGTGTACTTTTGAGAATTGTGTAAAGAAAAGAAAAGGCAGCACTGGCTCTCTTCAGAACCCAGATCCTTGTCTATCTGGACTGGCATACAGAATTGTCGTAATAGCACTAACATTTATGTAGCACTTTGCATTTTGCAAAGTGCCTTCATGCACAATATCACATTTGATGATGATAGGTACTATTATCATCTTCTTTGGGCTGGTGAAGAAATACAAGCTCTTAAAAGATAAGGTATCTTCCCAAGTCATGGCACTAGCACTCAATACATTCAGCATTCAAGCCAATGTTGTCTGATGGCAAAACTTTTTTCCCCTTCTGTATTCACAATCTTAGCAGTAGGGCTCGAGCACCGCAATGGGTCCTGTTAGAATCAGCATGGCACTAAAATGTAAGCTTCTTGAAGACACAGATCCTCAAGAAGGTCTGTTGTATGACTAAGTGGTATTGTCATGATACTACTAAAGTTTACATAGCAAACTGTTGAGTGCTATATATATTTTGGTAATATTATGACAGTTCTGTATGACAGCCCAAATAGAAGTAAATCTGAGCCCTGGAGAAGCCCAATGTTGCATTTACTTTTCTTTAGAAAATTCTCAACTGCACTTAACCTTGTGTTTTATCCTAAAGTTCAACGCTCTCCTAGTCAATACTGTACTCCCAAGTTCCTAAAGCGGTGCCTGGTACATGGTAGGTGCTCAAGAAACATTTGTTTAATAGGTAAATGGATGAAAGATGACAACAATATCCCTGGCCTTTGTACCAACAGTATGGATCTGTATATTTAAAGAAATGCATTTGTATCTCATGGATACAAATGCTGAATGTAGCAAACCAGTGTGGTACACTCCCAGAAAACCCAGGTAATGCCCCATGGTCCCTCGGGCCCAGGTATCCACTGACCTTATAGGCCAGAGCAGACCTCTGCTGGGTCCTAAGCTTGACTATACTCCTAGCTGATAGTGTCCTGGGCAACCCCACTGAAGATATTCCTTTTTGTTTGTTCATATAGTGTTATTCTATATGTTCATTTCATAGACACATATCCACTGCATTTGTATCTGATACTAAACAAGCAAAGTTCTTGCATCTTTGTAGCTCAACAAGGAGCACATGATGCTATTAAAATTTTGTGGGATGGCTTATGGGCACCCTTTCATTCTGTCTGTTGTATATACTCTCCTCCAACAATGTTCCAAACATTTTTCCAAGTTCCTGGGCATCCATGACCCAGTTTGTCCTACAATATATTGCTATTTCCTATATGGGGAGTAAAACCTTAAGCATATTATAACTTTTGGTATTTTCCAGTAGGAGAAATTCATGCTTACCTCATCATTTTTTTCAGCTTCTTTTAAAATAACTGAGAGGCTTAGAATGTTTTGCATAAGACTTCTTTTGTGTGTTAGGCCTTCTATGGGAGAAAAGAGAAAGAATCCTTTGATGTAAATCTTTTCTGATGTAATCCTTTTCTAATATTAATCTTATTCACTCTGTGTCAATCTTTAATTACCATTAGTCCTTTAATCTGGCCACGTGTGGGATTTCAGGAGGAGGGTGCTTTGCTTCCACAGTAATGTGACTCTGGTTCCATAATTACAGTTTTCCCTTTTCGGTAGGTAAGAGTATAGGGCCCTAATTTTTCCAGATCTAGGAGGTACACTTTCAATCCCAAAGCCATAAAATTACTACTAAAAAATATATGTAGTATTCCATAAACCATTGGTAGTCACCATGGGACAGTTGGATATTTATGTTATACTGGTATTTGTATTAGTAGTAGCATCATCATAACTTCTTTATATGGTGTTTTATCATTTATAAAGGGCTTCTTATACTCTAGTCATTCATATTCTTTATTCACTTGAACCTAATGAGAGCCCTATGAAGCATATTAGGACTTCCTTTTTATGGACAAGAAAACTAGAGCTAAGAGCATTTAAGTGAATTGCCCAAGTTTTCTTGTGACCAAGGCAGTTCTCTAACCCAAACCCCTGGCATGGTCCATGGGATTTCACCCAGCAAACCTCCCTAGCCTGGTTATGCAGCCCTTCCAATCTGGAGGATCTATGGGCAACAGTTTCATTAGAAAAAGCATCACTGGTGTCTCAGAAAATATCTGCACCTACATATAATATTAATAATAGCAGTCCAATGCAGGAGATTCTGCTCTGGGGAAATATATCAACAACATTGCCTCTTTTACAGAATATTTTGTAGATAGATAGTGCTTTGTGCTTGTTTAAAATGCTATCTCATGTTGCAGCATATTAACAACCTTGTAAAGTAGAGTAGATGGTATTTTCTCAATTTTATTTGTGGATGTAGTTGGTCATGTAGAAATTAAGTGACTTTCCTAGATACATGAAGGTAACGATCAGAACAAGAAACCTGTAATATTCTTTTGTTGTTCGACTGATTTTCTATTTCACCACGTAGTATGGTTATAATAATAATTGCTGATTTTAACCACTTACATTTTAACCACATACATTATTGATTGAGAATTAGAATGGCCTCTTTAATTGAAAACTCTTGAGTTACATGCAGAAATACGTTTATTTAGAACTGGTCTTAACCATCCATGAATATGATAGATTCTCATAAATGCTTGCAGATTGGCTAATTTGTTGGGTTTTTTTTTCTTGAGGTCAAACAGGTAAATATGAAACTTGAATCTAAAGAAGTAGTAATGTATTGATTTGAGACTTTTTCTCTCCAAAAGTATAAAATATTAAAATAATTAAAATTAAATTGAGTTAAACCACATCATTATTTCAAGATGATAAATGTGGCACAGCTGTGAAAATGATTTTGCTATTATTTGTAATCTCAAAATTCAGGATCTGACTTCATTTATTTAAAGGCAAAGAAGTGCTGATCTAGAGGAATCACCCTATTTCTAGGTATTTCTACCAATTTACAGATGCCTTTCTTATGTTCTGACTCTCATAAAGGCCTCTTTTTCTGAACGATATTACATACTGTTAACTCATTTTACTTTTGGTACTGTATAATTCACTTGTGGCTAAAAAAAGTAAATTATCTTACCCCATGAATAATTAATTTCTATATATAGTCTTCCAAAATGTTAAGACACAAAACGTTAAAATAACACGGGCAATTCATTCTGAGAATTAAAAATCCTCTCAGATATCGTTTTCCTTTTTCCCTCTTTTTCCTTGTGAATCCCTCCTGCCCAAACCATGGAATTCTAATTATCATCCAGGTGCTCACCCTGCTGTGGATGTGTAGGGTGGGAGAAGCTTGGTGGTCCCTAGTTTTGAAATAAACTTTCTTATATAATAAAATGAAACTCTGGGATATGGTAAGCGCCTAAGACACAAGGTGAGAAAGGCTCAAGGTCGGGTCTGACTTTGCCAGCCCTGAGGTCTTTGGCAAATTTTCAGAACTATGAGCCTCAGTTCTCTTACCTGGAATGTGGGGACAAAAATGACAACTTACAGAGTTGTCATTAGGATTAAATGAGATAATGCCGAAGAAACCTCCTAACAGTGGCTCATGGTACATAATACATGTTCATTTTACATAACAACCCAAGGGGAGCTGGAGAGATAACTAGTGATCCAATTTCATTCATTTGAAACCTTTATCTTCCAGCACTTCTATTTAGGTTTTTGTTTTTCCAAATTTTGCTATTGCTATTCATTTTTATTACATAGTTTTATGATAGAGCTTAAAAAGTCAGGTAGTGTTACCAGGTCTTTCACACAAAAAACAGGGTCCCTTGCCTAACACTTCTCACCCCATATATCTGCTTTCACATCCGCTTTCAACTCTAAAAGCATCTTTTTCTGGCATTTAACTCTGTTTATAAGCAGCATGCTTAGAATTCTACTTTTTTTTATTTTGCATGTCTGATATTTTTACTTTGAAAAATGGGAGTTAGCTATTTTATTCCCTTTTTCCAGCATATACTTCATCTTGTCCTTCACTCTCCATATAGTTAGCAATTATTTTTTTCAATTTTTCAGTACTCAGTGTTTCTATTTTCTATGACTAGGCAAATTTTCTTCCCTGTTGGGCCCAATAATAAAATTATTCAATCTCCTTCTCTGAACAATTCTGTAGGTTAGTTGTGTTTGTTGTTTTCATGCGTGTACTCTTGAGCGGCTGTTCCCAGCTCTGCTGCAGAGCTGTCTTATCATCTGGCACTTTGCTTTCCTGTCCTTCTATGAATTCCCTCTGCCTCTGTCCCATGCTTGGTTCCCTGTTTTTAGATACCATGTTTTTTCCTGTTTATGGAGCATATTTTCCAATAACATCCCATGAAATGTTGCAGCATATGGGGTTAAATTTTGAACTATTTTAGGAACTAAAATTTATTTATTTTATTCTCACCCTTGATTAAAAATCTTTTCCTCATAATTTCAAGCTACCCCCATTGCATTCTAGATTTCCTTGAATCTTGATCTTATTTACAAAACATGTTTTCTTCTGTCTGGAAGCCTGTAGAATCTTATCTTTGTCTTGGTCTTTAAAAATTCTAGTGTTATTCTTTGGTGGAGGTCTATCCTCATCTACTCCACTGAGCACTCGCAGTGACCCCTTCAATTTGGAAATTTATGTTCTGCAATTCTGGAAGTTTTAATTATATCTTTTTTTTAATAATTTTGTCTTTTGGTGTTATCTGTTCTCTTTTGCTGGAAATGTTTATTACTAAGTCTCTAACTTATATTATTTTTCTCCTATTTTTCTCTCCGTTCTATTTTCTAAGTGATAGCTTCACCTTTATCTTCCAGTGCTTCTATTTAGTTTTTTGTTTTTCCTGTCATATCTCTTAACTTTCTAATACTCTCTTCTTGTTTTAAAAATGTCCTGTGTTATAGTCTCTCTTCTTCCATACTTGGGTCTTCTTTAGTTCTCTGAGGCTACTGATTATACTATTTGTGTATATTTTATACTATTGACTATATATATACTATATAGTATAAAGTATACCATATTTGTATATCATATATACTAATTTATAGTGTATATATATTTATATGCCATATAGAATATATAAATATATTTATATATAATATGCTATATTTATATTTTATAGTATATTATATATTTATAGTATATAGTATATATACTATATTATATATACTACATATAGTGTATATATACTAATTTTATATTATTTACTATATATACTGTATATACTAAGTATATACCTATATATACATTTTACTATACTTTTCTGCACTGTTTCCTTTATTGTTTATTTTAATGGTTTCTGTCTTTTGTGATAGAGGCTTTCCTTAACTCCTGATGACCCTTGGCTATTACTTAAGCCTAAGTATAAGCTTGTTCTTATACTTCAGAGTAAGGCACTAAAATGCAGATTGGAAATTCTTTGTCCTTAGGTGGGATTTATTGACCAGTGGTCTTCTCTATGGATACCCAGTATTTTCTTAGGAGATTCCTGAAAGTCAAGATCATGAGGTCTGTTTGGTGCTCTTCAATATTTCCAAAGAAAAGTCCACCAATATCCTGCTGGAAGGCATGTGTTGGGTGGGGTACAGATGGTCAGGGGGTTGGAGGAGGACATTCAGCCAGACTGACCATGGTCTAGTGGCTGATGGAGGTAAGAAAACAGATGGGGTTGGTGGGGACCTCACCCATCAATGTGTAGACTTTCACTCATATTTTTGTTCTAATCCTGGTACCTCATACTTTCAGCTGTACCTCTGCGTCTAGTCTAAGGTTCAGCTTCTCAAAACAGTCAACTTCTGGTCTTGCCCCTGGGCGGGAGAGCAGCAGTTTCCTGGTTATGTGGAGTGGAGGCAGAAATTTGGCTGGTTCTTTTAAAGACTTTCAACCATTTGTCCCCTATGGGGTTGACTTTTTGCAACTCCACCCATCTCCTAGCCTTTAAAATACCTGGTGCCTTTATTCCTAAGCCTGTCTGAGTTTCAGTGGGGTGAATCAGGTTGTTTCTTACTGGCTGTGCCACCGCTTCCAGTCCCTGAGCTTTGAACATTCTCTAGTTGGTAATGTTAATTACCACCCATCCATTCATATTGAAATTTCCAAAAATGTTGTTGACATCTGTTATGTATTCTCACTTCCTTCTCCATACTCTTGTCCTTGTAGGTTATGCCTTTTTGTTGGTATACCTTTCCTCTCATTTTAGAAGAATACTTGAGAGAAATCAAGATAAATGCATATATCTAATCTTGCAGGTTTGATCAGAAATGCTGTTGAATCAGCCTTCTTCCCATTCTAAAAACATGGCCACCCCTTAACTTAGGCAAAAGTCAGCTTGAAGGGAACCACACCTCATCTCCTTCCTCTTCTCATCCTAGGCCCAGGAGTCAAGTAGGCGCCTCTGCTGAGCCAAAGTAGGTAGACAGAACTAGTGAACTATCACTGACTCAGGAAGAGGGCATGATACAACCACTCTTTCAATCACCACTGAAATTTTTACAAATGATATGCAATATGCATTAACAGTGGATGTAAGACAGTAGGCAAAATTTAAAACAAAACCCGTACTTGTCAATGGCAAACTAAATTCAAGAGTAAAATCCTTCCAATAAAAAAGAGTAAACTTTTCTGAGAAAAGGCTTGGAGAATACGTATCTGGTAATTTCTAACTTTATCTTAATCCAGAAAATTGTATTTCTAAGATTGGAACACACACACACACACACACACACCCCAAAATAAAAGCAAAAGCAAAAAATTCTCCTAACTCCCATTAATCCAACAAGAAATTAAAACGTGACTATGCTGCCATAAAAATTCACTTTTTTCAGATACCTACTATGTGCTGGGTGGTTATAATGGTTCGTAGTAAAGACTGAAGCTAAAACCTCCTTTAGTCATATAAAACCTCATCATTATAGTGACTTGGGGATAGCCAAATCTAGTTAGTAAGCCTTCTTGGTTCTATGGAGCATGCTACAATCTGTGCCAGAGGCAATTAAAGAATGGTTCAAATGGCAGTCTGTAGAGCTTTGAAGATATCCGTGGGAAATAGGCTGCTTGGCTGTTCATTACCATTGTAATAGATTCGAAGTGACATTGGTTTAAAATAAAAACAACAACCCATCATTCTGGTCCAATTGACCAATTAGGGCATTCACACTTGTCATACTGCAGTTGCACAATTGTTGACATTATTTTTCATCATATGATGGTTATGGGAAAGGTACACAGTACTTTATAGACTCTATCTCTGTTTCTGCCCAAATTAAAGTCTTCGTGCTTATGAGAGTGTGTGTGTATGTACACAGATGAAAAGGAGCAAACCATTCTCTGGTGGTAAAGAAATGAGATGATACTTGACAAACAGATGTTGAAACCCACAAGATACCCAGATACTAAGAAAATAGATTTCCATGGGCTGCCTCATTCCTTCAACTATAACATAAATAAGAAGAGTCATAACTACTGGAATAAGAAACATACGGTTGCTTGCCAGGAGCCTCTTCTTATCATACCAGATATTCAGGAAAACTCTCCTAAAGTACTACATAAAAAGGCATCATGCTGGCATAAATATCATAGTGTAAAATTTTACTTATTAAATTTGTATCACATGTTCTTTCCAACAAGCTCTTAAAATAGAGAAATTGGTTTTAGATTTCTATTCTGTATATTATTTCTAAGTTTGATTAACACTTTAGAGGAGTAATGACATAGTGAGGAATCATTTTGTCAGTGAACAGTTAATTAGCACTGAAGATATATCCAGAACTTAAGTACATATTATTTAATTTTCTTTTTGTGACTTCAACATTGGAGTTAGGAAGGAGACTACATGTTGACAGGACACAATTTGAACTTAATAAAACCTGGAACAACCTAAACGAAATGGCTGGAACTCAAATCCTTAGCCCTCTTTTTTTCTAAGCAATAGCCCAATCCGCTAGCTACAGGCAACCCGTGTTTAGAAATCCAGGTGATGTAGGAGTTAGGTTGTTAATATTGGTAAACACTAGGTAGATGCTATTACAGATTTTAATGTAGAAGAATGACCTTCCTTTTAACTCAACATATGTTTTGATTTTATTTCCTGTCAATTGTCAGTTATATTTGTCAGTTATAAGTGTTGACTCACCGGATGCAGTGGCTCACTCCTGTAATCCTAGCATTTTGGGTGGCCAAGGCGGGTGGATCACCTGAGGTCAGGAGTTTGAGACTGGCTCGGCCAACATGGTGAAACCCCATTTCTACTAAAAATACAAAAATTAGCTGGGTATGGTGGTGCATGCCTGTAATCCCAGCTACTTGTGAGGCTGAGGCAGGGGAATCACTGGGAGGTGTAGGTTGCAGTGAGCTGAGATCGTGCCATTGCACTCCAGCCTGGGTGACAAGCGAAACTCCACCTCAAAAAAAAAAAAAAAAAAAAAAAAAAAAAAAAAAAAGTGTTGACTCATTATAAATAAACAGAGACACTCACAAAGGATCTCCATCCCCAGCAATATTTCTTCTTCAGTAGTCCTTACTTCACCCTCAAACCCTTGACCCCATCTCTTTTTTCTGAGTTCAGAGCAGCCAAGGTGGTAGAAGTAAGCTCTGTAGACCCGGTGTTAAGATTAGAAGGTTCAGATGCATTTGTTGTACAATATAAAGTAAGGGCACAAGGCACTGAGGGAAATGGAGACAAGATAATTACTTCAAATTACTGCGATTGTTAAGGCAATAATAGAGCAACTCCTAAAACCTAGAACTCCTTGGGAGTTCCCATTGTAACAGTTCCACCAGCAATGCTCACATGTAATACCTACTGAATCAGTGCTTTTCAAAGATGATTTGAGGTTTAATTTATGCCTATTAAAGGAAAAACACTAAAGTAGACATGGCTCATGCATTTGTTTGGAAAGTGACTTTGTTTAATTTGGCCTGCTTATTAATAATTGTGTCACTTGTTCTTACAGATTTTAACTTAACTTTTCCTAAGGACTTAACATACAGTGCAAATGCAATTTTCTAAAATGTTGATGGTTAACATCCTGGCTATAAGCGTAATGCTGTAAGTCTATAACGTTCACATTTAATTTTATTGTCATTATTCTTGGTGAGTTAGTTACAACATATAGATTGAAAAATTTTACTTTCTGTGGTATATTTTAAGTGCCAAGTTGCCAAATTTTGTTCATTTGTATTATTAAGGGCAATTTGTGCTATTTCTGTGCTAAGTACCAGAGACTTGGACAGAAATAAGGTCTGGTCCTTATCTACAAGGGTGAAAGAGATAGGGAAAAATTGGTTGCAAAACAAATTTGAATGAATACTTTCTAGACAATAGCAGAAGTAAACATATAGTACACAAAGAAGGAGATAATTAGAAAACTCAAGAAAAATTGGAGAAAATGGATTTTGAGCTTAGCTTTGGAGGTGAGCTAAGGTTTTCCTGGTAAAGCAAGCCAGAAAGGAAGAATACTGAAGGCCTGAGAAAAAGCAGAAGCAAGTACAGAAGTGTGAATGCCAGGGCTAGGAGGAGGACTGACCGAGTTTGGTAAAGAGTGAGGGTTATTGAGAAGTTTAATAATAGACAAGTCAGAAAATGTGGTTTGGGGGCAAATCACATAGGTATTTGAATGCTATGGTAAGACATTCAGACACTGGAGGAAGAGACTAACTCATTCTTCCCTAAGGTTTAGGAACAATGGTTTTCAACCAGGGAAAAAATTTTGCCCTCAAGGGACATTTGGCAATGACAAGAGACAGTTTTGGTCGTCACAGTTGGAGGTGGGCTACTGGTATCTAGTGAATACAGACCACAGATGTTGCTAAACATTCTTCAAGGCGCAAGACAGCACACACAACAAAGAATGATGCAATAGTCAATAATACCCAATGTCAATAATACCGAGTTGAGAAATCCTGCTTTAAGAAGATACTTCTTATGACATTGTCAAGGATGGAGTGGGGAGAGGGGACTGGGGGCCCAGAGTGTTAGCCTATTAGGAAAGTACAGTTAGAGTTGAAGTGAGATGAAGACCTCAAAGGAGGCAGCAACAGGGGGTCGGGCACATTGCAAGCAGACTTCAGTAGGCCAACTCTGAGAAACTCTGATGAAGAGGAAATGTTAGCAGTGCCATTCAGAAAGCAGTTTATGGAATTATTTGTGATTTGTATTTATAAGTTGAGAATCTGGAGACTCACCTTCACCTACAAATTCAGAATCTGTGATCGAGGGACCCCAGAGTGTGCATTTTTCACAAACTCCCGGGATGATTTTTAGCAGGAGTTTTGCCTCAAGTCATTGATTCCTCAACCTGTTTTCTAATACATTGGTATGCTTATAATTATCTCCAGGATTGTCGTAATTTATGTTTAATCACTTAAATTAGCGGAATACATGCCCTCCAGCTCTGTGAAGCAGGAACATGAACCAAACACATTTAGGATGTTCCAAAAACTAAAGGCATAGCTATATATAGAGACTGTTAGGAGTTATTTACATAAAATGCAAAGTTACTCCTGTAATAAGAAGCACCTTTGCCACATGCCACACACACACGCACACTTTGCCCCATGCTGGGGCCATCGCCAGTTCTGCCCCCGCTTGCCTGGTCAGCACATTCTCAGATGAATGGTTAATTTAGTTCTGCATGCTTTCACCAGGTCACTGCATCCCAAAGTGAAATCAGACATTTGCCTTATAGATGCCAACATGCTATCAGAGTTCTCCGAGCAGGAGTTAGGGTTGGAGGTAACATTTATTTTCTTCTTTCTGTGTAGCTATTTCCAAAAGGCCCTCAATGAATTAGCACAACTTTTGTAATACAGAAGGAACATACAAAATAAGTTTTTAAAAAGCAGCTTGAAGAGTTAGCTTTTGGATACTGTCCCTGGAAGGGATTGTTATAAACCACACCCTAACATTGACTCCCTAGGAATCCTTTCATTATGGATGGCAAATAGAAAACAACTACCCGAATGCTGAAAATAAAATTCCCTTAAATGAACCACATTAAGAAAAACCTTGGGACATCAAGACCCAGGCATGTCAGAGCTAAAACTGCAATCATTTCCAAATGCAGAATAACTCCTAGGATCTTGCTCCTGGTATATATAGAACATTTCATCCTCTGTCCTTGTCTTGCAAATTCAGCCCCTTTCCAAAGATGAAAATACTGTATCTTAGAAGCCAGCAGACCCTGCCTTCTATATGAAGGAGTGATTGTATCTGAGAAAGGAGTCCTTGCTTTGCCTGGCTTTGCCAGTTGCTAGTGGTATGAACTTGAGCAAGTCTCATCACCTCTCAATGTCAGCTTCTTCTACCATAGGGCTCAGGTAAATCAAATGAAATGCTGAATCTGTGAATTGTGAAGAAACAAATTTTCTGGTATCTTTGGCTCGTGTAAGTCTACCATTACCTTTTTCAACTATACGATGAAAATCATTCAAGTCACTTCAGAGGAGGAGAAATTAATGTGGACCTAGAAATTGACTAGAATTGGAATGGGAAAAGCATCAGAGACCACTTCCTCAAGCTCTCTGTCTTTCATAGGCCACTTGATTTCTGTCTTATAGACAGCATTTCTGTTTCTAACTGCACAAGCGCTATAGAGTACTCATAATGCATGTAATCTCCTCTCTCAATTTCTGCTAATACATGTGTTGTTGCCTATTTGGAACTTTCTCTACCTCAAGACCTCTCTACATTAATTTCCCATGCCTTCTATAAGTTTCTAAGTTCAAATTTTAGAAAAGCAATTATAATTGATTAGTTTCTCTTTGGGGGAAATGCAAAAGTCAAAAGTAGTGACCACTGGTGGATTTTTTGCTCCTGAGTCACTCACTACCACTGGTCCATTGGTCTATTCAGCTATGACCATGCGGATGGGTGTGCAGGTGATATTGTCGTAAAAATGGCCACGTGTGGTCAGAGAGGTACTGATGGAGATCTCTAGGAAGTACACTGGTTTGAGAACTTCCCTATAACTCTTGGATTTTGTACTCTTACATATATATCATTTTGAAGTTTGTTACTGTCCCATTATTATTATGTTATAGGAAACACGTATGTTCAGAATGTTATCTTTGGAAATTATTCCATGTTTTAAATTGTACCCAGTCAAGAACAAAGTCACCACTCACTAAAATGAAGGAGTCGACCTTCATTATCCTTTATTCTTTATGGTGTTATGAAGTCATTAAGAATAGTTGCCATGACCTGCAACCAAGCATCCTTGCACAGTCACTTGGTTAAATCTTTAAAGGTGCACTGCCTCAACAATTCAAGGTAGACCTCATATGATCAACAGTATAAAGTAGGGAGACACCAGGAGTGGGCTACCTTATGCTCTAGCTAAGAATAACTTCAAAGAACTTGAAAACATGTATGACAATGTTATTTTCAGAGCATACTTTATGATTGTTTAAGAGAATTCATTCATCTGTTTTCAGGAAGGCAATATGTTCTAGAATACTCAAAATTTCTTGCTAAGTGTGAAGTTTTGGTGTCATTCTGAAAAAAATAAAGTACCTGAAGAGCCACTTGAAAAAAACAAAAAACAGTGACCTTCTCTGAGGCCTAAGCCCCTAAACCTTCACACCTGCAGTTCTATGGGTATTCTAACATCCAGAAATGAAAAAGACAACCAAACTTGACTTTAGAAATTCATTTACAGTCATTCCAAACAGCTTTGGCATTTCCTCTTAACAGATATAATCTATGTAAGCTCATGCCAGTGTAGCGTTTTCTGCCATCTGATTTGTGATTCTGCTAGAAATATGGCAGACCTAGGAGTCCCAGACGGATAAAGACTCTTTCTCTTGTAATGACACCATAGGCATGTAACAAAATGAGGACCTGGTCATGCCAGAGATTAAGTTAATGTGTTTGGTAGACTAACTTGGGCTGAGTACTCTGTGTGGCCAAAGATTTATGAGATAATAAATAATTTTATTCATTGATGCAATCCCTTTAATAAGTTGAGTTGACTCTTAGTCTTTTGGCTGACACAGCTACTTTATGCTCTGGTTAAGAATAACTTCCTAGCACTTGAAAACTTGATGATAATGTTATTTTCAGAGCATACTTTATGATTGTTTAAGATAATTCATTCCTCTGTTAAACACACATACTGAGTGCCTCTATATGCCAGATACTTAGGAATCAGAGGAGACACAGTCCCTACCCTCAATGTAGTTAAAATATGGCCAAGGGAATAGAGAGATAATTTCAGGAAACAACAGAAAAGTTGATGGGTTTGGTCACTTGAGAGCAATGGGGAAAACTCTAAAGGCAATACTGTAAAGGAAACTGCAGAAGTGGCCAAAAGCACCATTGCAATGTCACCTTTTGTTAGCCCACAGAGGAGATGTAATTATTCTGCTAAGTCTTCGTTTGCTATTTGAGAGCAACAAATTAAACCCCACTAATCTACCTCACTCGATGGTACTTACCAAACTTAAGAGGCTTCAATTATCAACAGCTTAATAAACTTACTAATCTGCATTAAATGAAATCCTTTGCAAAATCACATTGAAACAATGCGTTAAGTCATAATCAGCCTGCCTGGTACCTACAGCCTGCTGTGGCTGAGCCCCAGAATGCACTGTGTAATCAAATTCCATGTTACTTAAATCTCGGAAAATTCCTAATGGGTTTTTTTTATGGGGATGGGGGTAGGGCAGTCACATTAATTCATACCGTGCTTTTGTAATTCTGAAGAAAATTGACATTTAGGTGTAAGTCAAGCAAGAATGTAATTTAAAACTGCTTAAATTCAGCCACCTATTATGATAAAAAGAAAGCTTAAAGAATCTTTTAGTCTCTTATGGTAAGCCAGTACCCTATGCTAACAAAGTCCTCATATGATACCATAAGGAATCCAGGGTTAGATTTGATTATATGAATGCATCAAATTATCACATGTACCTGAAAATATGTACATCTAATATGTATCAATAAAAAATAAACAAAAACTTGTAAGTCATTTTAAAAAAAGAATCTAGGATTGTCATCATGTTTATCAATTCTGTCCATAGTCCCTTGTGAAGTCACAAGAGATAGGAGTATTCTTTATGTTTGCAAAAGAAGAAACTGAAGCAATGGAAAAATCTGTCCCAGTCACAGTTGGAAACACAAGCAGGCTACCACTTCATTTCTCTGTTTGTTCTAAATAGGCCAGGTAGAAGAGGACTCTAAGAACAGAAGCACTAATTGAGTGACTTAGGCTTCATATAAGTAGCCTCTAAGTTACTTGTATTGATATCTGACACAAAAGTTCAAGTTGATAGTAACACTGTCGTGAGAAAGTTATCAATGAGGTCTTAAATGTTAAATAATGAGCACAGCAGTACAGATGTGCATCTAAGAACACAAAGAGAGCCATAAAATTAAGCCAAACAAAGCATTTCAGGATTTTGTCCTCAAATTTATGGACTAATTAATCATTTAAACCCGGCCAGGGTGCACACAACTATACACACATGCAAATACCAACTAAAATCCACCTGTTTAGGAATCTGTGGGCACAGTTTTATTTTTTTAACATAGAAAATGCAGAATTTTCTATTTGGGTAAGACAAAAGCTAGCAAGGACCATCATTTAAAAACTACCTAAGAAATAAGAGTCTGAACTTTTCCATTATTGTGAATCACACTGACTAAATTTATGTTTCAGGTTAGTCTGAATCTGCCTTTATTTTCTAAGGCTTAAAAAATCTTGAGCAAAGGGGAGGTATAACGTGCGATCTAAATTCAGTGGGAAAACATAATTGATGGGCAATTATACTATTTAACAAATGGCTGAATTTAAATAATGATATCTGCTGACATTAAGAAAAAATGTTCTGTACCCCTAAAAATAGCATTTGACAATCCAGAGCTTTCCTAAGATTTTTTTCCATAGGTCATGAAATATTCATCTGAAGGTGCAGACATTCAAGAATGATGGTGTGGACCCCTTATCCTTCAAATGAGCTATTAGGCTATAATGCCAACAGAAGGAAGGGTAGAGATTTAATACATAATTTATCTTTTATGAGTGTTTTCCAGCATGTAATCTGTAATGTAGAATTGGTGAATGAAATACTAGGAGTGTGTCTACCAGATTCTAACAGAAAAATCACATGCATATGTGTGTGTCTGTGTGTGTGCACACACAGGTGCAGCATGAATTGCATGTATGATTCAGTGTAATCACTCATTCAATTCAATGACAATGCTTTAAGAGACAGATAGTTACATTTGTCCCCATATTTTAAGGTTTAATGGTTCCATTTATGCAAAACATGTTAGGAAAATAAAAGAACAAGGTGTTCCATTAATTCACATCTGAAAGAATGTTCCATCTACAGTTAATTCAGTTAACTACTCTACTTTTTGATAACTGTGTATTATTATCAATTATTTTAACAGATGTTTATTGAAGTTCTACCAGATGCCAGGCACTGTGGGTAGGGAAGGGGTTGAAAAGGTAAATAGATATGGTCTGGTCCGTGCCCTAAATGAGCTTAGGGAACATCATGAGAATATAGGATAACTGCACACTATCAGTCAGGATAGACAGAGTTAATGGGCAGGCGAAAGAACAAAGTACTTGAAAGTTCATTGTAAAGATTTAGGAGAAACAGAAAGAGAAAGGAAAATTTAAATCTTAAAAAGTAGAAAGTATGAGAACAGGTAATTAATTTGCAACCACCTCTCTGAAGTTATGGAAATAGGAAAGGACAAAAATGTAATTAAATGAAATGCAAGAATAATCATTTAAGTGCTTACTCTATGCGGAAAGCACTAACTCCGTGCCAGGCCCAGCTCAAATACCTCTCCTGGCCCAAACTGACTGCTTTTCCTCAGCATCCCTGGCACGTGTATTTACTTCTCTGTGTCACTGAAGTTATTCTATGTCCCTGTGATTTGCTTTCCAGTGGCATCACACTGAACCAGTAACTTAACCTCCATTTCTTCAGTGTCCTTATCTGCAAAATGAGCATAATAAAAGAACTTACTTCACAGGTTTGTGATGAGGTCCAAATTAGTTAATACATGAAAATAATTAGACCAATGTAGGACATATTGCAATAGCTGTAAAACTGTTAGTGCTGCTACTATAAAACGTTATTGTAATCTTTACTGCCTCTGATTGATTTTCCTCCAGCATAGTGTTTTCCCAACTTAGATGTAAGGGAATCATCTGAGAATCTTACTAACGTGCAGGTGCAGATCCAGTAGATCTTGGGTGGGGGTCGCCAATGACTCAGCGTTTCTAACAAGTTCCCGGGTGCTACTGATGCTTCTGGACCATGCACTGCACACTGATTAGTGCCTTGTGGTTCATCAACTGGTACTGGCCCACAAACTGTTTGTGAATGATAAGAGTACAAAAATTGAGAATAAGCATTTTAGAAACTTATATGGCAATTTGCTGTTGCCACAAAATCCACGTGCATAATCGATTTTATGGCATGCTATAAAAGTATCAGTTTGTAATGTAATGGATTGAAATTTTCTTTTACAAGATTTGTTACCACAACTCATTTAAGAAGCATTGTTCTAGAACACAGCATAAACCTAAAAACAGATACAAGGATTTCATAAAGCCTTGTACCTCCTCAGAAACTAAAAGAGCTTTGCACAGGTCAGTGTTCAACAGATATTTTTGAATACATGAGTGAATTAATTAAAAAATAAGTAAGTACAGCTCAGATGGCTCATTTTCAAATTCTCCATGTAATGACTCAAGTTGGAGCTCCAGGTAGCATCGACTTTAATGAAATACAATTAACTCCACAGCTATGCTTCTGTTTACCTTTAATCTTAATGATAATTTAAAGACATCTGCATTAGAACTGTAAGCAAAGTGAAATGTTTTCTCTACCGGCTTCTCCCTGTGAGATTAGATTTGTGCATTTGTAAAAATGCATGCCCACTTTCATAACAATTCACTTTCAAATCATTAAAATTGGGATCGACAGTGGGATAAGATACACACAAGTGTGTACGTGATAAGGGCCTCAAGTAGAGTCAGTATTTACAGTAATGTGCACATCAGTGTGTCATGTGGCATTCAAAAAATTCAAGGGGAAAAATAATTGTTCAAACAAAAAAGCCATATTATTATTTGGGGATCCAACTAGTACGATAGTATATAATATGCCCCCACCAGTGGTGACAGTTTTAATGAATAATCATAAATAGTGTTATAATATATATAGCATCCCAGAGCCAGGAATTTCATGGGACTGTATGTGTGTGTATGTATGTGTGTGTGTGATGATTTTCTTTTTGCACTTATGTCACCAACAGAAAACGAGGTAGTATTTACCAGAAAGAAGTTAGTTTTCTACTAAATATTGGAGAAAGGACCTAAGATCTCTTGCAAAGTTTAAATGGACAAATGCATTAGGATACTTGGTTTCCATTCCATGATTTCCCAGTGATTAATGAGTTTATAATTACCTTACATCCAAAATAATATCACACTTATCCCTCATGTCCCAAACAAGAATCTTAGAATAAATCACATTATCAAATAAAACAATCTGTAGGGAGTTTCAGTTTCCTGGAGGGAGGTAGTTCTAAAATTGCTACTTATAAAAATTTACATTTGAAATATCAAGTTTCCAGTGATCCCTTCCCCAACTCCCATCCCAAGTTATGAATATTTGTGTCCCTTTAAAGAAGCAATAACCAGATTAAAGACTAACATATAACATGATATTTTTACCCCTCTATCTTTTTATTTGGAGCAGTTGAGGATCTAAAATAATGTTGATGTGGCTGGAGGTAGTGAGCTGGGTCGACTTGGCATAGACAGAGTTTGGAGAAGTGAGCTAGGATGTGATACGTAAGGCCTGTGAGATCCAGTAACAAACCTGGGCTCTATTTTGAAAGTAATATGAAATCACTGAATGATTGTGGAGTGTGGGAGATGGAATGCCATGAGCTAATTCATATTTTAAAAGACCATTCATAAAACTATTTGGTATGGTATGGTAATGATGGATACCTGACATTATGCATTTGGTAAAACCCATAGAACTGTACAATACAGAGACTGAGCCTTAATGTAAGGTACAAATTTTAGTTAATAATAATGTATCATTTTCCAATTATAAGGAAGGTACTACACCAAAGCAAGATGTTAAATAATAAGGGAAATTGTGGAGAGAGGTGGAAGGAGAGAATATGTGAAACTGTACTTTCTTCTCAACTTTTTTGTAAACCTAAAACTGCTCTAAAAAATACAGTCTATTAATTAGTAAGGGGAAAAATATAACTTGTTGCTGGGTAAAGAATGGGATGTAGGGAACAATTAGAAAGCCAGCAAAATATTCTTTTTAAAACTAGCATAGCTTGTCTGAGAAGAATCTTATTATCAGAAATTCATTTTGGCAACAAATATTCAGAGATTAGAACTCTACATGAGTGTAAGGGTGAGATGGTGGGAAAAGAGACAGGAGGAAAAAAAGTCATGTTTCCATCCAATGGAACAGAAACAAATTGGAAACGAAATCTATATTTTTGTGCTATCTTTGAAAATTATTTTTGTAACGTCTACCAGAGACTCACTTTGGTTTTTAAAATGTTAATTAATTTTTATAATTTTTAAATTGACATAATTGTACATATTTATGGGCTACATAGTGACTTGGGGTACATATAATGTATAGTGATCCTACTAAAATTCTTTATACTTACTTTTGAATTGTGATTATTTCTATGTGCATCAAATTTAAATTAATATATTTAGAGACAGTTCATATATATGTCTCTATATGTATATGTCTGTGTGTGTGTGTGTGTGTGTGTGTATGTATATGTACATAAGTGTCTTCTGGGATGTAAAATATTCCAAAAAGATTTAATATTAACACACTAAGGTAAGAATAAATCAGTAAGATTCAGGCTTTGGTAGTGAGTCATAAGGAAAGACATTAACAGTATTTTGAAGCTAAGCCTAATAACCTTGAACAACCTTAAAATGGTCACATTAGAACAATATAACCAAATTAAAGACTAACTTATAACATGTTTTTACCCTTCTATCTTTTTATTTGGAGCAGTCGAGGATCTAAATCTGCATAAATCCAAATTTATGCAGATGGATTTATTTTCTACCTAACAATCTAGTAATGTGACAGAGAAAAATGCCTATCAGACAGAAATACATTTATGCTGCATTAACTTAATACCTAATAATTTTTCATTTCCAGAGAGTTATAGAAGTAACATTACCTTTATATTGCTGGATCTATCTGCTTATAAGTTGATTCTGATGACACAAATGGGATTGATTTGTTATCAGTTCCTCCAGTGAAATAATTCTTGATTGTTAGGTTAAAAAAAATTACAAATCTTGAGCAGTCTCTGCATATTCTGACCTGAATGATCATCAAGACTTCATTTATCACTTAGTAGGGGATGAAGCAAAAGAATACCAAGTTCTACTCTTGGAAATTCTCTCAATGGCAGAGTTATTAATTAATTGTAATAACATCTTAATAATATTTGAAGTCTCATTGAAATAGATTAACATTTACACCTGTGCCAAATTGTTCAACCTGGGGCATTCTTAAGGATGATTGGAGTCTGGTGAGAATTATTTCAGGAATTATTTATTAATTCAAATCTCTTTGTGTACTCTGCACTAAGTAAACACAAAACCGTGTGCTCTGCTACATTTTTGTTTACTTATAAAAGAAATAATGAACTTAAAAAAATTAAAATTTAAAAAGATCTCTTATTTTCAAAAAAGCCCCTATACATACTTTGTACATGTTAATGAGGGAGTAACAATAAAGCTGCTTCCCAGAATCGTAACTCTAGGAATTGGGACTGATCTTGAAGATCACCAAGATTAAGTCACTCCTCCAAGGTCATATGTCTAGTTGTAAACAAGTCATGGCTAGGATGCACATCTTGAGACTCCTAATCAGTCATGCGTCCCCCAGGCTCTGCCTTACTATTGCTGTGAATGGATACCAAAAATAGGGATTTCAGAAATAAGATCCAACAGCCAAATTTAAGTCTGTACCTTGTGAGGATAAATAATTTGACCTCAGAATTGGAATCATCCATTGATTAAAATAAATCAGCATCTCTACCCAGAACACTTTATAGTAGTCAGGAATGATAATAAAGAAAATAAAAATAACAAAAATAAAAATGATATGCATATATAATATACATGTAGACATACATGTAGACAGAGAGAGACTGATTTTTTTTTTTTAGTAGTTAATCCTTACATGACAACTCTACTGTGAATGCTATTGCAACTTTGCAACTATTTTTTTATTCTCACCTTTGGTTTGCCTCTTCATCCTTCCAGGGCCAAAGAGATAAGCAAAATTCAGCTTGTGAATCTATGATATTCTTTGTCACATAAATTCCACATTTCTACCTAACATAAAATGTTCCAGTTTTATGACTCAGCACATTTCTTTGGCGGCTAACAAAATCAGAAGGTTTCAGGAATGAATTGTGAAAGCTAAACAGAATTAAGGACTTAAATCATGACATTATGTTGCTGCAACTCTGCATTTACTTGACAGAAAACAAAGTCATAGTTCCCACCAGCATAGCCTCCATGAATATAGAAAACCCTCCCATTCACTGGCTGTGCACTGACATTAACACAGTGATATTGTTTTCTAACAAATGATCCAGAGCTGTTGTTTTAAAGTTTCCGGCCCTTGAGGGTGTCAAACCTCAATCTCAGTATTTTTTGTTCATAAATTTGTTTTGGCTTTCCTCCTTCTTCAATCAAAATTTATCCTACTTTTTAAAAGAAGTAAGCCAGTTTCGTAGAGCTGGCACTACTGTAGTTATGGTTTTTGGCTGACAAAGGCAGTAAAGCCCTTAAGAGTGTGTGTATGGCTTTGAAGGTTTTAACACATTGTGTGGAAACTGCTACTGTATTGAAACACATGATTAACCCTTGACCATAAATAGGATACGTTTGAAATGGGGGTCTACATCTTCATTTCAGATTTTCATCATTGTCTTTTCAGGTTAATGAAGTATGTATATTTTTGTTAAGATCGAAATGATTAAAATGTGCTTATTCTACCACTAAGAACAAAAACATCATTCAGCATCCCTAAAATCAATCACAGAGTATAAGGGATTTGGGGCTCTCTGTACTAACATAAAATGTTCCAATTTTATGACTCAACACATTTCTTTGGCGGCTAACAAAATCAGAAGGTTTCAGGAATGAATTGTGAAAGCTAAACAGAATTAAGGACTTAAATTCTGACATTATGTTGCTGCAACTCTACACTTACTTGACAGAAAACAAAGTCATAACCTCATTTTTACTCTATACTAAATGTATGAGGGATTTGAGTCCATTTGGCTAAGCCTATGGCTGGCATATAACTTTGGCATGATGCTTAACCTCTATAAGCCCCAGATTCTTATTTGTATCCTGGAATTTTATAATATCGACCATACAATGTTATTAAGATTACATGAAATTCTATATGCCATAGCATTCTGGGAACTGCAGAATAATTTATGAATATAATGTATTATTGCCAAGCAATGATTAATTGCCTCATAATGAAGAAACAAATTTCCAAAGAAACAGAATTGTATTTTAAAATTATTTATAAAAATGCCTATGTAGAATGACATGCTACATAAACATTCTGAATATATTTAAGTATGATTTACACAGCATGACCTATTGACAAAACATGAGTTTAATTTATCATTGTAAATAATAATTTATTGAATCTTTTCCCAATCGGATGATAAAAACGTAATCTAACCTAACATTATGTTAAGGTGCATATGATTTAAGTTTAGAGGCTATAAAGTAAATTTTAGTACAAATAACTTCAGCCCACAAAGAAATTATTCCCCTAAGGTGAATTATAGGGATGAGAAATTGATATTCCCCTAGAAATAATGTTAAAAATAGGAGAAGGAAGAAGGGGAGTGTCTAGGTGAAATTACAACACTCTGGTTATGCCATACTAGACCTAGAATACTGTAGATTTGCAACGGAAACTGGCAAAGGATGATTATACATGTTGGAATGAAAATAAGTATTATATCATGTGACTCTTCCCCTAATGGAAGTGTGACCAAAAGAAGGAAGAGGAACAATGGTCATGGTGATTCACTCTGGCAGTGACCAGCTACGCCCATCAAGGAACACAGTGTTTCATGCAGAGTTTTAAAGAATGCAGAGGCATTGGTCAAGTAGAGAAGGAAGAACCCAGCATTTCAGATGAAGGGACAACATATTCAAAGTTTGAGAAACCTAGAACAACATGGTTCATGAGGGGAATAATCAATAATTTGGTTCGCTGAAGCATAAAGTGTACAAAGATTTATACAGAAATGAAGAAATTTGAAGAAAGGTACTTCCAGAGCCAGAACCAGACTTTAGATGCTGAGCTGACCATGCTGGGGATGGAGAGCCACTGACGGGGATTGATCGGGGATGGCACCATTGATCGTTTTGGAAAGAACAAACTGATGGCAGTGTTCTCTGGAGGCAGCTGTGTTCTCTGGAGGCAGCTGGCTTTGTCATGGTCCTCTGCCATTAACTTTGTAGGTAAATGGCAACCCTAAATGTTAGAGAACACAATACATTTATTTACAAGCATTAGAATAAAAGCAAGGAGCCTGAGGGACATTTAAGAGCGCTTGGTCCTGTGTGTTACTCAAACTTTGGTCACTGTTGTGATACCATCATGATTTTCTCTTATCCACAAATCACTTTTACTCTAGTTTATTAAATATTTTTGATGGGCTCATTTTTTCACAACTCCAAAAAGAAAAAAATTATATCTTCAAGCACTAGTATTTGTTAAATTTGTAGGTTTAGCCTTTCCTTGTATATTATATATTAACATCTAACTATCAAAAGAAAAATGCTTATCTGGGCATTTTTAGGGCGGTACCATCTGGGTACCGCCCTAAAATCCTTCTTTAGGAAACACTGGTCAACCTGATGGCATCGTTTTCCAATGAAGAATTAATGTGCCAGGAAATCAGATGATTTGCCTACATCCTCTATGTGCTAACCATGTGCCACAATTCTAGGTGCTGGGGCCACATCAGCTGGGGCCACATCAGATCAATGTCACTGAGCTCTTTTCTTCCCCAATTTGTTCACTTATCTCGTCATCAGTTACAAAATCACTGCCCTCAGGAACTTAAATTCTAGTGGGGTACACAGACGAAAAACAAACACACAAAGACACAGCATAATGGCAGGTAATGTGAGGGACTCTGAAGAAAATAGAGGGAAGCAAAGGAATAAATAATGACACGGTGTGCAATAGAGGGAAGCAAAGGAATAAATAATGACACGGTGTGCCTTTAGATATGATGGTCAAGAAAGACCTCTGAGCAGTCCAGATGTGTTGAGAGGGTGAACTGTGGCATATCTGAGGATGCTGAGGATGACTCTATCCAGGTACAGGAATGACAGGAACAAAGTCCCCTCAAGATCTTGCCTGATACGCTTGAGAAAGAGCAAAGGCAAACTAGTGATGGTGCCATGAAAGCTGTCTTTTAAAACCACTACTACTCCTTCCTTCTTGACACCTCACCATTCACACCCCTTTTTTCTGTACCAAGGGTTGACCGGGACCAGTTCCAGCCTACTACCTGTTTTATTGGAACAAAACCATGATCATTTGTTTACTTGTTGTTTATGGGAGTTCTTTTTTTTTTTTTTTTTTTTTATTATACTTTAAGTTCTAGGGTACATGTGCATAACGTGCAGGTTTGTTACATATGTATACTTGTGCCTTGTTGCTGTGCTGCACCCATCAACTCGTCAGCACCCATCAACTCATCATTTACATCAGGTATAACTCCCAGTGCAGTCCCTCCCCCTCCCCCCCTCCCCATGATAGGCCCTGGTGTGTGATGTTCCCCTTCCCGAGTCCAAGTGATCTCATTGTTCAGTTCCCACCTATGAGTGAGAACATGCGGTGTTTGGTTTTCTGTTCTTGTGATAGTTTGCTAAGAATGATGGTTTCCAGCTGCATCCATGTCCCTACAAAGGACACAAACTCATCCTTTTTTATGGCTGCATAGTATTCCATGGTGTATATGTGCCACATTTTCTTAAAAGAGGACACAAACAAATGGAAGAACATACCATGCTCATGGATAGGAAGAATCAATATCGTGAAAATGGCCATACTGCCCAAGGTTATTTATAGATTCAATGCCATCCCCATCAAGCTACCAATGAGTTTCTTCACAGAATTGGAAAAAACTGCTTTAAAGTTCATATGGAACCAAAAAAGACCCCGCATCTCCAAGACAATCCTAAGTTTATGGGAGTTCTTATGCTACAACAAGAGTTGAGTATTACTGCAGAGACTGTATCGCCCTCAAAGAGCCTAAAATATGTACCATCTGACCCTTAGCAGAAAACATTTGCTGACCACTACTTTGTATCATGCTCTTTAGTCGATGCGGTTGTCAAATGTGAACATCCCAGAAAAATACTGCTTTGGACATCTTTATAATAATGAAATATGCATTTTCCATGTTACAATCTAGTTACTGCTGGTAGAAAATCTGATTTCACTTTTTCAAAATGGAGTTGTGCACCAGTAGAAACTTTTTAGTATTTTATCTTCAGGTGGGATTTTTCTTTAATGATGAATGGGAAGAATAAGGTATCTGCCATTGCATAAAAAAGGAGTGAGGAAGAAGCACAGTAAGCCTTACACTTGGGGTTTTCGCTTGTTAGTATTAAAATTATATTCACTCTAAACTACATCTGAAACAGGTTGATAATATACCCTGTTGGGAGCTGCATTGTCAGGTGATGCACAAGATTTTATACAGATCTATATGGACAGTGTGGCCTAGAGCTACAAGTCTCTTTGGAGCTAATTACCTTCTTAAAGGGTCCTAAAGATAATCTACAACCTCACATGAAATAGTTGCTGTGCTCACCTGGGACTTCCTTTTTTACTTGAGTAAAATGCCCAGGGTTCTGGCAGCAATATTTTTGTCTTTGGTGTAAAGTTCGTGGAGGGCTCCTCTTATTCTATTCTCTATTGGATAGTTATTTATCTTTATAAAGGGAAAACAAAACAAAAACAAGTAAGACTGCAGAGAATAGGATAAAAAAATACACAAGCAATATTTAAAGACTGCATATATATGTAACTCGGTGTCTAAAGTAATTCAGATGAAGGGTTGGAGTAGTATCTAGTGAAGAAAGAAGTTGAGAAAGCTGAATTGTTAAAATATTTCTTACATTGGGAAGATTATCTACAATCAATTTATTTAGTCTCACAGACTCACTACAGCCTACCAGCTTGGTGTATCTTTCAGGTGTTTGCCTGCCCACCCACCCAGCTCCGCGCTTCTCATTTCCCCACTTCCCTCCTCTTCTCCCTCTGTTTCTCTAGAAAACTCACCCTCCACATTGTAAAACTTTCTTTTCCAAATCGTCCCCACTGAATCCCTCTATCTTTTTACTTAATTCTCCTTACTTCATCTCTTCCTGAGATATTCATCCCCAATAACCTCCTATTATCATATGGTCAAGCTTGACAATTGAAAAAATATTTTCTGACTATATAAAATATAGTTTCTGACTATAAACATGATTACAGAAGAAAACTTTAGAAAACATGGAAAGGCAAAAGGAATAAAACAAAAATTAGCTACATAGTTACCACCTTAAAAATGTTTCTGACCTATCACCTCTGTATCTATTTAAAATTTATAGTTTTTCTGCCCTTAATATTTTATGGCCTGCTTTTTTCACATAACAACATGAAAATGTTTATTTCTCTAGGTAATTAAGCAGTCTTTTGAAACCTGATTAAGATCACCAAATGGCATGAAACACTGTTTATTTGATTCCTCTCCTATTGATAGACTTCATTTGTTTCCACTTTTTCTGTATTATAAATAACACTGCAGTGAACATCTCTGTGTGCTCACATCTCTGATGATTCCTTTGGAATAAGTGCTTGGGAGTGTTACAGCTGCAGAGAAGGAAGGGTATGTACATCATTAAGGCTGTCACCACGTGTTATTCTGTAGCCAACTCCTGAAGACAGGCAAACGGACTTCCTCCATCATGTGTTAAACTCAGTCTGATGTTTCATTTGGTTCTTGTTTATCATAATATTTCCCCAGCTGAAAGTCACTAGGTAGTCTATTGTTTCTCTCTCTGGGGAAAACTTGCAAGTGACAGACCAGAAAACGTGGGAGTTTGAAGAAGATCAATCCTAGAAAGAGCAGAGGGCCAAAAAGATGGCTCAGGACCTAATTCAAGTTTGAAATAAGTCATTCGGTTCCCAGTATTATGCTTATTGAGTGTCCAAATGACACGTACTAGGTGTTTTGACAGAGGATTATGGAAAAATGAAAACCAAAGCCCCATTGCCCTCACAGGTTTACCATCCACAAGAAAAGGGAAGAATGCCATCTCTTAGCACTTACCTCTGTGTTTGGGAAGAGAAAAGTCCTTTGGAGATGAATTGCTCATATATTCACTTTTTAAAAAGTATTTTTGCCTTCTAGAAATTTAAGTTCTTTTCTCCCCCAGTTTGTTCACTTATCCAGTCAAGAATACTATTATCTAAAATATTCACTCTTGGATTATACATGAAAGAGCCCTTTCTATGTGACTGAATACCAGCTGGAATCTCTCCATTGGGCCACACCAAATAAACATATCATGGCATCACAGCTTTTGATCTGCATCCATAAGCTACCATGGTCACAGCTCACCTCTTTTTGATAAGGAAGCAGGACTGTAGGTTTCTAATCATACATTTGCAATTGCTAGAGGGGCAGCAGAATAAGAAGTATGATCAGACAAGTTTTATTATTGACATTTTAGAAGTTCTCGAAGGTCTCCGACAAACTCCAACTTCATTCTTCTCAGGCTCATGTTCAGGGACCAAAATATTCTATTGAAACGCTCAGAGATTTTAGCAGTTTCTCTTTAAAGAAATGCTATCATTCCATTCTTTGGGGATGGTGGAACAATGCCGCTTGTGTGCTCCAGCCACTCGGATCATTCATACACTGTTTCTTTAGAAGGATTTGCTTTCCAAAGTTGAACTTTCAGAACTCAGAACACCTTATCACACTTTCACAAGCTTTCTCTCTGAAAATGGAAAAAGAAAAAGGGAGGGGTAGGCGGGGGAGCCTGTTAGGACCTGTGCCAGTTAAATCCGATCTCTCCAGGGATTTGTTTTTCTTCTGGCGTCAGATTAGATGTTCAAATCAAGCAGTGTTTGAGGGCTGGGAGGGAATGTCCATGGGATTCTTAGTGAGGCTAATCCCGAAGCAGCACATTCCAAGGGGCTAATCTGCCCAAGTTCATTGCTTACTTGAAACGTCTCTTGGGGGAAGAGCCGAACAAGTGACTTTTTTTTTTTCCAGTGGGCGGTCATAAGAGCATTATTAACGGAATGACCAGCCCTAGCTGCAGCAAAATGAAAGCAACAGGAGCTGCTCCGGGGACTGCTTTTGCCAGCACCCAGAGTCAGTGCTCAGGTAAAATGATTTTGGCTAACTTTTCTCTTGTTCAACTTCTCAATATTGGATCTGGGGACCTAGAGGAAGACCAAAGATCCACACCCAGGGAGGTGTGGAGGGAAAGGGCAAAATGAACATATGAATTTAGTACCTTTGGGTTGGGGATTTTTTTTTTATGAAGACAGGGTATACATTTGAAATAAGAGAGGGTGACAAATGAGAAGCATTGTGAAACTTCTCTTGTAATTTGTTCCTATAAAGTTAGTGGACTCTTTCCTCATCTTGCAATTACTGGTCTGAGTGGTTGTCCTTCTGTTAAGCTTCCCTGCTAAAGAGGAGATTGCAACAGCACGTTCCAAGGTTTTTTGGAAATGAGTTTAATATACCCGGTGTGTATGTGCTTGTAAATCTTCCTGCCTGGAGAACTTGATTCAATAGCTGGTGGGGAGTATATAGTAAGAAGATTCAAAGTAGTTTGGGGACTAACATTTGTAGCAAAGACTTTGTGAAAACCATTGAATCCTGCTTAAATGAAATGACTTAATTTTTTAAAGCAATATTTACAGACTTTTGTTTCCATTATTTTGATGTTTTATTGACTGTATATTTACCTTTCAAAATTAGTAGTTGCTTTATTCTTTGAGGGTAATCATACTTTGTTCAATGTGAGTGTCCTCATTTCTGTTTTGAATATGATGTCTTTTAATTATTAGCCTTTGAAAAACACTTCCCTATTACACATCACACATGACTGATGATGCAGAAAGACAAGAAAGAAAATAGCCAGTCCTTCACAAACTCAGTCTTGGTTATGTGCATTCTACCTTTAGAAAAGAATATACAGAGAGGTTTGCTGGGGGCCATAGAAGGCATCTTTTCTAAGCATACATGAGACTTCCAAAACATGTTTAAAAAGAAAAGATTTTAAGACATGATGTCTGTTAAAGTTTTTTATTAAAAGAGAATTGAACGGTCAGCTAGAAACATAGCACATCAAAACTATTTCATGCTTTCTAACATTGAGGATAACTATTCTGAGATAACTGAGTTGGATATTGAAGCAAAATATAAAGCTTCCTATAGAGTAGTTCAAAACCTTCAAACAAATAAAAGGAATTTGTTTAGGAAACAAGTTAAACCAGGATTAAACGTCAAAATGCCCACTCCAATAAAATGAATTTAAAAATCTAATACATGATGTTCGACGTTCACGCTAAAGACCTGAATAAAAGCATGATAAAGCGAAGCTCACAATATAGTAATTATGCATGATACTTTGTAGAATTCCTAACTCATGTGTTGTACCTGCTTTCTTTCTATTGTGTATTATACTTTTCTACTTAATGAAAAAATCCAATTTAATTATGAATGATGGGGAAATTTCTTAATGTTCTGTTTCTCTTTTGTTTTACTCCCAATTTTCTGTGCCTTTGCAAGGGAAATGATTAATCTGCTAATAATAAGAAATATAAATGATTCTCAATCTTTTCACTAACAGTGATGTAGCGTTTCACCTTTGGGAAGGTAATTAAGTAGCAAAACTACACACGAATTAAATTACTTTTTTACTGAAACGCTAACTAGCTGGCAATCCATATGTAGGAATGCTTACCACCCATCATCTGACTAAAACTTCCAGTGCTTTCCAGGCTAACAATGGGATCCATGAGCAAGAGAAATAAAGAAGGTGTCCTTGAAAAGTCTAATCCATTTGTCTTTGGAGCACAGATTCTTAAGTGAGGGGTCTTGTGCTTACATTTCTTTGCTGTATAGCCATTTCTTGAATTCTGGTGCCTTCCTAATGTCCCACCTTCATCCTTTACCCCAAGGTGAAAGGAAGAAGACACAGCAGAGTATTCATTCCTGCACATGTGAGGACTAGAAGAGGGGAATGAGAAAGGGAAAGATGCAGGATGAACTGGTTCCAAGACCTATCTCTGGGAGCCAGCTCTGTCCGAATGCCAGGATACTCCTGGGCATGCTCAGAGAGTACTACCCATAACAAGGGTATGTCATATCAATAACATCTAATGTTTTAATGGCAATTTAGCAGAGCGGGTAAGAGTGTGAACTCTGAAGCCACACTGTTCAAGTCCAAGTCCTGGCTTTAGAATTTACTGCTGCATCTCTCTGCCTCAATTTCTTCATTGGTAAGATGGATATAAAAGTAGTATTTTCCTCACGGAGTCCTTATGGGATCCAGGGAGACAATGTATTAATATATTTGGCACAAGGCCAAGCACATGGTACACGCTTACTGAATGTTATTCATTGTTATTACCTGTTGAGCTCCTACTACATGTGCCAGGTACTTTATCTGAATCATCTGGTTTGATTATCCCAACAACTCTTCAAAGTAGCTGGAATTATCCACGTGATATAGAAGAGGTTCCAAAATGTTAAATAACCTTCCTATCTACCTTGTTAGTGGCCAGCCAGGGCTTGTGGGTTCCTATCATCCCCAACTCAAAGGGAGACCAATTTAGGTTGGGTCTCCTAGAGCAATTTCATAGTCCCCTCATCTGAGCCTTCATCTGAACTTTTAGTACCAGAATCAACCCTGGACAGGTCTCTCTTCTCGGAGCAAAGCGTGGTACTCCCAAAATCATCATAACAATGCTGTGTTTCAGGTATTGCTGCTGTCTCCATTTTATAGATGAGGAAAACTGAGGATCAAAGAAATCATGTAACTTTCTCTGGGTCAGAGTCCCACTCACACCACTTTTTCTAAATGCAGACCTCATGCTCTACCCACGGTAAAGCTTGTCCCACTTTTTCTCAGGGAGCATTGATCAGCACTCTCTAAAATTCCCAGATGCTCCCCCACAAAAGAGCTTTCTGAATGCTGGCCAAAGTTGAACACAAAAAGAGAAGGAAAGTAAATTCTCTTTTTTCGGCTCTCTAAAGTGTAGGAAAAGTTGGTTTCAAATGTCCAGTGAAGAACATTTTACCCTCTTTCGGCCAAGAGATATTATCAATGAAAGTATTCAGTGTCTAGAGAAAAATCATGGCCTATGAATAGTTTAACGAACAGGCTTTTTACAAAGATAAAGACTGGCTGTCTATGCTGCTAAGCTCATTTTTGTTACAAAGAAGTAGCTATTAGCCTTTTCTACCTGTTTGAAAAGAAATATATTTGAAATTAGACATTGGGAATTTTTCATGTTTAGCTGAAAGACAAAACTGCAAATGTTACCTTTGTCGTGTGAGAATGCAGAGGCCCCCCTGAACCTGAGGGTCTCTGAGGCAGCATGGGTATTCATTCCTTTTCATGTGGACAATGCATGAACCCCCAGAAATTATTCCACGTGATAGTGGCCATTACTGAAACAGGATGCAGTTTATTTGTGCCCCTCAACCATGGCTCATGTTGCTCCTTGTAAAATGTGCATTGTCATGAGTATTAGGCAATTACTGCCTTCGGTGCCACATGCTTGCCTAGACTTCCCTTGTGAGAGAGGAGGGAGGTACAAGACTGAAGTACTGAGGACCAATCAGAATTTAGCACAGCTTATAGACATCTGAGTCATTGGCAGAGTCAAGATTAATTACGGTACAACACATGGGGGCTTATAAGAGTTAATACCATCGAGACAGGTCAAATCAACAGCTCAGTTGTGCTTTAGCCCTGCATATAAGAGTATGAATTTAGTACCGATGCTGTATTAGAGAGAAGATGATACCATGTAGAAATAACATTACAGGTTGCTCTAGCAACTTCCCTCTTAAAGGCTTAGAGAAGGAATCTTCTGAGCAGCTTGTTGAATTTCATGGGAGACTCCTCTGCTATTGCAAATACTGGTAAAGAAAACCGTGAAGGGATGCAGGATGGATAACTGCTTTAGAATAGAGATTGTACAGTTTTCTGGAACATCCTTTGTCCATGTGGGAACCCAATCTCAGTGGCAGGACTTCTGGGTGGACGGGCCCAACAGTGCCCATTCTAAGAAGCTGTATATGCTCTGCTGAAGGGCATGTAGGGTGCATAAAAAAAATGGTGCTATCTTACTTTTTTCCAAAGGCATTACCTGTAAAATTTTGGACTATGATAAAAACATTTATCCCCTCATGCTTTTATTTCCTCCCCTCCCCACCCCCCCGTACTTAGCACCGCTAATTAGAAAAAACATAGTGATACATTAGGGCTTTTGAGTTATGCAATTCTCTTGCCATTTTTTCTTTCCTTCTACAAGGAAAATCTAATGGAAGTGTCAGCCGTGAAAACCTTGTACTTATTTAGATGCATTTCTTCCCACTACTGAATATTTGTTTTCTATAAGGTTGCAAACACACTATTCTATCCCTCCAAATTTATTTTCTCTGCAAATAGCAGTGTCTTTCTATTCTGAATTTGTATATGATTCCATTGCTAACTTTTTTTTATTATGGTCAGTTCCTTTAATTCTCAGTATTGTGATGGTAAATAACCTAATCAGCATGTACGGGGAGTAATTGCTTTTGTTATATTTAGTGTTTATGTGTGAAATAACCACAATTTCAATTCAATTTGTGATATACTAGTCTCATATGATTATGAAATTTTGCTTTCTAGTTAAAAATATTTCACAGTAAGGCCGGGCGCGGTGGCTCAAGCCTGTAATCCCAGCACTTTGGGAGGCCGAGACGGGCGGATCACAAGGTCAGGAGATCGAGACCATCCTGGCTATCACGGTGAAACCCCGTCTCTACTAAAAATACAAAAAATTAGCCGGGCGCGGTGGTGGGCACCTGTAGTCCCAGCTACTCGGGAGGCTGAGGCAGGAGAATGGCGTGAACCCGGGAGGCGGAGCTTGCAGTGAGCTGAGATCCGGCCACTGTACTCCAGCCTGGGCGGCAGAGCGAGACTCCTTCTCAAAAAAAAAAAAAAAAAAAAAAAAATTTCACAGTATATTCACCTTTCCTTTTTTTTTTTTTCTTTTGTGTGTGTGTGTGTGTGTGTGTTTTCTTTTTCAGGCTCAGAAATCCTGGATAGAAAGAGCATTTTATAAAAGAGAATGTGTCCACATCATACCCAGCACCAAAGACCCCCATAGGTAATCTCGCTGTCTATAATGTGTTGAGAACATGAAGTAGTAATTATACAAAAAACCTACAAGAGTAATCATGACCAGTTGCAAGGGAAACACTGTTAAATTAAATATCTTTTATATTGTTTTTGGACATCTTTGAAGCAATCTTATTTCTACACGCTATATATGTCAGGCCTACAATTAATTATTAATCTAAAAGCCTGTAAAGAAAAACATATATACCATTGTGGAAGGAATTAATCACCGTATATAATAGTGGATTATGTTTTTTGTTACGGTTATTGGTTTTTCCTTTTAAGTACTTCTTCCAAATGCTTAATTTGTACCAACATGTTCTGCAATAGGAAAAAAAGAAAGAGACTTAAATAAAAGACTCCTAGCAGATTCCTAACTAAACTGTAGGCCTTCAGATTCCCATTTAAGCACGTTGTTAGCACCTTACTTACCTTCCTTAGGATCAACAATATATGAGATAAAAAGCATTTGGGATAAAGTAGCATATATATGTCTGAAATGCCTTTATGAATGGGCAATTTAAGAAATCAGTTTAAAATACAGACTGCAGAGTCTCAGAGACTGTCTGTGTAACCTTGCACAAATTACCTAACCTTCAAAACTACAATATTTCAACTATACAGTGGATGCTAAATTGTTAGTTTTTAATAAATGGCAGCTATGTATTGTAACTATTATTACTAGTAGTCGTAAAAGTAGTAATAGTAATGTATGAAGGACATTTTCATGATAGAGCAAAGTTTAAGTTTTCAAATATCTCATGAATATTTTTTCATTGTTTCATCAAGAACACTTAAGCCTCCGGATTTTTATTCTCAGAATTGGATATTTGACAGCAAATGTCAATTGGGAAGAGACATGTTCAGTTGTGACACACATATAAGTGAGATTCCTCATTTAAATGTGCATATTAAACTTCTCCCCCTCAAAGCTCTTCAGAGGCCTTCGTGCTTTGATAGATTTGATAGATGGGCAGAGTGTGAAGTAGAAAAATCCAGAGAACGTTTGTTTGCAGGTGTCCAATCCTGAACAAAATGCCAGGTACAAAAGAGGTGGATGGAGAAGGGCAGGAGACAGATTACAGCTTACACAGCTAAAGGAAAATGGGTAGAGGGGAGAAAAGAAAAGATATGTATGTCATGGAAAGCCTGAGTTTACCAGTGCCTGATTTAGCCACATGGTGGAATTCTACCTGAGAATTGACTGACAGGTGTTGGCACAGACTTTAGAATTCTCCAGCTGGTTGCCTTAAGTGTGTATCCCAATACAGACTAATACCAGGGGTTCACTTTAACCTCTTCTCTTATAGGTGTTGCTGTGGGCGTCTGATAGGCCAGCATGTTGGCCTCACCCCCAGTATCTCTGTGCTTCAGAATGAGAAAAATGAAAGTCGCCTCTCCCGAAATGACATCCAGTCTGAAAAGTGGTCCATCAGCAAACACACTCAACTCAGCCCTACTGATGCTTTTGGGACCATTGAGTTCCAAGGAGGCGGCCATTCCAACAAAGCCATGGTAATCAGAAAGCCATTCAGTTGCTCCCAAGTGCTATCTCAAGTCTCAAGTCCTGAAAAGGGGTGGTTAAGAGCCTGAAATTTAGTCTTTGGGCCTAATCTCTACTCTGCCACTGTCTGACGAGGTGACCTGCTCTGAGTGGCCTGCCTCTGTGTGTCTCAGCCCTTCCTCTATAAAATGGGGAAAAGAAAACTTTCCTCCTGGGATTTTTAAAGTAATTAGTGACTTTTAAATAATTACAGACACAGTGACTCTTATTATTAATTATTTTAAAATAGCTTTCTATAGTTATTCACTGTTTATTATGTTCTTTTCTGGGTCTCACCCATTAAGGCATATTTTTCTAACTCCTTTTTTTACCCCTTTGGTGAGAATGTGTTGCCTTTAGACTTCTGTTTTGTTCTGTTGATAACTAGCATTTCTCTTAATTCAAAGTAGAAATGATTAACTCCGCCTATTTCTTTCCTTGTTCTAAGAGAAATATTGCCATCCAAATTAAGTACTTTTTCTCCAAGCAGCTGTGCTCAATAATGTTCTCTATAGAAGATTCCACATAAAAAGCATTTTTTTTGAGTTGGAGAGACTTTAGGAAATACGCAAATGTTACTTCTAAGAGTTTTTGCTTTTAAATTTCACCTTTCATCATGGGCCACTTCCTAGTTAACTGACAGAATTTGTCTAGCATGTATTATGAAAATTCTAGACACTATTGTCCAACAAGGTTGCTTCTAACTGTTAAAAGAGAGAAAACTAGCTGAGGGTGGAGCAGGAGATGGCTGATCTTAGGTGTGTCAAGGAGTTTTTAAGTCTGGAGAAGAAATTTTGCTTAAAGAAGCATACTCCAGACCACAAGAGAAGTCATCTCATATGAATGGCAGTCTAAAAATGTGCAATAAAGCCACCTCTTGCTTCTCTTTTCTTACCTTTCCCTTCCCTGTCTCCCTCCTCTTCCCCTTTCCCTGCCTCACACCCCCGCCACTGCAGTAATTTCTTTACCAAGAATGACTGAGCTATTTTAACACTTCTTTTCTATGAAATATAATTCTGAGCTATATATTAAATTAAAACCAGTTCTGAACTATATTTTAGAAAGAAAAATGATGCTATTTGCAACCTCCAGCAAGGCTTGGGAAAACAAAGAATGAGTTAGTCTTGGCCCATGCAAAACTAAGGGAAATGGAAATCTGTCAACTTCCTCACTCACTTAAGAGATGCATTTTTTCACACAAGATTATTAACTGTCCCCAATTCAGTACAGTCACTGTTCTCAGTATGAGATTGATCCACACACAATGTAGATTCTCCGAAACCACTTGTTAAAAGTCATGCAAGGTCTCCCTGTAAGGAAAGTGCTGTAAATGAGGATGTGGCTTGCTGGATAAGAATCACTGTAGAGTGGTACACCCAGTGCCTTCACAGGATGCTTGAATAGTGCCTACAAGCCTCGTGTGGTTAGCCCAGTAGGCATATGATAAGCCTCTGCTCATCATTTCCACTGTTAAGAGTTAGTGGCAGGTATGGAGCATGAATATGCTTGTAAGTGAGAGCATCCCTCAACGTTGTCACCTTAGGAGACTCTGACCATGATGCTGCCATTGTGCAAATGTGCACTCCTCTGTCTTTTGGGGACTGATTTCAGACAATGTATAGATCGCAAGAGAAAAGCAGTCTGTATTTTCATCAAATGGTAGTTTTAATGGAAAATGAATCAGAAGTACCTGAAATTCATAAAACCTAGAGCTTAGTCACAAGTAACTTATACTGTTTTTTACAAGTCCAGTCTATTCTATGAAGATAAAGTTTTCTACCATTAAAAAATATATTTTAAAAATGGAGTATTAGTAGTGAAGTATTAGTATTAGGAGTTTAGAAGTGAAGAATGTAGACTGTGGATTTAGATAATACAAGTTTAACCCAGAACCATCATATAATGCTATGACATAGAGAAAATTACTTAAGTTTTCTGAGCCTCAGTAATTTTATTCTGCTGTATAAATGGTTGGTATTACTGTCATAAGCATTAAATGAGATGACTTATGTAAAGCATTTGGCATAGTGCTGGGCACACAATAGATATAAAATTAATCTAGCTGCTATTAATATTATTAGTACTATCATCACTATTATTTGCTTCAGTTTCTGAAAGAAATTGCAAAAACATTTTGACTAAATACTTTGAAAGACACTCATTTGAATGCACATATCTTATATATTATTTTAGAAAGTCAAATTATACTTTTTCAGTTAACATTTTAATATTCTAGAAGTTCTCACCCCTTAGCCTGCTGGTTGACCACAGCATTTGAAGCCACACTACATTTTATTTACAGCCTGACCGTCACTAACGGGCTATATGACTCAGTTTACTTAGCTTCCTACTGCCTCAGTTTCCTCACTTGTAAAATGAGGATAGTAATTCCTCCTTCATATGGCTGTCTCTAGAGTTAAATGAGCCAATACATGTTAAGCACTTAGAATACTGTCTGGTGTTAAAGCTGAGCCACTACCTGCTGTTGGTATTATTCCTACAGAGAGCTAACTTACTGTGCTGGAAAGAGAGGCTTTGCAATTAAGATGCATGATCTTGAAGTCAGACAGAACCGGATCTCAACCCTCACTCTCTCACTGTTTAACTAGAAAGTCTTGATTAAGCCATTTAACTTAGCTGAGCCTCAAGTGTTCTTATCTATAAAGCAGGCATAGTTTCTTTATTTGATGTTTATGAAGATTAGAGAGAAAACTAAAAGTATACACTTAGTGCTCAAGATGTTTATGAAAATAATAACTACTTACACAAATAACAAAGACAGAGTAGTGAAATAGCTTCCTTTACTTCCCAGGAGTCCAAAGATGTGTTAGAATATTTACATAGGGGTGCCAGGCTGCATAAGTCAGCAATCAGCTCTGTTCTAGTGAATGGCATTGGTGACAGTCATTGGCAGGTGGGTGGGTCCACGACACCAGCCCATCACTGACAGAGATCTGTGGTCTGTAGATCACCACATTACATACTTAGACTTCCACTTTCAGTAAACCTCCTGTATCCACTCACTCCAGCAAAACAGTAAGTGAGACACTGTTATACCTCAACAACTGAACAGCTGCCATGGGTGTGTTATCACAGTGGACAAAACCAAGATCCCTTCTCATTGTATGACTTTCCTTTTTTGGGTTTTTTTTTTTTTTTTTTTTCTCCTCTTGGAAATTTGTAGTGCATTTGACAGACCCTAAGAACACTGGAGACTGAGACTCCGAACGAGTTTATTAAAATGTGTGTCCTTCATAGTATTAAAATATTTGTGCAATTGCTTTCAGAATCTATAGCAAATAATGATAACCACAATAATAGCAACTAAAATTTATGGAACATCTACTTCAACCCTGGCACTGCCAAGTACTTACCTATGATACCTTGTTTTATGTCTATAACAGTAGTATTGTTATTCCTACATGACAGAGTTACCTACTGCGGCCCTTAATAGTTAAGTAATTTCTCCATATTGCAGAGCAAATATATACTGTATGTATATTACAATATTTCACAGTGGAAGGAAAGACTCGAAGAAGCAGATAGATCTTCCACTGTGCTCTACAGAGGGGACACATATAGACACTAGATCTAACAGCCCTTCTGAGACCCCACATGGCTCTATGGAACTGAGTTGTCTGTTGGTGATCAGGTTAGACAAGGTCGGCTATATACTTTGTGGAACCCAGAACAAAATGAAAATGTAGGGTCCTGGCAGGGACAGAGAAATCAATCCTTCCTTCTGATGGCTGGCAGCCCCAACTCTCAGGGAATGGGTGACCCCTGCCATGGGATTGCCACCTTCACACTGGGACATGGCTGGTATTTAAGGCGGGCGAACTTCTGCCAAGTCATCCATGAAACACAGCATGGTTTTGCCAGCCCAAGACAGAGAAGGCTGCTCCCTTATCATGACCCTGAAATGCTGCAAGGTACACACCCACCCTGACCTTCCCCATCCTGGAGAGGCAGCAAGGAGGTAGGACCAGGGACCACCTGTGAACTGAAGCTTCAAGACTCCACTGTCCCGTTGAACTTCATTAACTAAACACAAATTGAAGGATAAAATTATTACAAATTATAAGGCAGCAAGTGCACAGCAATGGACCCTAAGCACTGGCCTTCTGAACAGTGTGACCGTGTTGGTCCCACGCCCACAAAGCTGGCTCTGAGGCTAGGTCTCAGAGGTTATGGCTGCCCTAGATGGTCTCAGAGCTGTCACTACGAGAGTAAACCTTTCTTTCTTTCTGAGTCTAATCAGCCAAATGAGAACCAATTTACCTTCTTATTACTACCAAATATTTAACAAGTGGAAGTTCCAGCTATTCATCCAGACATAAATAAGCATTTTGTCCACTTTGAAAACTTGCCCTTCAATTATTCTGATTCTTCTGTCTAGACAAACGGGTGGAGTTGTCCACAGGTCAGAGGTCTCATTTTATCTGACAGGATAATTGTTTTGTGCCAACCTGTTCCTTCTTTACCTCTTATCCTCTCAAACGAACTGGTGCACAGTTTGTAGAAAGGGAAAATCAGCAACCACCGTCTGTTAAAGAGTGCCAGTCTTTGCATGGGGAAGGCATGGTTAATTTTTCACTAAGGTTTAAGTCAGATTGGCCAACTGATTTAATATGCCTTCGGTCCCCTGCCTCTAACAAGAATACTTGAAAGTTGAAATGATTTTTAACAAGTGGTCAGAAAACTCTAGAAGAAGATTGACTTTTATTAACTTTTGAAGCCAAGTTGAGGCCCTTGTGTTGCCAATGTGGTCTGGGACATAATATGAGACACTCTGCAGGAGTTTGGGTAGAGGATAAAGTTGGAGAAAACCAGAATAATAATCATTATTACAATGTTGCGGGCCATGTGAGCCACCTCTCTGCTCAGGAGGACTCTGTGTATCTGTTTTATCATGCAGGCAGTACAGCAATGTGTCACAGAGTTTAAGCCACCAAGGACACTTGAGAGATTGGATGCAGCGATTCTCAACTTGCAAATTTTTGAGACAAGCACACTAATACCTATGTCCAAGGTTTACTCCCAAGAGAGTCTCAATCATTGGTCTGGCATAGACCCTGGGCATCCAGAGTTTTTTAAAAATTACCCAGGTTATTCTACTGTTCAGTCAGGCTTAAAAAGCACTGACTAATCTGAACCTAGAGAAGTTAAAGTATTTTCCCAGAGTCACACAATTATTTAACAACATAGTTGTTGAACTTAGCCTCCTCAGGACTCCTGTCAGTTCTGTTTCTTCTCTGTTGTGTATGCCTAATACAAGCTATAGTAGATGTTTTGTTGGGAAATACATATATGTGGGTAATTGAAAGGAAACTAGTTATTATTATGTTTCTAGCTGTTGATAAGGGAACTTTGTAATAGAATTATAAAGTCACTATTGTTTGATGAGGTTGATGAAACTCAAAAGCTGTGAGCAGGAAGGGGTCTTCGTCAACTTACATCCTAGCTTCACGGAGCCATTTTCTGTGCCTTTTCGAATACTTTGTAGTGTTCGGTCCCCCATTCCCAGGCTTGACAGGCCCCCATAAAATCACAGTGAAACCAGCACTTGACAGAGAAAAATTGTGGCACAGGATGAAGATGTTCAAAGCTGATAGAAGTGAGGATTCTGACTTCCTGTTTGGTACCAAACTGCATCCTACCAAACTGCAAGCCTCAGAAAGCTGTTCCCAAACAACCAGAAGACCCTGCAGTTCACTCAGATGCCCCATAAATGTCAGAACATAGAGACAAAGGGGGAAGATAATAAAAGGCAGAAGCTCTGGTTTAGGCATTATTTTACTAGAATGGAATCCAGGTGACTTTTTAGGCCCCGTTACAGAGCAACAAGAAGATGAACCCAGCAGCCAACATTGTGTCATTTCTCAAAGATTATTCTACATCTGGGGCTCATGCCTTCCATTATTTAGGAAAGGAAGCAGTGTTGGACTTGATTACAGACAGAATCTTATTTTATTACTAATCATCTCTTCCAATTAATGCTGAGCTGACTTGTGGGCCAGGTAAATAAGTGTAATCTAATTAAGGACTTGTATTTAAACCTCTCAAGTCACCCACATAATTCTCTTTAGGTTTTCTCTTGCTGTTTACACTCCTCATTAAATTAGGTTGAGTCCCTTATTATAATCTTCATATGATTTAGATAATTATTTCTAGTCCTCATTTTCACACCTTAAGCTCTGTTGAGCCTGCCAGAGGATGAAAGCCTTATTCTCTGGGCATTGTGAGTGTGAGGTGAAAGGGAATGTGGGGGTTTAAGGGAGAGATAACAGGCAGGGGGAGACTGTCAGCAGCATGATATCTACAAGCTTATGCTCTTAATATCCTTTAGGATTGAATGTGAGATTTTAAAAATTGTCTACCTTTGAAATATGAAAATTTTATCTGGGAATCATCATTGATTGGCACGCACCAAGTAGGAAATTAAATGTGTCCCACTTCACAAAACAAAACATCTAATCGATAGGCTGTGGCTAACCAAGCAGCTTTACGTACACATGGTAAGGTTTTGAAAGGTTTCATAATCATTCCATTGATTTTCAGTTTCTACCTTCTAATCTCAAGACCAGTGAACTGGCAGTACCTTTGGAGGGTTTTTCTGAAACTCAGAATAAAACTAGAATTTATCAGTTATATTTCTGATTCTAATCATAGATCTATAGAGAAGGAAGAGCCAATTCTCTTCCAAGAAACCATCCTATCTTTGCCTCTAGAAAACTTTATGCTAAATAATTCTGGCAGAAAATTCATACACTACCCCCTATGACTAGTTCATATGCTTCCTGGAGTTTTATATTATTTCTAACCCTTGAATTTTGGCTTGTCAGCATCCCTCCCATGTAAGTACCTGATAACTCACATTGAGACATTGCAAAAACAATATGGAATAAATTACAATGACACCTCCACTTCCAGAGTTTTGTGGTTCATCAAACTAGGGATTTGATGACAGTTAATGCAATTCTAAATATTTTCTTTCTAAAGAGATTTTATATCTATTAAACCATCATAAGCATTAAACTCTTGCTGCAAAGCAAAAGGCCCCATGGACTTGGAAAGCTGGTATCAGCAAAATTGCCTTAGCAGTCTCAAGCGACATATTCTGTTCAGCCACATCTTTAATTCCAAGTGCCCATTTTAAAGGTGGCCACAAAGAGTTAGGAAATGAAATGGTGCTTGTTACATTTCTCAAACAGAAAGGAAAACGGGGCAAAGTTTCCACTAGAGGCTTGGAAGAAAGGCATTAAAAATATTGCTAGAGTAGATTTAGCAATGGTAGTTCCCATTTTTCAGAACACTGCTTAACAAACACCAGGTAATCACTTCCAAGAATTAAAGATGGTCTTCAGTAGAAGGAAGTGGACCTGTCATTTAATATTTCCAAGAGAGTAGCCAGATTCATTGTTCTGCAGTTCCTCTACATTTTCATTGAAACAGCTGGGCAAATTTTTTTGGGCTAAAATTTAGGCCTAAAGAGGTGGCTGATGAATTTTCAAAGGCAAAATGCTCTGCCAAAACTCAAACTGAGAATGCCAAAGGAAGATTATTATTATTTTTTCTTAATGAAACAGCCCAGTCTGTTCTATGCAGTAATGGCTGCTGCCCCACCCACCAACCAGCCTTTGCCCACTGTGGGTTTGAGGAAGGGGAAAGGACTGTCTGGTTTGTGACACCAAATCAATGCAGAGTGAAGCCATGAAAAAATTGAGTTCTGCTTTGATAGACAAATAGTAACATTTCTAATGATGAAGCAGTCAGAGTGGCTTTAGTAAAAAATGCAGTAAGTCACCTGCTAAGCGAAAAGACCTTTGGCACCAGGCAGAGCAAAAACTTGAGAGTTTTAGTTACTGAAGCCCTCTGCCATTTGAATGAAAGAAAATCTCTAGTTTTCTATTTATAGTCTCACAGAATGTCATTTCTAAATTTGTTGTTTGGAACTCAAAATATATTTTCTCATGAAAATCATGCTGATGTACTGGCCTCCAAGGTAACTAAGAATAGATCAAAAAGTACAATTTCAACTAGAACTAGCCTCTAGTTCATACAGAACATTCTTGAGATGTTATTCTGATTGTCATTAGCACATCACAGGACCTTCCTGCTGCCAGGCAGTGACGCTAATGACAGAAAGGGAAGAGATAGATAATTCCAGGCATGAGTAACTTATTTGAGCCCAGTTTATCTCTTGAAATGATAAATTGGGGAACTAAAGGCCATGGATAAAGAAAGGTTTGGGCAGCCCAAATAGGTACTTTTAGAAAGATAAACACCTGTACCAATCACTCCCCAGATAACTCCGAGGTGAAAAACAAAAAGTTATTTTGAAAGGCATACTAAACAGCTAAAGGCAAGTTACTTGGACCTGTTATACCCAGGAGTCATATGTAAGGTGAATGTGACCTTCATTCAATTTGCATGTATTGGTTTTTCTGCCATACCTGGTATGTTCCACAATTTAATCTACACGGTGTCCTGTGAGGTCGTCAGGATCACCCCTGTTTAACAACAGAGGATGCTCAAATTGCCAAAGGACTTGATTGCCACTGTCTGACACTCAAGTGTCATGATGCTTATGTCTGAGAAAATCTCTAAATGGGAGCACCACATCAGAGTAATGCCCAGGGGACAAAACTGAGCATGCCCATTAGGAAGAGTTCTTGTTATTTGTAAGGTGAGCCCTTTGCAATTAATAGACTGACAAGTGACAGTCAAAATTGCTTATCTTGACAACCAAAATAGCTCCTAATGTGAAATCATACTGACTATTTAACAGGAATTGATTAATTGCTCTGGGCACATCCATTTATGAGCATGGAGCTGCTGACCTGGCACATGACTTAACTGCTGTATTAAAGCACCTGGAGAGCTTACTAAAGGAACTGATCTGTATGGGCATAAGAATATCATTTAAAAATGAAAATCCTCAGATAATCTCAAAGTGTTTTATCCCTTGGTTTTAATTATCCCCTTACCTACAAAACCATGTACGGGGCTAAATGGTGACAACCCGAAATGAAAAAAGTAGCAAATCAATTCATTTAAATGCTTTATTTATATCTTGCCTTTTATTCTCCAAGAGAAGGGCACAGTAAATCACAAATAACGGGCAACATCCAAGGGCCAGGGACACCCATTGTTTTTACTACTTGCAAGATTCCAGATAATTAGGTGTGTTCTACAGTTAACCAAATGTTCCTTTGTGTAAGAATTAGTACTAGTCAAAAGAGATTAGGCAATTGAGGATACTTTGAGTAGCTTGTCAATTGCTGCATTTTCATATTTACTGTGGCCTTACTAATTCTTCCAGTACTTCCTAAATCTTCCTTTGGATTTTCATGTAAAATACTGAGTGCTCTTTCTTTGACCAAATAACAAACACAAGACACATCATTTGGGATGTTTGGTCTGGGGAAAAGTTATCATTCTTGCTGCTCATGTGGTCCCTGGGGAGCTGGTTAGAAATGCAGAGGCCCAAGCCCTACCCCAGATGTATTGAATCAGAGACTATATTTTTGACAAGGTCCCCAGGTAAGTTCTGTGCACATTAAAATTAGAGAAGCACAGCCCCATCTAAAGCCGCCACTGTTAACAGTAGCTTCAATAATGAATTAAAGGATTGTTGAATAACTGGCTCTGATATTCCAGTCACTCACCTTCCCTGGGTCTCTGTATCCTCATTTGAAAAGCAAAAGAATGGAACAAGAGTCCCATGATTGCCAAGATATCTCTAAACTCTGTTTTCTTTCCAAGACAGTGACTACTTCATAGCCAGTGCTGAAAGGCTTACTAAAGAAAAAAAGACATGGTCAGGTCAAACACAGTACCTCCCCTCTAAGTGTAGCAGGACGAGCGGCAGACAAAACTCCTCAGACACCGAGTTACAGAAGGAAGGGGTTTATTCGGCCGGGGGCATCGGCAAGACTTCTGTCTCAAGAGCCGAGCTCCGAGTAACCAATTCCTGTCCCTTTTAAGGGCTCACAACTCTAAGGGGGTGCATGTGAGAGGGTCCTGATTGATTGAGCAAGCAGGGGGTACGTGACTGGGGGCTGTTTGCACCAGTAATTGGATCAGAACAAAACAAGATAGGGATTTTCACAGTGCATTTCTATCCAATGCCTGTAATCTATAGATAACAGAACCAATTAAGTCAGGGGTCGATCTTTAACTACCAGGCCCAGGGTGCAGTGCCGGGCTGTCTGCCTGTGGATTTCATTTCTGCCTTTTAGTTTTTACTTCTTCTCTCTTTGGAGGCAGAAATTGGGCATAAGACAATATGAGGGGTTGTCTCCTCCCTTAAAAGCTCTTGCAACATAGAGAGATAAAATTGACACATGGGAAAAACAACCAGAAAAAAAAAAATATATCACACTGGGTTTGATGAAGAGTTGTATTGCACCAGCCTGAACTTGCATTCTCAGGAAAAGTCATGTTGGAAGAAACAAAGGCCTTTGAAAGATGAGAATGCTTTCTGTAGATGAAAGGGGAGAGATTGCGTTATCTAGGACTTGCGGGGGGAGCAGCACTGGCCAAATGCAGACAGAAGTGAGAAAAACCTCAGAATTGGCAAGATCAGGTCAAGTTATAGGGGATGGTGAGGGCAAGAATGGGGAGTTTATATCTGATGGAAGAATTTTAATTGAAAAATAATATGGTCCAAAAGGGATTGGAGAAAGAAATCTGCCTTTTGGTGTCTCATAGAGAAGTCAGTAGGAGGTTGTTGCTGTAATTCAAATGGACATCCTAGTAACGAGAATATATCCTTAAAATGGCAACTGAAGAAATAGAAAAAAGAAGCTGGTTGAGAGCACTGTTTTCATAAGTGGACCATTAGAATATGGAGACTGATTTGTCATAGGTGAAGGAAACGGAGAAGTACCGAGAGACAGAGCCATTTAAACCTTTGAGGTAAAGAGAAAGGGCCCTGGAGTCAGACCTGGGCTATGAGCACTCCCATACTGGCAGAGTGAACTTGAGAACATGATGGATTCTTTCTGTCCCCATCGGTAAAACGTGGGTGAAACCAACATCCCTGTTGTTGGGAGGAGTACATGAGAAGGTACAAGTAGAACACACAGCATGCATGTGCCCAGTGCACAATAAATATATAAGGTTCTTGTGTTCTGGTTATTTTGTTGTTTGTTGTTCTTGTTTGGGGGGATTTTTGTTTTTCTTTTTTTTTGGGATGAAGTCTCACTCTTGTCGCCCAGGCTGGAGTGCAGTGGGGCAGTGGCGCGATCCCAGCTCACTGCAACCTCTGCCTCCCGGGTTTAAGCAATTCTTCTGCCTCAGCTTCCCGAGTAGCTAGGATTACAGGTGCGCGCCACTGCACCTGGCTAATTTTTTGTATTTTCAGTAGAGACGGTTTCACCATGTTGGCCAGGCTGGTCTTGAACCCCTGAACTCAGTTAATTCGCCTGCCTTGGCCTCCCAAAGTGCTAGGATTACAGGCATGAGCCACCTCGCCCCACCAGGATTTTTTTTCTTAGTAGAAAAAAAATTCTGAGAAGAGAGAAAAATGTGAAGAGAGCCCATGAGTAGTGTGACCTCACCTACTGTCCCCCTTTCTTCATCTGTAAGATGGGGAGCTGGGATCAAGGGGATCTCTTAGGTCATTCATTCATTCACTCTCTTGATTGCTTACTAGCTGAGTAACAGACATTCTGTGGTAATGAACACAGCTTTCTATATGTTAGGCTACTTCAAAAGGAATTTCAACATATTCAGTAGATCTATTGGTCTTTTTCAGTGAGCTGCTCACCTGATCAATAAGTAGACCCTTTTCATTTCTTACTGTTATATTGTATGTGTAACTACAGAATTCCTAAAGTAAATTATTTATCAAGGGAGGCTTATTCCGAAAAATGCATTTATTTATTACCAATTAGTATGAATAATTGAACTCCATAATGTCACTTAGCTAGTTAAGTTTGCTGAAATTATTACACAGTATCTGTACTAATTTAGTATGAATTGTAATCTCACTTCACCCTCTGTGAGTTAATAATGTATGGTTATCTATTCCCAAGTACTAACTATGGCTCTGGTATCTCACAGCATGTATGTGCCTGGTGCACAGTAAATACACAAGGTTCTTGTATTCCAGTTATTTTGTTGTTCTTGTTTTTTGGGATTTTTTTTTTTCTATTTTTGGAGACAGAGTCTCCTTCTTGTTGCCCAGGCTGGAGTGTAGTGGCGTTGTGGCTAGATGAAATGTGTAGGTTCAGATCTATATGAGGAATTTTGGGGTTCCAAAAGCCACAGTCACAACTCAGAAATGTTAGGAGTTACTGTGTAGTCTTGCAAGGGGCAAATACTTTTAGGAGTATTTTTATACTTTAAATGCTTTTCTATCTTTAAGAAAAGTATAATTTATATCTCACCTTAGGAGAACATAGGTCCACATTAAATTGGAGTTCTTTAAAGTGATATTAAAGTTGATAAATAAGAGAACAGTAACTTGAAAAGCAATTTCTTACCATGTCTCACACTAAAGCATTCTTGATTTGTGTAGTTTGGAAGCCTTGCAATTCCCAGTTCTACTTTATTTTACTAAATAACCTGTTCTGGAATTAGTCAAAATGAAATAAATTCAATTCAGCAGGACCCCCAAATTTTAACTATTCAATTCACTAAACCACACTACTCAAGTAATAGTGTACAGACACAGAAAACAATGTTATTCTTTCATCTTTATGATAAACTACTTTACTGAGGTATGATTGGCATGCAACAAGCTGCACATAATTAGTATATGCAACTTGATGAGTTTGGAGATAAGAATATATCTGGGGGCCGGGCGCGGTGGCTCAAGCCTGTAATCCCAGCACTTTGGGAGGCCGAGATGGGCGGATCACGAGGTCAGGAGATCGAGACCATCCTGGCTAACACGGTGAAACCCCATCTCTACTAAAAAATACAAAAAACTAGCCGGGCGAGGTGGCGGGCGCCTGTAGTCCCAGCTACTCGGGAGGCTGAGGCAGGAGAATGGCGTAAACCCAGGAGGCGGAGCTTGCAGTGAGCTGAGATCTGGCCACTGCACCCCAGCCTGGGTGACAGAGCCAGACTCCGTCTCAAAAAAAAAAAAAAAAAAAAAAAAAAAAAAAAAAAAAAAAAAAAAAAAAAAAAAAAAAAAAAAAAGAATATATCTGGGAAATCATCAGCACAGTCAAGGCCGTAAGCGTACCCCACACCTCACGTTCTTCTGCCCCTTTATTTATTTATTTATTTATTCTTTTCTTTATTCTTTTATTTCATAGCATTCATTATAATTATTTCTCTTATAAAGAGACTCTCAGTGAAGAGTTTTAAAAGAAGCTTGGACTTAAGAAATTCCTCTGTTGGCCTCTGATACTCCAATATCCCCTCTTCAGCCCGAATGCTCCTTGTATAGCACAAAAGTACACACTGGTGAAAATTTCTGTTGATAGATATCTGAAAGTTCTTGCCCTCTGCGTGAGAGTTTGTGCACAAAAGATGCCATTTTTCATATAGTAAACTCTAGTCAAATCCCGGTGATATAATGTACTTAGCTAAAATTGTCAACATTTACTCTGTATTCTGGAATCATTTTTTGCTAGGTAAATCAAATCAATATAGAAATAACTGTACTGGATGCCAACACTTTGGATTTCTGGCGTATATAAATAGGAAACTTTAGCTCTTTGGTATCTCTTGATGATGCAATTAATTTTATTAAGCTGCTTTCATATTCTGCTTGCTTTTGCCTCATGCTTCAGCTAAATATATTTCAAATATACTTTAATGAAAGAATAGACAATTTTTGAGGCTTTGAAACAATGGGGTTTTCCAAACCCAAAAGTATGGCAATAAATTATCATCTCCTGGATAATCTTATTTATGAATCCAAAAGCACATGTTTGTATGATTACATGCAGGCATATTCATTTTGTGGTTATGCAACTTCAACATTCATACTTAAATTCCATAATTAATAATATCCATTGTTTCCCACACAACATAGGCTTTAGAATGTCAAAACTGTAACTGTTGCCATTCATTTATATGCTGTATTGTCCAGTGCTTTAGTTCTATCACTTTCCACTGTAAATTAGACATTATATTATATACCCAATACTTTTTTAGATTGACATTATATTAACTAATATCTTAGTTTATCTTCCTAACTTACAACCCAGATCATCCATTTTGGATCATGTAAGTTCTGCCACCTATATAGGCTTTAAAACTTCCTTCAGGCCAGGCACGGTGGCTCACGCCTGTAATCCCATCACTTTGAGAGGCCAAGGTAGCCAGATCACGAGGTCAGGAGTTCAAGACCAGCATGATCAAGATGATGAAACCCCAACTCTATTAAAAATACAAAAAAAGTAGCTGGGCATGGTGGTGGACACCTGCAATCCCTGCTACTCGGGAGGCTGAGGCGGGAGAATCGCTTGAACCCAGGAGGCAGAGGTTGCGGTAAGCCAAGATCGCACCACTGCACTCCAGGCCAGGCAACAGTGCGAGACTCCATCTCAAAACAAACAAACAAAAACAACAACAACAACAAACAAAAACAACTTCCTTCAGCCAAGGTGCCTTGAAATAAACTCTCTCAGTTTTGGCAGTATGAAAATATCTATAATCTCTCATTTTTAAAAGATAGTTTTGCTGAGTATAGAATTCTAGACTGACAGGTAATTTCTCTTGACACATTGAAGGTTTTGGCTTCAGGTGTCTATTGTTGCTGTTGAGGAGTAGGTCTTCAGTCTAATGACTATTCTTTGTACATGATCTGTCTTTTATTTCCAGCTACTTCTGAGGAATTTCTCCTCCCTTTGGTGTTATGTGTGATGTGTATATAAGTGAGGTTTCTTGTCATTTGCCTGCTTAGAATTCACTGAACTTTCCGCATCTTAGAATTGGTATCTTTCTATAATTCTGAGGAATACTCAGCCAATATTTCTTCTAATATTGCCTCCTCCCCATCATCTCTTTTATTTCTATCTATAATTCTGATTATCTCCTCCAAGCTCCTTTATTTTTCTTTTATGTTTTCAAATCCTTTTTTTTCCTGGCTGCATCTCATTTATCTTCTGGATCTATTATCGTTATATCTAATATGTAATTTAATTTATCTATTTAAATTTTCATTTAATTATTACATTTTGATTACTAGGCGTTCTGTTTGGTTCTTTTCAGATGTATACACATGCATGTATACATCATTTTTTAGTTTCTTGCTCCTTACTCTTGTACTCAATCATCTCGTTTATGCTTTTTAACCTATTAAACAGTTATTTTATAGCCTGTATCTGATCATTTCAATGACTTTCAGGATCTTATTCTGGTGCCTGTTGTTTCTATTGGTTTTCATTCATGTTACCTTATTTCCTGTATAATTTATTGTATTGTTTTACTATGAAATACTTATTTCCCCATGAGAATTATATCAGGCATGGATTGATGACACATTCTTCCACAGATAATCTGCATTTGCTTCTACCAGTTATCTGGAACCATTTTCCAGTCAGAGCTATTTAACATTAAACACTGCTTGGCAATTCTCAAACCATACGGATGGTGTGAATATGGGCAAGGCCTGTGTGGGGGCCTGAATGTATTTAAAAATAATCAGAGGGGAAATGTTTTCCTCATCCACCCAGAGTCAAGGTTGAGGAAGGCAAGTTTTCTTGCCATCTTCTTCTGTACATCAAGTTTATTTAATTTTTTTCTTTCTTACATTTGAGGATGATCCCTTTGAAGTATACCAGCCCTATGTGGGATCCCATATTAAATTCTCCCATAAAAGCATTAAATTCAAACCTGCATGCAACCATTAAATCGGATGCTCTAGGTCTTCCAGGGTTTAGGAAAGACACTCAGGGTAAAATCCTGCTTTGGTACTCCCTAACCTCCTGAGGTTCTAAACTGCTTCTTTGTTTAGGAGTCTCAATAATTCTTTTTTTCATGCCAGCTCAGAAACCTGTTTCAAAGGACTTTCTATATTTGCCCAGTTTTTCAGTTGTTTCCAGCTAGAAATTGAAGTTTTTATATAATTACATTGAGACCTAAATGAGTATCTATATATATGGTTACATACATATTTATTACTGCGTGCATTTACAGAATTTCATTTATATAGACTTATCATAACTTTATTTCCAGTTGCATCTGGTAACACCTTGATATTTGCTGTACACTCAAATTTTCAACTATTCTTCAGGAATAGTTGTCCTGCCTTTTGCTGTGTTATTTAAAAGATAAACATTACATTTGGTATGCAGTTGTTATAGCTATAAATAAATGTAATTCACTATTACCTTATGTCAAAATTTTCATTACATTATGTAGAACTGTAGAATCTTTCACATTCTCTTAAAATAATAGGGTCACAGAAATAATAATATGTGCATCTAGTTAATATAAAGAGATATGAAAAATATTAGAAACATTTGAACTGTTGTACACATGTAAAGGGTGGTGAAATATAAACATGATTTCCTTTGAGCAAAAAACTTGGTCTGGGAAAAGTCATGCTTGTGCAGCATTTTAGAAAATCTAATAATTTCAAAATGAATTATAATTTCAAGAAAGCCTTTAAAAATACAAACTCTTTGTCTAATGAAGGCTCTTTTGATAAAGCAAATGATCACCCCTTCTTTAAAAAATCTGATTTTATATGAGACATTTTTGTCACATAACTACACATATAATTGCAATCAGTAAAGATAACCAGCCTCAGCCAGTCCTGCCTTGTCTCCCTAACTGATGTCCTTTCTTCTTCCAGTATGTGCGAGTATCTTTTGATACAAAACCTGATCTCCTCTTACACCTGATGACCAAGGAATGGCAGTTGGAGCTTCCCAAGCTTCTCATCTCTGTCCATGGGGGCCTGCAGAACTTTGAACTCCAGCCAAAACTAAAGCAAGTCTTTGGGAAAGGGCTCATAAAAGCAGCTATGACAACTGGAGCGTGGATATTCACTGGAGGGGTTAACACAGGTAATTGCAAGTGGAACAGAGAAAGTCAACATAGGCCATGGGAATGTTGTGCCTGATATAATTTTCTGCTAAGGTTAATTATCTCTATATCACCCCACTTCATCCCTACCCATGGGTCCATAGTTGCTAGTTATCTCTCCCTCCTTTATCTAAATGAGAACTGTAAAGTTATTTCTTAACCAAGAAGAATTACTTACACATAAGAAATGGGTTGGGATATTTAATAGTTGACTATACAGAATTCATAAACACAACTAATGGAAGTTCACAGGATATTTTTAAATAGCTTAAGCTGCCAGTGATTCTTTAAGGAATGACTTCTACTTTAAATTGAAAGCTCTACCTCTGTCCTTTACACAATTTCAAGTTTGGTGCCAAATAGCTTTAATTTTTGCAAAACGACATTTCCCTCTGGGATATAAAGGCAAAATCTAGGGCATTACGTGTTTATTTTTAAAAATATTTTATTAACTCCTCACTGTGCCAATAGAAGACACACCTCATTCTGAATTCCAAAGAATTTTTCCTTCCTGCCATCTATATTGTGCTATAGATGCATTCTTAAATCCGTTCTTACCAGCCCACCTATAGTTAAGTGCTTATTTGCAGAACATTTTTGATGTGCACCAGATAATGGAATGGATGCCTGTAAATGTTTTTGGCATATTCTGTGGGTCTGAAGTCTGAGGTGCCAATTGGAAATGCAGAGGTAATGTTGCAATAAGTTAAGGTAAACTTATTACAAGCCCCAAAGTCTGTACATGTGGATACATTCGTAGTTAATGGAATATTCTAAACGTAACTCTGGTCCAGTTAGTTTTAAATAACATGTTATCTTGGGCCAGGTATGGTGGCTCATGCCTGTAATCCCAGCTCTTTGGGAGGCCAAGGAGGGTAGATTACCTGAGGTCAGGAGTTCAAAACCAGCCTGGCCAACATGGTGAAACCCTGTCTCTACTAAGAATGCAAAAATTAGCCCAGCATGGTGGTGGGGGCCTGTAGTCCCAGCTACTCAGGAGGCTGAACCAGGAGAACTGCTTGAATCTGGGAGGTAGAAGTTGCAGTGAGCTGAGATCATGTCACTGCACTCCAGCCTGGGCAACAAGAGCAAAACTGTGTCTCAAAAAATAAAAATAACACGTTATCTTAATGTTGTTTAAGATAAATTTTGCATTTGTAGTATGGATGCTGTTTGGGTAAGACCTACACTGAGAATTCTCTTAAATACCTAGAATTTGTGAACATTCTGCACACAGCTACATAAAGATATTTCAGTGACGAAGTCTGCAGATTGCTCATGTTCAATGTTATGTGAAATTCTGACGCAGCCCATACACTGACATGATCTTAGAATGACCTGCTTAGCTCTTCACTATTTATCCTGTAGTAATCAAATATCTATAGAGCAATTTTTCTTTCAATGACTGCTCAGGTTTTGGGTTCCATGTTTCCCTCTCAACTAAGCAGGCCTCATTTGCCTGTGATTATTGTCTATTGCATTCCTGTCACATAGAGACCAACTCAACGGGTTCTATAGGTTCAAAAGAAAATCTTAGCAATGCTCTATTTCTAAGAACTTGGAATACTATTTATTGTTTTTATTCTTTCATAAAATGCATTCAATATCAAAAGAAGAAATTATAGTCTACATACTACAAACCCAAGAGTTCATCTCTGCCTCACTCCAGGCTTACTGTTCAATCTAATACCCAAAGTGAGGTTCTGATGATAAAGTGTTAAAGTTGGGTAAGAGGCATTGATAGAATTGTGCAGACAGTTGAGCATACCATAAAGTTAAACTTCTTGTCCAGGGCTGGCCCTAAAAGGAGTTTTGTATTGGAAACAACTGGAAACAATTTAATATTAATATTCACAGTCTTCTTTTGGGAAGTTTTGTTTTGCTGTTTTTTGGTTCGGGTTTTTGGTTTTTTGTTTTTTTGTTTACCAGTACTCTCACTCAGAAGATTCATAGATAAGATAATAAGTGAAAATGATATTCTTTCCAACACTCCTGAATAGCTCAACATGGATTAATGGCCATTTACACTGTTTTGTTATTTGCTTTTTAAACAGTGATTCTTCCTGTTTCATCTTATGAATATTTCAGTATTGGGCTACTTAAATACACATGTCTTTTCCCATGATTAAATTGCCTGGTGTGTTTCATGTGTTTAGTTAGTTTAGTGCATAGGGTCTGAGCCCTTTCTCTAGGCTAGCCCCTGAGGTGTAGGAAGATGAATAAGGCACTGACCCTCCAACTTTCCTCTCAAAGAGTTTTACTGTTAGAAGAGACATCTTCGCATATGATTATGAATCACTGCAGAACATGTTAAGTGACATACTGAGCTATTCAAAATTTACAAACTGCAATATGTTCAAATGGAGAAGAAATCAAATCCAACTCAACATTCATATAGGAAATGGCACTAGGTATAAATTTTTCCTGGAGAAATGACTGGAACTTTGATAAGCAGAAACATCTTTTCTTAGAGGATACATCTTATACGTCTTCCTATAAAAATGATCATTTGAGAGGGAGGTTAAGAGAATTAGAAATTGTATCTTCTTTAAATGGTTTTTAAAAAGGTAAGGGTTATGCTGCCTACCATCTTGTAAACTGAATTTTCTCACCCTTAACTATGATGGGGTGGGTCATTTTAACAGAAGAGGAAAATAATTAGAATGATGAAGATTAAAAGGTGTGTCTATATATTTTAACACAAATTTCCCACAGAATAATCCAGCACTGTCTTTATGAGTAGGTTCTCATAAAGGTTAACACAATCTCAAACTAAATAATTCATGTCTTTGAATGATTTTAATTCATACACAGGCTGTGGTATAGATTTAACATGCCATTATACATGGTGCTTTTAACATGACACAGTCAAGCTGTTGGTTCCTAATCATGCTAATAAATTATTATGCTTATAAGAAAAAGAGTTTCTAAGTTTAAGAAATTGTATTTATTCTTTTTATAGACATTGGATGCTTTTTGTTTTTTCATATAAATTGGAGTAAGAAATGCAATGCTAGAATTCATATACAAATCCGGCCAATGCATTTGGCATTACAGCCACGAGTTTATGTTTCCTCCTAAATACAAGTAGTTTGTACAGACGTGTCAAAATTTTATATTCAATTTATTTAACCTCAGGAGAAACCATTACCACAATTTTCTTTAGAATGATGGGAAGGTATTTGCTTTAAAAGACAAAATTAATGCTTCTCTTTTTTTTTTAGGTGTTATTCGTCATGTTGGAGATGCCTTGAAGGATCATGCATCTAAGTCTCGAGGAAAGATATGTACCATAGGTATTGCCCCCTGGGGAATTGTGGAAAACCAGGAGGACCTCATTGGAAGAGATGTAAGTCCTGAGTGCTGTCCTTTTCCACGACTTCTCCTAGAGGTGATATGAGAAAAGTATAACAAAATTAGTATTCAAAATGTGCATATTATAGTACTCTTTTAGTCCCCACTCACTAAAATGAAACTTATGTTAAGGAATGGTTTCTTGGGCAAATACTTATTTTCTAAAATCTCTATGCAAACTCCAGGTCAATTCTTATGATCGAGAAAGGTCCAAAGTAAGACTTACCACCTACCCGCTCTCTGCTTAAATCAAGCAGTGGTCTTTCTTCACCCATCAAATCCTGCCATTACTCTTGGTATAGTGATATTAACATTCATTAACACCACTTAATATATGGCAACATGAACTCATTGACCGATGTACTAAACACAGACTCTCCGCACCCCAGGGCTCTAGCATCTTTATAATTTGAGTATCTGTCACCTAGCTCCTGAGAGGTGCAGAGAGAGATTCTTTTCATTTCAAAGTACCATGAGGTCTATCTGAGCCACACAAAAAAATTTTTTAAGTGGCTAAGAATTAACTGGTCTTAAACTTCTTCTTCTTCTATTATGATGCAATACAATGCAGCCATCTTATTTTAATCCAACAAAATATATGTAATTTTTAAAAATGCAATGCAAAATATGTTGAATTAAAAAAAAAAAAAGTCATCCTAGGGCTCACTGTCCTGCCCTTCGCAAATATTAAAATGTGTTGTATGAGTTACCAATGGCAATGCAGGCATTTAGAAAAGGAGACAGGATCCATTTGACCCTGAGCAGAGGTATTTCCCCAGGGGCTTGCATTTCTCCTGAAAATTTGCCTAAATGGGACAGACTGTGATGCATTTGAGCGGCAGACACTTTCATCTCAGTTTTAAGTAAAACATATGTTTCAAAAAAACTAAATGTCATGAAACACAAGCTGCAAACAAACTCCGTTGGCCTTAAAAAATATCTTTATGGGGTATAAATGCAGATGTTTTATGTACATATATTGCATAGTGACTAAGTCTAGGCTTTTAGTGTACCCATCATCTGAATAGTGAACATTGTACCCAACAGGTGATTTTGCAGCCCTCACCCCTTCCACCTTTCTTAGTGTCCAATGTCCATATTCCACTCTGTATGTCCATGTGTGCCTAGTATGTAGCCCCCACTTACAAGTGAGGACATGCAGTATTTGACTTTGTTTCTGAGTTATTTTACTTAGGAAAATGGACTCCAGTCCCATCCATATTGCTGCAAAAGACATGATTTCATTCTCTGTTATGACTGGGCAGTATCCCACTGTATGTATCTGTGTGTGTGTATATATATGTAGTATGATATATATAGTGGGATATATATATACACACACACATCCAATCCTCCATTGATGGACACTTAGGTTGATTCCGTATTTTTGCCGTTGTTGATTGTGCTGCAATAAACATGTAAGTGCAGGTGTCCTTTTTATATAATGATTTATTTTCCTTAATTAAAGAAACACTTTAAATTCATTAGAACCTTTATTTTAAGTGATAACAAATGTCCACATCAATAATATCAGATTACACATATAAATGCTAATTTATCCAGGATACATAGGTCAAGGGATGAGATAATATTCTCTTTATTAAAATTTATTGGCTGTTTCATATTACATTTACAAATTGAATATCTCAGCAACAATTTCCAAAGTGTTACATAGGCAGACCTGACTGGAAAAGTAAGTGTTACTAATTTCTTCAAAGTATCTGAGGATAGTCTTTCATGTAATATATTTGAGGTAATACTTAGATTCCAAATTGGCTTTTAATTGTATGTTGATTTTGCACTGGAACAAATGTGTGTCTTAAAGAATTAGAATATGCCAAAATGCTCTCAGCAGCAAAATCATTTAATAATGTATATTAATACCTACATTAATTGTTAAAAACATGTTGATTCAAAAGTCATTTTGAAATATTCATAGCTTCAGGATCTCTATTGTAAACTCAAATTATTATTTTTCAGTTTGAAGGCGGACACTATTTTGAACTTCCTCATTCAGATGAACTAGGAATAAATGGCAGTTGATTATTTCTTTATGCAAGATGGAGTAACTAAATAATTTCCTTAGTTGCCTAAGCATTTGCAGAGAATGCTGGCCTACTGACTCTTTGTATTATTTTGTTTATTCATCTTATAAATTTTATAAGATTGCAGAAAGACAGTACTTCTATTGCATTTACTTACCTTGTTGAATTGGAAGAATCACTTCTGATTCTTCTACCTCCCATTCCAGCTTTTTCTCTGACTTTACCTTCTCCTTTCACTCCTCTTTTTCCTTCTTCTTCTTTTGTTTCTCCCCATTGCTTCTTCCCAGTTGTATGCAAGTAGAAACTTACGCTTTCCAATGGAACTTACTGACATTGTCTGCCTTCCCAACTGAAAATAGTCTTGATCCTAGCGTAGAGGGCAGAAAAATATTCAGTAAATATGTGCATCCATCATCCCTGTTCCTGAGGGTCTCATAAAGGCAAACCACGACTCACAAAGAACCAGGTGGACCATGGGAGAGACTATTGCAAAAAGGAAATGGAAGTGGCAGGTTATAAAAAACACAGGAAAGACAATTGTATTTTACTTTTTCAGTAAATCTTTCATAGGGATCTATTGAATTTTGACCACTCTGTTACTTTCTTCCCTTAAAACTGGGGAACTAGAATATACCTAGGATTTCTCAGGCTCTTGTGTGATAATAGAGTTTGTCTTTCAACTTATAAATTATCTGGAGTGAAAGTACTATTTTTAATGTACAAGATTTATGATATAGTTTGAGATAAATTTTTATACATGTTCACTATTCCAATATGATAGCTAAAAGGTAATATGATGCTAGGTTGCCATTAAAAGAGGTGTTTGAATAAAATAGTGGTGGTCACTAGTGAAGATTCCCCTAAAAATTATCAAATTAGAAACATTATCTGGTAAGCTTCTTGCACAGTCGCAACTCTTCCCAGCTAGCTTAATGAACCGCCATCCGTCCTTTTTCTTTCATTTTATATAATCAAAATCACATGTAATAAACATCAAAAAATAAACCTTTTAGCATCAGACATCAGATAGCAGAGAAAAAAATACAATGTATTATTAAAAATCTTTACCACTTCAGAATTCTATCAAAATGCAATCATTCGAAACAATAGAATAGCTGCATCTTTGGTCAAGTCTGTTTATACTCCAGAATAATATTGAAGAGGTACAAAATAAATGTCAAGGGAAATCTGGGAAATGTATTGGAAATAAATCCAAAGATAAAAGAAAGTCTCCATTTCTTATGCCTGATATTTTATTGCAGTAGATTTATTTCCAAACTGATGGAAAATATAAAGTATTTTATTTTTGTGGGGCTGACTCTCAGATAAGAAGAAGCTTCACTTTTAGAAGCTGAACATTCAAGTACTACTAGAATTATTTTATTTATTGATAGAAGTAGTGAGCACAGCAATTGCTATTCATCTTAATCCCTTTAGGATGGCACTAGCAAGGCAAATACTAGTCTTAAAGATAAAGAAAAAAACTTACTTGTCCTTGAGTGTGCTTCTAGATATTCTGAAACATTCACCTCCCTTCAGGTCTCATCTCATAGCTGGGCTTCAAGTTACTTAAGTGCACAGCATTTGTCTTTGGATTCTCAGAACCCAACTTAGAGCCTCACACTTAGTAGGTGCTCAGCAAATATTGATGGAGATGGATTGGGCATGGTGAATTTCAAGCTACAGGGAAAATAAATATTATAGAACAGATAATGATAAATCTTACCTACTTCACGTTTTTATCACAACTTCATCTCTAATCCTATCCCCAAGCTGCATCACATGATTGTGACTATAATCGGGACATTTTTAAACCAAGCATCTGGATATAAAACCATTTTCTTAGATAGCAACTCAAGGTGGAAGGTGGAAGGTGAGGGAGCAGCCTATTGGGTGTGGAGGTAAAACAGTGCGGGATGGAAATAGGCCTTTCTGTAAAGCCTTTGAAAGATGTGTGATCTACCCAACTGAGTGATAGCACTAGCCTTGATGTTTTAAATTTAAATATTATCCACTCTGTTTAACCAAGCCCTTCTTTTCTCAATTAATAGATCAAACAACAGACTTTGGTGAGGAATAAGGCTATGAATACTGAGATGGTAATCATTTTTTCCCCTGCCACTTAGGCCTGAAAACATATACTGTTTCAGTTATTGCGGTTGACTCCACCTCTGTGGTTTCTCCATATTATTTCTATCATCCCTCTCCTCTATTACTATCCATAATCCTGCACTTCATCAAATTTAGCTCAAGGCTCACTTCCACCAGGACACCTTTCCTGACTAACTTCACCCTTCACGTCATATCCCTGATTGTAATGTTCCCACAGCTGTCTTCTTCCTCCCCAACTGTCTTAGTCTTTTCAGATTTCTGTAACAAAATGTCACAGAGCAGGGGGCTTATAAACAATAGAAATTTATTTTTCCACAATTCAGGAGGCTGGACAGCTCCTTCCTGCTGTGTCTTCACATGGTGGAAAGAGATAGGGATCTCTCTGGGGTCCCTTTTATAAGGCCCTAATCCCATTCATAGGGCCCCACCCTCATGACCTGATCACCTCCAAAGGTCCCCTCTCCTCACTATCACCTTGGAAGTTTGAATTTCAACATATAAATTTGGGGGAAGAAGGGACATAAACATTCAGTGCATTGCACCAACTTAATTATAAACTCCCCAAAATGAGGACTGAATTATTTCTTGTTAACCCTTAATGTCATAGTTTGTATGAACATGACACATTGACATGCCACTTAAACTCTGTAAGATTTTGTTTCTTCATCTCTATAAAAATACTTGCTCTGCCTGTCTTCACACAATTTCTCTGAGCATAATCACAATAATAGTAATTATAATTTATTGAGCTCTTATTTGACTATGCTCTGTGATTGCATATATTAGCTTTACAATGTATGTATTATACCCCCTTTATAGTTGAGTAAACAAGGATCAAAACCAAGATCCAACTGCCCCCAATACCCATTTTCTTAAATATATGTATGTCAAGTAAGATGTTAGAAAATATTCAATGCTAGTGTGTCTTTATTGTTGGTTGAGATATTGGCACGTATCTGTGACAGTAAATCAGACTCAGAGGTAGACTCGATGCATGACCGGAGCCCCTTCCTTTGTCCCTAGAGAATCTTGACCTGGATAGAGGATTCTGAAAGTATCACCAGTATAAAGTCAAGAAAGCACTTCCAATGAAATATAATTTTCATATGACACAGTTTGAATTTAGATTTCCTACTTTAGAAAACAAGCTGATCAGATTTGTGTCAGGTAAATGAACAGTTTTTGAAGCCTTGATTGTTTGTCTTCTCTGAAATCTAGATTAACAAGACACATACCAATTTAAAAACCCAGACATAATCACAAGACAAAGCTCTTTCCATTTTAACTTGAGGATGGAAATTGTGTTTGGGTAGATTTACAACACATCATCTTGTGTGGTTATTAAATTATCTTCACATTCAATGATGTCTTCTATTTTCCCTAAACTATAGATTTATTTCTCCAAGTTTTATAGCCTGTAAGAGTTCTTATGTTTAATTGGAAAGTGCTCTTTTGATGCCATCTTTATGTTTCAAGCCAGGAGACATCAAGTTCAATAACACAATTGATTGCTAATTTAATGTAGTTATCAAGTCAGTACATTTGTTACTTATTTCTGAGGCAAGCCAAATATGACTTCATATTACAAACTCAGAAAACTTCCCAGGAGTGGCCCTGGCATGGAGTTGATTGGATTTTTACGATTAGGTTAGATAAGATGTATCTGGGGATGTGCGAGGAAAAGGTCGGAGACAAGGACACCTGCCCAAATCTGTTATAATTATACCAGATAGGGCCAATGCTTGCTGAGCCTGGACCACACTCAGGTTGGAGCTAACTGCCTTAGTCATGTTCACTTACGTGGGGAATGCGGTTCTGGTGAGAACAATGATGAGTTTGGATCTGGGCATGTCGATTTTGACTTTCCTTTGAGATATCTATCATATGAAAATATCTGGCAGGACAGTGAGTATGTGAGATAGAAGTTTAGAAGCACAATCTGGCTACACACTTAGAGTTGGAAGGCATCTCATACAGATGGCAATTAAAGCCATTGTGGTGAGTGGGAGAGTACATAAATGAGGAAAAGGAGGGCTTACCCCGGATCCTCATGGTCTCCAGCTTTTAATGGATGAGCAGAGGACAAGCAGCCTGCAAAGGAGACCAAAGAAATGTCTGAGAGGTAGAAGCAAAGTCAGAGGGAGCCATGCAAGCCAAAAGAAGAGTGTGCTTCCGAAGGAGGGTGTGAAGGGCAATGCCAAGTTCTACCAAGAGGCTGAGGAAGGCAGAGACCTGGAAGTGCCCATCCATTTCATCAAGATGGATATCACTGGCATTACTGGTCAAAGCTGTTTCAGAAGAATGGTGACAAAGCAGCACTTTTTAATGGGTTCAGGAGGGAAAAGTGGAGAAGCAGATTTGGCAGAGACTTCTTAGAGGTTTTGGCTGTGAAGAGGAGAGATCCAGGTAGCCAAAGGGAGCCACAGTGTGAGGGAATTTTTCCTTTAAGACAGGGAAGACTGGAGTTTGTTTATGTGCCGATGGTAGAAAGGGACATAGGGACAGAGGTGATAAGTGATGAATAACTCCTAGAAGGGCCATGAGGTGATGGGGCCCAGAGCTAAGGAGGAAAGATCAGCTGTGGGTACACTTGTCACTGAAGGAGAATGGGAGGGAGTATACATGTGGAAGACTGGTGTCAGGATGTTGAAGGAGTTTTAACCTGGAGGTTTATCATTCATCACTGAAAGAATAATAATAGCCCCAATAACAACTAAAATGATATTCACACTTCTGTAGAGCTTACTGTTAGCACCCTTCTAAGCACTTTTACATAGATAAACTCATTTAATTCTCACAGTGGCATTCAGAATTCATCAGTTTTAGCATTACTATCATCTTCCCAATACTCTAACTGGTAAAGGATGTTTCTGGGATTTAAACCTAGGCCACCTAGCTCTCCAGACCATATTCTTAGCCATTATCCTTTGCAGCATAGAGACCAATACTGCTTCTCAATATTAAGAACAGCTCTTATTTACTTGAGATCATATTTTCATTGTTCTATGAGTTTTCTATCTCAGTTAATCCTTATAGTACTTCAATGGGGTGATTATTCTTATTCTCCATGTACATATGGAGACATTGAGACACAGAGAATAAATAACTTGCTTAGGGTCACCCAACTGGCAAGCATGTAGATCACCTGCCACATGGAGAAGGGATGGTATTCGGGTCAGAGATGTGAGGAGAGTGAGTGGAGGATGTTAGTCACCCCAATGGAACAGAAACCAGAACTGATTAGAGCCCAGGGAAGGAATGCCAGGCAGCACAGAGGACTCTGGGTGGCAAGGGGGTGGGGACTAGAGGTTATGAAACTATGCTGCATCAACCAGTTTAGAATAAAGGGGAGAAGACACATTTTAAAGCCTTAAAGAAGCAAGAAGGTAATAATGATAATATTAATACACTATTATGTTAGTTATCTATTGCTGTGTAAAAAGAGAATACCTCAAAAGTAATGGCTTTGTATTAGTAGATTCTTGCATTGCTATAAAGGAATACCTGAGACTGGGTAGTTTATAAAGAAAAGAGGTTTATTTGGCTCAGGGTTCTGCAGGCTGCAAGAGAAACATGATGCTTGCATCTGCCCCTAGTGAGGGCCTCAGGAAGCTTCCACTCATGGCAGAAGGCAAAGGGGGAGCTGGCACACCACATAGGAGAGGGAGCAAGAGAAATGCCAGACTCTTTTAAACGAAGAGCTCTCATGTGCACTGACAGAGCAAGAAGTCCCTAATTACCGTGGGGAGGGCACCAAGTCATTCATGAAGGATCTACCCCCATGACCCAAACACTTCCCACCAAGCCTCACCTCCAACATTGGGGATTACATTTCAACATGAGGTTTGGTGGAGACAAGCGCTCAAACTGTATCAGGCTTAAACAGCAAACACTGATGATCTCACAGTTTCTGAGGGCCAGGAATGTATGAGTGGCTTGTCTGAGTGGTTCTGGCCTGGGCTCTCTCTTGAGGTCACAGCCAGGATGGCAGCTGGGACCGCACCATCTGAGGGTTTGGATCGAGCTGCAGTATCCTCCTCCAAGATGACTTATTCAGGAGGTCCTTGCCGTGTGGACCTCTTTACAGGGCTGCTTCATCATCTTCACACATGCCACTGGCTTCCCCCAGAGTAAGTAACGTGAGAGAGAGCTAAGAGAAACCTTTTTATGACCCAGTTTTGGAAGCCACACACTATCACTTCTGTTTTATTCTATCCCTTAGAAGTGAGTCACTGAGTCCAACCTAGACTAGGGAAGAGTTTCAAAGAATTGCTGGAGATATTTTTTAATCACCCCACTCATACATGGTGATTTCTAAAGGATGTAACCTCTTTCAGAACTCAAGAGCCTTTTCCCACTGCCAGTAGGTTCTGTAGCTGAATGGTACAGGGTTCCCCGCAGGACTGGGCAAAGGGAGCAAGTCCATTTGTGTGGAAAGCATGAAATGAGGACTGTGCTGCTCTCTGCAGTGTGCAACTTAAGGGACACATTTTCAAAGTGCTGCAGAAAGACATAATTGTTCCACCCATGGATTTCAGTGGGAGTCACACTGCTAATGTATCTGGGAACTCTGGAAATGGATTCCTGGGTTTGCTGGTCTCTTGTTTGGATTGCTGAGCTGAAAGGCAGCATCTAGGTTTCAATAGGACCCTGCTCTACACCCATCCTTATAGTCAAGGTGCCTGAATGAGAAATAACCAGCCAGTGTCCCTGCTGGCTCAGGCCTAGCTGCAATTGTGAGGACACACAGAGCCTTTCTTTTTTTCATTTCATTCTCTCAGTCCCCATGTTCCTTTATCTCAGATGCACAGGTTCCTTCCTACTTCTCAGCGGTATCCCATCTTCCCTCCCAGAAACGGATGCCTGATCCTAAGAGAATCTCGCCACTCCTTTTGTTTCTCTCTCCAAAGCACAAAGCCATTTTGCTGCCTGCTGGTGGCTTTCCTGACCTCTGTATGCATACAGTTCCAGCCAGCTCATCTGGAAATAATCTCATCAGCTATCAGAAGGCCTTTCATGCCCAGCTGAGCCACTGATAAAAGTGTCCAGCAGTAAAACCAACCCTAATATCGTCTACAAATTCACAATCAGACTGGGTCCTCTGGCTTCCCTCTTAAAATCTACATGGGATTTAGAGAAAAGAGTGGGATTAGTGGGGCAAATTTGACTAAGACACCTCACCTCTCTGAGCCCCTGTAGTTCCTTCCATCTATAAAGTAAGTCTTCAATGGGTTAATCCTTGGAAAATTGTCCATCCCAGTGCCTGGCATGCAATAAGTGATGAATAAATCCTAATATTTTTCATCCTAAATTAAAATGATGGTGCTATTAGGAAAGAATGATTGTTTGGGCCACACATCCACTGCTCTGCCACTTGCCTGGAGCATGTTGGTACACAATTCAGCAGGTAATGAGGTTTGGGTTTGCAGAAGGCCTGTGATTTTGATGGCACAAAAACCTGATTTAGTCCAGTTCAATTCTATTCGGAAAAGTAGTCCCAGGTCATCAAACTGCCCTCGCATCGCAGAAAGCACCATAAAATAGAGGAGACCACAGGACAGGAAAGAACTACTTTTCTTTCTGTAGCCAACACACGTTGAAGGTCACTATTCTGTGTTAACTTGAAAAGAGCAAAAGTACTATTTAACACAGGCTGTCCAGACTCAATTTTAGAGATAGGAAACAGAAATTAGTCAAGTCCTCTAATTTACAGATGGAAAAACTATTGTCTGAAAATTTCTTTCAATGAATCTGTTTTGAACATTTATTGTGAGATGTTACCAAGATGCATGATTGTATATCTCTTCAAGCCAGCATAATATTTATCACACATTATATTTCCTCAAGAAATTCTTAATGAGTAAGTAAATGAATGAATGAATTCACAGACTTGCCCCATGTTAGAAATCAGTAACTAGAAGAACTAGAGCTGGAACACCCGTCTCCTGACTTCCTGTTTACTACTTCTGAGTGAGATCAGAAACGCTTGAAAATAGCAAGGAAAACTCAAGCAGGTTTCTTAGATTAGCTTCTGAATCACTGATTTAAGCCCATGCAGAAAACACAAATGAAGCACTCTGCCTGAATGAAGGCTGTGTCATAGTGTCTCTGAATCAGTCCCCTCCTAGGTATGATGATGTCCCTACTAATGCCTTCTATAAAAGGGCTTTTACCTCCATTCACCTCTTAAACAGCTCCCCCTTCACTTCAGAGGGCCTCTTTCTTTCAAAGTCAAAGTATACAGAGGCCTTGGACCCAGAATTTTATCAGTCAGCCAGTATTAAAAGGTATACAATGGATTAATGAGGCAAGAATTCTCTCATTTTCTCTTGAGGGACAAGAAAGAGAGGCAAATGTCATTACTTACAGGTATTGTGGCCCACGATGCTCAGAGAGTACTAAGTGTCTAAAATCCGTTTCTAAACACATTTCTCTTCTAGATATACATATTACTCTTTTTTATTTTGAAAAAATGTTTGTGGGTACATAGTAGGTATATATATTTGTGGGGTACCTAAGAAGTTTTGATACAGACATGCACTGTGAAAGAAGCACATCCTGGAGAATGGAGTCGTCATCCCCTCAAGCATTTATCCTTTGAGTTACAAATAATTCAGTTACATTCCTTCAGTTATTTAAAAATATATAATTAAGTTATTGTTGACTATAGTCATCCTATTGTGCTATCAAATAGTAGGTCTTATTCATTCTATGTTTTTTCTACCCATCATACTACTGTACTTACCAACTGTAAAAGCTCACCTGATGTGAAGCCCTTTCAGACACCATTCAGCCTTTCTCAACTCAGGTTTCTTATCTGAACTGTAAAATGGGAAATTGTTTGAGTGACGTCTTCTCAATTCTCCAAAGATAGTACGTAACCTGGATCATCCATCCTCTGTTCTTAGGAAAGAAAGCGATCCATTACATGCAATGGATGCTACAGGGCAGTAGGACTTACTTTCTCTGGAAAGCCTGGCTGAGAAACATGCCACGGTAATCCAATATACCTACAAATTGTGAACACATCACAATAGTTCTTACCACACACCCACAATTCCAAAAAAAAAAAAAAAAAGAAAAAGAAAAGTTGTCTTTTACAATCTCTTAACAATGAAAATGGCTGCATTACTTCCAAAATTTTTTCAGAGGAAAAAATTCATTTGTATTCATGTGATTAAAAGATACTTTTTTAATTTGGAAAGCATAACAGGAAGATTAGCAAATCTTTTTAGATGTGTAAATTATAACACACAAAAATAGATTGCTGGTGTGTTTGCTATGAAGACTATTAAACGGATTTTGTAGGCACGTTAGACCAAACTGTATTCCTTTGAGGTATTTGGGAAGTTATTGCTAACTTTTCAGTTAAGCATCAAATCGTTTCAGACCATCACCCTCTTAGATGCCTAGGAGGATATGGCAAAGAAAAAGCACTTTGCATATTTTGCCAACAGACTGCTGATTTTTTTTTTCTTTACTTACATTGATTTCTATCTCAGGCAAAACAAAAGTCACTGATTTGTCTCGTATCATTTCATTTTGATCAATTGTTTACAATTGGAAAATCAGCTTATAGTTGGTAAAATAGAGTAGAGGCGGAGAAGGAATTAACATTTATAGAATGCCTGCTACGAGCTTGGCATAGTGCTGCGTACTTTGCACATATAATCTCACCTAATCCCCAAGAGGTAAGTGGTTTTATCATTTCCCTTCTACAGATTAAAAAAGCGAGACTCAGATTCACACAGTCATTAGCAACACAGATTCAAACAAATTTCCACGATTCGTATGTTCAGAATTATTCCAGGAATTGGCACATCTTTCTCCAATAATGACTGAAAACTAAATTAGGACACTTTACTTATTTTTCAGTTTTTATCCCTTATTATTCAGCAGACAAACTCTCTGCCAAAATATGACCACATTTGACTTGCTTCCACGTAAGATCAAAAGAAATGGGGATCAGTAAGAAGAAGAAATTGAAATTCATGAGTGAAACTGTAAATTTGACCCTTTTGCCATGACCAGTTCAAATATGCAGTGTTCCCAAAGAGCCGCTGAGCTGTGTTCCACAAGAAAAGAAGGTCAAAAGTCAGAAGACCAGAGCACCCATGTCCTTAGAATACAGATACTGTATATAGAACATAGTTAGATGATTTAATTTTCTTCTTTTATTCTTAGCTTATGGTGAATATATCAGCTTGGCTGAGAATTATTTTCATTCCTTCATTCATTTGAAAATTTTGTTTTTATTGATAGTCTTTAAGTAGGTTCATAGGAATTAAAAAACATGGACTTATGTCTCAGCCAGCACAAATGCCTGGTGTTCACTATTACACACAATTTATCCTCTAGAAAACCCACTGTCCCCTGCCTCTCACAGACTGCTTGGGTCTTACCCCTCCTTCTCAAGGAATCTTACAGGAACTGCTACTAGAGAAGACAGAGCAGTAACTAAAGCATGTTCTTTTGTCTATAAGCACAATGCAGAGGCACTTTAAGAACAGGAGAGTCTTTCTGCTGAGCCTCTTTCAAAAAAGCATTAATATTTATTAACTTGCACTCTGCTGTACAATGAATGTTTTATGATCAAAAACAAGAAGCAACAAAATGGAAATTTTAACCACAAGCAACCTACTCTTCCAGTGATAAGGAGCTCAGGATGGGGTTAGCAAACCGCTGTCTCTGTGTTTCGGGGGACTCTTATGCAATCATCTAGACAAAGGAGTCCTTGATTACTGCTCCATGCAATTACGAGAGACAGTAATCAAAAAGTTATAGACTTCTTTTATCAATAAGAGCCAACTAAAATGAAGCTGTGAATTAACCTTAAATCAATGCTGCATTAACAAATTCTACATTAATGCTACATTGATAAATGAACATTATAGCAATACTACATTAAATTAATGCTACATTAACAAAAAAGTCCTATATATTAATAGGACTAGGCTTTTTCAGAAGCTCAGAATTATATACACATTTTACATTTAAATTAGATCAATCCTTAAACAATTCAGAAAAGAAAGGATTTTTTTTTCAGTGTTGAACAAAAGCATGTCTGTCTCAAGTTTGCCTATTCATTCATTCATTCATTCACTATTTATTAAGTACATTTTATTTGTCAGGCACATAGAAATGTGGGATTTTGAATCAGTTTCAAGGTCTAAAAAAATGACTTACATGAGTTCTTCACTATTGAGGACTGCCCTTATAAATCACTTTGTAATTCCTTTAACAAACTACTCAATCTTACTACAGCTTTTTATAGTGAGTTATTACATACTGAAAAAGAACAAGAGCATCTCAACTCTATAATTAATGTACACACTGCACAAAGGCACAAAAATAAAAATTCATAGCATTTCTTTCTTTCCTGTGAATTTTGATGATTCAGTACAGTGATAGCTGTACTGAGACCATGTAACAATTAGCCTGTTGAATATTCTCTTTCTATAATCTTGAGTGAAGTTCTTACCTAAATATTTTAGGAGTAGATTTCCAACCCATCATCTTATGTTTCCACTGGGTCTAAGCAGTGTGAGAAAGGAACATAAGCATAGATTTTTGGAATCAGGCAGACCTGGGTATGAATTCTGATTGTGTGTGTGGTAGACTCTCAGAAAAATTACTTTACCTGTCCATTTCTTGGTTTCTTCGCCTACAAAATGAACACAAGAGCATCTACTGTACAGGATCATCACAAGGAATATAGATAATATGTATAGAGCAACTAGCTCACAATAGGTATTGCTGTTCTTTTTATACAAAAAAAAAAAAAAATCTGAAAGGCCGCACTGAAATTGCTCTATTTTAAGTAGTGTAATTCACCATGAAATTAAAATAACAACAAAAAAGGGAGAATGAGACAAAGTTGAACATTTTGGGCCTGATTCATATCTGTCTCATGAGACAATTATTTTCTATTCAAGATTTCCACCTAAATAAGGTATCTAGTAAGAACAATGCTGATTTTAAATAAGAGACCTTCAAATTACTGAATGGGATTGACAGAAAGGATCACATTTCTCCTAGCTCCCCGCCACCGTCTCCAGAATTATAATTGTTCTGCTGTGCCTATTAATGTGTGGACATGATAGAGAAAGGAAAGAAACAAACTAACAAGATTGTAACATTATTTTGGGCTCATTAGCAAATAGAAGGTTGACTTCAAAATGAAACAACAAACAAACTGGCATGCCAGTTTTTTAGTACAATGAGAGCACATCTCTATTTTCTGCCTCATTTCAGTAAATAAATAAATACTCATTTAAGCACAGTCTTGCTTTGAATAACTTTTGCCATAAATCTTGCCTCTATCCAAAGCAATACTAAGAAGAAGATGTATACTGTACTTTCACTGTACCGCAGAACTGATGTTCTTTCTTTCTCTCTTTCCTCTGTCTGATTCTCCTTTTCATGTCTTGTGTTCTTTTTTTCTGATGTCTGCCTCTTCCATTTGATACCCTGCAGGTTGTCCGGCCATATCAGACCATGTCCAATCCCATGAGCAAGCTCACTGTTCTCAACAGCATGCATTCCCACTTCATTCTGGCTGACAACGGGACCACTGGAAAATATGGAGCAGAGGTGAAACTTCGGAGACAACTGGAAAAGCATATTTCACTCCAGAAGATAAACACAAGTAAGTAGTGGTTGTTCCCACTGGCATGCCTCGTACGAAGTGTGGTGAAAGTGAATAACTTTAAGTACACCATGCAGCAATGGAATAAAAACTTAAGCAAGTTTTAAACATGAACCATGATTTCTACTGAGCCAGAGCTTAGAATGAGAGGAAGCCATCCAGAGGAGAACAATTGGAGGCGTAAGAAATGATTACACAATTAGTGACTCCAGCTTATGTATCATGTGTGAAAAAGTCAACTCCATCTGGGGTATATGTATGCAGATAAGCTTTCTCTTCAAACTTTTCCTTCATCATCTGCATGGTACTCTGAGGAGAAAAGGCACCCTAGAGAAAATGTTTCTATTTATTAAGGTTTTTTTGGTGGCTAAACAGAAAAGCAAAATCAGATTTTGATCTTAGCACCGATCTGGCTGTGCAAAGTCATTTCAAAGAAATTGAACATTCACTCTCTAAGCTAAAGCATCATGTGAAACTATCTCCATGAAATTTTAATCGTCTCAATTTTAAGTATGTATTCATTGTCTCTAGATATATATGGATTTAGATATAGATATATATGTGAACCACATAGTACATCGTTACACTAATATTATCTCTTAAGTGCATAAGAATCTCTATTTGCTGTATTTATTGTGTAAACATTTGTTTTAACTGTGAAAGGTAGCATCATCAAAACAGCAATGCTCCCCAGATCACTAAGTGGCTTGCATGTAAATGCAATTTAGGTATGAAAGCAATCTACTGTCCCGCCTCACAAAATAAAATTCAATTTGTTTTTATAAAGTAATAGGCGAGGCTGCATGGCAAGCTCAAACTTTGTGGTAATGAGATGTCCCATCAAGGAAACTTTGATCTAATTGATTGAAATTCCAAAGCCTACAATTCCAAGGAACAAAAGATTCCCTTTGACTAGATGAGTTTTCACAGGTTCTGTGTACTGTGATTCAACTTGTCCAAATCACTTTTCTCTTCTCTAGATTTTTCTCTGCACCTGCCCCAAATGGGTCTTCATTGCTGTAGCCACCTTCTTCCAAAAACTGGGATGTTAGCTTCATCAGACCACAACTTCTCCTTCCTACACTCTCTTTTCTGATCCCACCTTTTAGGGACTGCTACCATTTAAGTGTCATGTTTTGTGGTTTCATATTTTTCACAGTGAAACCTGAAATAATAAATTTTGACCTAGGTCTGAAATAAAAATTATATTAGGAAATTTCCTTCCCCAACTGTCTTTGGAAAGAAGAAACACAAGTGTTATTATCCCAAGGTGAATATCTTCTGGAAACAAAAAGAGTAGAAAAGACTAGAAAATATATGGAGACCAGCAGAGATCAAATGTAACAAAGCACTGTGATCAGTGGGTGGTAGGTTTTGCTGTAAATACTAAAATTGAGTTCCATTACAGTACTTGATAGAATGGGCAAATGTTATGTAATCAGTGATATCTATTTAGGTTTTTATAAGTTACAACATGACTCTTTGTACGCCATCAGGTTAAGAATAATAGCTTAAATAGGACTGAGCTGGAAGCTGAAGAGGATGAGAGCAAAAAAACAAGGAATAAATTCACGGTCAAGTTCAGTACTTGGTAATAAGACAAAATCGGTCCAGACAGGCAAAGCATGTCATTGTGGCAGGCCCTGTTGGCAGCTGGGCTGGTTAGCCAGTAGTGTGGGTAGCAGGCCTAGGTATGTATTTGTGTAAGTTATGCACCCAGCAAAGGGGATGGGAGCTGGAGTTAAAACCCAGCCAGAGCCTAGGTTTTAGTCAAGCCTTGGTGCGTTCCAGAATGCCTAGAGGAAGGGGGTGCCTTTTTCTAATTGATCATCCCAGAGGGAGTGCCCTTTTGCAATGTACGTGCCTGGAGGGGTGCCTTTCTTCAGAAATGGCAGAGCTGCTGCATGTATGGTTGGCACTGCAGGGGAGGCCCAGGGAGGCTCATGGACAGTGGCCTGGGCCCCCTGAGGAGCAGAAGCCAGCAGCATGGAGCTGAAGAGCAGGCCACAGTAGATGGTCAGCATGTCAGGAAAGCTGGAGGAGTCACCACCAGATAATACTAGTCTTTGGGTAGATCATCAGGGACACATCACATTCCATTTCTGGAAACACCAGACCTTTGCTAGATTATCAAGGCAGGTAGTGGCACATGGGCACATTGACAAGCAGGGACCCGTCAGGAGTCTAGAGTACAAAGGAGGGGAGAGGCACAGATCCGGGTACCACGGGACTTACTTTTGGGACTGTTTATATTTGTGGCTTCACAGATATTCGCCACTTATATTTGTGGCTTCACAGAGGCCCACAGTCTCCTCTTCCAGTGAATATATTAATAATTAAATGGTAAGAGGAAAGTTATAAAAGCCCAAGAGAAATTCTGAAGTCACAGGAAGTAAAAAGTCCCAAGGTAAGGAATTTGTGCATGAGCTATAGTGAATGTCAAGAGTTGGCTCCTACAGCAGTTCTATCCCTGAACTTAATAGTGGTAGGGTGACCAACTTGTCTCGGTTTGCCTGGGACTTTGTTAGGTTTAGCAGTGAAAGTCCCAAATCCCTGGGCCCCCTCAGTCTGGGCAAACTGAGATAATGGGTCGCCCTATAAGTGAGTGACTCATAAGTCATTAGGTCAACTTCCCTCATTACTGTACTCAGCCCCCAAAGTCGGGCAGAGCGGCAAGCTCCTTAGAGGGTAGGGATTGATCCAGGCTCTTTGAAATAGATAAAGCAGGACCTTTGAGGTCTCCATTCAGTTAACAGCAAAAAATGCTCACTGAAAACACAAAGGCCCTCCAGAACAGCACTGACAAAGACACAAAGACAGGCAAAAGTAGACCGGGTCTTAACATGAAAAACGGCAGAATACAAACCTTTAATACAATCCTCAGTCAGCAATGTAGAACAGCAAATCGACTTTCTAACATGGACATTTTGTGGTTCTTCTTTTTAAAAATAAAATTTTATGGCCGGGCACAGTGACTCGTACCTGTAATCTTAGCACTTTGGGAGGCCAAGGCAGGTGGATCACAATGTCAGGAGTTCGAGACCAGCCTGGCCAACATGGTGAAACCCCACCTCTACTAAAAATACAAAAATTAGCTGGGCATGGTGGCAGGCACCTGTAATCCCAGCTACTCAGGAGGCTGAGGCAGAAGAATCGTTTGAACCCTGGAGGCAGAGGTTGCAGTGAGCCGAGATCGTGCCATTGCACTCCAGCCTGGGTGACAGAGTGAGACTCCATTTCAAAAAAATAATAAATAAAAATAAATAAAATTTTATTCTATAAGTTTATCCTAACAATTCCATTTACTTTTTATTTCCTGCTTCAGAAGTTTAGGAAATCTGATTTACAAATGTGGAATTCAGTTTCCTGAAAATGAAACTCTATACCACAGTAACAGTGTCTACCACCTCTTACACTCAGGATGGCCCCAGGGAGGTCTGAACACCCCTTAGCATCTCCTTGCTAAAGTGCCATATCCCCTCATCACTTAGGGGTGACCTGCATACTGTAGCATCATCATCAGTTAGCGATGGGCTTTGTTTATAAAAGAGAAACCTTTCAGACATGAGCAGTTACCTGCCTCGCAATGCTCTTCTATCTGCCGTTTTTTAAACTTCAAATTTAATATGCAAGGAACAATTTCAGTCATTCCTTTAGTAAATAAATACTTACTGAATTCCTATTAAGTAGCAGTCATGGTTAAGGTCTAGAAAAGCAGCAATGAACAATTCATTGAGCTTACGTCAAGGGGGCAACCAGAGTCATAAGTAAGAAAACGACTAACTGTGTGGTGGCCGATAGTTTTTAAAAAGTACTTTCGAGAAAAATAAAACAGAGTAAGGCATCTATCTGTGCACTTTTGTGCGTGCACATGTGTGTATTGAGAGGATGGTTTCCATTAGGTGATCAGGAATGGCCTCTCTGAGGAGCTATCATTTCTGCAACAACCTGAGTGAAGTGAGCGGCCGGCTGTGAAAGAGCGTTCTCTGGAGAGTGAAAGCAGGAACTAAGCCACCAGGTGTTCAGTGAGGAGCAGGGAAAGCTTGGTAAAGAGTTGGAACTTATTCTAACCAAGATTGGATCTGGGACATTACAGGATCTCTCTTAGTATTTAAAACATCACTCTGCTGTTGTACGTAGAGATTAGATTGAGATAGAGAGCAAGATGAAAAACAAGGAAATGCCTTCAGGAGGCTATTGCAATAAGGCAGGTAAGAGGTAACTGGTTTGAAAAAGGATGGCAGCAGTGGAGGCAGTAGAAAGTGGTTGGATTTTGTGTGTGTGTGTGTATGTGTGTGTGTGTGTGTGTGTGTGTCTGCATGGGGTGCGCGGGAGCCCTGCAGGGGAAGCCCAGGGAGGCTCATGGACAGCAGCCTAGCCTCCGTGAGGAGAAGAGCCCAGCAGTGCAGAGCTGAAGAGCAGGCCATGGCAGATGGTCAGGATGCCAGAGATGCTGGAGAAGCCGCCATCAGATGCCAGTTTTTGGGTAGATTGTCAGGGACACATCACATCCCATGCATGAAAACACCGGTCCCTCGCTAGATTATCAAGGCAGGTAGTGACACATGGGCACATTGACAAGCAAGGACGCAGTCAGGGAGAAGTCTGGGGTACAAAGTAGGAGAGAGGCACAGACCCAGACACCAGGGGACTTACTTTGGGGAACACACACACACACAGACACACACACACACAGAAGACAAAGCTTTGTTTTTGAAATTGTGGTAAAATAAATATGTATAACCTAGAATTTACCATTTTAACCATTTTTAAGTGTGCAATTCAGTTTCATTAAATACATTCACATCGTTTTTGTGCAACGATCACCACCATTCATCTCCAGAACGTTTTCACCATTCCAAACTGTAACTCTGTACTCATTAAACACTAACTCCCCATTACTCGTTACCCCTTCCCCACAACTCCTAGTAGCCACTCTTCTGCTTTCTATCTTTATGCATTTGTCTATTTTAGGTCCTTCATATAAATGGCATTATAAAATCTTTGTCCTAAGATACATTTTGAAAATAGAGCTCAAGAGGGCTTGCTATTGAATTGAGCGTTCAGGGTAAGGAACAGACACTTCAAGGGTGATGCATGGTCATCCTTTGAGACACCAATGTATCCTTAAAACAATGGTATGACATGAAAGCCCCTAAGGAGTAAGTGTTTCCAGAAAAGAAAGGGGCGGAGGACTAGTCTCTAGGGAATTTGTACAAAGTTTTTGAGAAGGGGTGAGATTCCACGCAGAAATAAAGAACATGCACAAAGAAAGAACAGGAGGAAAAGCAGAGTATTATGGGCACAGATGTGGGTAGGATGGGACACTTTCTGGTGGAAAGATAAGCTGATTATCTAAACATAGCTTCTATATCTACATAAAATAATACAGGAGGTTATTGGCTAGGAGTGTGTAAGAGAAGAAGGTGTTGAAGATTAGAGACAGAAAACAACTACAGTCAGTTTAGAGACTGGGAGAATGAACAGACTAGGAAAATGTAGAATTCTCATGCAGCACAGTTGGTATTTGCGGTTGTAAATTTAAAGCAGCATGAATCATCAGAGTTGTATGGTTTTTTTCCAGCCATGTTCAGTTACAGTGGTAGAATAGTCATCAATCTGGGATTTTACCTGGCAAGTAGGAAACAGAGATGAGAGGCAAGAAAAAGAAACTGATTTATTCTCTATATATCTGTATCCCTGAAGTACCATTAGTGTCTATGAATGAAAAAAATGTTATGCCTGACATTTAAAAGAATATAAAGTCATTAATCAAGAGTAGATTGATGTACAGAGAGATGGTTAAGTAAATTATCAAAAGTGACCCACACCTTTAAAGTGTTTAAATAAACAGGTTCATAAATAATCTTTAATATTTATTTTACTGTTGAGATATTTACATAAGTTGGACCAACTTAATATATTGCTGGTAACATAGTAGCTGCCCAATAAACATGTGTTAGCTTAAAGAGTGGATACCAAGGGACTACTCCAGAAAGTAGTATCTATGTATCCTGATAAGAATTTAAAATTCTTATAAAATTGTTATTATTAAGGAATATTTTTATAACAACCCTATAGCTATCATCCAGCCTCTACATTTATCAGCCCTTGGCCAATCTTGTTTTCTCTCTCCATACACCCACCTACTTCCTCCTCTGAATAATTTTGAAGGAAATCCAGGCAGCGTATCATTTCTTTTATAAATATTTCAGTACAAAAGCATTTTTAAGCCAATGTTGACCACATACAGGCTAAATCTTAAAATATTTCCTTAACTCAGTAGCAGCATCATGGCAAATATTGGTCTAACAATTTTTTAACAATTCTTTCAAAAAATAAAAATTAAGAAATACACTCTTGCGTGCTGAAATTTATCTTAAAGATTTAACAATCATCTTTTCTAGTTGCAAATTCAACTTTCAGCTAGCCAAAAACTATTTAAAATGAATATTACATTGCAATTCTTAGAATTCAAGATTAGAAAAATCTTCAGCAATTGTGACTTTCTTTTAAGGGTTTAAAGGAAAGAGTATAACTTTTGGGAGAAGGGGAAGTCTCTGCCTGTTGCTAGTGGCATAAAGTAACAGTGGCAGGTAGCCTGGGAGTTGAGATCGTCAGGGCTCTGTGACCTTGGACAAGTCATTGTATTTGACTTTATTTCTCCATCTGTAAACTAGTGATAACAATTCCTCACAGTGAGTTGTGATGAAAGGAATCAACATATCATTCTGTTATGTGGCAGTTCAAAAACATCGATTCCTCTCCCGCCTTCTTGGTGGTTCAGTGCCATGTGCCATGTCTACACAGCCTCACTGCCATAGGTTCCAACCGGAGACTTGAACCCTCTCCCTCAAAGCCCAGCAGAGCCCAAGGTGCTCATCAGATTGTCTTATAACAGGCTCGGCGCAGTGGCTCACACCTGTAATCCTAGCACTTTGTGAGGCCAAGGTGGGCGGATCACCTGAGGTCAGGAATTCGCCATTGCACTCAGCCTGGGCAACAAGAGTGAGACTCTGTCTCAAAAACAAAAAACAAACAAACAAAAATGTCTTATAACAAATCATAACCTGGCTCTGCTTGTTAAAGAGAAGTCTTATACTCTCTTTAGTTACAGAAAGGTTCGAAGGGAAAAGTGGAGGCTCAAAATTAGATTCTGCTACTTATCACTACGCCTCTATTATTTGTTACAGAGTAATTTAATAGTCACTGCAGCAATAAGAAATATATTCTAAACTGTACTTGTCCCTCCTGTCTCAGTAAACAGAGAATAATAGAGAAAATTTCAGCTTTCTTTAAAAATCCAAGCTGTATCAGTATCTTCGAGTACTCATAAATGACAGTAGGATTGTTGAGTACTCTACTTGTTGCAGGTGTAGGAACTTGAGTGGAATATGAATTGACCCAGACTATATCTTGAAATATTAGATTTGAGTCAACATCAGATTTTTTTTCTTGTAATTTACCATTTTATTCAAAAAGATTAGAAGAGGACAGAAATCTAGTTCTTTTCAGGCTCCATTTGATTGGGGTGTTATTCCTTTGTCTTTGAATTATATTTTAGGTTAGGCTAAATGGACACTTTATTTGGATTGCACATCTAATTAGATTGTGAACATCAACCTTGGGTATAGGAAATTTCATTACGAGGCTAGAATTTTCTGACTTTGTTATCTCCCTACTTGAAAGTGAAATCTATGTCATATGTAATCTAGTCTAAGGGATTATTTCCCCGTGGCAGACCTTATAGATATACCTATTTTGCAATATTAATTGATAGAGTGTGTGGGTAGGCTTAGATTTCCATAACCAGTGCTTTTGCTACTTTCAGAGTTTGCTTGGGGGAGAATTTGAAGCTCCGTTTTTTTCTTTACCGTAGAGTAATATCTGACGTTTGAGCGTGGTCTCATCTGATGAAGCCACCTAGAGTACCTTTCTCTAAAGCAGCAGATCAAAATGGGCTCAGCATTTCTAAGTAAACAAGGAGCAGAAAGGATTGCAGGATTCATAAAATGTAATCAAATTTGGTATTTGAGGATATTGGTATTTAGAAATATCTGCAAAAATATGTTTTATTATAAAGTTCCTAAACCAATACATCCATTTATCTCTGATTATGTGCCTCCCCTAGGAGACATTTTAAAATGTGAGAGGTGGGATTTGGGGTTGTCACAATTTCTGGTACTTATTAATGGCATGGGAGAGGGGCCAGGAATGTTAACATCCTACAGTATGCAGGACAGTCTCACATGAAGAATTGCCTGGCCCAGACACCAACAGCATCTCTTAGGAAACACTACTCAGAGCATGTTACCCTGAGTTTTCTTTTTTCTAAATCTTTCCCATAACCCTCTCCTCACTTGGCAGGACCACACCCTTCTATAAGGTAGCCTATACAAGTATAAAGACATATATAGAGGAAACGTTACTACTGAATGGCAGTGAGATTCAAAATACATATTTAACAAACCCGTGAAGCCTCTGGCGTCCTAAATCCACAGCAAGCTGGACATCAGCCCTGGTACCTCCTTCAAATCCTAACGTCACTTGCTATTGGGAAGTTCTTCCCCATATCTAATTTCACTTGCACTGGATCTTAAACCTGTTCTCTCCCAGATGAGGACAAAAGTCATTGTCTGTATTAGAGCTCTCGTCATATATGAACACTAAATATACTTGAATTGACCTTCTTCCGTAATAGCTGTAGGAGGCTGTTTTTCATGGGAAGAGACACACCGACTTGCTTAACAGGCAGAACTAACTCATGAAGCAAATCAGATCAGAATCTCCAATTCCTCAGTACCCACTTTTAGCACCACTGCTTTATATGTTTCAGGCTAAGGGACTCCAGAAATGTGCTCAAAGCTGGGCACCTTCCTGTCAGAGTCCTTGATGCTTAGAGAAATCCTACAATCCACAGTTATTAGCTGACTTGGGGGAGAAGCAAGGGCCCAGAAATGTGGGTGCTTTACCTGTGGGTCCCTGGACAGCCTTTTAACTCGAGGGCCCAGGATATCATTTAATAAATCAAGGTTTTAGCAGAATAAAGAGTTACTAAATTGAATGCAAAGAGAACTCTAACATTTAATCTCTAAGTTACTGAGAATTATTTTGGAAATAGGCCAGAGGACTAATATAAATCTTGAGTGAATGAATACATTCATGAATCATGCTTTTCAAAAATTCACATTCCATTTCTGGTATATGTCTTTCATTTCCCTGGACTATATAGTAAAAACCCTATATGTATTAGTAGTTTTCTTTTGTTAAATTTTGAAGCCAATTTGTCGTGGGAATCTGACAGAGGTTATCTAATGAGCACCGCTGACGTCCTCAATAAATTTACCAATATCTCTGACGCCAACACTGACGTTAATGTTGTGCACAACGAATGTTCTAAAAAGAGTTTAAGTGACTTGACCCATTCGCTTTATTATAAGAGATATAACAGTTCCAAAAAGATACCAAAAATATTTCAGTAATGGCAACACGATTGAAATAAACACGTAGTTTCCTGGAAGCTCTTTTTAAAGATTATATATATGAATAAACAATATATAATAAATATGGCATATTTATTTTTATTCTTATTATGATGGTTAAATAAGTCTCGTTTCTTTGCATTTAGAGTAAATAAACAGAGACCAAGACTGGGTGGTCTGCAGTAGCACGGGGAGACAGGAAGATGACAAAAGGGAGGTATGATGTATGAGTTTCTAATGAGAATTTCTTCTGGGGAGCTTTCCATTTTGGAGTAACTTGTGTATTCACATAGTAAGAGATTAGATTGGCAGGAGATCTTCAGGTCTCTTACCCAACACTGCCAACCTAGCATGACACTTTCCCCACTGGGTCTTGATACACTTCATAACCATACAGCCTTAGTTAGGACACAGGTTCTGCCTCAGTAACAATGACTCAGAATAATAGATGCTTCAATGAGACAGTTTTTCTTATTCATATAATACTCTGAAAATGGGTTCCGCTCTGATGTGGGTGCCTCACTCCTGTGAGGACTCATTTCTTCTTTGCTCTGGCACTCCTTGTTTGCATGGTCCATGGGAGCCTACCGTCACGTCTACATTCTGGCCAGAAGCAATCGGGAAAAAAGAGCAAGGTGAGGCCCTACCCCTCCTTTCAAAGGCACAGTGAGGAAGTCACACACACCATTTTAGCTCACATCTTGTGTGTCAGTATTTTGTCACATGCTAACACCTTACTAAAAGGCGATTAGAAATATGTAGTCTTCATCCTGGACAAACACATAGCCAGCTAAAATCCTATCACTATAAAGGAAAGGAAGGCTAGATATTGAGAGACAGATGGTCATTAAGAGTTGGCTGGAGTTGGCACATGAGATAAGATGTATCCGCCACTCATAAATAAGATATGTCTGCGTATTCTAATGCATTCATTGAAGAACCTCACTCAAAAATAGCTCCTGCAGCTGCAAGTCATAGCTTGCCCTTTTGCTCTTTACCTGTGAGCTTTTTAGTGATAAGTCTTGCACTAGCTCTGGAAATCAGATTGAGACAAACTGCCTAAAAAAATATAGATTATTTTCGACCATCCTGGTTTGGTTAACTTTTTAAGTTAACAAACCTAAACAGATCCCCTTAGCCTCAAAATAACAATCGCATATGCAGCACCATGCATAATGCATCTGCATTCCCTAATGGATCCTTCACCACATATTTTGCTACACATCATTTGGTAACATTTTAAGTTCCAAAATATTAAAAATAAATAGAAGTGTTTCTATGACACTGTACTCTTGATGTTAATGCTTGTAAGATGAATCCTGGAAGATAATCTAATATCATCTACACATGCCAGTAATCTTGGCAGCAGGCAGTAAAATGGAGGTTGGCCAGCCTCTCAAATCCATCCTGGAAATAAAAAGGTTATAACTGGGTCTTGGCCCTCTTGGGGAAAAAGAACAAGAGACTTGTCTTAGGGAATAAAAGCAGCCATCGTCTGACTCTGTTGAAACATTTTAGGAGACTCTGATGAGCAGATGAGTTTGTGAGGGATTTAAAGGATTCTTATACCAATTATCTAACTTGAAATTCTTATACTTTAGTAACACCTAAGTGATAACTAATGATTTGGCAAGATACAGACAGTCCTGAAGGGCTCTTGAAACCTTCGGAATGCCAGTAAATATATAATTGAATGTGTTTGCTGACAACAATTATAAAAAGATAATTACTAGCTAGAGTTCTCTTTATAAATAGTGAACTGGGTCACTTTGTTTTAGAGATCAAGATGCACAGAATCCAACTCTAGTTAGTTTTTGTTTTTATAATTTTAGCTTGCATTATTCAATGAAACCTAAATGGTAGCTCTATAGACAGCTGAGATTTCCTTTCCATCTTGTTAAGTGAACAAAGCCTAGGAGTATCTGTTGTTTTAGATTTAGTGAAACCACAAGCAAGCACTTTGAAAATAAACCTTGCCTTTTCTCTCGCTATACTCTTGTAAAACAATTTCTTTTGTGTGTGTGTGTTTAATATTTATTAAATCCGTATTTGTGACAGGCACTTTTAAAAATACTAGGGACACAACATTGAGAGAGAGCGAGAGAACAAGAGAGAAAATGAGAGAGAGAGAGATCTCCTATCAATATGGAGCTCACATTGTAGTGGAGATAAAAGATAAACTTTTAAATATATTATAGTACTAGAACTTGGCATTGCAAGCAACAAAGAGAAAAAAAGCAACTTCTTTTCTTTAGCATGATAAGATAAAATAATTTAGTCTGCTTTTTAGTTTTTGTTCATTTTTATTTTTTAATTAACAAGTAAAAATTGTGTGTGTGTATATATACATACATATATATGTAATATCAAAACATCATGTAATAGTATAAACATATTAAGGTAACAGTGTAACATGTATATAAGATTATAATAGTACTAGTATAACATAGTATACAGAGTAATAGTATAAACATATTAAGGTAACAGTATAACATGTATATAAGATTATAATAGTACTAGTATAACATAGTATACAGAGTAATAGTATAAACATATTAAGGTAACAGTATAACATGTATATAAGATTATAATAGTACTAGTATAACATAGTATACAGAGTAATAGTATAAAAGTGATGATAAAACAATTTCTTGGCTCAGTTTCTGGCTTAACATCTTTTTCCTCCACCATTTCATAATATCAAACTCATATAGCTATTGTAGCTTTTTCATTCACACAAGCTAAGTTTCAGTAGAAAAACTAAATGTTAAAAAAAAGCCTTATTAGAAAATACAGTGAACAAATGCAATTAGAAAATACAAAGAAAATACAAAGCAATGCAAAGAAAATATTCACAACAGTGATAAAGAGCTAATTTCCATAATATGCCAAGAGTATCTACAAATCAAAAAGAAAAATATTAAAATCGTTATAGGAAAGTGGGCAAAATTTATCCACAGGAAGATCATAGGAAAGAAAATACGAGTGCTCAACCTCATTCATAATTGAATAAATGAAAATTAAAACTATTTTTAACCTATCAAATTGGGAAAAGCCAAAGATTAAAAATATTGAGTGTCATTATATATAGAGAGAAATATGTACTCACACATTTATTGTGAGTGCATAAATAGGGTAATCTTATTTGGAAGACAATTTGGCTACCCCTATTAAATATGAAATGTATGTACCCTTTAGCCCCATAATTTTACTTCTAGGAATTCATTTTACATATATTTATTACAATATTGTTTACAGTAATAAAATGGAAATAGCCTAAAGATTCATCAGTAGGCAACTAAACAAATTATATGTCAACATATGGGGAAATACTCTGAAATTATTATGAAGAATGTAGTAGCTCTGTTGGGCTCATATAGAAGATATCCTAGAGTATGATTTTTCTTTTCTCAAGTTAAAAGTTGTACAGCAGTACAACTGTATTTTCAGTGTAATCACATTATGTTATCTTAAAATTGCATATATATACTTATAAAAATACCTGAAAGGACACAGGTGAACATTGATTAGTTACAGTTTCCAGGGAGTGAGACTTGAGGTAGGGGAAAAAATACAGGGAGTGACACTTTTCACTTTATACCTTTAAAAATAGCTTGATGATGTTTTTTAGAGAAAATATTGCTTTTATAACAAAAAAAGAAAAGAAAGGAAGGGAGGGGAAGGGAAAGAGGAAGGGAAGGAGGAAGGGAGAGAGGGAAGGGAAGAAAACCTTTGAAAGCAGTCTATTCACAGGGCCTGGGCATTTCTCCCTCAAAGGTATGAATATCATTCTTGACCTATAGGTCAAGTGCCCCCACAGCTGTGTTTGACATACCTTCTTTTCTCTTGCTCACTTCTGGCAATCCTCTACTCCTTTTAAAACAAAAGGAAAGAGTCAAGTCAGGAAACGTAAGAGAGGCTGGTTAAGGACATTGGAGAGAACAATATTCTCAAATCACATATAAAGGATGTGTATAAAACTGATAAGACCAACGTAACAGATTTGATGCTTACATTTTATAATGGCTGAAATCAGAATCAAAATTACCTTCCCCCTTTAGGGTTGGCGAATGACTAAAAGCCTAGGTGTATTTCCAATTCTTAGCTATAACCAGATATCCTATTATATTGGAGATACTGAGAATGTCCCATGTTTACATCAACATCATGAGAACAATCTAGTGGAGCTAAAATTGTCCATCGTGCTCTTTCATCATGTTCCTAGGCACCCCAAAGTCCAGCTCCCTTCCCCCAGTGTCCTACCACCCGTTATGGTGCAGCTTATTCACCACTGGTTTCACGATCAATATTGTCTGTGTGCTCACCACGAAATACGTACTTCTCTCTGTACTCCACCCCACTGTACTTCTAAGACACCTCATGTGGAAGCTAAGTACATGTCAAAGTTCTTCCGCCTTTAAAGATATGGCAAAAATAAGAACTCAAAATATCTGTCATTTAAAATAAATTGTGACTATTCTCTGTTATATTTTCTCTTGACAGTACCTTTTTTTTTTTTTTTTTGAGAGGAGTCTCGCTCTGTCGCCCAGGCTGGAGTGCAGTGGTGCCATCTCCACTCACTGCAAGCTCCGCCTCCCACGTTCACGCCATTCTCCTGCCTCAGCCTCCCGAGTAGCTGGGACCACAGGCGCGCACCACCACCCCCGGCTAATTTTTTGTATTTTTAGTAGAGACGGGGTTTCACGGTATTAGCCAGGATAGTCTCGATCTCCTGACCTCGTGATCCGCCCGTCTCGGCCTCCCAAAATGTTGGGATTACAGGCGTGAGCCACCACGCCCGGCCGACAGTACTTTTTATTAAGCGCTTTCTCTACTGTATTTGCTTGTGCATCTGTAATGCTCAGGGCACTGTAGGGGTAGCAAGATAAATAAGGTATAGCTGTATACTTGAAGAGCTTAGTCTTACAAATAAGGTAATAATAACTAGTGTTGATTGAGTGCTATTCTAAACAATGTACAAAAAATAACTGATTTAGTCCTTATGACAGCCCTTAAGGGGATACCTTTATTACTCCCGTTTACCAGCGAGAAAATGAAGCACAAAGAGGCACAAGGTCAGACCACTAGTAAATAGCAGACTCAAGAAGTATGCATCTTAGCCCATGCCTCAGCCACTGTGCTTTACAGCCTCTCTGTAGGCAAAGAGCTGCGTTATAAAGCACCAAGTGGTTTTTTTTTTTTTTTTTTTTTTTTTTCTAATTTTTATTTTAGATTCAGGAGATGCATGTACAAGTGTGTTACAAGGGTATATTGCATGATGCTGAGGTTTGGGCTTCTATTGATCCCATCACCCCAGATAATGAACACAGTGCTCCATAGGAAGATTTTCAGCCCTTGCCTCCTTTTGGAGTCCCTAGTGTCTATTATTTCTGTCTTTATGTTTGTGTGCACCCAAGATTTAGCTCCCACTTATAAGTGAGAACTTGTGATATTTGGTTTTCTGTTTTTATGTTAATTTGCTTAAGATGATGACTCCAACTTCAACTATATCTGTGTTACTACAAAGGACATGATGATTTTATTCTTTTTTTATGGCTGCGTAGTATTCCATGGTGTATATGTGTCACATTTTCTTTATCCAGTCCACCACTCATGAGCACCTGGGTTGATTCCATGTATTTGCTATTGTGAATAGGGCAAAGCAGTAGATGCTAAGTGCCCTTTAGTAACACAAAGTGCTACAGGAATTCAGACAATGAGCATCACTTAGCTCATTGCTTTCATCTTGCAGGTAGGAAACCCACTTGTAAAAAATCATAGTCACATGTTCTGACTAAATTCAGTATGTGAATTACCTTGGTAGAGCTTTCATCTGAACCTGAACTCTACACTCCTAGTCTGCCCTTCTTTGCCCAGCCTTGTGTCACTACCTTAGTTTTACTTTTTATTCCTAATTTTCCCCATTAAGACCATTTTTTTTTTCCTATTGTATCCTGAAGGGTAATTAAGAAAATATTGAGACAATTTGGGACGTAACACATACCTGCTATCCAGAGATTTCCATCTTTAACCATATTACCACTAATCTCACCCTGCTTGACCTTCACTAAAGTGTTACTTAATTTTTTGTTCATTAGGGTTTGATAATTGGGAAAAATAAGCTGAAAATACCAGCATGCTATTCACTCTGCAGGAAAGACATAGCGAAGCCAATGTTGTGCTTGGTTCCATAAACAAGTGCTTATGCTAAATTTCCTGGAGGGTTTGTGGTGTTTTCTATTTGAAGCTTTGCTGATAGTATTAAGCCAGCGGTCTAGTTGCCATACACAGTGGTAGAATGGCCTGGGGAGTATGTGCTTAAAAGCCGAATTTATGTACTCAGAAACACACTAATTAGGAACTTTCTGGAAAATGTACAGTAGTTGCTCTTGGTTGGCCATTTTACAAACTGTTGAGAATCCAGAGGAACTAACCCTTAGAGTCTGTGCTTCAAGGGATATTGCTTTGCGTTTTCCCCGGTGAGTACATTCTTATGAGAAGGCCACTTTGCCAGGGTATGGGCGCTGACATATAACCAAGTGATGTTGATGTTTCATGAAAAGTGGGTGAGTTCCTACATGCCTCTCACCAGTCAGCTACCAGCTACCAAACTCCTACCTCCCGATATTTGCCACAAGTGAAGTTGCTCTTGAAGTCTAGCTTGATCCTAGGAAGCTAGGGTCTAGAGACCTAACTTGAGGATTTGAGGTCTTCCCTTAATGCTGTTTCTAAGGAAGGAACAAAATGAAGGCAGAGCAGAGCTGTTCAAACTCATGGGGTCCTCTGAGGGCATCTGACCAAAGGCTAGCTTGCTTAGCAACTCCAGAAATATGATATTACCATTAAATTTATCTCCCAGTTTGGGAAAGAATAACCAAATTGGTAGGAAACCTGCCAATTATACTGAAATGGTTTTGATGACTTTTTTGGAAGATATGTAGATATCGTCATAGATGTAGATATAATTTATATCTATACCTTCGCCATAGAGAGAAAGAGGAATCAGTCCAATAGATACTATTATGCATGTTGAGTAATATGTTAGCTTTGCTTCAATACCTCTTTTAAAAAGAAAAGAAAAGAAACTGGGTAGATTAGCCTCTAAATGGATAGTTCTTTTAAGTCAAAAGTAGGTAAACACTTGAAACTGGAACACTTATTTCTCTAGAAATCAAGAAAATGTTATTAAAATCAGGGAAGGAAAGAATTCAATTCCTATCCTCTCCTGGAAAACACAGAATTGGAAGATTCATAATTATCATTATAATTAATGTAACAACAACTAAGATTTCTTGAGGTTTTACTAAATTCTAAGCATCAGTACAAGCACTTAACAGATATTAACTCATTTGACCCTTTCCCCACCACAGCAGCTATCTAGGTTGGAAAAGAATAAAGAATGATACTTCCTCCAGCAAAGGGCTATGGTTTTTAAGGACCTGTCCAGTTGAAGGAGTGATGAGACAAGATATAACTGGTGCAGAAGGGCTGGGTGATGCTCTACATAGGTTTCACTGTGCGACTTGAGTTGCCATCACATATATAAATTTATATAAATTGGGTAATCCATCTGCTTTAATAAAATGTGTATGCAACCATAGGGTGTAGAAATTTCAAAGATTTTATTTTTTGACAGGATGCCTGCCGTTTTTCTCTCTTGACTCCCGCTTGTTTTATTCATTTTGGGGTAGTTGCCAATTAGACTCAGTTGGTAAGTATAATTAACGGAAAATGTGAATTTCTTCTTAAACTCCAAGAAATTAACTACAGAGGTCTTCATTTCCTTTATAATTTCCTAACAATATCACTCCCTACGACTGTTGTTTTATCTCTATCTCTTCTGACATTCAACCACAGCAGAAATTAGTTACTCCCTATTATTTGTCATCCTAAAGATACCATATAGGACAGCTTGGCAGCACTACTGGGGCACTACTAGGAGGGAATAAGCATTTATTTAGGTTCCAAGTACTATGCTAGGCATTTTCATATATACTATCTCTTTTAATACTCACAAAAACCCTTCAAGATAGGGATTATTATCTTCCTTTTATACAGTTGAATAAATGGCACCTCCAAAAGGTTAAGCCCTTGCCTTAAATCTGATTAGTGGGACAGCTGGGTGCAAACCTAGGCTGACATAATTCCAAAACACTTTCTCCTTTCATCCTATACATGGAAGAATTATCTCATTAAAAAGAAAGGCTCCCCTAAAGTTTTGTTACCTTGGAGAGTTTGAGGGTCATTATTTCATTCAGCAACTGTTCTGAGCACCAACTCTGTGCCAAATACAAGTTGAGCATTGATTCAGTTGGAATGGGTCATCAAGCAAAACTTTGGGAAGAAGATGGTGGTTAGTTGCAAGATGGTGGAGAAACAACATTAGGAAGAAATACAACAGGGTGATGGAGAGGAGCGTGGGGATGGAGGCAAGCAGAGGACCTCCTGATCATGTACCCATATGTCAGGGTGATGGAGAGGAGTGTGGGGATGGAGGCAAGCAGAGGACCTCCTGATTATGTACCCATAGGACAGGGTGATGGAGAGAAGGGTGGTGGTAGAGGCAAGTAGAGGACCTCCTGATCGTGTACCCATAGGACAGGGTGATGGAGAGGAGGGTGGGGGTAGAGGCAAGCAGAGGACCTCCTGATCGTGTACCCATAGGACAGGGTGATGGAGAGGAGGGTGGTGGTAGAGGCAAGCAGAGGACCTCCTGATCGTGTACCCATGGCTACAGTCTTTCTTCATGTGACTCGTGGACTTCCCTTTGTCATCCTATGCCTGAGAATATATGAAGGAGGCTGGGAAGGCAAAGGGACGTTCAATTGTCATCACTGGCATCTTTTTTGATCATTGCACCATCATCAAATGCATTGGGATAACCATGACATGAAAATTCCCATCATTGGGCCCATAACTGTCCCATGAGAGAGATTAGAAACACTGGATGTTAAAGGTCATAGTAGAACTTCATCCAGGGAGCTCTTGAATTAGGAAGGAGTGAAATATACTCTCAAAGACTAATAGTTCTGGGTCCAAACCATGTAACTTGAAAAGGAAGTGAAGATTCCCCTGGACAGGTTACACATACTGTCATGCATCGCTTAACGATGGGGATACTGTATCCTCAGAAATGAATCATTAGGTGATTTTGTCACGAACATCATAGAGTGTACTTACACAAACCTAGATGGTATAACCTACTACACACCTAGGCTATATGGTATAGCCTATTGCTTGTGGGCTACAAACCTGTATAGCATGTTACTATGTGGTAGTGAATACTGTAGGCAATTGTAACACAATGGTAAGTATTTGTGTATCTAAACATAGAAAACACACAGTAAAAACATTATATAAAAGATACAAATAGTACACCTTAATAGGACACTTACCATGAATGGTGCTTGCAAGACTGAAAGTTGCTCTGGGTGAGTCACTGAGTGAGTGCTAGAATATTTTTGTACACTACTGTAAACTTTATAAACACTATATAATTAGGCTATACTACATTTATTTTTTAAATTTTATTCAGAACTAAATTAACCTTAGCTAACTGTAACTTTTTTACTTTGTAAACTTTTTAATTTTTTTAAACTTTTTGGCTATTTTGCAATAACACTTAGCTTAAAACATAAGCACATTATACAGTTATACACAAATATTTTCTTCATTTGCTGATCCTATGAGATTCTTTCTGTTCTTAAAATTTTTTACCTTTTTTTTTTTAATTTTTTTCTTAGAAATGAAAACACAAACACACTCATTAAACTAGGCCTGCACAGTGTCAAGATCATCAAGATGTCACTAGGTGATAGGATTTTTTTAGCTCTATTATTACCTTATGGGACCACCATTGTATCTGTGGTCTGTCATTGACCAAAGTGTCATTATGCAACACGTGACTGTATATCAAGAGCATCTTATGTCCTTCTGTGGGTGCTATAATCTGTTCAGCCCAATCACACAAACTTTCTACTGCCTCAGTCAAGGGAAAGGCCTTCCAAAACACAAATGCCAAATTGATGATTAGTTCACTTTAGACTGTAATGGCATCATTTTTCAGGTGCTCTCAAGTAAACATGTTTAAAGCTTTCCCTGCGTTTTAGAGGGTTTTCCCTCTAAGGAATAAATTGTGTGGAGAAAACAACACAATCTATATCCCTCCTTCTTCATTTTATGAAATGACTTGACACAGTTGGCTGTGTCACTGAAATATTTGTCATGCTTGTTAAAGAAAAGTTACTTTGTCAATAAAGATAATAATGAAGCCAAAAAAATAACTTTGAGGGAACAGAACAAATTTGAGTGAAACTGGTTTCTTGGTATTGGCTTGTCATGTTTATCTCACCCATTTTCCTATTCAAGCTAAAGACCTCCCTTTTTTCAGCAAAGAGACTTTTCTACATTGGAATTAGTTGTTCAGGGACTGGGATAGTTCTTGTAAACAAGTAGGTCTGAACAGGAGAGCTGTCCACCATTCTAAGACTTCTTAGACACTTTTACATTCAGGGAAGAATTTTGAGCTCTCTTTTCAGATTAGAAAGAGTTGGGTCGCAAATGCTTGCCTGGCATTGGTCTCAAAGTCAGCAAAGTTTACTGTTGGTGGTTAGATACAATAGGTTCCTAGCATAACATAGAAACCTGTTATCTTGATGGAACCCAATATCTTCCTTATTTCATTGCTAACTACCTTTCATGTTTTTCATCTGATTTTATATCTTCTTCTCCTAACATAACACCATGTAGATCTTATGTCCCACCCATTTCAAGCTACTTGCAGTTTCCCTTAAATGATATACCCTACTGGATGTGGTTTTGTCTCTTTCTGACATTTGCTAAAATTTCATTCTCTTCTCACTCTAACTTCCTGGCCAAAACCTACATTTCTTCTAAGTCTCAGATTAAAAATCATCTCTTCTCTGTAATCTCATCAGAACTCCCATCCCTCCAACTCATCCCCTGGTATCCTCCTGGGCCCACATTCACCTCCTCCTCCATGCTCTTGCTGCACTGTATATCAGCCTCTCCCACATACAGCTCCTTTTGGTAGAATGGAGCCTTCATAGTCTCCCATCTACCTTCACAGTCTCCCATCTTCTGTAGATTGTGAGATCCTATAGAGCACAGCCTGTGTCTTATTCATTGTTGTCATTCTGAAAACCTTGCATACTGCCTAGCCTATGCAAGTAGGTGCTCAATAAATTGTTATAAGCATCAGTATTTGATTTCCCTGGCTTTATTTTTAGCTCTGATTTCCAACCTGATGCAAAGATGTAATAGAAAGGATTAGATACTAAAAAGCTATAAGAAAAAGAAAGGACAAATCATAAAACACTAATGACATAGGAAGACTCGGGATAAATAAATAGCAACATGTACAGGCAAAGACCATCATGCATACTTCCAATTCATGGGCATAAAAGCATTTAGTCTGAGAAAGTTGACTGTTGAATCATGATTGTTAAATCATTTTTATCTTATGAATTTAGAGAAACTAATGATATATATTTTACAGCAGTCAGTGTACCATGACCTCAGTATTTCCATTTCTACGGAGAAAGAAATAACTATTGACTTTCCTCCATTTATTCAAAATGATAATTGCCCATGGTTGCTTTTCAGTCCAGATTAGGATCATTCCATTTAGTAGAAAAGGATGCTAATTTTAGAAAGTTAGACACACATAAAATTAATGGGAAAACTTATGCTGACCAAGCACTTTTCTGCCATGATCAACAGTTTTATAGCGAGATATATTTAGGGAAGATAAGGTGTTTCATTCCCTGGGGATCTTAAAGAAAAGCAAGCTGAGATTTTAATTTGCTTGAGATAATCATCTTAAAATCAGGGACTTTGTCGTAGGACCCTTCAAAGTCTCTTCTTAGGATTTATAATTATTTGTCTGTCTCTTCAAAGTATTATTTAGATCATGTCAAGTCATTGAAACTAATAGATGTAAAACTGAGGAATCATTCCTATAGGCTTGGGAAATGATTGTAAATAGTGCTCCCAGATGTCACTAATAAAGTTGTCATAGTTGTCATAGCTGTTAACAGAATAGAAACTTTTTTTAAATTTTTATTTATTTATTTATTTTTTGCGACAGAGTCTCACTCTGTCGCCCAGGCTGGAGTGCAGTGGCACGATCTCAGCTCACTGCAACCTCCGCCTCCCGGGTTCAAGCGAATCTTCTGCCTCAGCCTCCCGAGTAGCTGGGACTACAAGCATGCACCACCACGCCCAGCTAGTTTTTGTATTTGTAGTAGAGACAGGGTTTCACCATATTGACCAGGCTGGTCTCAAACTCCTTACCTTGTGATCCACCTGCCTCGGCCTCCCAAAGTGCTGGGATTACAGGCGTGAGCCACCGTCACCGGCCAAAAACTTTTTAACCTTGAACCCTCAGCTCAAGATCATGAACCCTTGAGGCAAAGGAGGAAAATAGAGATTTTATGCCCTAAAATAGCCAAATAAGAAAACAGTTGATTTTTTTTTTTTCTTTTTTGGCACCCATAGCTGAAACAAACAGCTCTTCACCTCATGAACAGGCTGTTCTCGTTCTGTGTTGGAGGCCAGGTTTCAAAGCTGTGTAATGAGTTTCACGTGCTGCAGCCCAGCAGGCAAACATTCAAGTCCTAAATCGCAGGCAGAGGAAGCAAGAACTCTCATTGGCTAAGGAGCCTTGGCATCTCTGGGTTCACATGGGGTACCGGGCAATTCCTGCTGGAACGAGGCAGGGTGAACAAACAGGTGTGCCTGTGCTAAAACAGGGAGGAAAAGATTGAAGAGTCAGCTTTTCTGGTCATCAAACAAATCTGAGCTGAGCCCTTCCTCATTAGCAGCATTTCTTCCACCCAGAGGGAGAACAGAGGAAGTGAACACTGACTCTGGTGCATGATAGAATTTATAATAAAATCCTGCGGGAGGCTGAGAAACAAGCTGCAATTAAACATGGCGTGCCCGCATGAAGAGTTTGGGGAGAAGTAGAAAGTTCACTTTATCTTTGTATTTCCATGCTTAGATTCTATTTTTGCACATGTAAAGCAGGATTTGTTTTATTTTTTTCATTATTCAAGTAATAAGAACTCTTATAGGGTGTATGAATTATTGTTCATAAACTTAGGTATGTAGGAAATGTCACTTGGTAAACATTTTCTTTTATTCAAATAAACCCAATTCCAAGACCCTTTCCACCTGGTTTTTTGGAAAGTCAATCTTAACCTTTTTTAGGTCTCTCGGTCTGTCTCTGTCTCTGTCTCTGTCTCTATCTCTCTCTCTCTCCCCACCCCCCACCCCCCCCCACACCACTGCCCCCGTCTCTCCCTCACCCCACCCTTCTCCTTCCTCTGCCTCTCTCCTCTCTCTCTCTCATGATCATGCTGCTTCTCTCGTGCTTACGGAGTACTTGGAATGTTAAGAAAGAGCCTTTTAACTTTTGTCAGCCGAAGTAACCACTGATAAATTAATTGTCTATGCTTGCTTGATCTCTGCAAAGTGGGTGACTCTGGTACTCCCATGCCAAAGTAAAGCCAGTGGGACCCTATCTGCAGCTGCCATCACTGGCCAGAAGGGTTCAGCATGCCACAGTGGACTTCACAGCAGTCCCCCTAAGACAAGTTGCCTGCGTAATTCCTGCCTTTACGGAGCTAGCATTTGCAGGGGAGGAGATAGAAAATAAGCAAAATATATAGTGTATTGAATAGTGATAAGGGCCAAGGAGAGATAGAAAGCAGAAAAGGGAGTGCAGAGTAGGAGCCGAAATTTCAAATGGAGTCATGGGGAGGACAAGGGGAGAAGGGAAGGGAAGGGGAGGAAAAGCAACCAAGAACTGAGTTTGGGGACAGTCTTACTGTCAGACGTCAGGTAGGCAAGGAGCAAAAAAGAGGAAGAAGGAGCAGCTAGTGAGGTAAGAGAGAAACTGGGAGAGAGCACTGAAGGGGAGAAAATGGAATTTTCTTTAACTCTTATAAGTTTGTAGCTGAGACAAACCTCTGTTACAAAATAATGAGAGAAAAAGAGAAAAACAAACTATTAACACATGCAGTTCACATCACGCAGGGGATGTGTTCAAAAGCAGTGGTTTAGAAGTCTACTTACATAGTATATCCAACAAAGAACAATAGTTTTTTGGGTGTTTGTTTGTTTGTTTGTTTGAGATGTAGTCTTTCTCTGTTGCCCAGTGGTGCGATCTCGGCTCAGTGGAACTTCCGCCTCCTGAGTTCAAGGGATTCTCCTGCCTTAGCCTCCTAAATAGCTGGGGTTACAGGTGCCTGCCACCATGCCCAATTTTTTTTTTTTTTTTTTTTTTTTGTAGAACTAGGGTTTTGCCATGTTGGCCAGGCTGATCTCGAACTAGTGGCCTCAAGTGATCTGCCAGCTTCAGCCTCCCAAAGTGTTGAGATTACAGGCGTGAGGCACCGCGCCTGGCCAGAACAGTACATTTTGGGAAAGTGACAAGGCAAAGAGGCAGTCAGTCCTAGGCTCCTAGAGGTGGGAAAATGTGGAAAGGTAAATTGATACGGAGTAAAATGTCCTCACTCTAGCTCCTCTCTGAGGTGATAAAGGTCTGTTCAAAGAGAACTTCTATCTTGTTTTCAGGTGGGAGAGGTGGGAGTGAGGAGGGTAGAAAGACCTTTTGTCTTCGTAATTCTGCTTTTAGGTAAACAGAGACAAGGCAGAATCTCTCCAGGAATTGTTGTGGCTTGCTATAGGTAAGAAAGGGGAGCTCAGGCAGCCCTTTCTACAATTTTAAAAAATTGTATCATAAAAATATTTATGTCAAAGAGGCATATTTTAGAATGGAATATTCTGGTTTCCTTCAACACTGTCTGGAAGGCAAAGCGAAGAGTGTGTTTCCAAGAGGAAGGAATGAAATGACCAACTGTGTCAAATGCTACTGACAGGCCAAGCAGGAAGAGACCTGGGGACTGACTGTCAGGGATACTGCAAGTCCCTTCTTCCCACTCATCCAAGACTCAGATCATTTCTTCCACATCTCATCTGCTCCCACTTCTCCCCCATCAAAGACACTTGCCCTCCTCTTCTTCCCCTTCAGAAAATTGGTAGACTTAGGACTTTTTTTTTTTCCCACAAAAGTTCTCCAGGCAAGTTCTGTTCTCTAGCAGCTCTGGCCAGCAACACAAACCTCTCCTGAGAACAGACACCCCAGTGGCCTCTTTCGAAATGAGAAGAAGGAAAAACAAATGAAAAACACAATCTGAATTAATTAACAACTCAATAAATTAGCCCGCTACGCAGAAAAGATATTCTTTACTTTTAGGCAAAGCACCAAATAGTAAAGGTACTAAATATATAGCTAGGCAATTTTTACTAGTGCAGTGAAACCCCTGTTAAAATAGGGTAAAATCGTAGCATGTTGTTTTCAAATAGTCCCAGACAGCTAGTTTTAGGGACTGGATTGCAAGAACAGGGCATGTCTCCCACTCTTTGCCTCTATAATAAGAGTGCTTATTGTATCAATCCTGTACAACCAAAATAGGCATCAAAGATTGGCTTATACAGCCAGATTTCCAACGTGGTTAGTTTCTCATTGATCACAGGCACACTCAGGCTTAACAGACTAATATATGTTTCCTTATGTAATTTATCACGTTAAACCCAGAGGTGAACAAGCTACAACTAGTGGGCCAAATCCAGCCTGCCATCATCTGTTTTTGTAAGTAAAGCTTTACTGCAACATAGTCACTATAACCACAGAGTTGAGTAGTTACAACAGAGTCCATCTGGCCTGAAAGCTGAAAATATTTGCTATTTGACCCTTTATAGAAAAAAATTTGCTGATGCCTGGTTTAGACTTTAAAATAGACTTCTGGAAAAAACATTGTTCATGGTTATTTCAATCTCATTCCATGGAATTTTGCATTAATTTGCTCCAGGAAGCACACGTTAGATTTCACTTCTTTTCACAGGCAAAAATCTCCTTTCCCTGCTGCTTTACGCTGGGGCACTGGTTCTCAAAGTATGGGTCCTGGGACCATCAACAATAGCATCAGTTGGAAACTTCCTTGAAATGCACATTCTCAGGTCTTATTCTAGGCCTGCTGATCAGAAGCCCTGGAGGTGGGGTCCAGCAGTGTGGGTGTTTTAATCGCTCCTCCTTCAGGGAATTCTGATGCACACTAAAATTGAGAGACATTCGAAGTGGAGATTTCTACACACCCCTTTATTGGGATAATTTTCAATGAATAAATTAGTTTTTGCACATTAGAATCAGTCTAAAGTCCTTAAAGTCCTTAAAGTGCCAGTCTCTTATTTATAACATTAAGATAGTCTACTTTCTACAATAATGGTATTAGCCCTTATTGTTGCAATCAAATAGATCCTTTGGTGGCAGCAATAGAAAGAAGCAAGTAACTGTTTCACAGGCAGGACAAAGTAGGATATGGGGTTAAATACTCCAGTGATTAAGAACCCAAAGCACCCATTGCATGTCTCTAGGCCATGACTGTCTCCTGATTCCTCATCATCTCGTTTCTGGATAGGGCATTCATTTATAAGAGAGAAAAGTAGAAAGGATTTATTTCCAGCACCATCAAGGATATGCTAGAACATGAAAAAAAAAATTCAATTTATATTTTCCCCTTAAAAGATTTATGCAGGTGCTGCTATATTGCGGCTGTTTTCCTTTGCTTAATGATCTAATCCTTCCCTGGAGCTTCATTTCCATGTAGCTAAAGAAAGAAATAGCTCTGATAATGAACAGCTGTGATTTAGAGCGAGAAACTTGATCCCAGGAAACAGGGAGGGGCAACAGTGAGCCTTGGCCCTTTTAAGCCAGAAAGAGAAGGAACAATGAACAAACGCGGGTCCCTTTCTAAATATTTGAGATTTGTATCTATATTTAAAAGCTACCAGAAACCAGTTTGAGACCCTAAGGTATGAGTAAGGTAGAGTGACTGTATATACTGGTTTGTTCAGGATTAAATAACTCTAGTTTACACCTTTCATCCCTGAGTAATTATTAATAATGACCCGTTTACTTGCAAGTATGTCCTGATTGTATGACAAATTCGATGGTCACCTCAGTGAGAGACAACTCAGTAGAGCATCAAGAATTCAGACTGTAGGTTTCCTAACAGGACTTTGCTTGAAACCCATTTCTGACCTTATTAGTTGTGTGAATTTTGCAATTGACCCTTTCTGCCTCAGTTTCCTTAACTGTAAAATGGAAATGACAATACAGTCGACCCTTGAACAATGCTGCCCTTAGAGGGTTCGTCAAAAATTCGTGCATAACTTTCGACTTCTCAAAAAAAAAATACTATTAATAGCCCACTGTTGATCAGAAGTCTTATTTATAACATAAACCGCCAATTAACACATATTTTGTATATTACATACTGTATTCTTACAATAAAGTAAGCTAAAGAAAATCATATTAAGAAAATCATAAGGAAGAGGAAAAGAAAATACATTACTCTTCACAAAGTAGAAGTGGGCATCATGAAGGTCTTCATCCTCATCATCTTCATATTGAGTAGGCTGAGAAGAAAGAAGAAGAGGAGGGGTTGGTCTTGCTGTCTCAAGAAGTGGCAGAGGTAAAAGAAAATCTACATGTAAGTGGCCCCATGCAGTTCAAACCCATGTTGTTCAAGGGCCAACTATATCTCTATCAGAAGGTTGTTGAGCAGATTAAAATATGCAGCCCACCTGGCTGAGTGCCTGACACCCGGCCAGTGCTCAGCAATGGCTACTTCTCCTAAGGGGAGAGAATAACATTAATTTATCCAGAATAATTACTCTGGGATGACTGGTATAAACTATCTACATTCAATTGGCCCAGTGGACTTCATTACATTAAATCATCCACTACAACCCAGAAATCCACAAGCAACTTTGTTTTTAGTTCCATTTGTAATGAGCTTTTTAAACATGCTGCCATGTTGCAGTTGTTTTTTGTTTCTAAGATGCAGAAATTAAGGACTTCAAGAAAAAATTGTCTTTCAGAGAAAGTAATATTTGTACTTGAAAAAAAAAAGTTCATGTTCAGAGTTGAACCAGAGGCTCAACTTTGTTCAGTGATGCTGCAAAGCGAATGTCAGAAACAAATGACTGTATTGCAGTTCATGGTGTTGGAGTTTAGAGAGACCCAGTAAACTGTATCCCAATCTTGACTGGATACAATCAAGTATCAAGCCTTCAAATTGAGAGCTAGACACCACAGTCAGGCAGGTGGAGATCAAAATATCATTTTTATTAATGATGAAGTTGTTGGAATCAATGACTGAGTGTGAGGGTCAGATGGATTTGCTGGCCTGCCTCAGCTCCAAGAAACCCCACCAGAGAAGAAAGATTGGTCTGTAGCTGACATTTTTTACCAAGATGACTGATTGGCACTGGTCCCTGGAGGGAAAGGAAGAAATAAGTTAATTTTCCCATTACTGCAGGATTAGCTCTATCCAGTCAAGAAACACAATAGTCATCACCAATCAGGTTATTCAATTCTATATGTGGAGAGAAGTAAAGGAAAGACCAGAGGCTAGATGTGCCATTCTAATGGAGCTCCCTGCACATGGAAACAAGGAGGGAACTCCTTTTCCAGAGAAAAGAAGGTCCCCCACAATGTTGTCATCCATATTTCTCACTGAGGATTTAGTCACAGTAAAGATTGGATCAGATTAGACTTAACAAGTTATTTTTCACAAAAGATGCCCAGATAATTGAGTAACAATTTATCACTTTTCCCAACTGTGGGTCAGAAATTGGATGAAATACCATCACTAGATCTAGAGTAATCATTGCCTTTCCTTTGTCTTATGTATGATAATGGTTACTTTAATGACCTTGGTGGTGAATGCAGGTCATCCCTAGCTTACAGCCTTTGAGCTGTGAAAACATACCAATCCCCTCAGTGGGAATGGAATTAGGTTTCCATTTCAGTCATATAGTTCCTGTCCATTTCAGCTGGAGGAAATCATAGCTTTGTAGACATCCTTCCAGCAAGGGGAAGAATGTAAACCTTTGTTAATGTCTTCTCCCTGGTGGCCAAGTTACTTTGTCACTTTAGCTGGGTTCAATTCTGACCCAGAAAGAGCGAGGCTTCAATTTAAAAGTGTGGGACGGCTGAATTGAAATTGGCTGTTCAAGTCCCTAAGAATCTGGGCTCTTTTGGATGTAATCCAGATGGACAGGTGAAATGGAAACACCCACCCAAGGCACTCAGCATGTTCTTCTCTAGGTCTCTGACCACTGCTGAGACCCCGTAGTTAAGGCCTGTAAAAGGATACCATGAGGCCACCCAATTGGCTGTCATCTTCATGTTGGCAGGATACCTTCCGACAGTGTTGAGGTATGACAGGCAACCCCTTCATGATTACCATGTTACTCCCGTCCCTTTATCTCTTCTAGTCCTAAGGTATGATCCTAAGCATTGTACCTTTTTATTTTTGTTTTATTTCACAAGCATGTATTTAAACTACCTTTTGAGTGTGAGGCACTGTAAGAACCAGAATGTTACCTGAGAGGGCTGGGGAGTCTGTCAGAATGAGTTTACTTACAGTTAAGTGGAGGAAGTTCTCCTTAAAGCAAGGTGGAATACAGTAATCACCAAAAGACATGCTTTTTAAAAAATGGGATCATAAAGTAATGAATAATTAATATCTGCTGAGGAAGTTAGGAAGGGCCTCAGGAACTGGTAACATCTGAACTATGAAGTTTGACTTAAGGGTCTCTGAGGGGTTAAATAGTACCCTCAGGGGCCCAGGCATGGTGGTTCACACCTGTAATCCCAAAACTTTGAGAGGTCAAGGCAGGCAGATCACTTGAGCCCAGGAGTTCTAGACCAGCCTGGGCAACATGGCAAAACTCTGTCTCTACACAAAATACAGAAATTAGCTGGGTGTGGTGGTGCCTGCCTGTGGTCTTAGCTACTCTGTAGGCTGATGTTGGAGGATCGGTTGAGCCTGGGAAGTCAAGGTGGCAGTGAGCCAAGATCATGCCACTGCACTCCAACCCGAGTGATGGAGTGAGACCCTATCTCAAGAAAGAAAGAAAGAAAGAAATAGTATCCCTTCTCAGCATCCAAGTTCTGACCAATTCGAGAAATAAAAGAAGTGCTTGGCGGAACTCAAGATATCATTGAAAATTACTTATAGGGGATAAGTGAACAGATGGGACTTTAGTTTTATTGGCCGAGTGGGCTTAATGACACTCCAAAATTGGGCAGAATCCTATGGTGAGTCTTCACCTCCTCACCTCAGTGCACATCTTCAGGGTCTGGGTCCCCGAAGGAGCTGGGAGATCTCAGGTTCTCTGAAAGCAGGCAGATGTCAAGAGGAAACAGAGCCAGGCAGAGCTAAGCAAACCCAGTTAGTCTTTTCAAATTCACTGGGTAGCCAAGTAAGTAAAGGGGCAGAGAAAGTCCAGGGGTATACATAGGAAAAATTCCTCCTCTTGAAACCAGGAATGAGGAAAGATACTCATCTGAAAATTGGTGTGGCTAAGAGAAAGTTTAAAAGTCCCCCTGCATGGAAGATGGTGAGGATACTCTGGTGAGACTAGGATCAGGTGGAGAGAGAACTCTGGAAGGAGACGGGGAAATGAAGGTTGGGTGCAGAACAAGGAGAGTCTTCCATATCACACTAAAGGAGTGGGCTTTTCCTAAAAACAATGGGCTTTTCCTAAAAACCCACTGTATTTTTACAGAAAGACTGTATTTGTGAGTGACAGCTAGCAGTTAAGTGAGGATCATTATATTAGGGAAGTCAGTCAGGAAGCAATCTCAGTAGCCCACAGGAAACCCAGTGAGCACAGACACTGGGCATTTGGTATAATTCCTGATTTCATGAGAATTTATTTTTTATTTATTTATTTATTTTCTGCAAAAGACATTATTCTTTTTTATGGCTGAGTAGTATTCCACATGTACATATACCACATTTTCTTTTTATTATTATTATTATACTTTAAATTATAGGGTACATGTGCATAATGTGCAGGTTTGTTACATATGTATCATGAGAATTTAAATCATATCTGTCTACTTTGCATTGCAGGTCAGTTGATGAAGAGAAAATTATTCCTATCATAAATAATTTTAAAATTTCTGTGGAAATAATTACATTGTCATTTAACCTATCTGCCTTTTTATTTTTTTAAGAGACAAGATCTCACTCTATTACCCAGGCTGAAGCACACTGGCACAATCGCTCACAGCTCACTTCAGCCTTGACCTCCCGGGCTCAAGCAATCCTCCCACCTCAGCCTCCAAAGTAGCTGGGACGAAAGGCACATACCACCATGCCCAGCTAACTTTTAAATTTTTTTGTAGAGACAAGATCTCCCTATGTTTCCCAGGCTGGTCTTGAACTCCTGGGCTCAAGTGATCCTCCTGCCTAGACCTCCCAAAGTGCTGGGATTACAGGCATGAGCCACCATGCCCAGCCCCCTACCTTCCTTTGTACCCCAAATGTCAGTGAGCAACTACGACATGCAGAGCATTGTATGACATGTTGGTAATACAGAAATAAATACCTAATAGAGAAAAGAGATGCCTAGTCATCTCTGCTGTGTTCAAAACCCACATCAAAAGTCATTACTCATGAAATTAATGTGATAAAACTTCAAAAGCTATATGTAAGGCACTATAAGAAGTTTTTCTTTAATACCATCATAGTTTATTGACAAATTTATAAAGGATGCTCATTGGCATGTGCTTCTTTTAAAAAGAAAATGCTATGAGGACACACAATGAGAATGTCTTTGAACCTGGGACCTGAAGGATGCATATAAGTTTCTCAGAGAACATCAAAAACAAAATTCCTTGAAGAGAAAATAGAGCTTTTTGCATTTGGGACAGGTAGAAGTAATTGTTGTCTCTTTCAATAGGTACAAAGAAAAAAATTACTTTTATAATTTGGAGAAAGCAAATTAACATGCATACTACCAGCAACATTTCCCTCACTATAACCATCCACCTTCCTGCCCTGCTCATCCCTGAAACATTGACCAGGTCTTTTCTGTGATTTGCCAATCCATTATTCCCTTAGCTGCTTTGCTCCTTATTAATTTTGTCAAGAAGCCAAGGAACTTGTATGGACTATGGACTTAGATCCTGGAACATTTGCAGGGGAGCATGGGTAGCATATTATAAAGTAAAATGAGTTAAAACCACTCCGATTACATTTGAGAAGGCAAGATCTGACTTTTGATGTGGGTTTTGCACAGAGCAGAGACTGAGACTATAGCTTTGTTTGGGAGAGTTTTCTTGTAGACTTAGATCGATTACATTAAAAGATTCAGCCTTCCAACAATGGCTCCAAAGAAAATAATGTTGGCTTTTCCCTTTTATGAAAGTAATACTTGTCTTACAGCCCAAGGGATTGACTATCTTTTTCTATTGAAATTATTCAGAGGACTGCTGCTTGGATGTCCTGGTAATGTATTGACATTAATAGCAGAATATTTCAATCAGAGCCATCTGGCCACAAGGGAATAACAGCTCCCATTGATTATGTAAAAAGCTAAGTTAGCTTCTGAGTATATAATACACTTGGAGTTGGCTTATGGGTTTTGTTATTTAGCATTTACATCTCCTTACAACCCACAGAACTCGAAAGACTTAACAAGCTGGTTGATGAATAAGGAGAGACCCCTGGGGGAAGACGTTCGGGGAGAGATACAAAAGGCCACCTATCCCAAATCAGAAAATGTTAGCCTTTTGGACACACGAGAAAGGAATTTGGCTTTCTTGGCATATTATCAGTCTGCATGAGAGAGTATTCAAACTTTGGAAGAGCCTATTTCATTTGTTTGCCAGAGCCTTCTTTTGGTTTAAATGTGTAAAATGCATTCATTTTTCTTTTCTCTTCATGAATCATTTATACTTTTAAAGCAGAAACTTTGTATAAGCTTAATAAATATAAATAAGCATCTTTATATTTGTGTTTAAGCATAAAACTCTTAAGTGCCAGGCTCTAAGTGCTTTATAAATAATAATTCATTTATTATTCAAAACAGTTTTGTGAATTATATACCTACTCTGTATATTCAATACTATATAGAATATCAGTATACAAACATCCCTCAATGTCCATGGGGGTTTGGTTCCAAAATCTCCCATAGATACCAAAATCTGAGAACGCTCATGTCCCTTATATAAAATAGTGTTTGCATATAGGCTACGCACACCCTTGCAGATATCTTAAATAACCCCTAGATTACTTATGGTACCTAATATAATGTAAATGCTACACCAATAGTTGTTATGCTTTATTGTTTAGGGAATGAGGACCAAGAAAAATGTCTGTATGTGTTCAGTACAGAAATAATTTTTTTTCAGAATATTTTTGATCTATGGTTGGTTGATGCCACAGATGTGGAACCCACAGATGCAGAAGGCCAACTGTATACTTTTTATGTATCAATATACATCAAGATGCATTTCTGCCCTTCTAGGACGTGCATGGTTCCAGCTTGTATGTTGTTAGCTTTGTAAAGTCCAGCAAGGCTGTGGGGGTTTACAGTAGCAGGGAGATAAAATACATAGAGCAGCGTATGCTGAGAGTGAATCAGGGAACACGGGAGTCGATGGGAAGCCAGCAGGCACATGGGGAAAGAGACAGTCATGGACCTAGAAAGCAGAAACTGAGAATGAGAATATGGAAGAATTCTGCCCAGTTGCAAACAGGCAGTCCAAAACCTGAGGAAAAGCCTTCTCTGAGAGAGTGAGACTGGTCAAGGCTTCCAGAGTGCAGGATAGAGATGGGAGTGGTGAGGGGCAAAGCCCTTCCAGGAAGGCTCACTGCAATCAAGCAAGCCTTGGGGTCCATGATGCCAGGAAGGGAGCAGGCAAAAGGCCCAGCCTCATTGGAATGTAGAAGGTGGTGCTGCTCTCCAGAACCTGGGGATATTCAGAGAGGAGTGATTTCTCTCTCTGCCCTGGGGTTTAGACCTTATCTAAGCCCTTCATTATCAGGGTGAAGTTTCTTGATAACCCACATAGGTGACTCCCTTTCTCTTTACGTGAGAGATGCAGAGTAGCTTCCCATATAGTAAACAGTCTTCCCACACAATCATCAGTGATGCTGGAAAGGAAGCCCCTCCTGACACTAAACAGGGTATTGGGTCTACCCTCAGCATGGACCTGAATAGTTCATCTTAAAGTCCCACTTTAAAAAAAAAAACCTGCTATCCCAAATTCTCGTATGAAAGACCCTCAAGTCCAAGTACAGACAATCCTCCAATTATGATGGGGTTATGTTCAATCAAACAATTTTAAGTTGAAAACACAACTAATACACAACCTGCCAAACATTGTAGCACAGCCTAACCCACCTTAAACGTGCCCAGAGCATTTACATGAGCCTACACATGGGTACAATTACATGAGCCTACACATGGGTACAATCATCTAACCCAAAGTCTATTATATGATAAAGTGTTGAATATTTCATGTAATTTATTGAAAATGATACTGGAAATGAAAAACGAATGGTTGTATGAGTACTAGAAGTATGATTTCTACTAAATATGTATCACTTTCGCATCACTGCAAAGTTGAAAAATTGCAAGTCAAATCATTCTAAGTGAAGCACTGTCTGTATGCTCTTCCTGCCAGGTTTTCAGTTAGAAAACAGCTCATGTGGACCTTCAGGACAAAGGACAGGTGAAGGCTGCCTTAGAGCAAGCAGAGGGTGGCTGGGGAGAGGAACGTTTGATCATGATAATCTCGTGCAGAGTACATAAAGGGATTATATGTATGTATGTATATAAAGGGGTATATATATGTATGTATATATGTGTGTATATACATACATATACATATGTTGTGTGTGTGTGTGTGTATATATATATATTTTTTTAGACAAAACCTCACTCTGTCACTCAGGCTTTGGTGCAATGGCATCTTCAGGGCTTACTGCAGCCTTGACTTCCCAGGCTCAAGTGATTCTCCTACCTGAGGGTCCTGAGTAGCTGGGACTACAGGCACATGCTATCACACCCTACTAATTTTTAAAAATATTTTTTGTAGAGACAGGTTCTTGCTATATTTCCCAGGTTGATCCTGAATTCCTGGGCTCGAGTGATCCTCCCACCTTGGTCTCCCAAAGTACTGGGATTATGGCATAAGCCACTGTGGCCAGCCATAAATGGGTATTTTTTATAAGGAGGCAGAAACATGTCTATATGTAGGGTTGGCAAATTATAGCCCACCCTATTTTTATTTAGCCCATGGGCTAAGAAGTTCTTTTATATTTTTTAATGTTTGGAAATAAAATAATAATATTTGTGGCATGAAAACTAAATGAAATTCAAACTTCAGCATTTATACAAAAATCCCATTTTTATTAGTAGGCCTGTATTTTAAAACAAATATATATTCAGTTGTATTTTGAATTTTAATTATACAAAATTGTGTAGAAATTTTTTCTCTCTTATTATGTAAATACCTGCACAATTTTCTCTATTTCACCCTTTGGCCTACAATGACAATTTTCTCTATTTCACCCTTTGGCCTACAATGTCTAAAATATTAATATTTACTATGTAGCCTTTACACAAAAAACTTTGTCTGCTCTGGTGAATAGGGGACTCTGCAGGAACCGTGGACAAGTGACTATGAATAGGCCTGAAAAGTTCCCATTCAATCCACTCATCCACTGCCCAGCTTCTGTTCTTTGTCCTCTGATTACTAGATAGAAAAGCAAAGGAAGAAGGCAATGCCCCAAAAGAAGGCCAGTCAATGGGCATTAATACAGGATTGCTGTGAAAATGCCTGGAGCATTGATAATGCACAAAATAGATCCATTTAGCAGTATTGAAAACAAACAGAAAAAAATATGAAGTTTGCCATATTAATTTAATATATTCTGCATTCTCAGTTCCTAGGAAAAGATATGCTATGCACCATCAGTTTTCAATTTTTTATCACTGTCTGAGGAAGTCATTCTTGTTAATCCAAACTATATTTTCAGTGGCTTGACATCCCCATATCTCCAGCCAAATTTGCTAAAATTTCACATGCCAAGATAAAATATATAAGCATGTTATTCTAGAGTATTGTTATTAGCTTTCAATATGAAAAGATTGTATATAGAGGGGGTCCATTAAGTTAAATATCAGTAAGGGAGTTGCCATAGAAACTGGTAATAAGAGAAAAAGACATTTAAGAAATTCATGTTATTTTTACCCTTGCCTAGTCCCAAAGTGGGTTGGAAACATATGCCTTGGGAAGTTCCAACCTCAGGGAAGGACCCAAGCCATCTTTCAAGGAATTTCTTTCTGTCTAGAGAACCATAAATATTTAGAAGTGAAACATTTTGTTGCGTGTCGACTGTTTAATAGCTTGTGTGGTACTTCCTATTTCCAAATGCTTTCCTGAGCATCAATTTAGGTGCAGGATTATAGTGGCAAAAAAATATATAGCGTGCAGGATTGGTTTGCATTGGATCTGGCATTCACCAATCGGCTACATCACAGCTTTTCACTAAAAGATATCTGAGTTTATTACCCATTTACAAGTAAGGTCAGACACATTCCAGTTATAGTTAGGCTGTCTTGAATAGATAATTTCTCCTAACTCTATAACATGAAGGCAATACCCAAAATATCCAAAATACCTGCCTCCGTAGAAGACCTAAGAGACCTTCTAGTTAAAATGAAATGCATTTATTTTCAAATGTCATCCCTAGATATTTTCTTGGGCTCACTCTGCTCCTAAATAACTCAAAGATTTCTAGTCAGATTTCCTTTTGCAAAAATATAATATATTAAAATATTCTCTGTCTGTACAATAATATTTCCACAGTTGTACCTGAATATTCATGTATTCACAACTGGGAATCTTCCTAATTGCAAGAAGCACCTTAAACTTACTAAGAAAAAAAAAATACTTTTGACTATTTGCAGGCACAACTGATTAGCAGATTTATGTAGTTTTCATAAATTCATCTCACACTTTCCAGACCACAGAAGAAATGCACTAAATAGTTAAGGACATCAAGAATCTAATTCTGAAACTATTTGTAAAGAGCTGTGGTAGTGTGCAAATTTCAGCCATTATTTCTCAAGTAGGCAGTAAATTGGTACCCATTAAAACGAGGCAAAATAGCTTGACTGCTCTCTCTCCATGGATGCATAATGTCAAAACACATGAATTCTCTACACAGATTTTTAAATCAACAAAAATCACGTAACCCTGGAGCTGGCAAGGTGAGGAATTGCTAACTGTGTTCATGTTATTGGGACATGGCTTTAGCTAGTAAACACAAGTATCTAGCCACCACTGATAGACTTAGTATTGAATTATTCAAGATCTTCGGGAACTTATCTCTCACTTAAACTGCAAATCCCCTTTTTAAGTGACCTATACTGTAATAATCTGTGGCCCGTAGTCATTAAGATGTAGGTAGAGAATGATCTTCTATGCTCTATCTCCATGTAAATATGAGCCAGTTTCCAACAGCAAATAGATTATCTTTCAGGCCCATAAGTACTTTAGATCATCTGTGGGTGGCCTTGACATAAAACCCAAGAGTTAATTTAGTTTGTTCGAAATTCTTAGTTACCCAGGCATTTTACTATTACACAACAAATGTTTTCACAAATAGCTAAGCTGATCATAGATTATGGTCTCGTATCAGCAGAGAGAGTTAGTTGCTGTTAAAAAAGAAAAAGAAGAAGAAAGACTGCTTAGAATTTTGAGACTTTCTTTCATTCCTGCCATCTCTCTCCCTCACGATGCCTTGCCCAGTCTTTTCTTATGGCAATTTAGACACTTTTAGCTTTATTGGGAGTCCCGGCTGAATTGCCTAGCAGTTGAAACAAAATGTGACAAAAATCTAAGAGGTTATCTTATGCAAGGACTTAGGGTTCAGTATGTAATTAGAAAGCCCTAGGGTAACCTAAAATCCTGTAGAACGCAGAGCTGTTAAATCTGTTACTCAAGCTCACATTTTCGGATGCTCTAATGCTTCCGTTCCAAAATTGCAAAAGCTGGAGAGTGTGGCAAACATCTTGCCTATTCCTGCTTAAAGCAACCTTATATTGCTCTCAAATAAAATTCTAATGGAAAGTTCTGAGAACTATGACAAGTCTTTGGTGATGGTAGAAAATGAAAAATGACTGCAATCAATTAAGGAATTGGCTTACTTTATTCCAAAACCCAAGAACAAGTATTCACCACAAAGGGGACCTGGGAGAATCTAGGTATTTTTTTTTCCTACAGACTGTATTTTTTAAATTAAATCTAAACAACCTTTTATTTTATTCTTCAATGAATGGCCAGTAGGTTTAGCTGAGTGAGACACAAATTTGTAAGACTCTTCAAAGGAACTTACATCAGTTTCTTTATCGGCATAAAGAAAATGGCAGTGAGCCCTATGAATCCAGCCCAGCTGGATATGCAGTGGATTCCCAAAATGTTTTCTTTATGTCACAAATAAAAAATGTAGCATTCTTGACATTCTAAAAAGCTGTTTCTTTTCTGTGAAGTCTTATCCTGCAGATTCTAATTTGTAAGATTGTGAATCTTGCTAGAGTTTTTTAAATATCCTATATTCGAGCTGTAATTTAGAAAAAAAAAATAGTGTGAACAGAAAAAGAAAAACAAGAAAGAAAGAGGAGACTGGAGAGAGAGTGGGGTGATATCCTATCCAGGAGTCCCCAATCCCCTGTCCACAGACTGGTACTAGTCCATGTCCTATTAGGAGCCAGGCCACAGGTGAGTGGCTGGCAAGTGAGCGAAGCTTCGTCTGTATTTACAGTCAATCCCCATCACTCACATTATCACCTGAACTCTGCCTCCTATCAGATCAGCTGCAGGTTAGATTCTTATAGGAACATGAGCCCTATTGTGAACTGTGCATACGAGGTATCTAGGCTGCATGCTTCTCATGAGAACCTAATGCCTGATGCTCTGTCACTGTCTCCCATCATCCCTAGATGGGACCATGGGAACCCTAGATGAGAAAGCAAGTTCAGGGCTCCCACTGATTCCTCATTATGGTGAGTTGTATAATTATTTTATTGTATATTACAATGTAATAATAATAGAAGTAAAGTACATAATAAATGTGATATACTTGAACCATCCCAAAACCATCCCCCCTCTACAGTCCATGGAAAAATTGTCTTCCATGAATCCAGTCCCTGGTGTCAAAAAGGTTGGAGACTACTGCTATACACAGTGTTTCACTGTGGAAGGTTTAGCCAATCAATATAACTGGGCAGCAATAATGTGATATAGTCCTCCTGGGCATAGAATTTTGTTCAAAAATTTATCCTAGAACTTGTGTCAGAGGCCTCAGTGAGTTTCACAAAATAACACAAACAGATGCCCATTCCAGATCTATCAATATGCTTAATTTAAGGTGGGGTTTTGCAAGGATCTATTAAAAAAGTATTCACAGGCTTATGATCAGCTAAGATAGTTTTCAAGGATCCATAAAGCCCCTGAAATTGCGTAGAAACGTGTTTGTGTCTACCCACATGTATGTTTACTTTTCTGGAGAAAGGGTCCCTAGCTTTCATCAAATTCACAAACATATTCTAAGAATAGGCTACAGACTTCTTTAGGTCATTACTAGTTATCTGATGTCATTTTCTTTTGCCAGAAATAAAGACAATATGTGTAAGTGTGTGTGTGACCTGACAGAAAGGCTTAATGTTAACATACCTTGTTTAACTTAAACTAAGCATGATAGTTTTAGGCGTAGTTTGATTTTCTACCTCTCATAACTAAGAAATTCAAAACTGCTTTTGTTTGTAGCCTATAAAAGCTTTCATTATCCATGAAAAAAATGTCCATGTATTATCACTGAAAAAAATAAGAGAGAATTTAGAAGCATAGATATAGTCAATATTTATGAAAAAGATGACAGTTTGCTCCATTCAATTTTTGGCACCAAATTTGACTAAGAGTGTGTGTGTGTGTGTTCAACTCTGGATTAATATGTTTCTTTTCATCATTTTAATTGGTAATTAGTTTTATTTCAAATATAGGAAACCATTATCCTGAAAATCTTTCTGTACTTCTAGAAGTTACAATATTTTGATGCATTGACAAATATATTGACAGAGAATAAACTGACCATGTATTACTCTCAAACAAATCAGCCTGTGAAATTTGATCCTTTCACTATGTATGCTCTCAAAGGGAAAGGAGGTTTCCAGCCATCTTCCTGTTGTCTTGTAGATGCTAGATCACTGGAACACGGTAGCAGGTCCATGCTAAGTACTTCTCCCTGCACGAGAACACTGAGTGGATCACACTTGGTTTGTGAGTTGGAGTAAAGATTCCACCTACAGAATCCAAGAATCAGAACTTGGCAAATTCTAGGATGTCTTAGAAGATCCTAGAATGGGTCTAAATATATCATTTGATATAAAACAGCAGATATAGGGTATTGTTCCTTAATACGAAGTCAATGACATAGGAGCATGTGCTAAAGCAAATCAAGGGAGAAAAATAAATAGCATGGCAAAAAACACAGTTACTTCTGCACCAACGTAATACTTTGAGAAATACCTCATAAAATAACCTTTAACAATGGAAAACAGGCTATCTTTTCGAAGGCATGTTACAAAATACAAATCTCTATGGGGTGGATATTTTTATGACAACAAATTTTCCTCCCAAAGAGAAATGTTGTATTAACATTTCAAGTTAGCCCTTAATCTTTTTGTTTTTTTTTTTTTATTTTTTTAAATGGAGTTTCACTCTTGCTGCCCAGGCTGGAGTACAATCGTGTGATCTTGGCTCACTGCAGCTTCCGCCTCCCATGCTCAATCTATTCTCTAGCCTTAGCCTCCCGAGTAGCTAGGATTAGAGGCACCAGCCACCATGCCCAGCTATTTTTTTTTTTTTTTTTTTTTTTTTGGTATTTTTAGTAGTGACAGGGTTTTGCCATGTTGGCCAGGCTGTTCTCAAACTCCTGGCCTTTGGTGATCCGCCCACCTTGGCCTTCCAAAGTACTGGGATTACAGGCTTGAGCCACCGTGCCTGGCCAGCCCTGTATCTTTAAAGTCCCTTTCAACAGGAATTTACTCAATCTTCATAATCAGCAGCAATAAGGAAAGTATCTCCTTTACAGACACCCAAAGAGAGCCTTAAGGAGACGTATCATTTGAGTCACTAAGGGCTCCTGGGTCAAGACAGAACAACAAGGCCTTTCACTTCCCTCTCCTTGGATTTGAAAGAGTAATTCTCAAGACCTCCCCATCCACAGAAAACGAATGGGTCCCCAGGTCACTTTTCTCTCCCAGTTCCCTCTAGGAACTGAAAGAAATCTTGGCATCTTGCCTTGATCAACAGTCATCGCTTTCTTTTACATGTTTTAAGTGGACATACAAAATAGCACCCAGTTTTGTGTAACTGGCATTTTGGATCATTCCTTTAAGATGAAAATCAAACCAGGAAAAACATCAAGTTAAAGGAGATAAAGCCCTAGGAGACTAAAGTATTTGTACTTTAGAAGTAAAACAGGTCACATAAGTCAAAAATATCTTTTACCCGAGCAAGAAACCAAATCCTAAACTATTACTCATTACGGGGACGCAGTTTCTTGATATCAGACAAAACCAATGCAAAAGAAGTAAAAGGGAGAACTCAGATGTCCAAGAGTTGTTTTATTTTGGTTTATATTTATGGAAGTGGTACAGAATTTTGATTATTTCTTTTTTAAGATAACTGCTGTGTGTGCCCTCTAAGACCAGCTCATTTTTATGGTACTGCTCAATTCCTTAATTGTTCTGAGGCAGCAGAGAGAAAAAATACAATGTGATACCAAATTGAACAAAAGGAAGTTATTCAATGATAAATCATACTTGAAATGTCACTTAAAAATGAAGTTTTATTTCTCATCATGTCTCTCATGGACATTTGATTTTATTACTTCTCTTTAAGGTTAGGTTGAACCATGCATACAGCAATTAAAGCAATTTTCACCTGAAAACAGCAATGTCTTCTGGCTCAGCATAAATAGCTTAAATACTTGTGGGAAACAATTAAACTGAATCCAACAAATGTTAACTGAACTCACATCACTTGCCTAGCTCCTTGGTCCGTAGAGGCATATGCAATAATGGCAGATGGCAGATACCATATCTCCTGGGTAATTCGTCATGACAATCGTGCTGTTAAGAATCAATAATCATACAAAAATTAGCTGGGTATGGTGGCACGTGCCTGTAATTCCAGCTACTTGGGAGACTGAGGCAGGAGAATTGCTTGAACCTGGGAAGCAGAAGTTGCAGTGTGCTGAGATTGTGCCACCGCACTCCAGCCTGGGTGACAGAGTGAGACTCCATAAAAAAAAAAAAAAAAAAAAAATCAATAATCAATCTGATCATCTACGGTCAAAGATAGACCCATAATTCAGCCAGTAGTTGATTCAACAAGTTAAAATATGTCCCCAGCTGATTTTGATAGTGGTTAATAAAAAGAGCCATGCAGGCATTTTCTTCCCCCTGTGATAACTGCAAGGAGGTGGCATTTTTTAACTTCCTACTTTTCGTATAGGAAACAGACTCATTGGAAAGATAGAAGACTTGCTTCAGCTCATGTTCAGCTTCCACGCTGCTGGTTGCTGGTCTGGTGCTTTGTCTGTTGACTAATTCCTTTTTCTCCCTCCTCACCCCAGGCCCTCCCCTGTAAAGTATGGAACCCCGTGCCTTCGCTGACCCCAGCATCCTGAGAGTTGAAGGGAGAGGGCAAAGTCCAATAGACTTTCTGGTGGGAAAATTTGGCTGAAGGGTTTTCTGTAAATTTTTGCTCAGTACTGTATCCCTTCATATGCTGCTACCTCCCCCGTGCTCAGTAATTTTAGTTTGTGCTTTTTGTTTCTCTTTTTGTTTCTTTGGTTTGCTGGCTTTGTGTTCTTTTCCCTTTTTTTCCTTTTCTTTTCCTTTTTTAATGCAGGAATCGGTCAAGGTGTTCCCGTGGTGGCGCTCATAGTGGAAGGGGGACCCAACGTGATCTCGATTGTGTTGGAGTACCTTCGAGACACTCCTCCCGTGCCGGTGGTTGTCTGTGATGGGAGTGGACGGGCATCGGATATCCTGGCCTTTGGGCATAAATACTCAGAAGAAGGCGGGTAGGTAACTTTCCAGGCCCCATGGAAGAACCTTAAAACCTGTTTGGAAATGAGGGTATGAGTGGATTATGTTTTCAGTAGCTCAACCAAGACCTCAAATCAAAACAAGCTATGAACAAATTGTCTAAAAACTGTCTGTCATGGGAGGGCTGTGGCGAAGAACAGAGGAACATATTCTAAATGTCCTGTGAAGTGGGAAATTCTACGAAAGCTACACGGATAAATAACAAGGGTGAGGAAGAAAGAGGAGGTCATAGGCTGTAGTCTCCTTTTTCTTGTCTTCGTATCTCCTTCTCCTCCTCCCAGTAAGGAGAAGCAGGAATTGGGTTTTAACACATGAAGCACAGCCAGTCTGGACCAGATGGTTCAGGTTGGTAACTTCAGAGAAGCTGGATTGTTCAGCCTCCAGGCTTGGCCTCCAAACACCAGCATTGCCAAGCCACTGTGAAGATCTGTGGTAGACCGTGCCATCAGGCTTCTCTAGACGGGCGGTGAAAGTCAAATCTCTGTAATGGTAACTACTCTGGTCTTTTGTAAACTCCTTTTGAATGCCTCATGCCCTTTCCTTGGTCTGTTAGGTTCCTAATGCTACTTTCAACAATCCAAAGCCCCCAATCCCAGGAAAGATTCCCCCTTCACAGCACTCCCCTCCAGTCCAGCTTCCCACTGAGCAAATGCTGAAATCCAGCACCCTTGCAGATTATTAGACCAAAATAAACCATCCCAAGGTGTGAGTGAGATTAAGGGGGTAAAACTCAGGGGAGCCATTGATGTGTTAAATAAGGAACTTCCTAATCCAATCAATACCCTAACACGAAATTTGTGGGGAGGGGAAAGCCTCAAATGAGATGATGGTCTTTTATTCGTGCCTTTTACAAATACACATTAAGTGTTTCCTGGGTGCCATGCACTAGGCCAAACATTAAGATGTAAAAAAGAAAAACATACAATTAATTGCCACTCTCAAGATGCTCACAGTAAGTCTAATAAGTAGACAAGTATTACAAAACAAAAATACAAGTGAACTCACCTACAGCAGGATGCTCCCTCCTCCATCCCTCTCATACCCATCCCTCTTGTACCCAGCCTGCTTTATTTAAATAGAGACTGAGCATGGCGAGTCAGTACCATCCCATCTCTCCCCGTCCCCTTCTTCATCTTTGACAGCAGCCCAGTACTCCACATAAGCCATTAAAACAGCACACCTACCTCATTAGTAGATGAACCTATGTTCATGAAATGAGGAATAACAAAAGACATTGAGCCTCCAGCTTAACACTGCAAACCCAAAAGCTCTGATACCAAAATAAAAAAGTTAAATTATTATTATATTTTGATAGTAAATAAGTGGTCCATTTTATAGCTCAGAACTATTTAAATTTAGTTAACTTACTATTGTATTATTTTTATAGTAAATATTGGTCCATTTTATCGCTCAGAATGTAAAAAGAGAATATGTACCCAAACTTCTCTATGTTTACAACCAACTCAGAGTTCAAGATTCTTTTTTTTTTTAATAATTTATTTATTATTATTATTATACTTTAAGTTGTAGGGTACATGTGCATAACGTGCAGGTTTGTTACATATGTATACTTGTGCCATGTTGGTGTGCTGCACCCATCAACTCGTCATTTACATCAGGTATAACTCCCAATGCAATCCCTCTCCCCTCCCCCCTCCCCATGATAGGCCCCGGTGTGTGATGTTCCCCTTCCCGAGTCCAAGTGATCTCATTGTTCAGTTCCCACCTATGAGTGAGAACATGCGGTGTTTGGTTTTCTGTTCTTGTAATAGTTTGCTGAGAATGATGGTTTCCAGCTGCATCCATGTCCCTACAAAGGACACAAACTCATCCTTTTTTATGGCTGCATAGTATTCCATGGTGTATATGTGCCACATTTTCTTAATCCAATCTGTCACTGATGGACATTTGGGTTGATTCCAAGTCTTTGCTATTGTGAATAGTGCTGCAATAAACATACGTGTGCATGTGTCTTTATAGCAGCAATTGTGCTTTGTTTTATTAAAAATTTAACCAAGGGTCAGGCACAGTCATTCATGCATATAATCCTAGCACTTTGGGAGGCCAAGGCAGGTGGATCACTTGAGGTCAGGAGTTCAAGACCAGCCTGACCAACATAGTGAAACCCCATTTCTACTAAAAATACAAAAATTAGCCAGGCGTGGTGGCACATGCCTGTAATCCCAGCTACTTGGGAGGCTGAGGCAGGATAATAGCTTGAATCCGGGAGGCAGAGGTTGCAGTTGCAGTGAGCCAAGATCGCGCCATTGCACTCCAGCCTAGGCAACAAGAGCAAAACTCTGTCTTAAAATAAATAAATAAATAAAAATAACCAAGGTTCTCCTTTCTCTAAATCTAGCAATATGTTCTATTTTTCAGAAATAAACAATAATTTTAATACAGTTTTTAGCTTTGGCTTATTTCTTACTTTCTAGTTTGCAAATTATTTTATGGTATTCCTACAAAGTAGATGCAAATTTGCATTCAGAATGCACCTTTTGTTTTTCTGTTTTGGTTTTTTTTTTTTTTTTTCCAGAAAACTCATGGAAAAGTACACTGTTCACCTCAGCATTTCAGGTTTCTCAGGTGTATACACAATGAAAGCCAGGATCCAGTGCCTGTTATTTACCATGATCTTGGATTGTCTACCTTGAAAATGTTAAAATATTTAATAAGTTATATATAAATATGTTAAACTACTTAGATTGCCCTTCCTGCTTTAATATGGAAGAAAGATTATGTATTTTGGAACTGGGTGGTACCTAGATTATTTAAATTAAATTATTATTTAAATTAAGATTATTTAAATTAAGCGCTTTGTCCAAAGCCACACAGCCCAAGATCCCAGGCCAGAATCCCTGCTGGTATATGATGAACATGTACTGAAATGTGTTTTATGCTATGTGCTGTAGTGTTCCTCATATAGTACTTCAGTGATACTCTTTTTTAAATATTCAAATGCACTTCAGTTGCCTTCAGCTTCCTCTTTTCATTATACTTTAGTATTATTATTATTACTACTGGTATTCCAAAGAAATCAAAACCAATGCATTCCTGGTTGTAAACCAGTGTCCAAGTGATCAACCCCGTGTCATGTGGATTCTTTCCCTTTTCCTACCTAGACCATTATACACCAACCCCAAAATTAAGAGTCAAAAATATCATTCTGTCTTTTCTTTTTTTTTTTTTTTTGAGATGGAGTCTCATGCTGTCATCCAGGCTGGAGTGCAGTGACGCAATCTCAGCTCACTGCAAGCTCTGCCTCCCAGGTTCACATCATTCTCCTGCCTCAGCCTCCCGAGTAGCTGCAACTACAGGCACCTGCCACCACCCCTGGCTAAATTTCTGTATTTTTAGTAGAAACGGGGTTTCACTGAGTTAACCAGGATGGTCTCCATCTCCTGACCTCGTGATCCTCCCACCTCAGCCTCCCAAAGTGCTGGGATTACAGGCGTAAGCCACGGTGCCTGGCCAAAAATATGCTCTTTTAACTTTAATTGGCAATTTTTGTTGTAATCTTTTTGGTCAAAATATGTAAAAGCACAATCTATATGGGATCTACACAAGCTGTGAACAATCACTGGTTATCAAAGAATATGAGTTTATGCATATAACTAGTGTGGAGGTAAAGAATTAAGTATAATTTTCGATCCTAAGGCATTTTAAAATTAAAACTTTAAAAATTTTAAGAAAAATTTAGAAATGGTTATTAAGACAATAGAAGGCTAAAAAGAAGTTTTATATTTTATATGTAGTTATGATAAAGTGTGCTCTTGCTCCGGGAAAGCAATTATAAAATCATCATGATAAAACGAAGTCAGAATGTTTCTCTGTGCCATCTGAATAACTTCAAGAATTTAATCATGTTTATTTAGCTTGATAAGAAATTGTCTAGTCACACATGTGCAGCCAATTTTAAAAATCATTTCCAAATAACATTATCTTGCAGTAGTGTGCTTTATGTTAAGAAAAAAAAAATGGCCCAACTAGACCTTATTCACCAGGAAGGATTTCTTCTTTGATTTCTAATAAAGTCCGACAGTGTTGGAAATGTTTCACTACAAATAAATGTAAATCCACAACTACATGATCATATAAACAAATCTATATAAATGTGCATCACTGTACAAATGAAATTGGATATAGAGAACACATACATCCTGTTTATGAAATCTTTATTTCAGGGCTGCACCAGTATCTTTTCAATTACTTTGGTAACTTAAATATGATTAAAAATGTTTTAAGTTAATTGAAAGATTCTTAAATAATACAGATCCAAGAACTATTCAGCTATAGAGCCTTTCATTTTATAATCTTAAAGGAGAAAAAAAAAAATCAAGCCTTACATTTTAACCTTTGTGAACTTTATGTTTTATCTTTGAATTCCCTTCTAGAATGTGAATTTGAAAGACAATCACTTTGGAAGTAATTTGTAATTGACAAAACTGGTTAGCTTTTGTAGATGAGATTACTTAGGATAGAAAAAGACAGACTGCATCTATCACAATCCAAATGGATTTGGATAAACTAAAAGACAATTGCAATTAAATTCTTGTTTGAGTCTCTCTCCCTATCTCTACTCTGTGGCATATAGTACCTGAAAGAAATGGTCAAACTCCTGTTTTCTTCTCATTGGCATAATGGATTTTCTATTTCTTATCTGTCATAGTTCAGAATGAGTCACTAATTAAAATTTAGTCACTTTCCCTAATTAACTTTATTGCTTTCGAAATATTATCAAATTTTATTTCTAAATCATGAATGACTAAACATGACAAAGTTAAAGAGATTCATGCTACCCAAATAGTATTTGAATCACCTAAGTTTTTTAATACTAGGATTCTATTTTTTGTGTTGGAGCAATATGAACTGTAGTACGCATAGTTGGGAATACCATACCTTTCTCCTGACATTGAAATCAGAGATTACTTTGCCTCATAATGGTCAACCAAAGTGTCAGATTGCAGAGAAATGTTGTCTAGCCCATCATTTGTCAATCAGTGAGCAAGTACTTCACCGATAAAAAATGTCAGTGTGAAGAAGGCATCCAAATGCATTTGTGTTCCAAAATGGTGTTCCTTATTCATCCAAATTTTATTGATTTTTATGTTTATTTTGACATCTTCATTCCAGAAATAATCATCTGTATGTACCATTTTTAGATACTCTAGGACAAGAAGCAGAGCTTGCTGGTAGCAGAAAGCCTTCAAGTTTTTTAGTCGTCTGTTATTAACTTTTGGGAAATTATCAATGGGGAAAACACCAATAGACTGTTCACATTTTTGTGTGTCAGTGGAATTTGTATTGGATATTGGAAAGAATAAATGAGCAATGGCTTGGGAGCAGGAGAATAGATAATACATTGCTAATAAAAATTTGACTTTCCTCTTTAAAGGATGTTTAATAAGGTTCCCTATATTATTTGATTAGCTGAGGCAAAGGCATAAATGAACGCTAACTGGAGATGAAAAACGAAAAATATGTTGTATGGCTTCAAATTATGTAACTATATATTCCTAGCAGAGATGTGGCAAAAGCATGTTACTCTGCAAATATACATCAAAATGACCAAAGATATGAGAAAGTCACCAGAAAGCTAGACATTTTAGAGACCCAAATGTAGTCTGTAATCCCTAGGGCTTGTCATTCTGTGCAGTGGTCACTATTGTTTTCTCCTGCTGCTCCAGAGATTTCCATCTAAAGCTGACGGGTGTCAAACCCTTATCATTTGTCTCTATAAGACCTGCCAGAAGAACGTAATTGGTCTCAATGGTTTGTTTTCCAGCATGATTTAGACATAATTGGAATGTCAAGTGAGAAAAAAGGAGACATATCAAGCATGCTGGCTTCAAGTATCCATTATAGTTTTTGTTAATTTCATCTTACCTTGTCTCTTTTCTAAAATTTTCTACAAGAAATCATGTCAAAACTTGATTCTTCTTTTTGGAAACATACTGTACAGACAAAGAACACTGGTGGTTTTACTTATAAAAAGGGTCACTGTAACTTGTTTTCCTAGTTAACATTTATTGGGTGCCTACTATATGCATGGGCCTGTTGGAAGATGAATAAGGCACAGCCCTAGCTGTCAAGGACTTTATAATGGGGACTAAAACATAGACACGAGTGCAGATAACTAGAAGGTCCTGTGTGCTTTGATAAAGGCACAAAGGGTCACAAGAGCACAGAGGGTAAAATAAATGCGTAGTGCATTCTTCACGAGAATCCTATCAATGGAACAGTGTATGTTAATTATCCACAAAATGGCAATAGAATGACTCTATTTTTCCTCTTCCCCTTTTCCATCAAAAACTGTATCTAAGCTGAGGGTCAGCCTGGAGGACTGAGAAGAACTAATATTTTACCCTCCCTTATATAACTCAATTCAGAGAAAGAATTAATCTGAAATAGATTGAAGAAAATTGGTAAAAGGGACAAATTCATTGAGATAGTGTGGCAATAGTGTGTGTGTGTGTGTGTGTGTGTGTGTGTGTCTACGTTAAATTTATATACACTAATAGATTTAATTTATTAAATTGAATCCAATAAGATTACTTTATATATATGTAAGTATTATATGTTAATCCCTATAATTATCTGTGTGTATATATAGGCTTAAAATATAAGTGAAGACTTAAAGATAGAACTGATAATATGACTTTTCAAATCCATCACTAGGTATTTTTGAATACTTGTTTTAGGTACTATGGGTGCTATGAAAAGTAGTATAATTTTCCTCAAGAGATGTGCACATAATCTTATTTGAACTAATATACTAACAAATAATTTTTCAATTAGATGCTATTATTGAATTCTGAGAAGGTAGAAGGAAGCATAGTTTGGAGTAAATGGAGAAAGTGTCATGGAGACAAAAACACCACAGCAGTTTTTGCCTCTGTAGTATATACAAAGACATAGATATATTGCAACCTGTGTCATTGTATTCAAGCTCTATAGGGCTAGAGTAGCTCCATGTATTTAAGAAAGTGCAAAATAAAATAAATATGTTTGTCTTAGAGTTCACTATTTGATCCCTCATGTTGTATCAATATGGGAAGAATGAAGCATTGACTTTAAAAAAATTATCCAGAGTTTCTTCTTCAGGGAAGAAAGCACCATGGAGAGGAAAAGTTTCATTGATCTAAATTGGCTCATCAGCTCTCTACATGGACTCATTTGCTCTTTCCTAAAGAGTATGGAGTTGAGCAAAACTCTTTAGTAAAGAATGTCCTTGAACATAAAGAGCAAACATCAGAGAAAACATAGTTGTGTAATCCATTATGATAGAGAAATCCCTTTTAAAGAACCATCATCTACAACTTTCAGAAAGCCCATCAATGCCGAGTGATGATTTCAGAGCTCTCTAATGATTACATTCCTCTGAGATTTCCTTAGCTAACTCTTGGCTACTTGTTTAACAACAACGACAACAAAAATCCAAATAAACATGTGGTTATCAAACTTCAGCATGTCTGAGAATCACCTAGAGAGCTTTAGGAGATCCAGATCCCCCTAAATATCCTGACTTTGATGCACATGGGGTGGGGTTCAGGAAACTGTATATAAAACCCAAACCCCAGGTGATTCCATTGAGAGTGGTCTATGGCCCACACTTCTCTGATGTTTTCAAAAATACCTTCCTTGGTTTCTGGGCCTCATGTGCATTCTCCTCACAAGCCACTGCAATGTTACCACAAGCCCTCTGTACCCTCTGCCGAATTTTGTCTTTGAAACCCAGTTGACTTGAAAAGCATATTTACCATCAATCACTCCATTTCTCTTTCCCACAGCTGTACTTGGTTCCAAACATCTGTCAGACTTGAACATTCTTTCCTGAAAAGCAAGCTGTGCCATAAAAATACTCATTTTGACAGGACAGACAGATTTATTGCTTAGTATTTTTATTTACATGGAGGTTTTTTTTGTTTTTTTGTTTTTTGAGACGGAGTCTCGCTCTGTCGCCCAGGCTGGAGTGCAGTGGCCGGATCTCAGCTCACTGCAAGCTCCGCTTCCCAGGTTTACGCCATTCTCCTGCCTCAGCCTCCCGAGTAGCTGGGACTACAGGCGCCCGCCACCTCGCCCGGCTAGTTTTTTGTATTTTTTAGTAGAGACGGGGTTCCACCGTGTTAGCCAGGATGGTCTCGATCTCCTGACCTTGTGATCCGCCCGCCTCGGCCTCCCAAAGTGCTGGGATTACAGGCTTGAGCCACCGCGCCCGGCTACATGGAGTTTTTAAGGGCATTCAGTTTACTTATTTCCTTGTTTCTTTTGCAAATCATTTTTTGACTAGCTCAAAATATATAACCAATCTAAAAAGAGAAAGAAAAAAGAGGAAGAGGAAAGCAAAGGTATTTAGAAGTGAAATGGTGCTAGTTGGTGGCAAATGATGGTTCTTTCAGCGGTCTGAGATTCAGGGTCCCAGGGGGCAGCATTGGAAACTCAGCATCTGCAGTGTGCTACCCCAGCTTCCTTTGACTTTACAGTTGGAATGAACAACCTTTAAAGAGTCCTAACCTCCCACTTGCCTTGATTGATTTTTACTTTTTTGAAGCCCTTGAATTCTTTCTCAAGTGAAACCTCAGGTAGAGGTGCAACATGTAACACAGACAAGGTACAGGTTTACTCTGTCAAAGCTGGGATAGGAGGCCTAGACCATGATTCTCAAACTTTATTCTGCATCAGAATCACCCAGAGGGCTTGTGAAAACAAACAGCTATACAGGAGGAATGAGTTCAGGAGATGCATTGTACATCATGGGGACTATAGTCAATAATAATATATTGTATACTTGAAAATTGCTGAGAGTAGATTTCAAATTTTCTCACCATAATAAAATGAAAGTATGTGAGTTAATGCATATGTTAATTAGCTTGATCTAGCCATTCCACAGTGTATACACATATCAAAACACGCCATAAATACTGTAAATACATACAATTTTTGTCAATTAGATATGCATTTTTTAAAATAAGAGAAAAAAAACTACAAAAAAAATCTCACAATTGCTGGCTCCACCCCCAGATTTTCTAATTCAATAAATCTGGTTGCGATCAGGTAATTTGCATTTCAAAGGAACACCTAAGCGATGCTATGCTTTTGGTCCAGAGACCATACTTTCAGAACTGTTTTCCTAGAGCCTCCTTCTCTCTGTCTGGCTCTCACCTACAAAGGCAGCTCTGAGGCAGCTGTGGAGCTCTTCCTGAAAATTCCAGGGGCTTCTTTGTGAAACCCCATGGAAGACCCCTGACCTACAGGTCAAGATCACATTCCTTTGCTTGGACTCAAGATCCACTGTATCCTGACCCCAGCTTTTCTCTAGAGCCAGCTCTCACTCAACAAACCTTCTATTCACCCTACAACCCAATGGAGCTGTCCTCCACACTGTTCTCCAAGCACTTCCTGCTGTCGCAGGCTTCTCTGCCTTACCATGTACAAATGCATTTCTTTATCTATTTAATTTCTAGTAAATTTTTATCTGAAGCTTCACAACCTAGCCTCTCTCACAAAAAGATGTAGTAAGGGCTTTAAAATCCACAAATTTATCTGAGTGAGGTGCAAATAATAAAATGTACTGGTGTTTCATTCCTTTCCTTTAGAGGAAGTAGATTCTGAATCAACCTGGCTGACAATAGGATCTACAGCTGCTAGGGATATAGTGGATTAATGCCTCATCTAGTGGTATTATTAATAATAAATAATGTTTGAGATGTTTTTAATCCCCAGATTCCTCATGCAATTCTCAGATGTTGATCATGGACCACAGGATTTATGAAAACTATATAGAACAGTGAATACATGCTATAAAAAGCTTAGTCAGAGAAACACTAAAAAATGCATTAAAGTAGGATTTCAAGATTAACTCAAGTCTGCACTACTGTTGTCTAGAAGAGTCTCCATTCAGTTTCAATAACATCTTTTTGCACTATCCTAATTGTTGGACAACTCTCTTAGAGTCGATGTACATATTTATTATGTTTTCTTCGGATATTCCATGCAAAGCAAACATCCATCCATGAGCATAAACCTCTAAAAGTCTTAAGCAGTAAATAATCCATTCCTCTAAATCCATAGAACCATGATTCAGTGTCTTGGAGACAAACCTAAAATTTGGAGTTGTTTAACCCTATCATCTCCTTGGTTTTTCCCATTTGATAGTAAATTTGAGATTTTATTATCACTAATGCATTGATGACAAATACAGTTGACCCTTGAATGACATGAGGTTAGAGTTGCCAACCCTCCATGTGGTCAAAAATCCATGTATAACTTTTGACTTGCAAAAACTTAACTACTAATAGTTCATCATTGGCCAAAAGTCTTACTGGTAACATATCAATTAGCATATATTTTATATGTTACATGTATAATATATTTTTACAATAAAGTAAGCTAGAGAAAAGAAAATATTAATAAAACCATAAGGAAGAGAAAATATATTTACTATTCATTAAGTGGAAGAGATCATAAAGGTCTTCATCCTTGTTGTCTTCATATTGAATAGGGCTGAGGAAGACGAGAAAGAAGAGGAGGGGTTGGTCTTGCTATCTCAAGGGTGGCAGAGGAAGAAAAAAAAATTAGAGTGTAAGTGAACCTGCACAGTTCAAACCCCTGTTGTTCAAGGGTAAACTGTAGTTTAAATCTGAGTGTCAACTCCGATAAATTGGTAGAGGCTTCCTGGAATGATGTGCTAACATGATTCTGAGATCGCATCTCAGTGCAGAAGAAAGCGTACTAAGATAGATTAACAGTGTCTGCTGAGGCAAAGATAGGAATTTGGAGTCAACATGCCATGAATTTATTTGTTATTTCATGAACTGAAATAAAGCCAAAATCTTATAGATACCCCCATAGCTATAAGACTACCAGGCAATCATCACATAGTGCATTAAATCATGAAACCAACAGGAAAAATAAGACATCCAGCTGTCTGGAAAATAGAACAAAAGGTCCATTTTTTCGTTGACTCCATAAGGCACAACAGCGTTTAAGTTATCATCTATTATATGAGCCTTTCCACACAGATCTAATACACAGGAGATGAAGAATGAGAAACCCTTTAGTGTGGGATGCTGCTTGGATCTGGACACTGAGAGACAAGCTAACCGAGCAATTGCCTATTAAAAATGCATGAGAATTTTTTTAAAAAAAACTAGAAATCTATCATAAATATGTAACAAAAATGGAGACACTTATGTTTGTCCCAGTGTTTCATAGAGTAGAATAAAAGGAATATTTTGATAAGTTACTTTGAAAGAGAATTTAAACTTATCCCTCCCCTTTTCCCACACCTCTGACCCTCTCTCCAGCAGCATGCTCAAAAATTTGAAATTAATATTTTTTAGAGCTTCTACATGCATCAGCCTGATCGAGGCACTTTATTTCATAAACTTCACAAGGTGGCTATAATTATTATCCCATTTTATAAATGAAGAAATTGAGGACAGAAAGGTTAGGTAATTTGCTAAATATCTCAAAGCTAGAGAGTGGTCAGCCCAGGCTGACGGGAGCTGGAGCTAGGCCCTTAGCAGCTATACCATGTTGTCCTCTAAGAAGGTGGGACCCAGTAACTCCAAAAGGTTTATTTTGTTTGCCCCAGTATCTGAGGGCAAGTTTTTGAGTCTGTCTGAGTTTTTCCAGACAACAGAGGAGGTGGCACCCAGATTCCATCTTCTCTCCCTTCTCTCATATGCTGGGTAACTTCTCCCGTGAGTAAGTGTTGCACCAATGTGGAAGACCAGTCGATTGCAGGAGGCCAGTGTTGTAGTCTGCCTGGAGACCCCAAAAATTCAGTCCAGCTCTGATTCTGTCTTTTATATGGGTCCTAAAACAATAAAAAAAAAATCAACTTTTCCTCTTGCCTGGGGTATGGCAATATTCGCTGATGGGATTGCACTTGGAATGAACTCAGAGGGTGTGATTTCCTTCCAATGCTGGCAACAGAGAATCCACCTGACATGTGGCAGTCTCTGTATCCTTTGGCAACACTTCACTTCTACTCTTGCGCACATTCATAACTGAAGGCAAAGGAAAGAAGAGACATGACAGAGACACAGCCAACATTGTTCAGGATTTTCCATCTAAATGTCCCGCTTCTCCCTGCCTAAGATGGAAAGTTTGGCTGCCCTGCCTATCTCCGGAGCAGCACTGCCCAACAGAATTCTCTGATGATATGGCTGGGTGTGGTGGCTCATGCCTGTAATCCCAGCACTTCAGGATGCTGAGGCAGGTGGATCCCTTGAGCTCAGGAGTTCGAGACCAGCCTGGGCAACATGGCGAAATCCTGTCTCTACAAAAAATATGAAAAATTAGCCAGGTGTGGTGGCATCTCAGGAGGCCAAGTCCCAGCTACTCGGGAGGCTGAGGCGGGATGATTGCTTGAACCCAGGAGGCTGATGCTGCAATGGGCTGTGCTTGCACCCCTGTACTCCAGGCTGGGCAACAGAGCAAGGTCCTGTCTCAAAAAAAAAAAAAAAAACTCTCTGTGATGACAGAAATCTTCCATATCTGTGCTGTCGAACCAGAGTCCCTGAGTGCTTGACCTGTGACTGGTGTGACTAAGGAAATGAGTTTTAAATTTTATTTCATTGTATTATAATTAAATTTAAATAGCCACATGTGAGTAACAGCTACCATATTGGATAACACAGCTCTAGTATTTCTGCAATTTTTTTCCACCAAACTGAGAAGCCTTGAATGTCTGAGAGATCTCAAATATTATTTAACATTTTCCCTATTTTTAATTATATTCTTCCCGCCAGTCAGCATTATGTATTCAGCCATTCAACAGATATTTTTTGAACACCTACTATGTTCCAGGCACTATTCTAGGCAATGGCAAAAATACATTAGTGAACCAAATAGACAAAAATCCCTGCCCTTGTGGAGCTTTTATTTTAGCAGAGTTAGATAGACAAAAGTAATAAACATAATCCATAAACACATTATGTGATATTTTAGAAGATGTGTGCTATGGGGTAAGAAAGCAGGGTAAGGGAGATCAGGAAAAGGGGTGGCAGAAAAGCCTGTCTTCTGCACCTTGATTAGCACTGAAGGAAGGGGAGAAGAGAGTATATAAGGGGAGAAGAGAGTATATAAGGGGAGAAGAGAGTATATAAGGGGAGAAGAGAGTATATAAGTGATAGAATGCACAGTCCATGCGTCCAAGGAGTTTACAGCCTGGTGAGGATTTTCTTAATCTGTCTAATGAAATTCCATGTATAAAATGCACAGCACAAAGCTTGTCTTATAGAAGGGACTAAGTACCTCTCTTACCACTCTCACCCCCACCACACCACCCACCTTCAGTTTCCTTTTCGATGTGTATCTGTGCCTTCTGTTTTATAGCTGGCTCAGGAGTGTAAGGTGAGAACAAGGAAAGAAGAGGGGAGGGGAGGAGAGAAGGAAAAGGGAAGGAAAGAAGGAAGGAAAAGAATGAAGAGAAAGAATAAAGAAAAAAATAAACATAAGAAAGGATCACTTTATGAGCAGCAGTACATACAGTTTGTTGGCAAACAGACTGTATCATCATCCTGCCTGGTTATAGACAGCTTCTCTAATATCCTTCTAACTACCTCATATTGCTGGATGAAAACCTCAGGAAAAGACCAGGTGAAGAACTTTTCTAGAATTGATCCTAAAGCAAAATCAGCAACTGTTTCTCACAGGCCTTAGCTAATAGAGGCCATTTGTATCTGGAGTTGATCCTCATATAAAGTTGGGAAAAGTAATCTCCTAACCAGCCCATGTTATCTATTGGTCATGTCTCTGTGTGCCATTCAACCTTCTATAACTTCCTATCCAACTGGCGTTTTCTGGAAAACACCAACATCAATCAGTTACAGTTAAATCTTATTATAAGAGTTACTCTTAGGGCTTCTAATTGTTGAATAAAATGTTAATTTGCCATTTAAGCAATTAAAAAGAAACATTGGACATCTGATTAAGTGGGGATTAACTCAGAAAGTAGTGGATCCTTGAAATCACATTACTGAGTCTTCACAAACATGAGATGCAGCATCTTAAGCAAAAAATAGAGAAAATCTCCACTTGCAGCCAATCATTTAAACAAATCACTAACTTTACATTAATACACTAAGTTGAACCTACATATTTAGGTTAGAATAAGTCACTATCAGAGATTTTTCCCTCCTGATTCTCTTGGCTTCTAAATGCAGCTCTGATGCTTACCAGCTATATCATCTTAAGCAAATCAGTTCACCTTCACAGACCTTGGATCCTTCATCCATAGAATGGTTGCTCTAAAACTGTATTCTTTTATCCTAAAAATCAAATCTCTCAGTAGAATTTTCTGATTTGTGCCTTCTCTACAACATACAGACTTCAAAAATATGATAGTAGGAGGTTACAGCTGAGTATGAATTCTTATCCTAACACCTGTTTGACTTCAAGATGGCATAAAATTATCTAAGAGTAATGGCTTCAGGGCATCTTAGCAACACCAGTTTGCATGACTTTGATGAATATGATCTAAGAGCTAATGAGCTCTCTGCACTGATACCCCAGCTTAGTGGCTTTGAAATGTGGCCTTTCCCCTCCTATTCACAGACCTACTGCATCTGAATTTCACAGAAATACTGAAATCTATCCCCCATAGGGATGGCCTCCTCCAGCTAATATGCATGCTGGTTACTTTGCTTCAGCTCTGAGCTAGGGATCATTGGGATTCCCTGTGGGTGCAAAAGCCCCTATTATTCTTAATAACAACAACTGCCAATTATTTAACACCTATGTGCCAGGAACAGTGCCAGGTACTTTCCATACATGATCTCTTTTTTTCCCAAATACATTGACCTAAAAAGACATATACTACCCTTGTTTAACAGATGAGAAGACGATGGCTTAAAGAGATCAAAAAACCTGTCTCAGGTCCCTCACTGGTAAATAAAGGAGCTGTATTACAGCCAAAGGCAGCATACCATAGCATCTTAATTATATCATTCTATCTCCTATAGCAGATTGTGAAACTGGCCTCACCACTTCAATGTATGACATGGAACTAGTTGAAAAAATATAGATGTATGTTGTGTTGATTTTTATGTGATATAATTACTTTGTGTTGTCAAAACCACCAACATCTAAGTGAGTGAAATTACCTTCATATCATTGAAACTCTTAACATCTTCAAACAGCTATTGAGAACTTCTATGGGCAAGATCTTGCCCTAAACATTATGGGGGAGATGCAAGTGAATAAGAATCTGTTCCTGACAAGAGCTACAAAGCAATTCAAAGGAGGGATGAGGCAGTATCCAGAAATAGAACCAAATATATATATATTTTTGAGTTGGGCAGGCAGTTCACTTCTTGAATTCCTGGCCTCAAGCAATCCTGCCACCCCAGCCTCCCAAAGTGCTGGAATTATAGGTGTGAGCCACCACTGGCCCAATCATTTCTAAACACCCTTTGAGTTTAAACAACAACAGAAAGATAAAGATAGAGACCAAGAATATTTCTTAGAGATGAATCTGATTGAAAGGAAAAGGATCAAGAAAACCAAATTGCTGGACAGTAAAACCTTATGCCTTATCTCCCATTCTCCCAGATAGGCTTGAAGTACATCCCACCATGAGGACAAAGAGGCATGGGGACGACCGCCTGGTCACCCACGTAAAGCAGGCAGCTACTCAGTCCCTTGGTCAATCCACAAAGATTCTTCTATAGCTAACGTTGAACCAAGCACTCTTCTAGAATTTAAGGTACACGCAGAATAAAGAAACAATCACTGCTTCAAAAAGTTCATCATCTACTGGAGTAAGACAAATAATTTCCATGCAATATAAAAATCATAGAAATATATATCAAGTGCTTTGAGAGCACCAAGGGAGCAGTCATCAGAGACTTTCACATAGGAGATGAGGGTGATTCTTTTTTACATTTTCTTAAATTTTATTTTTAGTTGACAAATAACATGGGATACACTGTGATGTCTTGATATATGTTTACATTGTGGGATGATTAAATCAAGTAAATTAGCGTATCTTCACTAAAGCTTAATAGTCTTACAACTGAATCTTAATCATCCGTACTCCAAAGCTCAGAATTATGCAATATACCCTTGTAACAAACCTCCACGTGTACCCCCTGATTCTGAAATAAAAGCTGAAAAAAGAAAAAGGAGGCGAAGTTTGTGCTGAGTTTTAAATGATGAGTTTTGAGTGATGAGGTCAGGACTACAGAATAGTCCAAGTAGCAGATATAGCAAGCTGAAGATATGGTGGCATTCAAGAGTCTGGTGGGCTTGGGAGATTCAGTATTTACAGGATATGGGTGACAGAATGGCAGGAGATGAGCCTAGCTGTGGAGCAAGACCATAGACAAACCTTACATGCCGTATGCAAGTTGAGACGTTATCTTGCTGGTGATGGAACGCTACTGCAGGGGTTTAAGAAGGGTGCAATAGAATCATGTCTGCTTTGTAGAACCATTTAATTAACACTGTGGGGAATGGACTAGAGGAAAATAGAGAAGAAACCAATTAGCAGTCTGTTGGTACCATCTGAATAAGATATGATGAGGACCCAAACCAAGGTAGACAGAGAATGAGGAAAACTGGAAAAATATTTTAGGAAGTCAAATTTTGTGCTTTCCGTGTATGATCTCTTTTTTTCCCAAATGCATGGGCCTAAGAAGACATACGCTCCCTTATTCAACAGATAAGGAGATGAAGCCTTAAAGATCAAATAACCTGTCTCACGTCCCTCACTAATAAATAAAGCAATTCAAAGGGGGATTAAAGTAGTATCCAGAAACAGAACCAAATATATGTTTTTGAGTTGGGCGATCAATTCACTTCTTGAACTCCTGGCCTCAAGCAATCCTGCTACCTCAGGCTCCCAAAGCACTAGGATTATAGACGTGAGCCACCACACCTGGCCCAGTCATTTCCAAACATTCTCTGAGTTTAAAGAAAAGAAAAGATAGTTTCTAGCAGAAATTGGCAACATCAACAGGTGCTGCTGTTGCGTTATCTCTCCAAACAGACCCCAAAGTGAAATTAATATATCAAGAAAAAAAAACACCTGGTTTTGGTGGTGACTTAACCTGAGCCTTAACGGCTGGCCCAAGCATACACACATATTACTGAAGATGTCCCTTACATGCAGCATTTCACAGGCACAAAATGTGATGATAGTATCCATGGCAAAAAAGTCTCTGACCAGGCACCAAGGTCTAAAAGAAATACCTGGTACACACTAAATGCCAAATAAATGTAAATAGGCAGCTGGATCAAAAGGAGAAAATATTTGTAGGTTCTATGCACAAATCAGTAATAATATTTTGGAAATATTTATGAATAGTTGGAGTATTACTTTGAAGGAAATAGTGGTTCTCATTATAATGATCTGTTAGAAGAGACAATTCAAAGTAAGGCAACTGAGACTATTTATCACCAAAATATGGAAAAGATCACTGTTGATGTCTCATCTGAACAGAGTCACTTGATGTCATTGCTTGTCTCCAAGATGATCACCATTAATGTATTCCTTCAGTGTATATGTATGCTGTCATCAAGAGGTGAAGTCTATTCCCTCCATCTTCTTGATTCTGGGCTACTTTTAGTGACTTGTTAGATTAATCAAGTACAAGAAAATGACATTCTAGGACTTCTGAGGCTAAGTCCCAACAAGTCTTGTAGTTTCTGCCTGAGCCTCTCTGAATGCTCTCTCTTGGAACCCTCACTTTAAGAGAAGCCAGCTTCCATGTAAGAAGTCCATCTACCCTGCAACAAACAGGGAAAGAGCAATGCAAGTCAACCCTCAGCTCTTTTAGCCAGACCAGGCCAGGTACCAGACTTGGAAGTAAGGAAGCCATCTTGGATATTCTAGCCCCAACAGATGCCACATGGAACAGAATTGAGGCCCCAGACATATGGTCACAGTTGAGCTATTGTAGTCTTCATCAGCCATTCTAGTTGAGGCCCTAGGTATGCTGGAGAAAAATGAGCCATCCCCATTGTGCCTGCCTAAATTCTTGACCCACAAAATTATCAACACAACAAATAAATGTTGTTTTACATGAATAAATTTTGGGGTTAATACCCATCAATTACAGAATATTTGGCATACAACTTTTTGAGTTCCTTGAGGCTAGAACTGAATATTATGTATATCTCTATATCTAACTTAGTGCCTGGCACACAGAAGGCATGAATATTTTTTGTTGAATGAATGAATGAATGAACAAGCAGATGTCTGCATGGAGTGTTCGCAAGACTGCACTATAATCAAGCCTCCTAAATCTGCTAAGTATCTCCATTTCCCAAACATAGGAAAGAACTGGTGGTCTCTGACCTCTCTAAAGTGGGAAAGTTATTTCTCCAGCCTTACACCACTGGACTCACCAGATGTGCAGAGCACTGTTAACGCCAGGAGAGAGCTCTGCATTGTACGTGGGGTCCCTGGCCCACTAGTTGTGCTCCTTCATGAGAAGGAATATATAAGTGACTCTTTCCTAAAAAGCATCGTAGGATTCTGTTTGAATAATGCATATGCTTATGCAGCACTTGCTATGTGTCAGGCACCTTTCTAGGCCTTTTACAAAGCTTAACTCATTTAATATTCACAAGCCTATGAGATAAGCACTATTATAGTTCCCATTTTACATATATGAAAAATAGAACATCAACACTAACTTACACAAGATCACACAGCCAACAGGTAACAGCTTAAATCCAGACAGCCTAGCCCTGGTGGCCATAATGCTGTTATTAACAATGCTTCCTGCCTTTCTGGGAAGAATTGTGGTGTTACTTGTAGACCAGAGTCATAACATTTGGGGAGGAAGTAGCAACTTTTACCAAAAAAAGCAGAAGGAGAAAAATATGCCATCCTCTGTGACCTCAGGCAAGACATGTAACTTTATGTGCCCTTAATATAACATTTAGTAATTTGCTTTGGCTTCTAGCCAATGATAAAATTTCACTTTTCTTTAGAGAATTAGATATTCTGTGGGTGATTATGTCTTTTAAGTGCCAAATTGCGGTGTTACGAACAAGTTTTTTTATATAGCTAAAATTTTCTCATATTGTGACTGAATAAACTAATAGAAAATATCTATGGGGGTCACAGGAAGGGCTCTTCCTCGAAAGTCATTAACCTAAGATTAGCTCTTAGAATCCCATTGAATTCTAAATGCATTTTCTCATTTTTAAATCTAGGAACAAAACTCTAATATTGCAGGTAATTTGCAGGTAATTAAATTCATTCGGAGAAATATATTTGTATGTGTGGGTTGTATTGAGAGCATTTGAACAGAATACTAATAGCAAACTGCGGGGCGTTTTGTTGGTTACCCTGAGCACTGGCTGAATATTGGCCTATTTTAAACTACTCTGTGACTCATCTACAAAGCTCCAGATCATAAGTGCAGCATTTAAGTGGAGACACAAATGCCATAGTGTAGAGATCTGCCTCACTTCAATGACTACACCTCCTATCACAAAACCCTCTAATTTGAGATGTACCAAAAACAACATGGGTAGATAAGAACCACAAATTAACAGTTTCCATAAATAAGATGACTTTGTCAAGGCTCAATTCTAAAATAAAAATTTCACATAATACTATGACCGTATTTTGATGTCAAGAAATTTTCAGTCAGTATTCTAGTGTCATAAAAAGAAATATAAAATAGGCTCATCTCTAATCTTTCTGATGATTAAATGTTACAGTAAAAATTTTTAAATCACTCCAATGTTACACAGAAAATATGGGAAGAACTAGAAAATAATAATTTTAAGAAAGCAGGCTTCCATATATCCTAAGGAATATGGTTACAAAACAAGAAAGGATCTTCAGAGAAGATAGAGTAAGCATTTGTACCCCAACAGAAGACATCTAGTTCAGCAGAGCAAATACTTATGAAAAATGAGAAGCAAATACTGGTTTTTTGGTTTTTTTGTTTTTTGGTTTTGGTTTTGGTTTTGGTTTTTTGAGATGGAGTCTCATTTTATTGCCCAGGCTAGAGTGCAGTGATGCGTAATCTCAGTTCACTGCAACTTCTGCCTCCCAGGCTCAAGCGATCCCCACACCTCAGCCTCTGAGTAGCTGCGATTACAGGCACGTACCACCATGCCTGGCTAATTTTGTATTTTTAGTAGAAGCGGGGTTTGGACATGTTGGCCAGGCTGGTCTTGAACTCCTGACTTCAAGTGATCCACCAACCTCAGCCTCCCAAAGTGCCAGGATTACAGGCGTGAGTCACCAAGCCCAGCCTGCAAATATACTCTTCAAACTACTTAATGCACTTTGCGATTATCTTCATTTAGTGTTCCCCCTTATCATCCCTGATACAGATGATTAGGAAACTATGAAAGACTTAGAATATAATCAGGAACAGCAACACCATGGGGCAAGGCTGAAGTCAATAGGCTCAACTCAGACAGTGAGACCATCAAGCATTATGACCTAGCACAAATCGTTTAACCTCTTTAGGGCATAGTTTTCTCTTCTGCAAAATGAAATTAATCCCACTTGCCTCATAGATTGTTGTGAGATTATCTCTGAAGCCCATTGTGTACGTTAAACCATGACGTGCTGCAGACACATCAAATGTTCTGTGGGATCTTTTTTAAAACAATGTTATTAAACTCTTTTTGCCAAAGGCATGAGACCTAATATCTTTTCTTTGTTAAAAGGGGAGATCTACAAGTGTTGGGGAGCTGTTAAAGGCAGGAAAGCACTAAAAATGAGATTCTCTTCTTGTTGCAATCAGAAGGATGGAAAAAGAACTGAATCAGACAGGGCAGTTATTTAATATTTAATTGCTGTAACTTTATGCTTTGAATAGACCAAATCATCTTTGTTCCACCTGTAACAGGTATCCCACACTTTGGAAAACACCCTAGAGAATCCTTCCACTTCTAGAATTCTACGATTCTTGTCATTAAATGATCTAGCCAAAGCCATAACTTCAGCAACTGGGAAATTGGGCTCAAAGAATGAGATTCTTACTGTCTTTCAGCTCTCCTAACCACTGAAACCCACAATCAGCTAAAATGCACATCATTCCTCAATTTTTAGAAAGTGACAGATTGGATGCAAGTGTCAGACAGATCCCTCAAGCATATAATGAACTTGGGGAGCTGAGATTTCATTACAGATGGTTGGTAGTAGAAAACAAATTTTGAGTTGTTATCAAAATTAAACACCTGCAGATGAATGGTTATATCTATCAAGTGACTAATCAGGAGAATCCTTTCTGTTGTTAATCCTGTACAAAATCAATGGACGCTTGATACTGAAGAACTTTCTAGACTCATCCACTTGGGTTACCTGTCAGGTAGGCACATGCCTAGATCTGAGTGTGCATGTCTTTACTTTTCAAGAAAATTAATTGGCAACACAAATGTGATCATGCCACCCTTCTGCTTAAATCTTTTAATGGCTTTTTATTGTCTGGGGGATAAAACCTAAAATCTCTATAACATCACCTTCAAAGTCCCCCATTGATCTTGTTCCTGCTCACCTCCTCTGCAGCCCTATTTTGTTCCACTCTTTAATTTGCTCTCTCAGCTCCAGCCATACTGACCTTTTATTTTTTCCAAACTGGGCCCGTTCATGCCATTTTGTCTGCTGTGAATTCTCTTACCCAACCCTGCCAGCCCCAACTATGCTGATACTCACTCATTCATGTCTCAGATAAAACAGCACTTCCTCAGAAGAGTCTTCCCTGAATCCCTTAGATTAGATTTGCCACAAGCGTCTCTACTTCTTTTCCACTGACAATCACGGTTGGATCGCTGGTTCACATCTTTCTACGCCACTGGTGCATAAGCTCATTGAAGGCTGGGAGTGCATATATAGCTCCTCTGATCCTGGCACATCCTGGTGTGTGGCATTAAGTAGACATTCACTATGCATTTGTTGAATGACTAAATGAATGAATGAATGAATGAATGAATGAATGAATGACTTCAATCTGGTCCACAGCTAAGACCACAGAGTCATTCAGTATAGTTAAGATAATCTCAAGAGAGGATCTGGCATTATTTTTTTCAACCATCCTCTTTTTCTAAATAATAAATTTTTTTTAGACAGGTTCTGGCCCTGTCACCCAGGCTGGAGTGCAGTGGTGTGATCTTGGCTCACTGCCTCCCTGGCTCAAGTGATCCTCCCACCTCAGCATCTCAAATAGCTGGGACTACAGGCATGCACCACCATGCCCAACTAACTTTTTAATTTTTTGTAGAGACAAGGTCTCACTGTATTGCCCAGGCTGATCTCGAACTCCTGGGCTCAAGTGAGCCACCTGCCTCAGCCTCCCAAAGTCCTAGGATTACAGGTGGGAGCCACAGCGCCCAGCCTTAATGTGTATATTCTTGATATAGAATATACACTCTGGAGGAGTGGGGGAAGGGGTGACCCAATCCTTCGTCCAGCTGAGTGACCTTCCAGGACTGTTGGTATAGTTCTGTCATGAGGAATGCCACCTTCCTCAAAGCAGGGCCATCATAATATCCAACCTAGTGAGTTCAGATGAAACACACATAAACTGGAGCACAGCAGGTCACTGATCGGAAGACATCCTCCAGCTCCCCATCTTGCCTTCTTTTAAGCAATAAAGTTTGTCTTGCTTTCATGTTGAAGGAAACTCCACAACTGCCTGCTCAAATAGCCACAGTGATGAAGAGAGGCAGTGGTGTGATCCACTTGGTGTAAACAGAGGCAGCATGGTGTGGTGGAAAGAGCCCTGGACAAATATTCAGAAGAACTAGGTTCTGATTGTGATGACTCTGTCACTTATTTGCTGCATGAATTTAAACACTGGGCTCTTTCTGGCTAAAATGTCCTGCCTGTGAAATAGAACAAACCCTTTGTCTGTAGGGTTCCTGTAATCAGCAACTGAGATCATGATTTATTTTACTATTTTATTTAGGAGTTGCTGATACGTTAATTATGAAAGCAATTTGTAATCTGTAAAATACTAAGCAAATTATGGTAATTTTGCCACTGGTCCTTGAAAGCGGCTTTGTCTTCCTGATTTTGAATAGTATCTGTTATTAATAAAGTGAGTTTTCCTTCCCTGCCATTTAATGGCTAGTAGAGAAAGCCCTGTTCTCACCAGGGTAATGAGAAAGAAGTTAAGAATTAGTTGTGATTGATTCATATTCAAGACATAATTGAGCATTGATTGGATATGATGCCTCTTTCCTGTTTTCATTTATTCTTCTACAGCATAAAACTATCTTTTAATCAGGTAGCCAATACAATACTGTCTTACTATTCACTGTAACAGAGCAAAAACTTGACATGAATAATGAATACCTAAATCATAGGCCAGACAGGCTGCCACCTACATGAAATGATTTTTGGGAAAACATAACTCCTGTTTCTGCTTATGGATGTTCAGAAACTTATTAATGAAATATTGTCTTTATTTCCACAATTAGAGATGATGCTGCAATTTAAACCTCCTGCAGTACTGTTAGGAGATTTATATAGTACTGTGAAGAACAGTACTATAGCAAATTCTTACCAAGAAGATGCAGATGATTAATTGAAGGTATTTTTTGATAAGCAAACTTGAGGAAGAGGGCATTAGACACATGCCATATGAAAAACAGAAAAATAAAATTAAAATATCTAAATCAATCTTTCTACTTTACTGTTAGGTTCTCAGATAGTAAAATTGATTTATTTTTAAATGCCTTGCTTTTTTAATTATCACAGGCAAGATACCTTTTGTGAGAAAAATACAGAAGCAACTCCTATCTAAAGTAACCCTCATAATTCCCTCTTGAGCTTTGTATTTCTCAGAAATATGTGCTGAATAGGAGTTGGTTGACCTGCTTTTGACGTTGTTTTTATTTGCAGACTGATAAATGAATCTTTGAGGGACCAGCTGTTGGTGACTATACAGAAGACTTTCACATACACTCGAACCCAAGCTCAGCATCTGTTCATCATCCTTATGGAGTGCATGAAGAAGAAGGAATTGGTAGGTGATTCCTCATGGGTGGCCAGCTGTCTCCACATTTTCAGTCATTTTCTTGAATCACACAACGTTTTCTCAAATCATGCGACATTCTCTCTTTCTGGCCGAGCTTACAACTCTCCTCAGGCTCCATTGGCTCCAGTAGCTTCCTCTCCTGAGTAAAAAAGGCACTGCTTTTACTGCCTTGGAGTTAATAAGGTGTGTGCAGCAGAGTTTTAGCATCATTTCCTTTTGGAGCTCATCCAAATGCTCTGACTGCCTCGACCAAATGAGTTGAAGTGACAAAATTGGTCCCCTCCTGGAAAACGCTTCAGCTTGATCTTCTTAGGTTTGGGGTTTCATTTTGCTTATAAGTTGTGAACCACTGGTGTGCTTCATGTCAAACAGCTTTAATGACAAAGGATCCAGGCTGTTAGACTAGTCTGTACAGGTAGAAAATGGAGAAACATACTCAAGAAATCCTGGAGGAATCTATAGCTACTGAAGTGTTTCTAAAATCAGAGCAAAATGTCTTACAAATGTGGCATTATCAGTGACTCCGTTCGGATGAACAAGACCATGTGATTTTGTTCTCTGCTTACTCAAACTTTTAACAAGAACTTGCTATCTGCCAGGCAGGAAACAAGATCTTTATGTATATAAATTCATGTGACCTTTGCAACTGTCCTGATGAGAGATGTACAATTATTACCCTCATCTTACAGATGAGGAAACTCAGCTCATTTGATCAGTAAACGAGGAGCTAAGACTCAAAGTCAGTGATGTTTAACGTCTGTATGGAGTATTTTTATTCAGAAAGTGTCTTATTGAAGCCAATGCAGTGGATCACCCACTCTGGGTAGATGCCCCCAGACCTCAGTCAGAGAGACTATTCTCAAAGTTCAGTTAAATCCAACTGCTGAGAGAGATAGCAAAACATTTAGGAAAAAAAAAAAAGGAATTGATCAGAGTGGGCAAGCCTCATCTCCAGAAAGCATCCACACAGTCTTTGTGAGAAACCTTTCAGCAGCTTCCAGGTTTGGGATGAGATGAGTGAAGATGAGAAGAATAGGACAATACCTAGGTACATAGTCTGGCTGCCCCATGTATAGAAGCCAGTGAGCGGGTGGGGCACCCAGTCATGGCTGCTGTCATTCCAGGAGAACTCTACTACGCATGAAGGTACCACCCACGTGTGACATCCTCCCATCCCGGATGTGGTTAGCTCGTGGTGTTGCAGCTCACATACTTCCTCTGTCCAAAAAGACACTGAAGCCCTGAGCTTCTACATGCCACATTAGGAATTCTCTTCTGAGTACTGATGCTTTTCCATTGCTGAGGCTAATTCTAATTGAGAAAACTTACCAGGACTATACATTTCAGCAGTCCTGCAAATTTCCTAGAAAGGCAGCTAGGAGCAAAATTCTAGGAACCAGTGGGAAGTCATAAAACCAAATGAGGCTGAATGATCTTTTCTAGGTATTTCATGGGACTGTTTTTGCAGAATTCTGCCTAAATTTCATGTTGTTTAATCATGGCCTCTGCTGAAAAAGTCAACTGCATTTTAATGCAAGTTATTTGTTGTAAGAAATGTGAGGTATTCCTAGCTCCAGGCTCAGGAAATGAGTTCTTTTTAAAAAAATTTGTTTTTTTTAAATTACACTTTAAGTTCTGGGATACTTGTGCAGAACATGCAGGTTTGTTATGTAGGTATACATGTGCCATGGTGTTTGCTGCACCCATCAATCCATCATCTACTTTAGATATTTCTCCTAATGCTATCCCTCCCCTAGCCCCCCACCCGCTGAGAGGCCCCAGTGTGTGAGTTACCCTCCCTGTGTCAGTGTGTTCTCATTGTTCAACTCCCACTTATGAGTGAGAACATGTGGTGTTTTGTTTTCTGTTCTTGTGTTAGTTTGCTGAGAATGATGGTTTACAGCTTCATCCATGTCCCTGCAAAAGACATGAACTCATCCTTTTTTATGGCTGCATAGTATTCCATGGTATGTATGTGCCACATTTTCTTTATCCAGCCTATCATTGATGGGCATTTGGGTTGGTTCCAAGTCTTCACTATTGTGAACAGTGCTGCAATAAACATACATGTGCAAGTGTCTTTATAGTAGAATGATTTATAATCCTTTGGGTACATACCCAGTAATGGGATTGCTGGTTCAAATGGTATTTCTGGTTCTAGATCCTTGAGGAAACACTACACTGTCTTCCACAATAATTGAACTAATTTACACTCCCACCAACAGTGTAAAAGCATTCCTATCTCCACATCCTCTCCAGCATCTGTTGTTTCCTGACTTTTTAACGATCGCCATTCTAACTGGCATGAGATGGTATCACGTTGTAGTTTTGATTTACATTTCTCTAATGACCAGTGATGATGAACTTTGTTTTCATATGTCTGCTGGCTGCATAAATGTCTTCTTTTGAGAAGTATCTGTTAATATCCTTTGCCCACTTTTTGATGGGGTTGTTTTTTCTTCTAAATGTGTTTAAGTTCTTCATAGATTCTAGATATTAGCCCTTTGTCACATGGATAGATTGCAAAAACTGTCTCTCATTCTGTAAGTTGTCTGTTCATTCTGATGATAGTTTCTTTTGTTGTGCAGAAGCTCTTTAGCTTAATTAGATCCCATGTGTCAATTTTGGCTTTTGTTACCATTGCTTTTCGTTTTTAGTCATGAAGTCTTTGCCCATGCCTATGGCCTGAATGGTATTGCCTAGGTTTTCTCCTAGGGTTTTTATGGTTTTAGGTTTTACGTTGAAGTATTTAATCTGTCTTGAGTTAATTTTTGTATAAGGTGTAAGGAAAGGGTCCAGTTTCACTTTTCTGCATATAGCTAGCCAGTTTTCCCAACACTATTTATTAAGTAGGGAATCCTTTCTCCATTGCTTGTTTTTGTCAGGTTTGTCAAAGATCAGATGGTTGTAGATGTGTGACATTATTTCTGAGGCCTCTGTTCTGTTCCAGTGCTGTATATATCTGTTTTGGTACCAGTACTATACTGTTATGGTTACTGTAGCCTTGTAGTATAGTTCGAAGTCAGGTAGTGTGATGCATCCAACTTTGTTCTTTCTGCTTAGGATTGCCTTGGCCATGTGGGCTCTTTTTTGGTTTCATATGCAATTTAAAGTGGTTTTTCTTAATTCTGTGAAGAAAGTCAATGGTAGCTTGGTAACGATAGCATTAAATCTATAAATTACTTTGGGCAGTATGGCCATTTTCACAATATTGATCCTTTCTATCCATGAGCATGGAATGTTTTTCCATTTGTTTGTGTCCTCTCTTATTTCCTAGAGCAGTGGTTTGTAGTTCTCCTTGAACAGGTCCTTCACATCCCTTGTGAGTTGTATTCCTAGGTATTTTATTCCTTTGTAGCAATTGTGAATGGGAGTTCACTCATGATTTGCCTCTCTGTTTGTTTATTATTGGTGTATAGGAATCCTTGTGATTTTTTTCACATTGATTTTGTATCCTGAGACTTTGCTGAAGTTGCTTATCAGCTTAAGGAGATTTTGGGCTCAGATGATGGAGTTTTCTAAATACACAATCATGTCATCTGCAAACAGAGACGATTTGACTTCCTCTCTTCCTATTCGAATACCCTTTATTTCTTTCTCTTGCCTGATTTCCCTGGCCAGAATTTGCAATACTATGTTGAATAGGAGTGGTGAGACAGGGCATCCTTTTCTTGTGCCAGTTTTCAAAGGGAATGCTTCCAGCTTTTGCACATACAGTATAATATGGGCTGTGGGTTTGTCATAAATAGCTCTTGTTGTTTTGAGATACATTCCATCAATGCCTAGTTTATTGAGAGTTTTTAGCATGAGGGGATGTTAAATTTTATCAAAGCCCTTTTCTGCATCTATTGAGATAATCATGTGGTTTTTGTCATTGGTTCTGTTTATGTGTTGAACTACATTTATCGATATGCATGTGTTGAACCAGACTTCCATCCCAGGGATGAAGCTGACTTTATCATGGTGGATAAGCTTTTTGATGTGCTGCTGGATTTGGTTTGCCATTATTTTATTGAGGATTTTCTCATTGATGTTCATCATGGATATTGGCCTGAAATTTTTTTTTTATTGTGTCTCTGCCAGGCTTTGGTATCAGGATGATGCTGGCCTCATAAAATGAGTTATGGAGGAGTCCCTCTTTTTCTATTGTTTGGAATAGTTTCAGAAGAAATGGTACCAGCTCCTCTTTGTACCTCTGCTAGAATTTGGCTGTGAATCCATTTGGCCCTGGGCTTTTTTTGGTTGGTAGGCTATTAATTACTGCCTCAATTTCAGAACTTGTTTTTGGTCTATTCAGGGATTCGACTTCTTCCTGGTTTAGTCTTGGGAGGGTGTGTGTGTCTAGGAATTTATCCATTTCTTCTAGATTTTCTAGTTTATTTGTGTAGAGGTGTTAATAGTATTCTCTGATGGTACTTTGTATTTCTGTGGGATCAGTGGTGATATCCCCTTTATCTTTTTTTATTGTGTCTATTTGATTCTTCTCTCTTTTCTTCTTTATTAGTCTGGTCAGCCGTCTATCTATTTTGTTGATCATTTCAGAAAACCAGCTCTTGGATTCATTTATTTTTTTGAAGGGTTTTTCATGTCTCTATCTCTTTCAGTTCTGCTATGATCTTAGTTATTTCTTGTCTTCTGCTAGCTTTTGAATTTGTTTGCTCTTGCTTCTCTAGTTCTTTTCATTGTGACATTAGGGTGTCGATTTTAAATCTGTTCCACTTTCTCCTGTGGGCATTTAGTGTTACAAATTTACCTCTAAACACTGCTTTAGCTGTATCCCAGAGATTCTGGTACGTTGTGTCTTTGTTCTCATTGGTTTCAAATAGCTTCTTTATTTCTGCCTTAATTTCGTTACTTACACAGTAGTCATTCAGGAGCAGGTTGTTCAGTTTCCATGTAGTTGTGTGGTTTTGAGTGAGTTCTTTAATCCTGAGTTCTACTTTGATTGCACTGTGGTCTGAGAGATTGTTGATTTCCATTCTTTTGCATTTCCTGAGGAGTGTTTTATTTCCAATTATGTGGTCAGTTTTAGAATAAGTGTGATGCGGTGCTGAGAAGAATGTATGTCTATTAGGTCTACTTGGTCTAGAGGTGAGTTCAAGTCCTGAATATCCTTGTTAATTTTTTGTCTCATTGATCTGTCTAATATTGACAGTGGAGTGTGTTAAAATCTCCCACTATTATTGTGTGGGAGTCTAAGTCTTTTTGTAGGTCTCTAAGAACTTGTTTTATGAATCTGGATGCTGTATTGAGTGCATATATATTTAGGATAGTTAGCTCTTCTTGTTGCATTGATCCCTTTACCATTATGTAATGCCCTTCTTTTTTTTTTTTTTTTTTTTTTTTTTTTTTTTAATCTTTGTTGGTTTAAAGTCTGTTTTATCAGAGGTTAGGATTAGGATTGCAACCCCTGCTTTTCTTTTCTTTTCTTTTCTTTTTTTTTTTTTTTTTTTTTTTTTTTTGGCTTTCCGTTTGCTCAGTAAATGTTTCTCCATCCCTTTATTTTGAGCCTATGTGTGTCTTTGCACGTGAGATAGGTCTCCTGAATACAGCATACCAAAGAGTCTCACAGTTTGTGTCTTTTAATTAGGGCATTTAGCCTGTTTACATTTAAGGTTAATGTTGTTATGTATGAATTTGATCCTGTCATTATGATGCTAGCTGGTTATTTTGCCCATTAGTTGATGCAGTTTCTTCATAGTGTCAATGGTCTTTACAATTTGGTATGTTTTGCAGTGGCTGGTATTAGTTTTTCCTTTCCATATTTAGTGCCTCCTTCAGGAGCTCTGGTAAGGTAGGTCTGCCAGTGACAAAATCTCTCAGCATTTGCTTGTCTGTAAAAGATTTTATTTCTTCTTCACTTGTGAAGCGTAGTTTGGCTGGATATAAAATTCTGGATTGAAAATTCTTTTCTTTAAGAATGTTGAATATTGGCCCCTGCTCTCTTCTGTCTGTGGAGTTTCTGCAGAGAGATCTGCTGTTAGTCTGATGGGCTGCCTTTTGTGGGTAACCTGACCTTTCTCTCTGGCTGCCCTTAACATTTTTTCCTTCATTTCAACCTTGGTGAATCTGACAATTATGTGTCTTGGGGTTGCCCTTCTCAAGGGGTATATTTGTGGTGTTCCTTGTATTTCCTAAATTTAAATGTTGGCCTGTGTGTTCTTAACAAGCAACAAATTATTTCCACATCTGGGCAGAAATAAGTTAGAAATTTTTAAATCAAAATTACAGTATAACTATAATTTCAAATTTTGAGGAACTACTTATGTGTATGGACGGTACTAGATGCCTTGAAAATAAGGTAAACACAAAGTAGGCATTGTTTTATCCTCTTGCAGAGACAAGGAAAGAAATTGAGGCTAGGAGAGGTGGGGAGATGTACACAGCCAAGAAGAGCCAAGCTAGGACAGTCTTGCTGCAGAGCCCATGTTTTCTACTCATTAGGCTCCGTAGCATAGCACACAAAACAAGGAGGCATTGCATCATCGTAGAGTTCCTCTTTTCTCTTGTATCCTTCAAGTTTCTTTTGATTCCCCTTACAAACTACATGGGGTATAATATTATGAGGCCAGTTTAACCATTGCCAAGTTTGCCTAAGCTATTTGGTTCTAGAGTTGATGTGACATCTTTCTCATCCCAGAACTTAACTGACTTACATAATAAAGCCTGCACTATGGATAGGCCGCTGGGTGGTGTGGCCTCGTGAAAAATATGCCTTGGGTCTGCAATTTCAAGCTAGGTGGGGCAGCCCCTCACGACATCATCACACAGAGATACTGCTATACTTTCTGTTCACTTCATATAGATCGTGAAGAAATTCACTTCTCTGCTTACTCAAAACCTGTCCCCTTTAGAAAAGATATGTCCTTCTAGAAATCAACCTGTAACCTAAGTTCTATCATTGTTTTCAGGTAAAGAATAGAAATTAAAGAGATAAAGAAAGACTACCTACAACATATTCATTTGGGAACAGATGTCAGGGATCAGGTGTCCCTCTATTCTCTTCCTCCTCAAGAGGGGTCTGGTCATAAAGAATATCAAGACCAGGAAAAGAGGACACAGGTGGCCATGCACACAGTGAGGGCCATTATGTGCACAGAAACCAAGAGCCTTTTGTTCCAGAGGGCAGTGCCAGCTTCTTTTTGCTGCTGCCTCCTGGAGCTCCTGTCTGTCCTCTGAGCAACTGCAGAAGCCTTCCTCTATCACCACTGCCAACCCACCAGTCCCAGACTGGGGCAGTACATTTGCTTTTGATACCCTGGAGTGAAGGAGGACCACTTGGACTTGGCATTGTAAACCCCATGGTTGTGTGGCCCTAAACAAGTCATGGTGATGACAACACCAGCCCAGCTCCTAGTTCACCACCTTCTATTTCCACACTGGTGACTCCCCTCATTCACTCTCTTCCCCTGACAGCGGCCAGACCGCCTAGCGTCCAATCAGTTCATCTTTCCATCTCTTCCCAGTCACACCTGGGAATCATGCCTCCACTCAAAGCCTTGCTGCTCCAAAATTTAAGACTTTAAAATCTACTCCCCACTCCAAAGATAACTGCCCTACCTTCCCCCTCCCACCACTTCATTCATATTGAACCTGAACCTGGATGCCAAGCTTCTCTGTTCATGAGCCTGAGATCAAACACCTCAAGTAATCTGTGTAAAAACATGTTCAAAATAGTTTTCTTTACCTTGTGCCTTGTTGAGAGTTTGCACTATGTCTTTCCACCCTCCCCGCTCCCATCTGGGTTCCCTCATCTGTCAATTGATCTATTCTATGTGCCTGATGCTTCTTGTACCACTCCCAAAGCTGAGTCATTCAGTCTAATTCAATTAGGCCTTCAATAACGCCGGCCAATCCTCGTATTTATCTCTAGTCAATAGGCTCTCCTGTTCCCTACAATCGTTGTTCTAAATCTTTTATATTCTTTTCAAGTTTCAAACCACAGCCACTTCCTCTTATTCTTTTTATTTATGTTAAATACTAATCTTTTGTTGGTTGTGTTACAGGTACATTTTCTCAGTTTGGGGCTTGTTTTTTCACTTTTTTTTAATGTACTTTGATAAACAGAAATTCCCAAATTTAATGTACAGTCATACATTACTTAACAATGGGGATACATCCTGAGAAATGTGTCATTAGACTATTTCATTGTTGTATGAACATGATAGTCTATTTCTTTTCTCTTTTTTGAGACAGAGTCTTGCTCTGTTGCCCAGGATGGAGTGCAGTGGCATGATCTTGGCTCACTGCAACCTCCACCTCCCGGATTCAAGCAATTCCCCTGCCTCAGCCTCCCAAGTAGCTTTTGGGAGCACCAGCCACCACACTCAGCTAATTTTTGTATTTTTAGTAGAGATGGGGTTTTACCATGTTGGTCAGGCTGGTCTCGAACTCCTGACCTCAGGTGATCCACCCACCTCGGCCTCCCAAAGTGCTGAGAGTACAGGTGTGAGCCACCATGCCCAGCCTATAGGGTGTGTTTCTAAAAACCTAGACAACATAGCCTACTACACATCTAGGTTCTATGGTATAGCCTGTTTGTCCCTCAGCTACAAACTTGAATGGCATATTACAGTTGTGAATACTGTAGGCAATTGTAACACAATGGTAGGTATTTGTGTATCTAAACATATCTAAAGATTAAAAAGTTACAATAAAAATATAATATTATAATCTCATGGTACCACTGTCACATACACAACTCATCATTGACCGAAACGTCATTATGCAGCCCATGACTGTAATTAAATGTGTCAGCCTTTTTTATGTTTTGTGCTTTTTGCCTACTCTTCTGTACCCAAATTTCAAAAATACATTCTTCTATATATTCTACTAAAACGTGTCTAGTTTTACCTTCCACATTAAATCTGTAACCCATCTATAACTGATTTTTTTGTATATGATATGAAGTGGGGATCCATGTGGATGACTAGCTGACCTTGCGTCATTTATTGAATGGTCCATCCTTATGTCGCATAATGCCAGCTCTTTCATAAAGCAGGTTTCCTCCTATACATGAGCCTTTCTGTCTTCACTACTTATCTAGTCCTGCCCTGGTGCCCTACCCTTCTAATCAGTGTAACTTTATAATAAGCCCTGATGTATAATAGGGCAAGTCACACTCCTTGTGACACTTCTCCAGGGTTGCCAACTATTTTAGCCCATTGCCCTTATGGATAAATTTTAAACTCAGCCTTTCAGATTGCATATACATGTGCATGCACACACACACACACACACACATTGTTGAGATGTGGATTGAAATTGCATTGAATTTAAAGATTCATTCTCCTCATGCTCAACAGAAGATTTCTCCCCAAAGGAAATCAAAGGTCATAAATTTAAGCTCCCCCACTTTCTTCTCCTTTACCCCAGTGTGACTATATCTTGAGCCATGCCTTTTTTTTCTATGTAGTATCAGAGGAAGTAGTGCCCCTCTTCTTCTCTACAGTCATTCTTTAAACAGGCAACACATCCCATCACTTTGCATTTCCTCCATGATTTTTTCTCTAGAAAATGTCCATTTCTTGAACAGCAACTCTATTGCTACCTCTGCATTGAGTTCTACTTCTGTCTTTTCTACCTTCCTAAAATTTCAATGACATTGTACTTTTCTGTTAGTCCTTCAACTTTTCTGTTTCTCCTCTTTTCCTTGCGCTTCTCATTACTTTCATCCATAAATGTGGACATTACCTGAAACTTCTTTGTTCTCAGTCCTTTTGTTCTTTGTGTCATTTTTTGAAGAAGTAATTTTAAGTCTCATATCATGGGAGATTGGGTCAATTTCTCTTTAAAAGTCTATCAAATTTTTGCTTTATATATCTTGAGATGATGTTGTTAGGCTTATAAGTTTTTAGACTAGCAATATTTCCTGGTGAGATACTTTTCTATCATTATTCAGTGACTTTATTTATTCCTGACAATGCTTTGTTTTGCATTTCAGTTCATCTGATATTAATCCACTTACATCAGCTTCTTTTAGTTCATACTTCCCCAATATAGGAATTCTTCATGCTTTTTCTTATTTTATTTTCAGCTTTTCTGTGCCCTATATGTTAGGTGAGTTTCTTTAAAATTATATATAGCCTTTGTTTTTAATATCATATTAGATGCTCTATTTTTAAGTGGTAAATTAGTCTAATTGCATGTATTCTGTGATAATTACCCTGAATACATTTTAAATTTCATTCATTTATTCAGTAAGATAGTTTCAATTGCTAAGGCTCATTTAGATATTTCATTAAAATACCCTTTCTTTTTCTTGGTAATATCATACATCTCCTGTTGGCTTTACCAACAATCTCATTGGAAATTATTCACAAAACTATTTCTGGCCCTAACCTTGCTATCTCAATCTCTCCAACCATAATCACAGCTTGTGGTTGGATGTCTCACCTGGTTGTCCCGTCATTACTTCAAGTTCTACGTGTCCAGAAACAAAATCAGCCTCTCCAATATCCTCCGGTGCTTCCCAGCCCTACATCTCCACAATGTTTCCCCTTCCAATTCTCGCTTCATTTTCTCAGTTCCCCTATCCTCATTGGGGACGAGTTCCCCTATCCTCATTGCACCGCCACCATTCAATTGTTGCCAAGTTATTCTGAGTTTCTTGGCAGTGTCTCTCACATCCGCCTGCTCTAGTTTGATTCCAGTGCCATCATCCTCATTCTGATCCTCAGTTTTCTTCACCAGGGCCTACCTAGTCCCAGAAAGGAAACCTTGTTGTCCGTCCTCCAAGCTATTCCACATACTGCTCCAGGCTTGATGCTTGAGGCCCAGGCCTGACTTGTTAACTTCTTTGCTCAGATAGTTTCAAGGACTTGCTTTTGTTACTGACAAGGGTTCAAACTATTTAATGTGGCTTTGAGGCCCTCCACAGTCTGAATGCGGTCTGGATGGATCTCCACACTTCCATTACTTCTTTGTACCACCCTGTTTCCCAGCCAACAATTCATGCTTTCCAAACTCCCATACTTTTTTTCATCTGCGAAAAGATTCTCTTCTGCTGCCATTTCCGCTTGCACGATCACATGAAACTGTGAGCATCCAGCAATGACATCTCACAATTGCTTACTCTGATTTTCAACAGAAAAATGCATAATACAACCTTACAGTACAGCCTAGTAGCCTATGTCTAAGCTGCGTGTTGGTGAAAGCTGTTATGTATCATTACTTCTATAGGGACCCTGACACTATTTATGATGTGCATTACCTCGCTAGAATTAGTTGGTTATCATAACCCAGATTAAATAGTAATTATTTTAAATGAGATACCTGCAGTGACTGTCAAGAAAGAGAAGGGGAGAGAGATTTCAATAATTAGCCATTGAATCTACATCTGGGTCAAATGGACTTTATCCATTATGCTTCTCTTACACAAATGAAATATTTATATGCCAGACTTCTTTTTCCATAAAGGTGAAATGTTAGCTCATAGTTAATTATGTTAGAAGATAAAAATCAAATAAAGCACTAATAATTTTATACTAATTTGTTGCCTTCTCCAAGATGACTTCATTTTAGTACTACTTGCTTATAAAATATAGGAAATGATCTGATTTTTATTCTACTTACCTCAGAACCTAGAGCGTATTTCAGTTTTCTGATTTTATTACTACACAGTTTTTGGTAAATTGCTTTAACAATTTTAATAAGTGGGATGTTATTTACTATTTCTTAACTCTGCCCTCTAGTTTTCAAAATAAGATAGTTGTCCAATGACTTATTTTGGATTTGTGCTAGTTATTATTTATTGGTGCACTCATGGCCTGAATGTAAAAAGAAAAAAATAGCTGTCTAATCATAATTTATGTGGCAAAATTACTTTAACATCTTAATTTCTTGACTATATTTTGGAGGTATTTGTAATGCACTTCGCAGACTTTATAGTATGGTAATGTGGGCTTCCTACTTCCCTACAGCTGGTTCTCATTTGCAATAATGATTCTAAAATCAAGAAGCAAACATTGCAACTAGAGTACTAAGTCTGTTTAATCCAGTACATCAATTCAGGATATACAGGAATGAAAATAAACCAACTTTTATCTGGACACAGTGGCTCACGCCCATGGTCCCAGGACATTGGGAGGCTGAGAAGTGTGGATCACTTGAGCCCAGGATTTGAGACCAGCCTGGGCAACATAGCAAAACCCTATCTCCACACACACACACAAACGTATATATACACGCATATATACATATATATGTATATGTACTGGTTGTGGTGGCATGTACCTGGAGTTCTAGCTAAATCTCCTAAGCCTGGGAGTTTGAGGCTGCAGTGAGCTGAGATCACACCACTGTACTCCAGCCCAGGGGACAGAGCAAGACCCTGTCTCAGAAAAATAAAAAACTAAATAAACTAATTTTTTCTTAAGCCTCGTCAGTCACGAAGTCTCCAGGGACCATTGTTTTAGTCTGTTCAGGCTGCTATAATGAAATATCATAATCTGGGTAGTTTATAAACAACAGAGATTTATTGTTCACAGTTCTGGAGGCTGGCCAGTCCAAAATCAAGACTCCAGCAAATTCAGTATCTGGAGGCTGGACAGTCCAAGACCAAGACTCCAGCAGATTCAGTATCTGGTGAGGGCCCACTTTCTCATAGATGGCACATACTTGCTGCATCTTCATGTGGTGGAGGGGGCCAGCAAGCTTCCTTAGACCTTTTTCATAAGGGCACTAATCCCATTCAGGGCAAAGACCTCATGACCTAATCACTTCTCAAAGGCCCCACCTCCTAATACCATCATCTTGGTGATTAAGAGTCAACATATGAATTTGAAGGAGACACAAATATTCAAATCCTAGCAATCACATATCCACCAGTTGACATGGAGAAGAAGTACTTTGAGGAGAGTTAGAAGAGACTTGGCGTCTACCTTTATTTAGAACATAATAGACATACAACATGAGAAGCTAAACTAAAGGGCTAGGTCACTGTCACACCCTGGCAGCTATGGCTCTAATACCTCATTATCACCACATTCTCTCTTGGGTAGGGCAGCATAAGGCAAGCAAAAGCCAAGGATGTACAAATTGTGCTAATGGAATAAATAGAAGCAAAGATATTAGGCCATCACTTTTGCAACCTATTTAGTAAATTTTCTATTGCATTTGAGGCTGTCAGCTTCCTGTTTCTTCTTACTTTCCTGTGAATTTCATGTTAGACTCTCGATTTTCTGTTTTCTTTAACACTTCTGTTACCATTCATTTTCTTTTTCCATTGTTAGACCCTCTTCTTCCTCACCACTCTAAAAACAAATGTTTACCTATGATCAATTATTGGTTCTTTTCCGTTTCATTCACTATTGTGACTTCCATTACCGTTTTAATCAAGACAACTCCCAAACGCACAAATATCTAGCCTTGCTTTCCCCCTGCTCCCACATTTCCAAATTCCACTCTCACTCATACCTTCATTCTTCCTTGCTTAGACGATTGCTATTCCCTATGAACTCGGTCACCTAGTCCAATATCACCCTATCGATACATCCTACACACTGCATGGGTTGGCAAACTTTTCTTTAAAGTGGCAGATAGTAAATATTTCAGGTTTTGCATACAAGATAGAGTCTCTGTCACATATTGTTCTTTGCTTTCTTATTTTTCAACAACCCTTTAAAATGTAAAAATCACTCTCAGGTTACTGGTCACAGAAAAACAGACTATAAAACAAATTTGACCCACAGGCAGTGGTTTGCTGGTCCTTTGCCATAAAAATGCCTGATAGCTCTTGTTGAAGCAGAGCCAATCATATCACTCTTTTGAATGTAAAGTAGAATCTTTTGCCTGCAGTTTCAGCCGAAAATTCCATTGCTTCTTTATGGATTCATCATGCTAACCAAACAGAACTCCTTACAGTCATTTTTAAATTTTCTGTTTCCCTATATTGTTCAAGCTTAGAGCACTCTCTTTGGTCATATTCAATAGCCAAACACATGCACATATCTGCATTTGCATGTGCACACGCACACACACACCTGGAATCCATTTACCTCCTTTATTTGTAACTCTCTTGTGCTTGTCATTTATACTTTATTTATGTATATCTCTAACTTCCCATGCAAGCTCTTAAGAGCAGAATCTGTCTGATTCATTGTTCTGTGTTTCTCTTGCACTCACTCTTGCCTAGTTGTGCTTAATACCATAGCATATACACAGCAGACAATAAATCTTTAACGAATAAGTGAGAGAACGAATGAATTTAGATGTATATGCATTAATGGGGCTGATACATATTCAGTATCTATAAATTTTGTTAAAATCTCTGCTAACACAGAGACACATCTCCTTAGGGTGTTATACATTTGGTTTATGGGCTTGGATTTCATCCAGGCCCATCCACTTAAACTATGCAACTCATGGGAAGCAATCCAATGTGGCAATTGTAACCAAGTGCTAGAAGCAGACAAACATGGATTCCAACTCTGCCTTCATCATTCAATGACTTAACCTGCATTGAGCCCTGGGATCCTCAGCTTTAAAACAGTGATAATTCCCGTGTGTTCTAGAATCTGTCATACTTGGGGCTTCCTCCTTTCGGTCGAAACAATGGTTTGATTTTTTTTTTTACCCCAATGTGATAAATATAGATATACCAAAAGATTTTGATCCAAGGATTTCACATGCCCTGTATCCCCTACCAAATGCAAGACCAAGAAGTATCCCGATGTTACATGGTTTCCCATTCTCTGCAGGCCCTCAGGCTCCAGAGCTGACGACTTTCCCTTAGACACTGGAGAAGACAGCAGAGGGCTATTGTCGGTGCCTCACAGATGAGTCTCTGGAGGCTGACTCCACTACCTTCCAGTGCAAGGAGGTTTATTATGTTTATGAGGGTATGTTTGAAGCTGATGTTGGCATCCAATTACAATTCTATTTCCACATTTAGGAAACTGAAAGCCAACTCTCTACCTACCCCTTAATAGAGTCATAAAAACCAAGCAAGCACGATTTTTAAATAAGTTTCATCTTTCTCTCTCTTTTTTTTCCCAATGCAAATACATAGTTTAATCTATAATCCCATCAACCAGGGAATATTAAAAATCACTTTATATATATATATATTTTATTATTATACTGTAAGTTCTGGGGTGCATGTGCACAACGTGCAGGTTTGTTACATATGTATACATGTGCCATGCTGATGTGCTGCACCCATTAACTCGTCATTTACATTAGGTGTATCTCCTAATGCTATCCCTCCCCCCACCCCCGCTCCCCACAATAGGACCCTGTGTGTGATGATCCCCTTCCTGTGTCCAAGTGATCTCATTGTTTCCCACCTATGAGTAAGAACATGCGGTATTTGGTTTTCTGTTCTTGCAATAGTGTGCTGAGAATGATGGTTTCCAGCTGCATCCATGTGCCTACAAAGGACACGAACTCATCCTTTTTTATGGCTGCATAGTATTCCATGGTGTATATGTGCCACATTTTCTTAATCCAGTCTGTCACTGATGGACATTTGGGCTGATTCCAAGGCTTTGCTATGGTGAAGAGTGCCGCAATAAACATACGTGTGCATGTGTCTTTATAGCAGCATGACTTATAATCCTTTGGGTATATACCCAGTAATGGGATGGCTGGGTCAAATGGTATTTCTAGTTCTAGATCCTTGAGGAATCACCACACTGTTTCCCACAATGGTTGAACTAGTTTACAGTCCCACCAACTGTGTAAAAGTGTTCCTATTTCTCCACATCCTCTCCAGCACCTGTTGTTTCCTGATTTTTTAATGATTGCCATTCTAACTGGTATGAGATGGTATCTCATTGTGGTTTTGATTTGCATTTCTCTGATGGCAAGTGATGATGAGCATTTTTTCATGTGTCTGTTGGCTGTATGAATGTCTTCTTTTTAGAAGTCTCTGTTCATATCCTTTGCCCACTTTTTGATGGGGTTGTTTGTTTTTTTCTTGTAAATTTGTTTGAGTTCTTTATAGGTTCTGGATATTAGCCCTTTGTCAGATGAGTAGATTGCAAAAATTTTCTCCCATTCTGTAGGTTGTCTATTCACTCTGATGGTAGTTTCTTTTGCTGTGCAGAAGCTCTTTAGTTTAATTAGATCCCATTTGTCAATTTTGGCTTTTGTTGCCATTGCTTTTGGTGCTTTAGACATGAAGTCCTTGCCCATGCCTATGTCCTGAATGGTATTACCTAGGTTTGCTTCTAGGGTTTTTATGGTTTTTAGATCTAACATTTAAGTCTCTAATCCATCTTGAATTATTTTTAGTATAAGGAGTAAGGAAAGGATCCAGTTTCAGATTTCTTCTTATGGCTAGCCAATTTCCCCAGCACCATTTATTAAATAGGGAATCCTTTCCCCATTTCCTGTTTTTGTCAGGTTTGTCAAAGATCAGATGGCTGTAGATGTGTGGTATTATTTCTGAGGGCTCTGTTCCGTTCCATTGGTCTATATCTCTGTTTTGGTACCAGAACCATGCTGTTTTGGTTACTGTAGCCTTGTAGTATAGTTTGAAGTCAGGTAGCGTGCTGCCTCCAGCTTTGTTCTTTTGGCTTAGGATTGTCTTGGCAATGCGGGGGTCTTTTTTGGTTCCATATGAACTTTAAAGCAGTTTTTTTCCAATTCTGTGAAGAAAGTCATTGGTAGCTTAATGGGGATGGCATTGAATCTATAAATTACCTTGGGCAGTATGGCCATTTTCACAATATTGATTCTTCCTATCCATGAGCATGGTATGTTCTTCCATTTGTTTGTGTCCTCTTTTATTTCACTGAGCAGTGGTTGGTAGTTCTCCTTGAAGAGGTCCTTTACATCCCTTATAAGTTGGATTCCTAGGTATTTTATTCTCTTTGAAGCTATTGTGAATGGGAGTTCATTCATGATTTGGCTCTGTTTGTCTGTTACTGATGTATAAGAATGCTTGTGATTTTTGCACATTTATTTTGTATCCTGAGACTTTGCTGAAGTTGCTTATCAGCTTAAGGAGATTTTGGGCTGAGACAATGGGGTTTTCTAAATATACAATCATGTCATCTGCAAAGAGGGACAATTTGACTTCTTCTTTTCCTAACTGAATACCATTTATTTCTTTCTCTTCCTGATTGACCTAGCCAGAACTTCCAACACTATGTTGAATAAGAGTGGGGAGAGAGGGCATCCCTGTCTTGTGCCAGTTTTCAAAGGGAATTTTTTCCAGATTTTGCCCATTCAGTATGATATTGGCTGTGGGTTTGTCATAAATAGCTCTTATGATTTTGAGATACGTTCCATCAATACTGAATTTATTGAGAGTTTTTAGCATGAAGGGCTGTTGAATTTTGACAAAGGCCTTTTCTGCATCTATTGAGATAATCATGTGGTTTTTGTCTTTGATTCTGTTTATAAGCTGGATTACGTTTATTGATTTGCGTATGTTCAACCAGCCTTGCATCCCAGGGATGAAGCCCACTTGATCATGGTGGATAAGCTTTTTGATATGCTGCTGGATTCGGTTTGCCAGTATTTTATTGAGGATTTTTGCATGGATGTTCATCAGGGATATTGGTCTAAAATTCTCTTTTTTTGTTGTATTTCTGTCAGGCTTTGGTATCAGGATGATGTTGGCCTTGTAAAATGAGTTAGGGAGGATTCCCTCTTTTTCTATTGATTGGAATAGTTTCAGAAGGAATGGTACCAACTCCTCCTTGTACCTCTCGTAGAATTCGGCTGTGAATCCGTCTGGTCCTGGACTTTTTTGGTTGGTAGGCTATTAATTATTGCCTCAATTTCAAAGCCTGCTATTGGTCTATTCAGGGATTCAACTTCTTCCTGGTTTAGTCTTGGGAGAGTGTAAGTGTCCAGGAATTTATCCATTTCTTCTAGGTTTTCTAGTTTATTTGCGTAGAGGTGTTTATAGTATTCTTTGATGGTAGTTTGTATTTCTGTGGGGTCAGTGGTGATATCCCCTTTATCATTTTTTATTGCATCTATTTGATTCTTCTTTCTTTTCTTCTTTATTAGTTGGTTAGCGGTCTACCAATTTTTTTTATCTTTTCAAAAAACCAGTTCCTGGATTCATTGATTTTTTGGAGGGTTTTTTGTGTCTCTATCTCCTTCAGTTCTGCTCTGATCTTAGTTATTTCTTGTCTTCTGCTAGGTTTTGAATGTTTGCTCTTGTTTCTCTAGTTCTTTTAATTGTGATGTTAGGGTGTCAATTTTAGATCTTTCCTGCTTTTTCTTGTGGGCATTTAGTGCTATAAATTTCCCTCTACACACTGCTTTGAATGTGTCCCAGAGATTCTGGTATGTTGTATCTTTGTTCTCACTGGTTTCAAAGAACATCTTTATTTCTACCTTCATTTCATTCTGTACCCAGTAGTCATTCAGGAGCAGGTTGTTCAGTTGCCATGTAGTTGAGCGGTTTTGATTGAGTTTCTTAGTCCTGAGTTCTAGTTTGATTGCACTGTGGTCTGAGAGACAGTTTGTCATAATTTCTGTTCTTTTACATTTGCTGAGGAGTGCTTTACTTCCAACTATGTGGTCAATTTTGGAATAAGTGCGATGTGGTGCTGAGAAGAATGTATATTCTGTTGATTTGGGGTGGAGAGTTCTGTAGATGTCTATTAGATCCACTTGGTGCAGAGTTGAGTTTAATTCCTGGATATCCTTGTTAACTTTCTGTCTCGTTGATCTGTCTAATGTTGACAGTGGGGTGTTACAGTCTCCCATTATTATTGTATGGGAGTCTAAGTCTCTTTGTAAGTCTCTAAGGGCTTGCTTTATGAATCTGGGTGCTCCTGTATTGGGTGCATATATATTTAGGATAGTTAGCTCTTCCTGTTGAATTGATCCCTTTACCATTATGTAATACCCTTCTTTGTCTCTTTTGATGTTTGATGGTTTAAAGTCTGTTTTATCAGAGACTAGTATTGCAACCCCTGCTTTTTTTATTTTCCATTTGCTTGGTAGATCTTCCTCCATACCTTTCTTTTGAGCCTATGTGTGTCCCTGCCTGTGAGATGGGTCTCCTGAACACAGCAAACTGATGGGTCTTGACTCTTTATCCAATTTGCCAGTCTGTGTCTTTTAATTGGAGCATTTAGTCCATTTACATTTAAGGTTAATATCGTTATGTGTGAACTTGATCCTCTCATTATGATATTAGCTGGTTATTTTGCTCACTAGTTGATTCAGTTTCTTCCTAGCATCGATGGACTTTACATTTTGACATGTTTTTGCAATGGCTGGTACCAGTTGTTCCTTTCCATGTTTAGTGCTTCCTTCAGGATCTCTTGTAGGGCAGGCCTGGTGGTGACAAAATCTCTAAGCATTTGCTTGTCTGTAAAGGATTTTATTTCTCCTTCACTTACGAAACTTAGTTTGGCTGGATATGAAATTCTGGGTTGAAAATTCTTTCCTTTAAGAATGTTGAATATTGGCCCCCAGTCTCTTCTGGCTTGTAGAGTTTCTGCCAGGAGACCTGCTGTTAGTCTGATGTGTTTAACCCGACCTTTCTCTCTGGGTGCCCTTAACATTTTTTCCTTCATTTCAACTTTGGTGAATCTGACAATTATGTATCTTGGAGTTGCTCTTCTCGAGGAGTATCTTTTTGGCGTTCTCTGTATTTCCTGAATTTGAATGTTGGCCTGCCTTACTAGGTTGGGAACGTTCTCCTGGATGATATCCTGCAGAGTGTTTTCCAACTTGGTTCCATTTTCCCCATCACGTTCAGGCACCCCAATCAGACGTAGATTTGGTCTTTTCACATAATCCCTTATTTCTTGGAGGCTTTGTTCATTTCTTTTTACTCTTTTTTCTCTACACTTCTCTTCTCGCTTCATTTCATTCATTTGATCTTCGTCGCTGATACTCTGTCTTCCAGTTGATCGAGTTGGTTACTGAAGCTTGTGCATTTGTCACATAGTTCTCATGTTGTGATTTTCATCTCTATCAGTTCTTTTAAGGTCTTCTCTGCATTGATTATTCTAGTTATCCATTCATCCATTCTTTTTTCAAGGTTTTTAGTTTCTTTGCACTGGTTATGTTGTTCCTCCTTTAGCTCTGAGAAGTTTGATTGACTGAAGCCTTCTTCTCTCAACTCATCAAAGTCATTCTCCGTCCAGCTTTGTTCTGTTGCTGGCGATGAGCTGCATTCCTTTGGAGGGGGAGATGCGCTCTGATTTTTTTAATTTCCAGCTTTTCTGCATTGCTTTTTCCCCATCTTTGTGGTTTTATCTGCCTTGGGTCTTTGATGATTTTGACATACTGATGGGGTTTTAGTGTGGGTGTCCTTTCTGTTTGTTAGTTTTCCTTCTAACAGTCAGGACCCTCAGCTGTAGGTCTTTTGGAGTTTGCTTGAGGTCCACTCCAGACCTTCTTTGCCTGTGTATCAGCAGCAGATGCTGCAGAAGATAGAATATTTCTGAACAGCGAGTATTGCTGTCTGATTCTTGCTCTGGAAGCTTCATCTCAGGGGTGTATCCCACTGTGTGAGGTGTGAGGTGTCGGTCTGCACCTAGTGGGGGATGTCTCCCAGTTAGTCTACTCAGGGGTCAGGGACCCACTTGAGCAGGCAGTCTGTCCATTTTCTGATCTCAACTTCTGTGCTGGGAGAACCACTGCTCCCTTCAAATCTGTCACACAGGGACATTTACATCTGCAGAGGTTTCTGCTGCCTTTTTTTTAGCTATGCTCTGTCCTCAGAGGTGGTGTCTATGAGGCAGGCAGGTCTCCTTGAGCTGCAGGGGGCTCCACCCAATTTGAGCTTCCTGGTGGCTTTGTTTACCTACTTAAGCCTCAGCAATGGTGGGTGCCCCTCCCCCAGCCTCGCTGCCACCTTGCAGTTAGATCTCAGACTGCTGTGCTAGCAATGAGGGAGGCTCCGTGGGCATGGGACCCTCTGGGCCAGGTGTGGGATATAATCACCTAGTGTGCCATTTGCTAAGACCCTTGGTAAAGTGCAGTATTAGGGTGTGAGTTACCCGATTTTCCAGGTGTTGTGTGTCTCAATTTCCTTTGGCTAGGAAAAGGGATTCCCTTCCCCCTTGTGCTTCCCAGGTGAAGTGATGCCTCGCCCTACTTCAGCTCTCATTGGTGAGGCTGCACTGGTGGACCAGCGCCAGCTGTCTGACACGCCCCAGTGAGATGAACCCTGTACTTCAGTTGAAAATGCAGCAATCACCCATCTCCTGTGTCACTCACGCTGGGAGCTGGAGGCTAGAGCTGTTCCTATTCGGCCATCTTGGGCGCACCCCCCTCTCTCTCTCTTCTTGTTTTTGTTTTTCAAATGGACATCCTGTCTGTATCTGAGAAAGGAACAAAAAGTCGAAGATGATTCTTGCTTAGAAAAATGGTAGTCTCTTACTACCGTAAGCAGGAAGGAGATGGTCAGTGTGACTTATCAGGTCAGGGTGTCACCACCACATAGGATTTACTCCTCAGAATTGTCAGTACCCAACACCCTGGGTTACTGGGAGAGCTAAGTATTTAACTCTCATGTGTAAAGAATGTTGGCACAGTGTGTGGCTCCTAGGAAGCACTCAGAAATTGTTAACTGTAACTACAATTATTCTACATGAAACTACAGGGACTAATTAGATTATAAACACAGGTGTTTCTTGTTCCTCTCATATTTTATCCAGCCTTAGTTAAAATTGTCAGTAGGGCATACTTTGAATTCAGGACTTTTGATTTCATCTTCAGGTTCCATCTTCCTTTCTTGTTCATTTTAGTGGACAGGATACAATTAAGAGGTAGCATACATAACTTCCCAGGTGATGAGAAAGAAGCAAGCCAATGCCTTCCCTGTTTAACACCAATGGCCAAGCTCAATTGGCCTATCTACAGTCATAAGAGGAACAAAGCCTTTTATAGATGGGAAGGGACTTTTTTACACCAAATGGCTGAAAGTCATAGGGTCATACATCAAGTTTAGAAAAGCTTTTTCTCCAACATAATATCTGGGGAGAAGTTGAAATGTTCTTTGAGATAGATACTGAATCGTACCAAAACTCCTTTTAAATGTTATCTGAATATCATCTTAATAACATAATTTAAGTCCAAAGAATTTAAATAAAATGGTGGAAAGAAGATAAAAAGGAAGAATTTTTCAATTCAAAATGTTTTCCATATGAGTTTTCAACATACAGTGGGTTACTGATAAATTTTTGGAGGTTCTGAAATGCTTTTAAATTATTAGAATATCATTATTTTAGAAATAAGGGTGATACAGGCTTCATAGTCAGTTTGCCTGATTCAAATCCCAGATCTGCCATTTAATACACAATATTGGGCAAGTTATTTAACCTCCATATGTCTTAGTTTTCACCTCCAGAAAATTTATATAATAATAATACCAATATGATGGCATTAATTATAAGGATTAAATGAGTTAACATATACAAAGAATGTAAGCACTCAATACATATTTTTGTTGTAACAATGATGATGATGACGATGTCTATATAGGACTTTATGTTAGCAAAGATCATTTTCATATTATCTTGTTTGATACAAAAATCAACCTTGCTGAGGTCGGTATTGGTATCTCCACTTTACAGAGGGAAACCAAGACTCAAAGACAATAAGTGACAAGTTCAAGGTTGTTTAGTTAGCGGCAACTTTGGACTTAAACCAAGAGTATCTTTCTGCAAATCCTGGGCTCTGTCTACCTTTTTTCATCTGATTCAATATTCTAATTATCAAGTATGATCAAGTTAAAGTGACTATAAGGTAGGAGCCCATTTTCTCTTTATTCCCAGAACAATCTGAATGAATATTAAACTGTGAGATTCACATGGAAAGAAAAGACTCTCTTGTTGGCTGGTATTCTCGGAATACCTTCTGCTCCTATGTACCACTCATTATATTTACAAGGAAAATGTAAGCACAATGTCCAGACCACCCTGTATTCTCACAAAATATTCTCAACAGCTGCATTCCAATGGGACAAGAATTATGCTAGCTCATCAGAACAGTGAAACAGATTGAGACAGAGATTTTGCTCTTGTCACCCAGGCTGGGGTGCAGTGACATGATCTCAGCTCACTGCCACCTCTGCCTCCCAGGTTCAAGTGATTCTACTGCCTCAGCCTCCTGAGTAGCTGGGATTACAGGCACCTGCCACCACACCCAGCTAATTTTTGTATTTTTAGTAGAGATGGGGTTTCACCATGTTGTCCAGGCTGGTCTTAAACTCCTGACGTCAGGTGATCCACCCACCTCGGCCTCCCAAAGAGCTGGGATTACATGAGTCACTGTGCCCGGTCCCATTTGATTTTCAATCCCACTATCCAAGCCTCAAATTCTCTCTCGTAACCAATGAAGACACATAGAATTTTAATACCTCTGGCCTTTTTCAGCCATATTCCTCAAAAAATCTTGGTAGATTAGAGGCAATGGAAAAATATAACTATTCTCTTTTACTGAGAAAAATTAGTAATACTATTGATTAAATAAAAATAAAATATCATTGTATTATTTTGTTCCTTTTAATATCTTATTAAATAATTTACATGACAGTTGGTGGTTTGAGTTTTAACTCTAGGAAGGTCTTTCTAGAGACAGGAGGAGTACATCTCACACCTACTCTGCATTTCCACTCTGCATCCCCAGGCAGAATCTCAACATGCCTGTCTAAACTACCCATCCCTGGCTGACCTCAGTGCCCCCCAGTCTCTCCATTCCAACTGAAACAGGACAGCTGGATAACTCTCATTAAGGAGCAACTCTCATAATGTAACCTCCCACCCAATCAGAAACCCGCATTACCCTCACTGTGCTTCCCAAGGCAAGGAATGCCTGTCACTGATTGCATAGGAGATCATTTTAGGTGGAATGTAAATTCATCTTTTTGTTTTCAGAGATATGTTTTCATTTGCATATGTATTAAATAATTATAATAAAACTCAAAGCCAAGGGTATTAGACCTAAATAAATAAAAGTTTTAAAGGGGAATCAATTTGAAGAAAAATATCTACTTGTAGCGTTGGTATATCAGTATGGCAAAAAGGTGAAGATTATACAAGCATGACTGTATGTTGGAACATACTAGCCCTCAGAATTAACTTTCAGTTCCTTAGGCTGACATTCAAGACCCTCTGTGACCCAGACTTAGTCTATCCTTCCAGCCACAACTCCAAGTACTATTCGTACTCTAGTCTAACCAAATGTACTTTTTGAAAAATCTGTGAATATCCCACCTGTGTGACTTTGTTCATAGTGTTCTCTGTGTCAAAATGTCCTCTCCCTATAATGCCTCATCTCTATCCACCCTCCAGATATAGTGTTAAGGTTGCCTCATGCATGATCTCTTCCCAGAAATCCACAATGAAAAATAGTTCTTCTCAAAGGAATTGGGGATTGATTGATTGAGTGTGATGGCTACAGAAAGATAGTGGTCAAGAATGATAGTTCCACTAAGCAATACAGGGAAGCCCAGGAATGGAACTTGATTTAGGAAGAAGATTATAATACATGTGGAATTACTGCAACTGATAAAGCCTCATCATGTCTGCTATCTCTCAGATTTGATCATCAAAACAACATCTCATGGTAGTCAGGGCAACTGTTACTATGTATGTGTTATTTGTGGTGACTTCAAACTCAAAGATGCTGTGAGATTTGTCTAAGTCTGCACAGCTCCAGACAGTAAAACTAGAACACAAGCCTTTACCTTCCTTAAATTAACACTAATAATAATTGCATTATTTTTCTAATTATAAAAATATTTTAAGGGAAGGACAGAGAGAGATTTGTTAAAGAATGCAAAATCACAATTAGATAGGGGGAATAAGTTCTAGTGTTCTATACCACTGGAGGATAACTGGTTAATAATATATAGTTTCAAACAGCTAGAAGGAGGACATTCAATGTTCCCAACACAGAGTAATGATAAATATTTGACATGATGGATATGCTAATTACCCTGATCTGATCACTATACATTATATATATCAAAACATCATTATGTACCCCATAAATATGTACAGTTATATATCCATTTAAAAATTTTTTTCATTGTGGAAATATAGAAAATAAATAAACACATGAGAAAGGTAAATAATCATGATTATAACTTTGGTGCATTTTCCATTTTTTCTATACTAATTTGTACATAATTGAGATATTGTTTATATATATGTTTGTATCCTGAATTTTTCACTTAATAATATACATAATTGGTGGCTCACTCCTATAATCCCAGCACTTTGGGAGGCCGAGGCGGGCGGATCACAAGGTCAGGAGATCGAGACCACGGTGAAACCCCATCTCTAAAAATACAAAAAAGTAGCCGGGCGCGGTGGCGGGCGCCTGTAGTCCCAGCTACTCAGGAGGCTGAGGCAGGAGAATGGCGTGAACCCAGGAGGTGGAGCTTGCAGTGAGCCGAGATCGCGCCACTGCACTCCAGCCTGGGCGACAGAGCGAGACTCCGTCTCAAAAAAAAATAATAATAATAATAATAATAATAATATACATAATTATGCTCCTGTGTCATTAAAATGTGGTCTTAATGAATAAGTAATAGGTCATAACTTTCCAGAAAGTTATTTATTTTAAAAAATTTAAAAAGCAGAAAAATGGTAAAGAACAAAAGGAAAGTCAGGTGCAGGCTTGAGCCAGATATGTTTTTGTTGTTGCTTTGTTTCTTATTTCAATAGGTTTTTGGGGAACAGATGGTGTTTTGTTACATGAATAAGTTCTTTAGTGGTGATTTGTGAGATTTTGGTGCACCCATCACCTGAGCAGTGTACACTGTATCCAACATGTACTCTTTTATCCCTCACCCCCTTCCCAGCCTTTCCTTGAGTCCACAAAGCCCGTTGTATCATTCTTATGTTTTTGCATCCTCATAGTTTAGCTCCCACTTACGAGAGAGAACATAAGATGTTTGGTTTTCCATTCCTGAGTTACTTCACTTAGAATAATGGTCTCCAATTCCATCCAGGTTTCTATGAATGCCATTATTTCATTCCTTTTTAGGGCTGAGTAGTGTTCTGTGATATATACATACCACAATTTCATTATCCACTTGTTGATTGATGGACGTTTGGGCTGGTTCTATGTTTTTGCAATTGTGAATTGTGCTGCTGTAAATATGCATGTGCAGGTATTTGTGCGTGTGTGTGTGTGTGTGTAATGACTTCTTTTCTTCTGGGTAGATACCCAGTAGTGTGATTGCTGAATCAAATAGTAGTTCTACTTTTAGTTCTTTAAGGAATCTCCACACTGTTTTTCATGGTGGTTGTACTAGATTATATTCCCACCAACAGTGTAAAAGTGTTCTGTTTTCACCACATCCCTGCCAAAAACTAATCTTTTTGATTTTTTAATTATGGCTATTCTTGCAGGAGTAAGGTGGTATTACATTGTGGTTTTGATTTGCATTTCCCTTATAATTAGTGATGCTGAGCATTTTTTCATGTTTGTTGGCCATTTGTATATCTTCTTTTGAGAATTGTATATTCATGTCCATAGTCTACTTTTTTGATGGGTTTGTTTGTTTTTTTCTTGCTGATTTGTTTGAGTTCCTTGTAGATTCTAGATATTAGTCCTTTGTCAGATGTATAAGCTGCAAAGATTTTCTCCCATTCTGAAGGTTGTCTATTTACTCTGCTGATTGTTTCTTTTGCTGTGCAAAAGCTTTTTTAGTTTAATCAAGTCCCATCTATTTATCTTTGGTTTTGTTGCATTTGCTTTCCTGTTCTTGTTATGAAGTCTTTGCCTAAGCCAATGTTTAGAAGGGTTTTTCCGATGTTATCTTCTAGAATTTTTGTGGTTTCACTTGGATTTAAGTCCTTGATTCATCTCGAGTTGATGTTTGTATAAGGTAAGTGAGGATCCAGTTTCATTCTTCTACATGTGCTTGCCAGTTATCCCAGTATCACTTGTTGAATAGACTGTCCTTTCCCCAATTTATGCTTTCGTTTGCTTTGTCAAAGATCAGTTGGCTTTATTTTGGCATTCTCTATTCTCTTCCACTGGTTTATGTGCCTATTTTTATACCAGTACCACACTGTTTTGGTGACTATGTCATTAAAGTGTAGTTTGAAGTGGGGTAATGTGATGCCTCCATATTTGTTCTTTTTGCTTAGTCTTGCCTTGGCTATGTGAGCTCTTTTTTGGTTTCATATGAATTTTAAGATGCTTTTTTCTAGTTCTGTGACGAATGATGGTGGTTGGCAAAGTGATTACATTGAATTTTTAGACTACTTTTGGCAGTACGGTCATTTTCACAATAACGATTCTACCCGTCCATATACATAGGATGTGTTTCCATATGTTTGTGTCATCTGTGATGTCTTTCAGCAGTATTGTGTAGTTTCATTGTAGAGGTCGTTTGCCTTCTTGGTTAGGTATATTCCTAAGTTTTGTTTTGTTTTTTGTTTTGTTTTTTAGCAGCTATTGTGGAAGGGGTTGAGTTCTTGATTGTATTCTCAGCTTGGTTGTTGTTGGTGTATAGCAGAGCTACAATTTGTGTACATTAATTTTGTACCTTGAAACTTTGCTGAATTCATTTACCTGTTCTAAGAGCTTTTTCGAGGAGTCTTTAGAGTTTTCTAGGTATATGATCATATCATCAGCAAACGGCAACAGTTTGACTTCCTCATTACTGATTTGGATGCCTTTTCTTTCTTTCTCGTCTGATTGTTCTGGCTAGGACTTCCAGTACTATGTTGAATAGAAGTGGTAAGAGTGGGCATCTGGCTGGGCATGGTGCTCATGCCTGTAATTTCAGCACTTTGGGAGGCCCAGGTGGGTGGATCACTTGAGGCCAGGAGTTCGAGACCAGCTTGGGCAACAGGATGAAATTCCACCTCTACTAAAAATACAAAAATTAGCCAAGCATGGTGGCAGGCCCCTCTAATCCCATCTAGTTAGGAGGCTGAGGCTGGAGAATCACTTGAACCCAGGGGGCAGAGGTTGCAATGAGCTGAGATTGCACCACTGCACTCCAGCCTGGGCAACAGAGTGAGACCTTGACTCAAAAAAAAAAAAAAAAAGTAAGAAGAGTGGGCATCCTTGTCTTGTTCTAGTTCTCAGGAGAATGTTTTCAACTTTTCCTCATTCCACATTATGTTGGCTGTGGGTATGTCATAGATGGTTTTTATTACAATGAGGTATGTCCCTTGTGTGACAATTTTGCTGAGCGTTTTAATCATAAAGGGATGCTGGATTTTGTCAAATGCTTTTCTGTGTCTGTTGAGATGATCATGTAATTTTTGTTTTTAATTCGGTTTATGTGGTGTATTGCACTCATTGACTTGCATATGTTGTACCATCCCTGCATCCCTGTTATTAAACCCACTTGATCATGATGTATTATCTTTCTGATATGCTGTTGCATTTGGTTAGCTAGTATTTTGTTAAGGATTTTTGCATCTATGTTCATCAGGGATATTGGTCTGTAGTTTTTTGTTTGTTTGTTTGTTATGTCATTTCCTGGTTTTAGTATTAGGGTGATACTGGCTTCACAGAATAATATAGAGAAGATTCCCTCTTTGTCTTTTGGAATAGTGCCAATAGAATCGGTACCAATTGTTCTTTAAATATCTGATAGAATTCAGCTGTAAATCCACCTAGTCCTGGAATTTTTCCTGGTTGGCAATTTTTTATATTACCATTTCAATCTCACTGCTTGTTATTGGTCTGTTTATAGTTTCTATACCTTCCTGGTTGAATCTGGGGGGTTGTATATTTCCAGAAATTTATCTATCTCCTTTAGGTTTTCTAGTTTATGTACATAAAGGTGTTCATAGTAGCTTGAATGATCTTTTGTATTTCTGTGATATCAGTTATAATATCTCCAGGTTCATTTCTAATTGAGCTTATTTGAATCCTCACTGTTCTTTTCTTGGTTAATCTCTCTAATAGTATGTCAATTTTGTTTATCTTTTCAAAACCAGCTTTTTGTTTCATTGATCTTTTGTACTTTGTTTGTTTGTCTGTTTATTTCAATTTCATTTAGCTCTGCTCTGATCTTTGTTATTTCTTTTCTTCTGCCAAGTTTGAGTTTGGTTTGTTTTTGTTTCTCTAGTTCCTTGAGGTGTGACCTTAGATTGTCTATTTGTGCTCCTTCAGACTTTTTGATGTAGGCATTTAATGCCATGAACTTTCTTCTTAGCACCGCCTTTGCTGTATCTCAGAGGTTTTGGTAGGTTCTGTCACTATTATTCACTTTAAAGAATTTTTTAACTTCCATCTTGATTTTATGGTTCACCCAGCATTCACTCAGGAGCTGGTTATTTAATTTCCATGTACTTGCATGGTTTTGTCTGTTCCTTTTGAGTTGATTTCCAATTTTATTCCACCGTGGTCTGAGAGAGTACCTGATATAATTTCAATTTTCTTAAATTTATTGAGACTTGTTTTGTGGCCTATTATATGGTCTATCTTGGAGAATGTTCCATGCGCTGATGAATAGAATGTATAGTCTGCCTTTGTTGGGTGGAATGTTCTGTAAATAACTGTTAAGCCCATTTATTCTAAGATATAGTTTAAATCCATAGTTTCTTTGTTGCCTTTCTGTCTTGATGACCGGTCTAGTGCAATCAGTGGAGTATTAATGTCCTCCACTATTATTGTGTTGCTGTCTATCTTATTTCTTAGGTCCATTAGTAATTGTTTTATAAATTTAAGATCTCCAGTGTTAGGTGCATATATATTTAGAATTGTGATATTTTCCTGTTGGATTAGTCCTTCTAACATTATGTAATATCCCTCTTCATATTTTTTAACTGCTGTTGCTTTAAAGTTTGTTTTGTCTGATATAAGAATAGCTACTCCTGCTTGCTTTTGGTGTCCATTTGCATGGAATATTTTTTCCCACCCCTTTACCTTAAGTTTATATGAGTCCTTATGTGTTAGGTGAGTCTCTTGAAGATAACAAATACTTGGTTGGTGAATTCTTATCCATTCTGCCATTCTGTGTCTTTTAATTGGAGCATTTAGACCATTTACATTCAACATTAGTATTGAGATGTGAGGTGCTATTCTATTCATCATGCTATTTGTTGCCTGAATACCTTGTTGTTGTTGTTGTTGTTTTCACTGTTTTTGTTTTATAGGTCCTTTGAGATTTATGATTTAAAGGAATTCTCTTTTGGTGTATTTCAAGGATTTGTTTCAAGATTTAGAGCTCCTTTGAGCTGTTCTTGTAGTGCTGGCGTGATAGTGGTGAATTCTCTCAGCATTTGTCTGTCCGGAAAAGACTGTATCTTTCCTTCATTTATGAAGCTTAGCTTCGCTAGATACAAAATTCTTGGCTGATAATTATTTTATTTAAGGAGGCTAAATATAGGGCCCCAGTTCTTTCTAGCCTGTAGGGTTTCTGCTGAGAAATCTGCTGTTAATCTGATAGATTTTCCTTTATAGGTTACCTGATGCTTTTGCCTCACAGTTCCTAAGACTCTTTCCTTTGTCTTGACTTTAGATAACCTGATGACGATGTGCCTAGGTGATAATCTTCTTGTGATTAATTTTTCATGTGTTCTTTGAATGTCTTATATTTGGATATCTAGATCTCTAGCAAAGCTGGAGATGTTTGCCTCAATTATTTCCTCAAATGTGATTTCCAAACTTTTAGATTTCTTGTCTTCCTCAGGAACACCAATTATTCTTAGGTTTGGTCTTTTAATATAATCACAAACTTCTTGGAGGTTTTGTTCATTTTTTTTAAATTCTTTCTTCTTTGTCTTTGATGGACTGAGGTAATTTGATAGCCTGTCTTTGAGTTCTGAAGTTCTTTCTTCTACTTGTTTGATCCTGTTGCTGAGACTTTCCAGTACATTTTGCATTTCTCTAAGTGTGTCCTTCATTTCCAGAAGTTGTGTTTGTTTTTTATTTATGCTATCTATTTCACTGAAGAGTTTTCCCTTCACATCTTGTGTCATTTTCTTAATTTCATTGAATTGGACTTTACCTTTCTCTGGTGCCTCCTTGATTAGCATAATAATCGACATTTTGAATTCTCTTTCTGGCAATTCAGATTTCTTCTTGGTTTGGATCCATTGGGATCTTTTAGGGGAGTTAATGAACCTTGTTTTGTTTTGTCATATTACCAGAATTGTTTTTCTTGTTCCTTCTTATTTGGGTAGACTATGTCAGAGGGAAGATCTGGGCTCAAGGGCTGCTGTTCAGATTCTTTTGTCCCACAGGGTGCTCCATTAATGTGGTATTCTCTCCCTTCCTCTAGGAATGGGGCTTCCAGAGAACTTAACTGCAGTCATTGTTATTTCTCTTCTGGATCTAGCCACCCAGCAGAGCTATGGGGCTTCGGGTACTGGGGAGTGTCTGCACAGCGTTCTGTGATGTAAACTGTCTTCAGATCTCTCAGCTGTGGATACCAGCACCTGTTCCATTTGGGGCGGCAGCAGAGTGAAGTGAACTCTGTGAGGGTCCTTGGTGGTAGTTTTGTTTATTGTGCTACTTTTGTGTTGGTTGGCCTTCAGCCAGGAGGTGGCGCTTTCAAGAGAGCATCAGCCGTGGTTGTATAGGGAAGATCAGGTGGTGGGCAGGGCCATAGAGCTCCCAAGCAATTATGCCATTTGTCTTGGAGTTTTTTTGGCTGTCTCTGTGGGCCTGCAGCAGCAATCTGCTTCCTCCAAAGGGTCTGTGGATTCTGTCAGCTTTCCTGGTGTGTTTTTATGGTAGTTCCTGGAGCAAAAGCTCACAGTGTGAGTCTCCACACACTGCTCTGTCTGTCTGACAGGAGCTGCAAGTGAGTCCTGCCTCCTCTCCACCATGTGTTTCAGTCAGATATCTATTGAATTGAAGATCACTATGAGGAACTAAAGAAAACTTTTGATAGACAGATAAAGGGATGGGACTGTAATGCACAGGAAAGCAGGACCAGAATAGAAACATGTTGCAGCCAGTGGAGATACTTACCATGCCCATGAAAGGACTGTTTTGCAGAAGGAGTTCTAAGTTTATTGTTTTCTTTTCACTGGTTGGACCAATAGCCCATAAAGGTATATAATAAACGTTGGTCTTAAGAAATAATCATTCCTCCTTCCTCTGTATTCAAATACCACTTTTTCTTTTAGGTACCCATGACACTAATCACAGCAGATAACATTTGCCCAGCCACAGACATGATGTGATAATGTCCTGTGCATTGCCTTCTTCAATCCCTAAGATAATCTTTCCACACTAGAGTGATCATGTTCCTCGTTTTCCTGAGATAACCCAGTTTGTGCTTGTGGCCAAGCATAACTATTAATAGCAGGCCTCCACTTACAAAGGTATCCTGACTTAAATGATAAATTATACGGTCATCCTGTTATCTGCATTTTACAGATAAGGAAACCAAGGCGCAGTAACATCCCCAGGGGACACAGCTGAGAGGGACAATAAGTTTCAGAGCATGCTCTCCTGAGCCGTATACTATTAGGATACAAAGTTCATGTCTGCTACAAAATGGCAACTTAAGAAAGACCAGGCCTTATACGTTTTTATGTCCCCTTACTTCACCTAGCACAGTGACTTTCCACAGAGTTGGTGTTCCATAAATGTAGTAGAATAGATGAGAATAAATAAGTCTTTCTTAAACCTTCCATTAGGAAAGAATATTGAAGGGATGTCCCATCTTCAATCTTTATAGCACTATAGATCCTTGATGAATTTCCCAGGTATAAGGGGCAGAACACAGACTCCCCAGTATATTTGTTTGGGAGATATACAAGCCTTTGACTCCTTTTTCAGATGTTAAATACAGTAGGCCCTATAGGATAGGGATAGATTCTCTAATCCTACCCGACAGCCTATTCCCAAATAGGGATTTTTCTCATATACATAGGCCAGTGTTACTCCTTCAGTCAATTAAGTAACAATTCTTAGCTCAAAGCCCATGAAAACTCAGAAGTCTTTAGGGAGTTCTGTGAATCCTCTGAAAACGTATGCAAGATTTGGAGTGTGCGTGCATATCATAGGAAGAATGAGTACAGTCCTCAGATTCCCCAAGGTATCAATAACTCTCAAGAGTTAAGAACCACTGCTCTGGGGTCTTCTCCGTGGCAGCAACTAAGTTAGAATTGCAGAAGCCATAAACTCCTCATAGTCCTCAGAGGTGCCACAACCAGATAAATGTTTAATGTTCTCTAAGCAATTTTTAAGTGTCCAACATGCATATTTCTCATGAACAGTTGTGTTTAGAGGTAATCTCTTCCACACAAAACAGTCAATTGTGCATTTTAGGAAGCTATCGGCTTGTAAATGGGCTTTGATCCAGGGATCTATTTACAAACCAGAATCGATTTTCTCATCAAGCAATGTAAATAATTAAGCAAAAGTCTCATTTGCTGTAAAGACACTGGGGACAAGAAACCAAGAAATGTGGTAGGAAAGAAGAAAGAGATTGCCACCCCCTTCCTTGGGACAGGATTGATTCCAGAAAATAAAAAATAATAGGCAATGTTTCTTTTCAGAACCTGTTCCCTCTTCCGCAGCATTGCTCCCAGGGCACCCCCAAAAGCCCTAGAAACACACTAACAGGACTTCCCCATCATCCTCCCCCAGAATTACCCATCTGCCACCTCCTACAACTCCATTTCCTCACCACAAACAAACTCACTTAGGAATCTGGAGGCCAGCGGCATTATTAAATTCACACTCGTGTATGTGGGACTGATGGCTCTTTGACCTCATAATGTGCTTGTACTTTCAGCAGTGAACACACACATATTTATCCAAAGGAATGATTGATTAGGGGTCAAGGCAGTATGACAAAGTCAAGGGGAAGTACAGGTCAGAGGGGTTAGGAAGGGGTGGGAATGCCACATAGATTGCTGAATCTTCTTAGCAATCTCCTTCTATGCCACTCTCATATTCCAATCATTCCCAAACTCTGCTTCCTCCAGCATCTCCATGGTGGGTAAGGGCAAGGAGAATAATGGATGATGAACATAAAGGACCCTGGGCCACTCTTCCTCTGTTTTAAATTTATTTTAGTTCTCTAACCCTTCCCAGTAAAACTAATTTGACTAAAGGACACAAAACTAAAGTTTGGAAATCTCTGCTCCAAAATAAACAGATATTTTCCAGCTTATTCCCTTTCTCCACTTGTGATTCCACAACATTTGCTCAAACCTATAAGTTTTGTTGCATTTTTGACCCATCGTATTTTAGTAGAGGGTTGAGAAGAAAATAGACAGGAATGAGTTAGGGAAACTATCCATATGCATAGATTATTTGTAAGCCAGGTGTCTGAAAACCAGATACTTTGTGCTTTCTCTTCCTTGCTAATCAATTGATGTAAAATACCTCCTATTGTTTGAATGCATTCATCTACACTTTCTTCTATATCAATATTTATGCTTCATCTTGTTGGAGGTGATGCTCAGTAAATGAATGCATTCATCAGATTTCAAGGTTTCAGCCAGGTGCGTTGGCCTGATGTAGAGCTCAATGTATCATTCTCTCAATTTGTTACCTGCCTTCATCAAACCCAAACCTTGATCTGAGAATATGATCCTAATTGGGGAAGATATATGTATACTGCCTAAAGACTATTGCTTTGTCATTTATCTTCGGCTTTTATCTGTTTTACTTAACCGTCTTCTCCCTTGAGGGGTATTTAAATGTTTTACCAGTTAATCTCTCCTTCTTTATATTAAATAGCATTTCCCTTCTTTCACTTTCTCATCTGGCTTTCTCTGTTTCCTTTATTCTACTTCCCAATTCCACTGTTTGTTATGGGCACATGGCTATCAGCTGTAGTGGCCAATACTCATGCTTTGCCAGAACTGGCCTCTCATGGTCATTTCCATAAAGATGTGTCTGCCTCTGACTGAGGCTTCATTCACCTCCATCCCTGTGGGCCATGGCGTTGGCCTGCAGCGACACGTGGTTGTAATGTTCTTTTTTAATTCATAGAAACATAGACACATTCAGAGGTTTTGAGCATTAAGAAACTGAATAGCAGTGGTTCCGCATCCTTGGTTTCACATTAGAATCACCCAGAAGCTTTAAAAAATACTGATGCCTGGATCCCACACCTAGAGATTCTGAGGTAATTGGCCTGAGGTATGGCCTGAGTGTGAAAGATGTTAAAAGCTCCCCAGATGGGACTTTCTGATCTAAGAAAATTCTTACATCAGCACCATTACCACTTACACATTTTATTTCCTGCTGTGCCTTTGGGCCAACTAGAAGGCCCGCTACAATTTGCCACAAAAAGATGGGCTTGATTTTTCTTGAAAAACCCCTAAAATCTCATCTATATCAAACCCCTCATTTTCCAAGGATACTACCAAATGAAGCAGCATTACACATTGAGAGCAGGCCTGGTGGATGTTGGGGCAGAGGGAGAGCATAAGTAAGTGAAATTGACTCCAAATGACTTAATTTTCAATATTGTGATCACATCTTTCTCCAAGCACTTGGCCATGATGTAACAAGTGGTAAGAATGCCTGTCTGGGATTCACCACCACATCACATACTAAAGATGAGATATTCAATAACAAGAGACAGAAACGAAGGAGAAAGACTCACTGACCAGGGAAGGAAAGGGAAGGGAAGAGAAAAAGGGAAGAAAGAATAAATTAACACCTAGCATGCCAATTGCTTTTTGTAAACGTATCTTCCCCCACAACACTAAGAGATAGATAATGTTGTTCCTATTCTTAGGGACAAAAAAAAAAGTGTCTGGAGAAGATAAATAATTTGCTAGAGGTGATTCAGCTGCTATGTCATTCAGTGGCATGATTTGGCCACTGCCTACCTCCCCTGTCTTGCTGTTATCATCCTATCGAAGACCACTGCCCTAATTTTGAAGGTGTGACCAGAAGTAGAGAACATAGACTCTCTAGATAGGAGTGAAATCAAGTTCTCTTGCTACTTCCCACCAACCTGGTTCCAGTGGGAGAGAGGTCAGGTCCCCACCAGGACAGAGTGGGGATTACAGCTCTCAGCTCCAGGTGGCAGCAGGCTAATTTAAAAAGCAACAAGTGAAGCTTGAATTTTCCTGGCAGCCTCCACGGGGCCACACTGCAGTTTTATTTGGTCAATGGAGAAAGAGAAATTTCGCCAGCAGGGTCCAGCAGGTGCAGCAGGAATGCAGACTGGAGTGTAAGTCCTTTCATCAGACCCCAGGGTGTGGGCTGCAGGCTCCTTTTGTTCTGGAGCTAATGGGCAGACAGCTTTGGCTTCAGTGGAGAAAAGCAGAGAATTCATCATTATGCACCATCCTCTCACAGAGCAACACTAAGAAACGATCAAATGCTAATGATTCCAATATAGGCAAACGATTGCATTATAACAAAATGACTTCATTTGGCTTCCAAGACTGTTGGGGGAAGACTAATAACCAAAGGGAGAAACCCGTGACAACGTGGCATGTTCTTATGACAAGCTCTCAAGAGAGACTTTCCCCAGGAATAACTATCAGTACTTTCATCCTATGTGTCTCTCCTTGTTCTGGCACAGGTCTCTCATCTCAGCCACTCTGATATTCAGTACCTCAAACACACCAAGTCTTGTTTGGCCTCAAGCATTTGCTAACATCCTTCCTTCTACTGGAACCTTTCCCTCCAGCCTCTACATGTCTGACTCCTTCATATTCATCATTCTCAGCTTGTACATCACCTCCTCCAGGAAGCCTTCCTTGATCACTCTATATAAAGCAGTTTCCCCTTTCATTCTTCTCTTCCTTTCATAGTGACACTTACCATGCTTAGCACTTCTCTTATTTTTTTTACATTGGCATGTGTTTTTACCTGTCTGCACCTTTTGCCTCTATGGAAGCATATCTATTTTGCCCATCATATCACCCATTTCTAGATTCAAAGAAGATGCTCAGTTTAACAATTTGCTCAATAAATTAATAAGTGAAGCCCAGGTCGTTCATATCTGATGCTGTATTTTCTCTCCCCACTCCCCTTTTTAAAGTAACTATTTATAGAGGAATCTTTCAGGCCCTGTGCTTTGTACTTTGCACCTGTTTTACTTAAGACTCAAAACAACCCTATATCATAGATATTATTTATCCAATTTTACAGATTAAAAACCTAAGAGTTGAGGCATTAGGTTTCTTGCCTAAGCCAACACCATAACTGAAACATCCAGGATCTAAGCACACATGTGTCTAATTCCAAAGTTTTTGCTCTTTTCACTCTGTGACATTAAGGAAAATAAGACACTGTTAGAGAGGATGGATAATCTTTCTGAAGAACTGAACAGCAATGATGCTTTTACTTTATCTTCCTTCCTTTCCTTTTATTTCTTCATTTCTCCTTCACATACCCACATTTCATGTTGCCAAAAACATGTACGATCACTGACAGAAAACAAGGAAATAATTCCTGTCAGAGGTAGCACTTCCTGGAAACAGTGAAGTCAAAAAGCCACTTTGAATGGCAAGTTTCTTTTCTGTGACTCTCATGGAAATCTCCTCTCTTAATGTCTATATTTCCAGTGCCTCATTGCGGCAGGTGTAGGCACATCACACCTAACCCTGCATCATCAGAGAGATGCCTCTGGACTGGCTGAGAGCTCCAGGGGAAAGGTACTGTGCCCAGAAAACATATCCACCAGCATCCCAAAACTCGGGACTTGCAAATATCAACTTGCAACTTCCATTATGGACAAAAAGATAAGTGACTGGAGAAGAGGACCCCAACCCTAACATGGATAGAGCTTGAAAGTGCCAGGACTAGTCTTCAGCTTCAAATGCCAATGTTCCAGCTCTGGCTAAGACATAGTGTTTCTTGACAACCCAATTTCTATCCAGACCTCAATCATCTGCCATCCAGGAGCCATAATCTCTTTGTCTTCCTCTGCCATTGGTCCTCAAAGCTCTCCATGCCCACCGCAGCTGTTTTATCTCCTTGCATGAGTTGATTTTGTCATTCTGCCAGCTTAACGGTACTTGATAGGTTTCTCAACCCCAATAGGATCAGCCAGAGGTCTCAGAGAGGAAGGTTTTCTGATACCACCTTAAAATATGCCAATGAACTCTCAGATGCCCTGTGGGCACAGGCACACAGAGGGGCAGGAAGCAGAGCAGATGCCAGGCACAGCACATATCATACACAAATAAACCTGGGCATATGCAACCAAAGCTCACCACAAAAAATTCAAGATGGACATGTATCTCTTTTGAAAGCCAAATCATCAGTCAATGCAATAAAGAACAGCACATTGGATGGACATCCAGGATGTACTCAGGGACTACTAATGTCATCCATGAAATAGGCTTCAGCTTGGAACATTCATTCATATTCCACTCACATCCCTTCTGAGTCACACATGGCAAGATGAAGTCTCTGCCTATTGCCTGCAATAGACTTCTGTTTACCAAACTACTTTTGCAATCATTCATTCCAGAAACATTTATAGAGTGCCTGCTACCTGCCAAGCACTATTCTAGGGGGCTAGGGATACAACAGTACCTGTCCTCATTCGGCCTACATTCTAACAGAGAAGAGATAGTAAATAAAGAAGAAAATAAGTATATGGAAAGGTACCAGGCAATAATATGTACAATGAGAAAAAAAAAATTAAAAGAAGAACTGATAGAGAGCAATGAGATGGGATGGGATAGGACGAGGTGGGGTAAACTTCAGAGAGGAGAAGCTTTCTGTTCACTGCTGTCCCCCAGTACCTAGAACAGTGCCTAGCTCAGAGTGAGTGAGTGTATATAAAGGGGGATTGGAGAAGCCCTCCCTGAAGATGTGATACTTAAAGATGATAACCTAGTACTAAATGAGGGAGCCAGCTGCCAAGCAAAGATCCGAAGGCAAAATATTCCAGGGAGAGGGAGGAGTGGGTGCAAAGGCTCTGAGGCAGGAGCATGCCTGTCGTGTCTGAGACACAGCAAGAAGGCTGGTGTGCCTGGAGAAAAGCAAGTAAGGCAGGCAGTGATAGGAGATGATGTTAGAGAAGCAGAACGTGATAAATAGTTTAGGTTTTTTTCTGAGTGGGATGAGAAGCCATTAGATGGTTTTGAGCAGAGTAATAATATCTAATTTAGAGTTTTAAAGGATCATTCTGGCACCTGCCAAATATGTAAACTAGGAGATCATTTAGGAGACTACCAAGTAATGCAGGCATTACACCCTAGTACAGTGTAGGTGCTGTGGGCTGGGGTGAGAGATGGCGAGAAGTGGTTGGATTGGAAATCAAGTTTGAAGGTGGAGGCAACAGGACTTGTTGGAGATGATGGGTATGAGGGAAAGAGAATAGTTCTGGATCATTTCAAGAGTGATTGAGGAAAATGGAGTTGCCTTCTAATAAAGCAGGGAAGCATGGGGAAGGGACAGGTTTTTGAGGAAGTGGAAACAAGAGTTTTGTTTTGGACATAATTTTTAGATGCCTATTGGACATCCAAATAGTAATAAAGGAGGCAGTTGGATTTATGACCTGAACTTCAGGGAGAAATTGGAGCGGGAAATATGAATTTGAGACCAATTAACATATAGGCTGTATTCCCACCATGGAAGAGAATGAGCCTACTGAAGAGAGAATGTGGGTGGAGCAAGGAACCAGAGCTGAGACCCAAGCACTGTGACATTTATAGATGGGAGAGAGAAGGAGGGTCCCACAAAGGAGACCTGAAAGGAAGCAGCCAGTGAGATGGAAAGAAGCCCAGGAAGATGTGACGTCCTAGATGCCAAGTGAAAAAAGAACTTCCAGGAGAAGGAAACCATCTTGTGCTAATATATCAAGTACTAAAAGGAATAAAAATTTGCCACCAGATTTAGCAAGATGGAGTTCACTGATGACCCTGAGAAGTACAGTTTCAGTAGTGTTATGGAAACAAATCCTGAATAGAGGCCATTCAACAGAAAATGAGACTGGAGAAAGTGGACACAGGATAGAACAAGCTTTTGGGAAATTCTACACTATAGGAAAAACAAAACTAAAGGAAGAAGCTGAAGGAGAATAGACAGCATGAGATGATATCACAACTCTTCTCCATAAAAAATATACCATGGTCTTCAATACTATTCTATCAGTATTGGAAGATACAGGACTCTGAGGAATCTAAAATAGTCAAACCTGTAGAAGCAGACAGCACAGTGGTGGTTGCCAGGGGCTACAGAGAGGGGGAAATGGTGAGTTGCTAGTCAACAGGAACTTACACAAAATAAGTAAGTTATAGAGATCCATTGTACATTTGTCCTGTAATTAACAATACTGTATTGTACAGTTAAGTCTATTGAAAGGGTAGATCTCATGTTAAATGTGCTTACCATGATTAAAAAAAAAAAAAAGGAAGAAGAAGAAAGAGATTTCAGTAGTTATCTTCCTTCTCTTTTAAACCCAAAAGAAATGGCATCAAAATATTTCTGGCCAATGGCTACTGAGGAATAAAAGAGGCTTTGATAATATTAATGCTAAAAAGCTGTGTATTAGGTATTAGGCAATATGTGTACGTATGTATCTATATCTATCTACCTACCTACGTATCTCTCTTCCCCTTTCTCATTTAACTCAAAAAACCATTTTAAGAAGTAGGCACTATTGCCATCTTTCTTTTCTAAATCTTAGAGAGGTTAAATAATTTGCCCAAGGGACACAGAAAGTGAAGAAGCAGAATCAAAATTTAAATCCAGCCTTGTTAGAATAAAAAACTTGAGTTCTTTCCATTTCTCTCTTCTAATGTGAGAAGGACACACTTTTAACTCTTCAGCCCAGAAATCTTACCTTCATATGATCTGATTAGATAGAATGCAATCTAGATGATCTCTAGTTCCCATCCAGCACTATCTTTCTTGGATTCTGTGATTCATTTACACAGAGTTTTCTTTCATATTTAATATTAATTTCAAATTTCTCAGTGAACAATCATCTTGAAGTTGAGTATAGCTTTGATCCAGTTTATTTTTTCTATTGTGAAAGTAATATATACTAATTAGAAATATGCTTATTATAGAAAATTTTAAAACTATCAAAATATAAACAGAGGAAAAAGAGCTTCCACAGCCCACAAGCACCAATGACTTTTACTGAATTTTCTTCTAAGCTGTTTTTTCTGTGTATAAGGTTTTAGGTTTATTTTACATTGTTTTAATCACAGTAGTAATCATGTTTTATATATCTATACAGTGAAAGTTTTCATTTAGCAATAAAATATTTGCATTTTTTCATGCTATTTATAAACATATTTTTAAGGCTGAGCCATTCATTATTTCATAGAGCCAGATCCCTCCCTGCCACTGAAAACAATAGGCTGAGTTTTAAACTAGGAGGAAGGTACCAATAGCACCTAAGCCCTTTTAGCCATGGTTTTAGAAAACAGTAGGTATCTGGTTATAAGGATACCCAAGTCTATGCTATTAATATCTTTTTCTTCCATTTCTTCTATAGTTCTCAAAACTTATTTCTTTAGGATATCTACCTTGGCAAATATAAACTTGAAGGTTATATTGGCATCAGTGTTATTACCCTATTAAGAACACTTGAGAAAAGTTCATATTGATTAGCATACCACTCCCACGTCTGCCTAACAAAGGCCTTCCTAAATATTAAGATTGAATGTGAATGCTGTGCATGGACATCTACTGCAGACTGCATAATATTGTAGCATTTGAATGGAAGCAATTGTTAAATACCATAATACAGAAATGACCCTTACTACTTGCCCTTCCCACTCATGAATTTCATCTAATATAATTTATTTAATGTCCAGACATTTTACTGGGCAATTTTAGTGAGTGTCTTGGGCTCTTAGGCACCATGGAGTTTGACCTTACTCAAAGCCTACTACAGAAGCTTTGTCCCCTGAATACACAGTCCATGTGAAGGAGCCACAGGAGAAGAAGTCATTGTATGACAAAAAGAAATATGAAGACCCAGCCTGTACTTGACATCTGTGATGAATGCAGGCTTTCAATGATAAACTCCTGCCAGCCCCACCTCAATTTGAATTTGCATTCTCCATTAATGTGGTTATAATGCTGGCCCTGGTGAAAATCCCATCGTAAGTATTCTGTTTCCTGGGAATAATACAAACAGCAAGGTTACATACATGCCAGCTGTTGACTAACAAAACAGTGAACTATTATTGAAGCAGTCTTGGGCCACTGTATAGAGTATTCTTTACATGCAACAAAAGCTATGTTGGGGACAATGTCAGAAATCAATTAGAACCACCAAAGATAATCTCGTTTCATTCTCTCACTCATACAAACTCTATTTCACTTTATCTTTCTTTTGCTTTTGAATTGTTTTGCAAGCAGTATTACTAATAAATCTATATCTGATCAGAAGCGGTTCATTTTGTAAAATATTATGGAAATCAAACTCTTGATAAATAATAAGTATCTTTTTATTGTTTGAACTGTTGGTACCTACAGAAACTGTGTCTTCTTGACTGCTTTGCCTCTCATTAGTATTTAAATTTTAAAAAATTTTTTACTTACTTTTTTATGCATTTGGGAGCAAGAAATATAACTCTTGGATTTTGGTGGAGCCAAACTACTTGGAAATGAAAGGAGAAGACACACTCACTAGTGTGCTTTTATAGTAGAAGACACACTCTCTAGCCCAAAGCCTAATTTTAAGCAGTTTATAGCCCCCATAACTAGCATTTACTCTGCCTGGAAAGATACTTGAGGAAGAGAGCAACTACTGGAGGGGTGAAGGATTTACAGTAGCAGTTGTTGAAATAACTGGACCTCAGCCTGTCCAACATTCTCCCAGATTTATAACACAAAATTACCGTATCAGAATGAGACTCCAGAGAGCTAAAACAACCCATTGACAAGCCATTCTGCTTCCTGTTAAGGCTGAGCTAGGTTTCTCTCCTTCTGGACCCTAAAACATTCAAAGCTAGGCCAAGTTTTTAAGCCCCTGGAGGAAATTGCCTGCTTATGATCATTTCCTCATTCTGGCATTATAAAAAAGTAAACACAGGGAAGTTATTTGTATAAAACAAGACAAAACAGTTACTCTTATGCTCCTGTTTCTACTATCGGCTCTTAACACCTCAGGGTAAATTTTCATTTATATTAAATGTTAACCTGACCAACTCATCTTCTGTGTTGGTCACTTTATAGAAAGTTAAATGATAGGTAACAGCATCACCAAAGGAAAGAAACTGTAGAGATCATTGAGATTAAATCCACCCCTTCACTTACAGATAAGGAAACTGGGACTTTAAATAATGACAACAATAGCAACAGCATTTACTGAATACTTTCATTATCCAGGTTACTTTTTAAGCCCATCTATTAAGTTAGTCCAACTTCTCCAAGTATATACCAGGGTCTTTTTAAACTGTTTTTGCGCATATTAATTTATTTTTCTCACAATTCATGAAGGACATAGTGTTTTCATCTGTAAAACAAGAAGTTACGGCCAGGCACTGTGGCTCACACCTATAATCCCAGCACTGTGGGAGGCCAAGGTTGGAGGATCACTTGAGGCCAAGAGTTCAAGATCAGCCTGGGTCACAGAGTGAGACCCCATGTCTATAGATAATTTTGCTTTAATTAGCCGGGCATGGTGGTGCATGCCTGTGGTCCCAGCTACAAGGGAGGATGAGGCTAGAGGATCGCTTGAGCCCAGGAGTTCAAGTTTACAGTGAGCTATGATTGCACCAAGACCCTGTCTCAAGAAGAAAGGGAAAACAAGAAGTTAGATGACTTGCTCAAGGCAAGAGCCACTTAAGTGGCCTGATATATTATATTGTTATATGTTATTATATTATTTATATTGTTATTTATATTAAATATAATAAAATTATATTGTTATATAAGAAATAATAAATGTTATATGTTGAAACGTAAGTTTCAACATAAAATATTTATTTTTCATTTTTACAGAAATCCATTTTTCTAAAAGCTTCTATACATTGACTGTTTCATTCAAGAGTATTGCAATAGGTCCATTATATATTAGTGAGGAAAATCAAGGACAAAATATGCTATGCTCCATGTAATAAAGATCCTCTGATTTCATAAGATATTGCATTGAAATATCATCCCTACAGCTGAAGAAAGTGTTAAGAAAATGTCTATTAAATCAAAATCTGAATTTCAGTCTTAGAGTCATAATATGGATCATCTTGATTCAGTGACCATATATGAAAGCTAAAATTTAAAGTAGATGGTCTTGGATGTGAGCTAACAACTGGAAAGAATATTTGAAATGGGGACTATTCTGGGAAATTCCATTTGTATCATCAGTGTGTGTGTGTGTTTAATGTGTATATGTGATTAATGCATTTGACGTGTGTCTAAGTGTGTGTGAATGTAAATGTAAAACAACTTCTTAAAACTTGATGATTTTAGAAACTGTAGATAAAGCCCAATAACAATTTGGAGTAGGAGTGAGAACAAGAGCATCCAATATTCTTTCACAAGGCAATGTATGTACAGTACCAGCTCCTCCCTGATTGTATACTAGTTCCAGAAATGTCTTTTTTTCCAAGTCCATATCAGAAAGTGTAGGATCAGTCACTGTAAAAAGGTATGTTTAGGACAATTTTTTCAGAAAACTGCTAAAATATGCTTTTCTGTTAAGTGACTTGTGAGTTCTTTCCAGTGCTTGCCACATTGACACAGGTGTTTCTGTGATTGCTGAGTGTGTTCAGTGAAGCAATGCTTGAAAAGCAATTGAAACCCTGAGTTGATTGGGCCTATGACAGCAGTCAGTCTGCTTGAAATTACAAGCTGGACTCCTTGAAATGAAACTTGTCATACCCAGCAAAGCTGTTGACTGCCTCTCACCTCTGAGAATTTTGGGAGGAATTAGAACTAGCCTGATGGATAGGGTCTAAACACCAAGCAACTTGGAAAATGTCCCCAAGCTGGCCCCTCTTTTAAAGCATCTAGGATGCTTGTGGCTGTGGGTTGTTTTCCTTGTTAGTCCCTGGCAGCATGGTGGTTATGCTTTGGGTAGCCTTTCATTTAAAGAGGAGGAGATGGGCCTGTGCAGCAGCTCTCACCTGAAATCCTAGCACTTTGGGAGGCCAAGGAGGGCAGAATACTTGAGCCTAGGAACTCAAAACTAGCCTGAGCAACATAGTGACACCCCATCTCTGTTTTTAAAAATATATACGTATATATTTTAAAAAGATGATGTGATAATTGATAAGTTAATGTCCTAAGTAATTATAGGACTTACCATTCACATATTTCTCGTTCTGGAAAAGAATTCTTCCAGTTGCCCGATTTATTTTAGGTACTGCCTTACTCATCTCAAGTCTTAAGCCCATGGAGTTATGATACCCATATGTGGCTGGAACGTGGCATTAGCTGCTCTTTCAGACTGACACCATAATTATGAAGAGCCACTAAAATGGTATTTTCTCAAACAGACTCTACTGACTAATAAAAGCTAGGTTTTTCTTTTCTACAGAGTGAATAAAAACGAAACCTACTTTATTTTCAAGGAATTAGAATTGTCTATTATACTTGGTATAAACCCATGAATTTTCTTTTCATTCAGAATTTTAGGGACCAATTGAGTAGTACTTAATTTTGTAATTGTCCTCACTGCTAAATTTAGCTGCTAATAAATCCTATTGTTTTTTATTTTAAATAACTATGGCTCCAAAAAAAGTCTCTATTAGGTGCATCTTACTCATCACCTAAAAATTATATTTGCTCTTTTAGCTAATAAAATTGCTGTAATGATGAAATTTTTGAGGTTATAAACTTTGAGCTTCACATACCTATAGTTCCTACTGTGCAGAAACAAAAAATCATGGTGTCCTTAAAGTTTAGTAAAAAGGGGATGATTAAATTTCATCTACCCAATATCTACCCAGTCGTCCAAAATTTGAGATAAAGGGCACAAGTGATCCTAAAGACAGGCACAGTGTATACACACACACACACACACACACACACACACACAGTCTCCCCAGGCCTTCACACACTGCCTGGCACTTTAAAGGCTCTTCATTAATATATTTGAAAGGGAGGGAAGAAATAAAGAAGGAGGAAACATAATCAGATGAAATGCAGGGTTTGTATGAGACAGGGACTAAGCATTTGAATGTTTCTTGAATGTTTGTGTGCACCTATCTGTGCATAACTTTCAAGCTAAGGAGTACTTTCCTGCAATGGACTGATAAGGGAGAGGTTAAAGAGGAAAGAAACATCTCTCACTGATGTCCATGAGTGAATAGCAAAGTGACAGACTCAAAGACAGGCATAGGAGAGAAAACAATTACGTTGTGCTTTGTGCAACTGTTACCTCACTTAAACGCAGCAGGTTTGTAATTTCTAGATAAAAAATATACACCTTTTCGTGCTATTTTACCAAGCCAACTTTTTGAAATTTGACTTTCTTTAACAGCTTGCTTTATTCCATGCTAGTTCTACTTGCGGGCATTTAGAGAATTCTCTATTGAAAAGGCAAAGTTTAAAAGAAATGATGATCAATGATAAAATACATTTGAATAATGTGATCAGTCAGTAGGTGCTCTTGCCAAAGGATTAGAGAGCAAGTTCAAGACTGTAGCGTAGGCCAGGCGCAGTGGCTCAAGCCTGTAATCCCAGCACTTTGGGAGGCCGAGACGGATGGATCACGAGGTCAGGAGATGAAGACCATCCTGGCTAACACGGTGAAACCCCGTCTCTACTAAAAAATACAAAAAACTAGCCAGCCGGGCGAGGTGGCGGGCGCCTGTAGTCCCAGCTACTCAGGAGGCTGAGGCAGGAGAATGGCATAAACCCGGGAGGCGGAGCTTGCAGTGAGCTGAGATCCAGCCACTGCATTCCAGCCTGGGTGACAGAGTGAGACTCTGTCCCCCCCAAAAAAAAGACTGTAGTGTAGGCCTGGCTCTTTCTTTATAACTAAGATGCTTTTTACCCTCTCCTATAAATTGATGGTGTTCCAGGAAATAAGAGATTGAATTCTGTACTTTAGAGAACAAAGACAAAATTGACAACATATCATGGTTCTTTTCTTCCCACAGCTAGTGGGCTTTTCTTTCAAGGGTCCACTGAGTAGAGGAATGGACTAGACAAAATAAGGGGAAGTGTGGCTCCAGTGACAAAGCAGCCATTTAACGTGGCCCTGAGGGCCAGCAGCCCTCTCTGATGACCACATAGGCTCTGTTGCTGCCCGACCTGTTGTTCTCTCAGTAGGTTCTTTACTTGCTCAAAAATAGTGACCAATGACATTAATACGGAATACTACCTCTAACCTCATTGAGGCTTGCAGTCATTCCCCTTCTGTCCCTCCGTAAAATCCAAATGAGTGGAGAGACCTGCCACAGACTACGCAGCATGAGAATTCTAGCCCCATGACTTTCAGTAGATAGTCTACCTTTTTAAATCTGTGTTATCTCTACTGAAATAAGAACGATAATACTGAAGGTCACTGGGAAGATGGAGACTCACACATGCACAATGCTTCGAGGAGTGCTGGACACTGCAGCTGCTCTCATTACTGTTAAGAGCTCACTTCTATTCCTACCTTAAAAAGTCATATTTATTTCACTTAGCAACTGTTCTCCTTAAGAATCTAGATATGTTCAATTCTTAACTTCCTAGTAGAGATTAACAGAAAAAGATCAAATAAAATTAATTAGAAAAGGTTCCTGCTAAGAATATGGCAATGCCTAATTTATCAAATGGTGCCTAATACAGATCCCTTAACTACCCAGAATATAGGCAAGAATCAGAAAATAAGAAAATTAAAGGAAAAAAAGACAAATTTGAAGCCTGACATTGATATGAGACCATCCATGCACCAAATTCCCCACAGTCACAGGCATTAAATGCCACAGAAACCACCGCTCCTGTGCTCGGTTTTGATCTGGTGCTCCTGCCCGTTACAGTTAGAAATCAGGGAGGCACAGTCAGTGAGAGTGGTGGGGACAGTTAGTTACACCATTGAGACAGAAGACTATAAATAGCAGACACATTAACTCTCCCCGTGAGCAGTCCGGGGCCATTGAGAGAGGCCCAAATAGCCTATCATCCCTGACAGTCAATGAGAACATCACTAAGTCACAACAAAAGATAATAATGGATTTTCATCCTACTTAATGTTGTCTAAGAAGACAGATGTGTCTATTCCTTTTCAGAAACGTTTTCATCCAAGGGAATTCTCTTGTTTTTATTTGGCATTAACAGATAACCCATATTTGACTAGAAAATTTACTTGTATACAGCACTTCATTCTTCAATATTTCTAAATAAAGTAGGCATCATTCTAGAACTACAATCATTATAATGGGGAGATGTGAAAAAAATGAAGTGCTAGCATCTGACTGAAGTGGTAAATGTGATTTGAACATTTTTCCAAGTGTTCTTTGTGGAAAAGGCATTGCAGGAAATGGACAATATGCCCTCTACAGTAAAATCGTAACAGAGTTGCTTTATGGGACAACGTTTAGCGTATTTAGCACATTTAACATTGCCCAGTCATGTGATTCACAAAACCATTGTATGTACTTGCATGTGTGCACATCTACATAGTTCCTTATTGCTGTGATAGGCAAGTGGCTGTGGATAAAACTTCTCTCCAGTTTTACTATCCAAAGAGAACAATCTGATGAAAGGTTCTATTTTTTTCATCTGGTATACACACATATTGTTCTATGGCAGTTATCACCTAAAAAGCTGTTGACACTCTTTAAGTTTTGCCAAATCTGTTTCTTTTCTCACTCTTTAGAATCTCCTCCAGGCTGCGATATAGCTCTATTCAAAAGCATTTTAACAAAGAACACAGTCTTTTTGCTCACTAGAAAAAAAGCAAGGTTTCCAGGGAAGGGGGGCAGTAAAGACTCTACTCCTTCTGGTTCCATTGCAGAGTAGAACTTTGTCTAAGTCACCGCCTCCCCACCCCGGCCTCCCCTATCTTCCAGGGTCCTGCCCTGGGCTTATACTCAACCTTTGAGTCAAAAAGGATGGAAGCTCTTGATAAACCTGTCATTTTCCCCCAAAATCATCCTGGCTTTCCTGTTTCTGTTAAGAGCAGCCCTTGGCCAGACGCAGTGGCTCACGCCTGTAATTCCCACACTTTGGAAGGCCGAGGCAAGTGGATCACCTGAGGTCAGGAGTTCAAGACCAGCCTGGCCAACATGGTAAAAGCCCTTCTCTACTAAAAATACAAAAATTAGCCAGCATGGTGGCACATGCCTGTAGTCCAAGCTACTTGGGTGTCTGAGGCAGGAGAATTGCTTGAACCCAGGAGGCGGAGACTGCAGTGAACCAAAATCACACCATTGCACTCAACCTGGGTGACACAGCAAGACTCTGTCTCAAAAAAACAAACAAAAAAGAGCAGCCCCATGCTCCCAGCACTGTGACCGAAGAACTTGGAGTCAGCTTTGAGGCCTCCCTGCCCTTTATTCTTATAAGTCAACACACCTTATGATTCTTCTTGGAAGTCCCTCACACCCTGCTTTGCCCCTGCATCACAGTCACACTCCACCCCTATTCCAGGCCCTTATTATATCATCTCAAGCCTGGTGCAACTGCCCTGAAGCTGGGCCCCACCTCCAGTCCTCCTCACCCCATGATTCAGTTACCTCTAACAGTGTTTGACTTTAGCAAGAAAGCCTAGAGAGGCTATGACCATAGGTTAAAGCTGGCCAGATCTGAGGTCAAATCCTAATTCTGTCACTTATCAGCTTAGTGATCCTGAGTAACTACTTCAGTCTCTGAGCCTCACAGGGTTGGTGTGCTGATTAAACCAGGTAATGTATATAAAGTGGTTGGCTCAAGGCCTAGTAGTTAGTGAATCATTGAAGATCATCCATAGCTTGTCCCAGACTTGCTTTCTAGCATGATTTAATAAGTTACCTTTTCTTTACCCAACCCTTCAGCAAATTGAGTATTTGCACACTATGATCTTAATATTCACTTTTCTCTTGTTTTTCTCTTACCATTTGCTTCTCCCTGTACCTCCCCACCACCAAACTTTGCTATTGAAATTCTAATATAGTCCACAAAGTCCAGGCCAAATCCTGGTCTTCTCCATGAAATCTTATTGTATCATCCCAGCCAGAAATGACCTTTGTCTCCTTAGCCCTTAAATTCTTTCCTAGCAAAAATTTTCTTGTGACTTTTATCACAGTTTCTTGATTTTGGTGATATTTGCATCTCTATTTCTCCCCAAAAGCAGTTTTTAGGCTACTAATGATAGAGACTGAATATACATGGGGATTTACATAGACTATTGGTCATTTAACAAGGCCTTACCTGTGAGAAAGAAACAAAACGAATTATATCATTTTGCTGAGGATGTGTGTTTTCTATGTGTATTAGTGCGTTCTTGCATTGCTATAAAGAAATACCTGAGACTCGGTAATTTATAAAGAACAGAAGTTTAATTGGCTTATGGTTCCACAGGCTTTACAGGAAGCATATCAGCATCTGTTTCCAGGGAGGCCTCAGGGAGCTTTTCCTCATGGCAGAAGGCAAAGTGGGAGCAGGCATCTTACACAGAAGGAGCAGGACCAAGGTGGGGGGGGGCAGTGCCACACACTTTTAAACAAAAGATCTCATGATAACTCACTCACTATACAGTACCAAGGGGGGATGGTGCTAAACCATTCATGAGAACTCCGCTCCCATGATCCAGTCACCTCCCACCAGGCCCACCTCCAACACTGGGGATTACAGTGATCATGAGATTTGGGTGAGGACACTGATCCAAACTGTATCACTATATGTAAGACCTATACTTTCTCTTGCTGCAGACCTAGTGTCAAATTAAAACTCACCTGCTTTTACTGTATAATTCGGTAATGATAATGTTAGCATGCATGTCTCAGGGCTATATGCTAAGTACTTAGTGTGCATTATCTCACGTAACTTTCAACAGAAAACAGATCCAATGGGAAGTATAATTACTCCCATTTTTCAGATAAGGAACTTGAGGTTTAGAGATGACAAAGAACTTGTTCAAGGGCAGATACAGCTAGTAAGAGACAGAACAGAGACTCACATACAAGCAAATTGACTCCAGAGGCTGCTTGCTCCAAAACTCTGCTATTAAATGGAGAATCGGCTTGAAGAAGGAGCAAGGATATAAGCAGGAAAAATTTTTTTTTTTTTTTTTTGAGACAGAGTCTCGCTCTGTCACCCAAGCTGGAGTACAGTGATGCGATCTCAGCTCACTGCAACCTCTGCCTCCCGGGTTCAAGCGATTCTCCTGCCTCAGCCTCCTGAGTAGCTGGGACTACAAGCACATACCACCACACCTGGCTAATTTTTGTATTTTTAGGAGAGACAGGGTTTCGCCATGTTGGCCAGGCCGGTCTCGAACTCCTGACCTCAGGTGGTCTACCCACCTCAGCCTCCCAAAGTGCTGGGATTACAGGCATGAGCCAGCCTGGCCACAAGGAAACTTCTTAATGGGGCTATAGCAGTAATCTAGGAGAGAGGATAGTAGCCCACACCTGGGACGGTGAGAAGTGGCTAAATTTTGGATTTAATGTAAAGAAGGAGACAAAAGAATTTGCTGGAGAACCATATACTATTAGTGGTATTAACTACTGATAATGACAGTTATACTGACAATTACTCTTTACTCTTCTTGAAACTTCCTAACAAGTCGTCAGAGAGGTCCACTTAATTTCTTACATGTGACATGCAACAGTAAAAACAATCTTAAGAGAAACAGAGAGGAAAGAATTACTCCTCTTGGGAGAAAAGCTGTCACTCCTAAACGGTCATTCTAAAACAAAAAAAGTTAGTAGTCCGAAAGTCGTAGTCTATAATTTTTATGCAGTGTTTTGACCCTGGAGTAGTTAGCAACTATGACTTGTGCAACGGGCATAATAATAATGAAAATAAACCCAACTATTCAGTGGTAGAATGTATGGTTCTATGTCCATATTGGCTCAAGGAGGAGAGAGAGATTTCTTGGGTTTAGGAACCCAAAGTAATAACAGAGCTGATGAACAGAATTGTTTTTTCTTTGAATGAATTCCATCTGAGCTTGAAATAATAGAAAATTTTTCAAAATAAGGTTCATTGTAGATGGGGATAATAGGACAGGGCCTTAGACTAATAGTCCCTTTTACCATTAGAAAGAAAAGTCATGTTTTTCCATTGTCAGATCAGAAAATGCAGTTTTCTGTGAGGACTTGCATTCTCCCACCAGCTTTAGTTTTAATTTGTCAAGCTGGTTTGTGGGGTAAAGCTACTGGGGCTGCTTTTTGTTTCCTTTTGTATCTCCATTCTTGTCATAAGACAAAGGACGCTGCTTTTCTTTTTATTCTTCTCGAGTGGCCCTAGAAAAATGCCATAGAGAATGCACAAATTGAAACTGAAAACTGCAAAAAGGAACAGAAAAAAAGCAGCATCTCCAGGCCCTGCATTGTGTAAATAAACAAGGGATTTTCTCTGTCCATGGGGCTGAGGACAGACACACAGGAGCAAGGAGAGGAGAGCAGCACCCAGGGTCTGGCAGGCAGGCAGACTTACAGGCAGAGAAGGGTCTCGGGGGATTTGATTTCTGATAAATGACCTTTGTGATTTTCTTCTTTATTTGCCATTGTTTATGACAATAATCATCATGTTAAAATATAATCTCATATCTTTGTTGACAAATGCTTTCAGATATATTAACTCAAACAAAATTTAGGATTATCTTGCGTCAAGCACAAACTCCAGAATGTCCTGGCATTGGCCCCGTGTGTCCTTCAAACTGGGGTTTGTCCACACATCCACAGAGCAGCCTGGAAACTTTTCTTTCTTTACCTTGTCTCAGGCCACAAATTTATTTTAATACTGGCTCTTATGACCGCATGAGAATGTTCCTGACCAAAGGATAATATCTCTTTTGCCTATGATTAGCCTACAAGGCTACAAGCAAAGTGAGTCCTAACTCTTTAAGATCTGAGTGTCTCAGGACAGCACTGAGCCTGTTTGGGCTTACTGGTAAGACTGGAGATGTGTATTAGGAGGAAACCTGATCAGTCTCTGGATGGGAAATAACGCGGAAACATACTGGCACCACAGCCCAGACACTGGGCAACTAAAACTCCTTCCCTGACTAACCTGAACATAATTGAGAGTGGTCAGTATCAGATATATTCCCCATCTAAAAAGTACAGGCCAGATTTGGACTGAGATTGGAGGAGTTATTCCACAAACATTCATTGGGTGCCCAAAATGTGCCAGCCATACTACTGGGTAAAGGGGATGTAGAGATAGAAGAGATGGCAGGGAAGGTCCTTGCCCCTTCTTCGAGCTGATTCTCCAAGTAACAGCAGAGTTTTGAAGCAAGCAGCATCTGGAGTCAATTTGCTTGTGTTTGAGTTTCTGTCATGTCTCTTAGTAGCTGTACCTGCCCTTGAACAAGTTCTTTCCCTTGCCCTCCAAGAAATCAAAGGCCATTAAAGGATGCAGATAAGCAGTAGGAGAATGAGCCTTCAAGCCAGGCTGTCTGGGCTCAAGGGTATGTCAGCCTTTCCTGCCTGCATGGCTCTCCATGTGGTGTCTAACCTCTTCCGCGTCGAAGTCATCAGCTGAGAAATGGGAAGAGTAACAGTAACTAAGGAATATACTTTTGTGGGAATGGATGAAGTCATGTTTGTGAAGTGCTTGCCTAGTGTACGGCACGTTGTTTTAAGTACACAATCAGTGACCATTAGTAATATTGTCACCAATGTTGGCATCGTTTTTGCTGTGATAGAGGCCTATTCACATAGTTCAGAGGCAGCACGGAGGCTAGGTATCTAACCCAGGCAAGGCATAATTAGCACCAAGATAAGCTTGCAGAAGATAACTGTGCCTCAGCACAAGGAACAGATAGCCAGAAGGAGTTTCAGAGACAAGACAGACAAGCAGAGAGAACAGACTGGGCAAAGCTGCCACAAAGGGAGAGAGAGCATGACCAGGAAACACTCCAGGGACAGCAATGGAAAGGGAATTAGCAATTACTGAGCCCATGCTAGCTACTAGAAATTGTGCTGTGTGACTTAAAAAGATGATCCCACACAAAGCTTTGCAATAATACTGAGACAGAGTCATCCTTTTTTCACAGAGGAAGAAACCCCGAAGCTCAGAGAAGTGCAGTAGATGGCCTAGGGTTATACCACTACTAACTGGCATGATTCACTTCTGCATCTGTATGATTCAAAAGTCCATGCTCCGTACACAATCTGTCCTCTCTGAGCCACAGTATAAAATACATCTGGTTGTTGGGAGGGGCGTGGGAGCTGTGGAAGATGAGAACTCAGGAGTTAGACCAAGAAAGTGCCAGTGTCTGCAGTAAAAGGCTTGAGCATTTTCCTGGGCCATAGGCATTGATGAGATATTATCAGCCTAGGAATAACAGGTTTTCCTGAATAGGAGGAGGGTTGTCATGTGACACTTAACCGACTTCATAGGCGTAAGAGCTGGGTGGGTCTAACTGGCTAGGCATCAACAGTGTGGTATTTGTGGCGTAGGATCATGGTGCCATGGTCCAGCTGAAAGACAGGAACATTTTTAAAATGGTAATTTGCCCTAAGCTAATGAACAGATTCCATAAAACAGCACATGGAAATAAGATTTTCATATGGTATCTTCCATGAAAACCAAAATCTCTTCTTTTGGATGTTGTTAAGGAATTAATGTATGAAGTAGGAGACAGGGCCTATTAGATGCCCTAATGCTGATTTTCTACCATTCTGAGCCTGAGGAAAGAAAATCTGTGGCTTCTAGAGCTTAAAAGATCTCCAGTCACCACCTAGTCAAACTTATTTTTTTTTTTGCAGATGGTAAAACCAAGGTTTAGAAAAGGGACGTGATTAGGCCAAGATCCTTTCAACACAGGACATCTGCCATCTGCCATACTAAAAGGACCTCATCCTGTCAGTCTCACAAAGAAAACCTGGGAAAGTAAAGGCAATGACCAGTGACACAGGCTGAAATGGATGTTTTCTTCCAAAACATTTCCCCCGACATCCATGGCAGAGTCTCTCAGAGGCTCTAAAGTGAGTGTTATTTAAGCAGCTCTCTCCCACTGCTCCACCAGGCAAGGTGCAGAAAGCCAGCTAAGGTGCCAAAGGGGCAAGAAGGCAGATGCCTGGCCCTCAGCCAGCTTATACTCCCTGCCATTAGGATGTTTGTCTCTAGTGTTCTTCATAGTTGGGCAGGAAGGGCAGAAAAAGTAAAACGTATCTTTTCCTAACGTAATTAGAAAATCCAAACTGCTATTCTTCATAACCTCAAAGGTCCCTTCCCTGGTTCTGATTCAGGGTTGCCCCACCCAAGTGAGATAAGGGTAAGACTGGCCCAGTAACAAATGGTATGACCTCCTGGTGGGCACATCCCCAGAGAGGTAAACCAAGGGCATCTGGTCTACCAACTGGAACATGTTAAAATTGCCACCAGGGGAACTGGACTAGTTTGAGTAGGGAGGCAAGAAAACTTCTCTGTCTAAAGCACTTTATGATGCCTTCATGACACTCTCTCCCCTGGTGATAGTTTCTTAAAGAAGGGCTCAAGCTGCAGAAGTATTTGATGTCCTGACAAACATGAAGAGGAAGTACAAAAAATATAGTTCCATCTTGTAATGATAAAAAAAATGACAAAATGTCAAAAAAAAAAAAAAAAAGAGCTAAAAATGTTTACAACCCAATAAGAAATCCATATGGTGTTGGCCCGGAAGAACTATCTGTGGTTCTGGGTGTTCCTCCTCAGAGGGATGTCTACTAATTTTTTCAGCCATCTGGTTGGCTGACAAGATGGTAGGTAACAAATATTCTGAATTCTGCTAGCCAAGGCCATGAGATATATAAAGAAGCTTCTGGAAATATTGCTGGACCTGTGGCATCTGTCACGTTAGCATCTAGTGAGGTACATTACACAGTTTTGTCATCAATGAAAGAGGTAACATCAATTTCCAGGAAAAGGATTGAAAGCAGGGAAGAGTAGACGACACATTGTCATCTAGTTCCAACCCCCTAGAGAACCTCAATGAACTTCCCTGTAGAATTACTAGATGAAGAATTTTCACCTGTTTCCCTTTTTTGCCCTCATCGCAAAATCAGTAGCACTGCTTTCTCCTGTGCTCCCGACATGTCACCTTAGGATCAAAGACTGCTCTCTCAAGTATGAAGGATATGTCAATCATAGGTCCAGGGAGGCTTGCTTGAGTGACTGACCCATATTTTAAATTTTTCTCACTGTGATATGTCGTACATGCTTTAAAAAAAATCCAAACCTCATGTTCACTGAATGATTTCATTTGGCCCTCCAGTAACATAAGCCGTCTCTGCACTGCATAAGCCATATGCAGCATTCAAAGTGCTAAAGCAAAAATCAGGAAAGTGAAAGGAGGAGAGAGTGACAAAGTCAATATGTTTTTTCAGGACCCCTTTTCCAAGAAACGAGAGCTTAAACTCATTCTGGCAGTTGGTAGTAGTGCAAATAGAGAGGAGTAAGAGCTGATTCTGCGCATGGCTCCTCCGCCTTGAAGTATAAAGGCTACATTCTCAACATATACACAGGCCTGTGTTTTGCAGTGCCATTTTAGAGCAATCGCCTCTCACTAGGACTTTCATTAATGGGACTGGAGTGCCATCACAGCAAATCTGGTTCAAGGACAACACAAGCTTCCTTTTACTGTAACTTGCTTTTATTTGCTAAAATACTCATTTCTAGCTATGAGGCCATTTATGACAAAAGCCCCGAACTTCCAGGAGTTATTTTTAAAACTAAATGCTAAATATAGAACAGGACTCATACATAAAGATGTTCATCACACTATTATTTATATGAAACATTTAGAAACTTTGTAAGTGTCCAGCAATGGGGGTATTACGTGAACTATAACACATCTACTGGACAAACTACTCTACAAACATTAAAAATTATGTTTTGAAGAATTCCCAAGGATACAGAAAAGTGCTTGGTGATAATGTTAATGGAGAAGAAAATGAGACTACAAACTGGTATTTCACAAATATGCTCTCCCTCTTCCCCCACAAACTCTGCCTATGGCAGGGGGGAAGAAAACAAAGCCCTGCAAGCTTGTCCATCCCACCTTATTTTGTTTTTGTTGTCCTGTTTTTGTTTTGTTTTGGGCTTTTAGCAGCCTGAAGCCATGGATTTCAGTTTCTGTCTCTAGTGATAAGGGGAAAAGAGGGATGAGGAAGGGGGCTTTACTGGCCCAACCAGAAACAGGAACTAAGAACCCATTACTGTATACTCTCCCTTGGACATCCAAAAGGAAGCATGCCAAAATATCCTCAGCAGTCTCAGTAGTGTCTTTGAGGTCTTGAGGTTTGGGGAATTATTTTTCATTCATCTTTTTCTAAACTTTCTACAATTTTTAATGATAAGTATGCATTTCTCTTATAATAAGAAAAAAGTAATGATTTTCTGTGTTGGAACCTGTAGACTTCTAGCCTCTGAACTGCATTTCTTGGGAGGAGAAACAAACTCCAGTGTTCTTAAATGATGGTGGGAGGAAGAAGGGAAAAAAGGAATGTGAGATTAGAAAAAGCAAAACCCCTATCATTCTCTGGCATTCTTCACTAATTGCCAAGTTGTTCATCCATGATGATCTCTTGGGAGAGTATACAGTTGAGTTGAGTGGTGCTGTGAGAGTGCTTGAATCTATAAGACAATCTCCTACTTAAAGTAACCTAAATCAAACTATGTCTTCTAAAGTTAGATGTAATGCACCTTTCAAATAAACTGACAAGTCCATTGTAAAATAAAATATCCTTTTGAAAGTCAAATAATCACTTATTTTTTTCTAAAGTATAAATTCATACATGAAAGTCTTATAAGACATGCTAGAATCATGTCAATTTCAGCCAATTTCTATCTCCCTAGCATCACTTTTAATTCACCCACTTTGATCTAAAACTGTGAGACTTGTTCAAAAATATTACATGATAAATCAATATATAATTTATATGGAACTTGGTGACAAATAATTGAACTTATCTGATATTAATTTTCTAGTGGAAATTTTGCATATCGCTTTCCACTGATCTTTTGTTTGCTGATTTCCAGGTGTGTTTGCATTTCCTAATTTTCTCTAATTTCCTTTCCTTCTCCATATAAATCATCATGTTCATTTCTAGAAGTCAGTCTCTTTGGCAAAATGTTAACTTTAAGAATTTTATCAACCAAAGAAAGTTTTTCTCAAAGACTGAAAATCGAATATGAATATGTTTTAGATGCATAATATTCTATTCATCAAGTTGGCATTGTTCTCTTCCCTGTACCGAGTCAACTTTATGCCAAAGAGAAAACTGAAGCTAGTATGTGCTTACAGGCTTTTCATTGCCAATCAGGAACCCTGTTTGGATCCCTATCAAGAGTTTTGTATCATTTCATATCTTGATGAACATAGATTTTTGTGTTTTCTATTAATTGCGCCACTATTTCAAGTTATTTTAAATACTGATGATTCATCCAGGAAACATTATGCTAAACTGGTGGCTTTTGAAAGTCACTGCATTAGCTCCTCCCCAGCCCTGGTGGTGCGGTTGGGAGGAGTGGGCACAATAAAAATAAATACATAAATAAATATAAATAAATAAATAAAAGTTATTTCATTGTAGTGACTGAATTGCTTACTGAGTCTAATTCTCCTCCTGTTTCCCTGCTTCTGTCCTTGGGAAACACATTGCCAGATTCTATGAAAAAACTGAATAGGAAAATAGGAAACATTTCAGAGATTAGTTTATGAAAGCCCAAGATTTACCATTTTTAGTGTCCTCAAGCCTATTGTTAACATGATTATAGGTGAACTTTTCTAAATTCTTAGATGATAAGAACTATCTTTGTTGATTATCTATTGTATAGCTCTGAGTATATTTCTAAACTTCTCAGACATGTTACAAACCATTTGTCAAACTCATATATCATTTCTTACATATCTAACACAGAATGAAATGATTGTAGAGTGTTCCTTTATATTTTTGATAGATTGAACCAAAGTGTCCTTGCAGCTTATAGATGCTTTTCACTCTAATATCATGGTTATTTTTATTTTCAAAAGCTCTATTCAATCTTCATCTCTATTTTCACAGATTCATTGCTCACTGTGGCATATATATAAATCACAAATTAAGTTAATTAATAGATACCTTGAAAGTGAGTCAATTTCATTGTCCCAATATTTTTTATATCCTTATTTAACTAGTAAGACCTGCTGAGTTTTAGAAATGGAAAGTCCATGACTAACTCAGCCACATACACTATGTTTTGTTATTTAGGTGGTGAATATGCCTATTTGTTTCTTAGAAAATGAACCCAACTCTTTTCATACATAAAATTATTTCCACGTTTCTTCTTGGTTTCTCTGTAATATATTTCTGCTTTGAGTCTTAAAGTTTAAACTATATGGAACCAAAGTTTCAAATGTATTAGTGAAACATGCCTTAGTGCTGCCTATGGCTCAAATATGTCACACTCATACCAAGTCTCAAAAAGTAGCCTATCATCCTCTTACTGGTTCCATCTGTGCTTTGTTACTTCTTTTTCTCTGTCTTCTTTGGGAGTATTATTATTTCACTTCATCTCTTTTGTTGTTTTTTAAAAAGTAATTTAGTGATGGTTACTGTAGTTGTTGCTTTAGGACCTACAGCATAACTTTTCACAGTCCACTTTTCAGTATTCATGGATAGTGTAAAAACCTTAAAATTGTGCCCTTCTGTTGCCTTTCCCTGCCTTTATGCTAATGCTATAATACATTTTACATATATATGTTATAAATTCTACAATGTATTATTATTATTGTAAAAGTCAGTTGTCTTTTAAATAGTTTTAAATAATAGCAAAATATATATTTACCCATGCAATTACCCCCCCAAAATTTTTTTAAATAATGTCTAACCTCAGGCAGCCCACTTTCTATCACATAATGCTTGACTAAGTGATTGACCCCTGAACAATAATAGTGAAAATTTGAAATTTGGGAATATGATATGTCAACACAAAATTTCTTGATTTTGATATTCTTAACAACACTGGATCTTATTTGGTAATATTTTATTTCATCCTAAAATGAACATTTAGCAAAATGTTGATGAAATGCTCGATTATCTGGAAAAACATGAACTTTAGTCAAGGAGAGGCAGAAAATCTAAACTGATCAATAAGTGGTGAATAAATTATTAAGATTATCAGCAATCTATCCGTAAAAATGGTCCAGCACCAAATAGCATATACACACCCTACTAACTCTGCCAGAAGTGTGAATTCCTTTGTTATAGGGACTATTCTGCTACATGAAGGGGAAAACGTTCCCAAGTCAGCAAGTTAGAGTAACTCTAACACCCAAACCAGATAAGACTGGTGACATGTACCAACCTCACTCACAAACATCATTGCAAAAATCCTAAATAAAATATTAGCAAATGAGATCCAGTGTTGCTAAGAATAACGCATCAAAATCAAGGAATTTAAGTCAACATATCATCTCTCAAAACTACTATTTTAATTCACATTCCCTCCAAGAATATTTAAGAATACCTGTTTTTTCCATCTCTGCCAACACTGAGGGGTGATAGGAAAGGAAGGCCTTAGTTTTTCTTCTTTTACTTTTTTTTCTGAAGCTTATATAAAAAAATGTGTAATTAATATTTTCAAACATTCAAATTTCAAATAAAATAAAAATGGAGTGGTGATGAATACATAGTATCTCAGGTCAGTCCAGGCAAGATTATAATGTAACTTTGTCTTTGGAGCCTCCAGTCTCCCCTTGGTCCTCCCTTTTCCTCTTTTTAAGACATCCTTCCTCCCACACCCTGGGTCACTCCCAGGTGCTTTGGTTCTGAAACCAGGACAAGGACGGGGCATGAACAGGGGAGCAACAATTGCCCCCACATTGGTTTTCCAGAAAAACTGTGAAGCCCTGTTTTACCATAATATTCCAAGGCCCTTTCCTCAGAAACCCTTTAGAAACACCGCATTTATCCATCTTCCTTTCCCCAACCTCAAATAAATCTGTTGCTAGGAAAACCTGATAATCTTATATTTCAGGGTAAACTTAATGTTATCTATTTGTTGCCTCAGAAGAATTTCCATCTGAAATGTGACCTTTATGAAGCAAAATTTTAGTCATCAGCAGAACAAGTCAGATGGTTAAGGAATTCCATTTGGTGCCTAATTTCTTAATTCTGAACAATGAACTCTGATGTTATCCTGAGTGTCCTCAGTTTGCTGCCAGCCAAGTACATGATACATGATAATATCTTTCAGACCATAGCCAGCCCTGGCTTAAAGAGCTGACTTAAAGGGCCAGCCAAAATTTCACCTCTGTCCCCTGGTTCTTTCTCCAGTGGACCCCAAATTTTCCCCTTAATTCGGGAATCCCTTCCTGAGTTCAGAGGATAGAACAGTTCCCTCTCAACTTTCAAGTGGAAATTGTGGGGGTATTAATAGCTGTTTGGGATAATGTCCAGATGGCATCTTGGCCAAACCTGTGGTTATGCAGAAGCAGATTTCTGGAAACTTTAATTGAATTGGGGCACACCTCCACCTGATGGTCCTCACCAGAAGAGATCACAACTATAACCTGTGATCCAAACATACCAGATAGACGGAGTTTGTTTGGCTCTTTATATTTTTTAAGTTTTTTGATCAGGGCCGTACATGGTGGCTCACACCTATAATCCCAGCACTTTGGGAGGCCAAGACCAGGAGTCCAGGACCAGCCTGGGGAACATAATGAAACCCCATCTCTACCAAAAAAAAAAAAAAGAAGAAGAGACAGAGAGACAGAAAGAGAGAAAAGGAAGGAAAGGAAGGAAGGAAGCTAGGCATGGTGGCACATGCCTGTAATCTCAGCTACTCAGAAGGCTGAAGTGGAAGGACCATTTGAACCCAGGAGATTGAGGCTGCAGTGAGCTATGATCGTACCACTGTACTCCAGCCTGAGTGACAGAACAAGACCCTGTCTCAAAGAAAAAAAAATTGTTTTTAGTTCAAATATCTATAAAGGCATTTCAATTTGCAATTTCTGCCTTACCCTCCTCCCAGGCTCTGACCTTAGGACATAAACAGGTACGAGAGTCAAATGTTCATATTATCTTATTCTTCGCTCTGCTTATTTTTTCCCCAATATTTAAGGCCCAAGTTATAAAGGTGTGAGCTATTCAATTCTAATCACAGCTGTTCTTCTAGCTCATTGTGTGACCTTAAACAAGTTACCTTGTCCTTAGGTGGTGAACTAGAAGTTTTCTGGGGCAACTAATTAACAGTCTATGGTTCTGTGTGTCTATTCTCACTACCATAGTGATAAAACTTAGACTTACAGATTAGCAAATCTGATTGTTTACTTCCTATGTAGTTGGAAATAAATAAGCGCTATTATTATCTCATTCTAGAGATAAGCTTGAGGCATGAAATAGTTGAGTACTATAATAACTCAATGTGGATATTCAAGCAATATTTTGGCTTTTTTCCCATAGCCTCCTCTGACTTGGAAAACAAACTCTTCATTATTGTTAAGCATTGTTTGGAACTTTTCCCTTCCCTCTTTCTCTGCTATTAGTTATCACTGCCCTGGAAGTTGAAAGTTATGCCTGAGGCCACACAACTATGTTGTTTATGTACAAAATGATACTCCATCATGTCAGCCACTGTATGTCCACATCAGTCAATCTATGGACTCTGTGACAATCTCAGTGTTCTAGGGCCAAATACAAAGTCAGATGTACTCCACCAACACTGTAATGGACTTTACCCGCTTACTCTGCTTGAAGTATCCTCTGGTTTACTAAATGGGTCTGTGACCAGCTGTGCTGTACAATTTAGGAGTTCTGGAACTGGACAGCTTATCTGTATTAATTTCTCCATCTATATCTAATATAAATATTCATATTAATGGTGTTTAGATTACATAGTCATATGTATCCATCCTCAGATAATTCATATAATTATTTTATGTATTTACATAAAACCAGAAAGAATGGAAGGTAACATATTTTAAAATATGCATTGCTATGCCTGACTCATAGCAAGGGCCCCAAAATCATAGTTTTATTTTTTTATTGGGGGAGCAGGCTGTCTTAGTCTATTCAGGCTGCTATAACAAAATACTATAAAATGAGTAGCTTACAAACAACAGAGATTTATTTCATACAGTTCTGGAGGCTCAGAAGTCCAAAATCAAGGCAGCACAGATTCAAGTGGTTCATAAACAGCAGTTCTAGCTGTGTCCTCACGTGGTGGAAAGTGGAAGGGAGAGGCCTTTCATAATGGCACTAATTTTATGATGACTATTAATCATCACCTAATGACCTCCCAAAGACCCCACCTCCTAAAGCCATCACATTGGTGAGTAGGTTTCAACATATGCACTTTGGGGGAACACAACCATTAGACCATAATGGGGGACATATGGTTATGACCATAATCAATGCAACTATAAGTGGTCTGTGTTTGGAAACTACTGAGGCATCTCTCTCTTAATAAATCGCAGAGCCCTCTCATTGGATTCTTGTTATGTGTGCTTGCCCTGTGGCTAAGAATCTACTTTGTAGATATAAAGATAGTCTCTGCTCAGATGTGGTCTCATTGATTTAATTTCTCTTGGGGGAAAAATGCTTTGCTAATGATCACCTTGTCTCAAATTGCAGATTACGGTATTTCGGATGGGATCAGAAGGACACCAGGACATTGATTTAGCTATCCTGACAGCTTTACTCAAAGGTAAAAGAGTTTCTGTATCCAGAGAGTGTGAAAATAATTGAAACGAATTAATACAGTGACCTTATGTCTCCCAATAATAGATATAATCCCAAATGATACTATGACACAATAAATTATTGGTAACATAGGGGTCTCTCCTGTAAGACAGTTACTGCTATTAAATTCTCCTAAAATAGATGCTATAGTGTGACTCAATTTTATAAGATTTAAATATGCTACAGTTTAGTTATGTCCATTGAATTATAAACATACATAAATTAAAAGGTTGACATAATATGTAAGATGCAATGTTATCTGAGGTTATTTAATAGTAATTTTTACCCTATCTACTTTCAAAAACCGTTTGATATGGCATATGTGTGTGTATATGTGTGTGTGATATATATACACACAATAATAAATACCTTAAAACACACAATAATACATTAAAATGGAAAATTAAAAACCATTGAGAGGAAGGAGAAGAAAAAATTATGCTACTGTACTTGTTATAATAGAGCATTAAATTTAAGCTTCCTGGAAGTCAAGGCAAAAATGGTAATACTCTGAGTTGTAACTTGTTTTGAAGGTGGGTATTTGTCCTGTTCTCTAGTCCCAATACTACAAAGTCCTCATCTGTCTGTTCTCATCCTTGGAGCCATATGAAGAGCAGTTTCCTTTAGGTTCTGTGGATTAAATCCTTCCTGTGCTTTACTAAGTACATTACATTTGACTAATAATTTGCAGTGTTAAAATAAACAGAAGGAAGTTTCCCCTGTTCAGTGCTGAAATTCAAACTGAAAACTATAAGACAAAACAAAACCACAGACCTTGTTGAATGTGGTTGTGAGTTAGACATGTCTCCTACATTCTCTCTTAGCTCCATAGTTTGTTGGTCTGCTGTAGCATCATGGTTGGTCACTACCTGTTTGTCATCTCCCTAGATAGGGCAGAGAATGTGTGTCATTCATTACTACCTTCTTAACATCTCACACAATCCTTAACATATGGCAACATTCAATCAAGTTTTGTTTAATAAATGAAGGGATGAGTAGATTACTCAATGATTCAGTGATAGATTCAGCATTCCAAACTTAAAACTCAGAATACCAACTATTTCATTTATTTTCCAGTGTATCTACTTTTCTTCCACTATTAATGTTCTCTTGAGGACCCATCATGTGCTACTGTGCTAAACTCTTTACAAATACTGTAAACATTATTTATTTCAACAACCAAATGATATATGAGCTATTTTTAATCCCCATTTCACAGATGGAGTAAGTTGAGCTACAGGAAGTTGAGTAACTCGCTAAAGGTTAAAATGCTATTTAGTAAGCTTGGTCTTAGGTCCAAGTATGTCTAACTCTTCACTATACCATGTGACCCCTCTGTTTGTTTGTTTGTCAAATACTAGTTTGTCAGTTCTCTTCACCCACTCTCCAAGTGTATATATACACATTCATTCAAAATCCTGATTGCAATTTAGAAGTTTTGCAATCCCATGAATCATATTGTGTGTCCAGCTTGAGAACCGCTGCTCTAAAGCATTGTATCCCAATGAACTAAGAAATACAAAGGCTTTGCAGAAGAATCACAGGACCAGGGACCAGGCATGGACTGAACCACAAAGCATACTGCAGGCCCCACTCTCCCCTTATCAGAGACAAAAATAAAAATTTGAGATAACTTACCCTATATTTGCCATTCTCAAATAAAGATATTTTAAAGTAATAATGTCAGTAACTGACATTTATTGAGAACTTACTATGTACCAAACACTGTGTTGGACCCTTTCCATGTATATATTTGTTTATTCTTTACAAGAGTTCAATTACCAGATTTTACAAGCTCTATTTTATAAATAAGGAAATTGGGGCATAGAGCAATTCAGTAACATGCTCAAGATAAGTTGGCCAGTAAATGGTAGAGACAGTCTGACCCCATAGCCCTCACTTACGCATAGAGATACACAAAGCATCCCTTTCCCACTGATAAGAAATGAAGCACCACATTTACAACCTTGAACAAAACTCATAGCAAATGGGAAAGTGATCCAATTATTGATAAAAACATATTGGCCATTATAATATCTTCTACTGAAAATATTTTCTCCCTCTTTCATGACTTTGTGAGACTTTAAGTTGTGATTCACGTTCGGCTCAGCCTTAGAATTTATTCGTTGTTTTATAGAATAGTTGTTTTCCAACATTTTTCAGCATGACATACCATATGAAATACATTTTATATTATAACCAAATAGTTACACATATGTATTTGGAAAATTGAAATTAAAGTAGATGAAATAATATTTACATTGACAATATGCAATTGCAATATGCAGTGAAATTGGATATTTTCTATTCAATCTATTCTAGTCTTTTAAATGCTGATTATATCCCACTAAATTGATTTCATGACCCACTAATGAGTCATAACCTGCAGTTTAAAAAAACACTGCCACAGAAGATTAAAGAAAAGTATGATTGCGCTAAGAAATTAACATTTCTAATCACCATAATGAACATTATTTATGCAGCAGTTGATGCTAATGGGAATATATGCCATTAAAAGATTATGATGTGTCAACTCTATTTTGCGAAGGCTTTGAAATGCTCTCAGATACTGACCCATTTGATTTGTAAAGGCAATCAAGCACAGTACTTTTGCTGGCTTCTTTGGAGGCCAAGAGCCTACTTATATTGGTTTCAAACTCTTAAGTTTATTAAATTATTCTTCCTACTTTTTTTTGAATTATGTGTGGGCATGTAACATAGTTCAACACTTAGTTGTTACGTTTAGTTTGCAATTATCTAATGCATGTAGAAACTTTGTGCAGTCCAGTTTTTATTCTGCGGAATCTGAGAAATTTCTGAGAGGACCAGAAGTTAGAAAGAGGAGAAAGCCAGGAAGCGACCCACTGGTCCCTAAATCCAGAGGCCACAAAAAAGGACAGGAAGGCAGGTGACCATGGGAAAAATATTTCTTTGCTGCTCCTTGATTCCTGATCCTGTTGGGTTTGATTTTTCTTTGGGATCTGCATATTCTATATTAGAGGATACTATTTATATTATACAAACTTATCCAGTGTCTGTCCAAAAATGAAGAAAGAGAGAGACAGACAGAATGTTGTTACAGGCCAAGCTCATGCCTGTAACAGCAACACTTTGGGAAGTTGAGGCGGGAGTAGCACTTGAGCCCAGAAGGTCAAGGCTGCAGTGAGTCATGATTGCTCCACTGCACTCCAGCCTGGGCAACAGTGCAAGACTGTCTCCAAAAAAAGAAAAAAAAGAAAAGAAAGAAAAAAGAAGAAGAAAGAATGTTGTTTCAGTCAGAGATGTAAGAGGCCCACAGTTTCTTCAACTGATGACCTGGAGTAGCTTTTGAGAATGGGCAATGTCACATTTGTCCTTCACATGATGGGACCACTCCACAAGGGCAGTGGTCTGAGGCCAGAGACTGGGTACTTTCCTCCTGCATTAGCCTGCCCCTGCCACGCACACCAGGATATTCAGTTAACTTTGAATTTTCAGATAAACAACAAATAATTTTTGAGCATTAAGTCTGTCCCTAGGTGAAGACTTATCATACTTATAAGTGTGTCTCAAGTGAGTCTCAAGTGAGATACACTTATACTAAAAAAAAAAAAAGAAAGAAAAAGAAAAATTGTTTATTATTTGCCTGAAATTCAAACTTCACTAGGAGTCCTGTATCTTTATTTGCTGAAATAGGCTACCTTGTTTTAGGGGTGGGAAAGGGGCTATCCCTTTCTCATCTTAAGGGTCAGAGCTGACACTTCTGTAACAAAAGCATATTAACAAGAGAAAAGCATAACGAATATGTTTGATCTTATTTTTATGTGACATTCAAGCCTTCAGAATGAAGACCTGAAGATACACAGAAAACTTTTCATGTTTATGCTTAGGCTCAGTGAAGTATGAACAGCTCTGTAGAAATAGGATTACACAGAAAGTCTGATGGAATGCTAACAGACTGAGAGGGGAAACCCAGCAAGGCCTGTCTTATCAGATGCTTCTTGCCCTCTCTGTGCAGCATTCCTGCTGATGCAGGACAAGCAAGCCCCAAAGTGGGACTTAGCCCATGACAGTTCTTGGCTTTGCCCAGGAAAGAATTCAAGGGTGAGCCAGCTTTATTGAAGAAGGAGTGTTACAGCTCTGGCACCGTTACAGCTCTGTTACTGCTCCTGCAGAGTGGGGCTACCCAATAGGCAGTGTGCTTAGATTAGCAGCTCAGGACAGTTTTGTAGTCATATTTATACCTACTCTTAATTATATGTAGATTAAGGGGTGGTTTATGCAGAAATTGCTAGGAAAAGGGTGGTAACTTTTGCATCATTGGCTCCGTGTCGTAGAAGGGGGTGGTAACTCCTGGGTGTTGCCATAGCAATGGTAAGCCAACATGGCACACTGGAGGGCGTGTCTTATGGAACGCTGCTTCCACCCTGGCCCTGTTTTAGCTAGTTCTCCCTTTGGTGCAGTGTCCAAGCCCTGCCTCTGGAGTCAAGTCCTGCCTCCCACCTTCCTTCCTTCCAGGTGTGGGATAGATCTCTTCTGGAATAAGGGTATTAATTTTGTTACGGCCAGCTGTGGCACAGAAGGACAGGAGAAGTGGGTGGGGGGTGGGATTAGTGTAATAGCTTTAGGTTTTATGACTGGCTTTGGGAAAATGGGGTTCTGGTCTCTATGACCTGCCTTGGGGAAGAGGGATTCCAGTTTCTATGGCTTGCCTTGGGGGAGAATGAAAGGTGAGAGACAGGAGGGCAGGTGAAGATCAGAGAGAAACTTTGCTTCTGAGTCTGCTTCTGGGACCTTCAGTTTAGCCTTAAGGCAAGTTTGGCCTATCATTTTCTAAGCCCCAACATCATTGATATTTCTGGACCTCAGATACTTTGAGAGATTCATTGGGAAGAATAACTCAAGAATTTAGGGAGGTCCGCTAATCCCTGTGTCCACCTCCTCCTCTCAGCTGGCCCTGCCTTAATCACAAAACCAGAGAAAACTTCCACCAGAAAGGAGCCCAGAGTTAACTTAATAAACTGTTTGGTGTTTATCAATCTGCTCCCCCAGCAGCCCCATGCTGTCAGCATCCCTCATACAGCAACATAAACCTCTTACTCCAGGTTCCAAAAAGGCAGAAAATATTCATTCACAGCAAATGAAGTTATTATAAGTGGTCTCTGGACCCTTTCTGTGAATAAAATTACTCCCACCATTCATCTAATCTCATAGGCCTTGGATTCAATATAAAGTCAGATCACATGAGTGTATACTTTCATTCATACATGTGCACTGAAGAGTAATATGCGATGATCACTGTCCTCTATAAATGAGAAATTTGTTTACTTTGGGTTTAATCTTCACTGGTAAAGAAGTCCATCTGAGGCGCAGGGACAAAGTAACCTTTATTGCTTGCTTGCTTTTCTGGAAAGCATTTCAAAAGAGCTAAAAGAGAGTGCCAAAACAATATGTTTCTCCTCAGAAATGTCAAGGTCATCAAAAACAAGGGAAGTCTGAGAAATTGTCACAGCAGGAACAATGTGGTTTCTTGAATGGGTTCCTGGAGCAGAAAATAAAGGGTATTAAGTTAAAAAGTAAGAAAATGTGAATAAAGTAGGGGCTTTAGGCTTTAAAAAAAATATTGAGAGAGAAATAAGAATGGTATCTTATCACATATTATTAATCTGAGCAGGAGACATATTGTAATCAAAAACCTCCACAATTCTTTCATGCCAAAAAGACATGAAAGGAGACAGCAATCTTTGGAATTAATTTTAAATGTCAAATACATATATATTCAAAGGACTATGACAGGCAAAGGTAATATCTATACAAAGTATCTTTAGAAGTCACATAGATATGAATAATAGCTGATCGCTGTTGATCTTCGAAATGAGTAGAACCATCACTGGGGTATCTAAGCAAGAGATATGAATGTGGGCCTGAAAAAACTGTATGAAATCAAATTTTCATATGGACTCATACTATTATTTCAGAGATAATTATCTAGTTCCTATCATTTTATTTTATGTGTTTCTGATCTTCAGGCATAATTAATGCTATCAATAATTAATCAATTAATTAATTACTTGTAGATACATGGAGAATAACTTCTAATATATGCATTTGTAAATTTGTTCAAACTATAAAATAATTTTAAAATAAGATGAGCCTGGCACGGTGGCTCACACCTGTAATCTTGGCACTTTGGGAAGCCGAGGCCAGTGGATCAGCTGAGGTCAGGAGTTCAAGACCAGCCTGGCCAAATGGCAAAACCCCGCCTCTATAAAAATACAAAAATTAGCAGAACGTGGTGGTGCGTGGCTATAGTCCCAGGTACTTGGGAGGCTGAGGCAGGAGAATCACTTGAACCTGGAAGGCGGAGGTTGCAGTGAGCTGAGATCACACCATTGCACTCCAGACCAGGTGACAAGAGCAAAACTCTGTCTCAAAAAAATAATAATAATAAAAATAAAAATGAAATGAAATTGAAATTGAAATGCAAAAAGAATAGCCAGTATGTTTTGTATGACTTTAGAAAAGTTTTAGGAAAGCATATTGTTGATTAGATTAGATCACACAAAATAATGAGAATCTCTATGTTCTGACCTATCTTCCATTACAATTGTAATGGAAATATATATATATGTATATAATGGATATATATATAAAATATATATAATAGAAATATATATGCTGAGTGCAATGACTCATGCCTATAATCCCAGCAATTTGAGAGGCTAAGGCAGGAGGATTGCCTGAGCCTGGGGGTTCAAGACTAGCCTGGGCAACATCGTGAGACTTTGTTTCTACAAAAAAATGAAAATTAGCCTGAGTGGTGGAATATGCGTGTAGTCCCGGCTACTTGGGAGTTTGAAGTGAGAGGATCGCTTGAGCCCAGGAGGTCAAGGCTGCAGTAAGCCATGATTGTACCATTGCACTCCAGCCTGGGCAAGAGAGCAAGACCCTATCTCTCTCTCAAAAAAAATTATATATCTAATGTTTGAAATGACTTCTGAATGCATGTCTCCCAACTCTATGAACTAGAAAATGCAGAGTTACTATCACAAACTAGCACTGACATCAACAAGCAATTGTTCTTGCTGCCTCATCTCATTTTTTAAAATAACTTAAATCCTAGTAAAGCAAAACTTTTGGCATATGTTCTGAAGTATTTTATGTCCAATAATTCCATGCATCAGGTAGCTCTCATAAACAACTAACTTATCCTAGAGTGTTTACTGAGAAGTTACCTTGCTTAACCTCTCATGATTCATGAATGGGTTTCATGGGAATGTATTATGACATAACTTTGATAATAAAAAATTATTTCTAATTATCTGTACAAGACTTGCTGACCCTCTTTCCTGCGGGCAGACAGTTTAATACACCACATGGATGATTGCTTTATTTTTAATGTTATTATTTTCTTAACCTTATACTGTTTATATAGCATAAATAAGACCAATAAAAGAGACATACTTGTTGACATTTTTATGAGATACAAAGTTACCATAGCCCTTTTTTTTTTTTTTTTTTTTTTGAGATGGAGTTTCACTCTGGTCTCCCAGGATGGAGTGTGATGGCATGATCTTGGCTCACTGAAACTTTCACCTCCCAGGTTCAAGCAATTCTCTTGCCTCAGCCTCCCAAGTAACTGGAATTACAGGCGCCCACCACCATGCCTGGCTAATTTTTTTTTTTTTTTTTTTTTTGTATTTTTAGTAGAGATGGGGTTTCACTATGTTGGACAGGCTGGTCTCGAGCTCCTGACATTGTGATCTGCCCACCTCAGCCTCCCAACGTGCTGGGATTACAAGTGTGAGCCACCGTGCCTGCCCTATAGCTATTAAATAGTGAACAAATGAAAGTAGATGACATTTTGTCCAAAAGCAACCTACAAAGTCAAAATGTGAGACATTTTCCATCTATTTTAGACATAAAGGTGCCTAGGACATTACTGTGTGGATTGGTAAACTATAGGTGGATAGCAAAGTGTTTTAGTTAGGGACTAAACAAAAGGTAAGGTTTATAGTGGTGAGTCTTTCCAAAAGTATTTATTAAGCCTTTCTCTGCTTTAGGCCACTTTTAGCTTCCTTGTGTCCTCTGACTTGCAGATCAAGCTTCCCCAAATGTACTTGTTTCTTGATGGTCCATTTTACCCCTTTATTCAAATCCTTAACTTTGATGTCATGAAGCAAATTGGTCATCAGATGTTGGAGTCCAGGCATGGAACCCCCAAATCCAATGTCTTTCATGTGCCTCTTGTTGCTGCCTCATCCGGAAACCACCTGGAAGCCACAATATCCACTTTCCCCCTTGCTACTCCATGCATTTTACAGACTAGGAAATGAAAACCAAAGAGTCTGGAAGATACTCAAGAGAGTTTGTCAAGTTAGTGGCAGAGTCAAATCTTAAACCCATGTCTCTTCACTTCTACCCATTTTTCTTTACATTGCATACATTAGGCTTTGGAAGATACAAGATTCTCTGGCTTCACAAAGCCACAGGTGCACAGGTATTTGCACCTGTGCCTCTGGGGGATCTTGAGTAATTAACAGATCTGGATGTCTTCTTTCTAAAACTCTCAGCGCACTTACCAGCTGCCCATATGACCTTAGTTGCCCACACAATATTTTAGTGAGGGAGAGTAACATCAGCAAGATGGTGGAACAGAAGTCCTCCTGGCATCACTCTCCCCACAAAAGTACAACTAGTAATTATTCAAAGACATGAATACCATCCTAAATGCACCAGAACTTAAGGAAGAAACAGGAAAAAAAAGAAAACCAGTATTTTAGTGAAGAAACTAGGATACCCACAGTTTTATCTAACATAATGGCAAGAATAAGGGTGATCTCATACTTGTTTTATTTTTAAATTGTTAGAGCATCAGTGGAATATTGCTGAAACTGGGAATTGTTTTAGTTACAAGTAACAGAAACACAATTTGAACAAGCTCCAACAAAAACAAATAAAACAGATTTGTAAGTTCAAATGACCAAAATCTAAAGGTAAACTGAATTTAGGCAAAGTGGCATCCAGGACTCAAATGATGTCATTGAAGTCTGTCCTCTATCTCTCAGACACTAATCTGTACATAGGTTAGACAGAGCGACCATGAGCAGTACCAGACTCACACCCAGGCAACTGAGAAAACCCCAATCAGAAGGGACCATCTTTCCTGGTAACTGCAAGAGAAAGGTCCTGGGAGGACTTGAATGTGCTCATCTTGGATCCATGCCCATCCCTGAATCCATCACTGTGGCAGGGGAATTGGGAGAATCCCTATGACTGTGGAATGAGAGATGGGGTTAGCTGTATTTATATTAGGGTTTTTGGTTCCCAGTGAAAACAGAGGTTCTAAAACCAGGAGAGGGGGAAAGAAAAGATGCTAATAAGACTAAATGCAACTAACAGAAATACACATCTCTACAATTATATTAGAAGAAGTACTTTTGGGAGACTGAGGCAAGCATATCATTTGAGGTCAGGAGTTCAAGACCAGCCTGGCCAACATGGTGAAATCCTGTCTCTACTAAAAAAAAAAAAAAAAAAAAAAAAAAAAAGAAAAAGAAAAAGAAAAAAATTAGCTGGACGTGGTGGCACATGCCTGTAATCCCAGCTTCTGGGGAGGCTGAGGCAGGAGAAATGCTTGAAGCCGGGTGACGGAGGATGCAGTGAGCTGAGTTCGTGCCACTGCACTCCAGCCTGGGCAACACAGTGAGACTCCATCTTAAATAAATAAATAAATAAATAAATAAATAAGTAAATAAAACTACTGCGGGGCAAAGTATGTCAAATTTGCCTCAAATGCAGGCACCTATAAATCTATGTTCCAGGAACACATTCTTCATTCATTAGATAAAAACTGGAACTGGGTCAAATGAATACTAATCAGGGTTCAGGCATTCCGTCAAGTCACACTCATAAAGTTTACTTCAGGTAAACCTAAATATATTACTTATTATCTATCATTACTTACTATATAATGGTTATTTATTATAATAATCACTGTTACCTTTCTTAATTTTAATGGTTTTGTACTTCATTATTTTTGACAAGAATTTGTGAAGATATTACATTTTTAACACTTTTTTTCCAAGACCAACGTCTATTCCTTATTTTAAAAATGATTCCATGAGGGTCAGGTTGCTCCAGGCTTTCCCCAGTAGACTCCTCTCAGCCCAGCTCCCACTCCTACCCACAGTCTCTGCGTGTGGTACTTACCACAGTGAGCCAGTGAGAATGATGACCATATTCAAAGCATCCCTACTTCCTGATTGCAAATTGTTTGACCTCATTGAGCCACAGTCTCCCCATCTATAAGATAGAAATAATAATAATAATACTCAGGTGTGAGAATTTTAATTTATAATGCAAGCAAAGCACTTAACAAAGCATCTGGGATATCTATTTAATAGAGGACAGCCTGACTGATAATGATGAAGCCAAACTAGAAATAAGAACCACACCTGTTTTACTTACCACGATGTACTCATGTACACAGTGCCTGGCTTAGAGTCGGAATTCAGTATATATTTGTAACTTCTGAATGAATGATCAACAGGCTTTGGCTCAGGTTAGATATTCTTAAATTCTAATTATTTACTGGCTGTGGCCAGTTAACCAAGTTATCTAACCTCTGTGTGCCTCAGTTCCCCTCTCTGTGAAAAGGGAAATCAATTAAACCTCTCCCGTATGGTTTGATATAAGGGACACATGAGATGGTTACTGCTAGCTCTTTAAGGTCAGACACTCTACTCTGCCTTCTTTCTGGTAAATACCGAACACATAATCGTTTTATACTCTTTCCCATCCGAAATAGGTTTTAAAAATTCCTAGGGCATTAGGATATCCGCCATATTCCAAATCCATTAAAATTGTAAAATGCCAAATTTGAAAGGACTCATAAATTTGAAAAAAAACAAAAAACAAAAACAAAAACAGCGGAAAACCTCTAGCATACGTGTGAGAATCCAGAACAGACCACAGGAAGGAATTTAATCTCGAAAGCGGTTGAGCACATGCTAAGCTACCTTAAAATGAAATTAATTTTCTTGCAGGTTTATTTTTATGGAAATCCAAATAGATCTCAGTCCAATAACAGACTAAAGTAGGTAACAATTTTAGACATATTCATGTGTCTCTAACAGGAGAATGCAATAAAAGAACGTAAGTCCCTTAATTCCTTTTATTTGTACAGTGCTTTGTAATTCACAAAGCATGTTTATACAAGTTTTATCATTAATTTTCACAACTCTGTGGAATGATTACCAGATAATTTACCTCCAAACTGGCACTTTCTTGGGCATGAAAGTTGGCAGTATTAATAATTATGCCAGAACACCTGGAATGAATCAGAATGTCCAGGCAAACTGGTAGGTATGATCAAACCCTACCTTCCAACAGAAATTTCCACAGAAATTTCACCTGTGACTTTTCGCAGTGTCATACTATCTCACACACACCCCCGACCACCACCACCACCACCCCTTCTCCCATTAGTCAGCTCCCTTTAAGAGTTAAACAAACTGGCACAATGGCTCACACCTGTACTCTTAGCACTTTGGGAGGCCAAAGCAGAAGGATAGCTTGAGCCAAGCATTTTGAGACCAGCCTGGGAAACATAATGAGATGCCATGTCTACAAAAAAATTTTTTTAAATAGCCAGGCATAGTGGTGCACACCTGTTGTCCCAGCTACTCAGGACGCTGAGGTGAGAGAGGATCACTTGAGCCCGAGAGGTTGAGGCCTCAGTGATCACACCACTGCATTCCAGCTTGGGCAACAAAGGGAGACACTGTCTCAAAAAAAAGGAAAAGAAAAGAAAGAAAGAAAGAAAAGAAAAGGAAAAATGAAACCACTCTTCTTTTTTCAGAAAGAGTAATTCATCCCTGTCCTCTAATATTTTGACCCCTGCCCTCAAGGTTCATCTATTCTAAGCAGGTTGCAGGGTATTTTTGCAAAGTTAGTCCTCTTCCCAAGCAGAGTTCCAGTGGCATTTCACAGGAGAGACTGGTTTCTTCAGCTTTCTTCAGCTTCTTGCATACAGGTAGTAAGTGAGAGAATGGGGCCTGGACTCCCATCTCTCCTCAGAAGATGAGAGCATGGTGTTCTTTGCTTCACGGTCATAACTGCCAGGAGAAAAACTGCAACATGTAGACTCAAGTGCTTGCAAGGACCAAGAACACCAGGGTTCCCCAGTCTCAAGTCTTAGGACATTCCTAGAAGATTTTTCAAGATTATGACCATATCCATAAGATTGTCTCACTGTGAAATTTGAAAGCTGAATAGAGTTATAAGAGTCTAGGGAACTGAGAGGTGTCTGCTGGTGTTTGAAGGAAGAACTGAAATCCAGGTCTTCAGACACCCAGGTCAATTATTTTTCCCCTGCACCATGCAGCCAGTTCTGATGGCAGCTGTGGTCACCCCCAGCCCCTAGGTACACAGAAGCTGGGCATCCTTGTGCTCTGTGACTTTCTCATGCCTCAGAACTGGCACAGAATCAGAGCTCATTGTGTTTAGTGATCTACACAGTAAGCTAATTGCCATCCCAATGCTTCTGAGCTCCTCTTGGCTTGTGAGGAACTCATCACTGCCGACTTCCCAGCAGGGCTATGGAATCATACTTTTCTTTCTTGGCTTGCTTCAGGGCAATGAATCAGCTTCATTCATTAAATCAATTGCTGCCTAGTCTGCATTACATAATCACACAGATTGATAGCAGCATAATTCTGAAATAAGTAGCTTACATTAATTTTAAAAAAGTATGTTCCTCCTAGCTAAGCATGAAAAAAATAGATATAACAACAGTAAATCTAACATACAACGGTAACAACTGTTGTAGTAACAAAGAAGTTACTGCGTTTCTAAAGTAACTGTTTCTATAGTAACAAGGAAGTTACTATGTTTCTACATATTAACTACTTTAATACTATGTTTCTAAGTATTAACTACTATGTTTCTAAAGTAACTATGTTTCTATAGTAACAAAGAAGTTACTATATTTCTAAGTATTAACTACTTTAATCCTCACAAATACCACAATGGGGCAGGTACTAGCAGTATCATCCATCTTACAATTGAGGAAACTGAGGCATGGAGAGACTAAGTATCTTGGCCAAGGTCACATGCTAGAAGTTAATGGAATCTATCCATGAACCCAGTTTGTCTGAGTCCAGAACACTTGCTCTGCATTCTGAGCATTGATGATCATGATCAACTGTTAAGGACCACCCCCATGTTTGACATGTTTGGGACAGTCAATGATGACTAAACTTTTCCTGATGCATGAAATAGTACAGACAAACTACCAGATAAATATAGTCCACTAAACACAAGAATCTACTATCATTCTCTTCTGGACCCCTCCAAACAAGCATGACCGGTTTTATATTAAAAGGATTAGAGCAGAAACCATATTTTATGCTCACCACACTGGTTTCTCTTATTACACACTGGAAGACTAACTATCCCAGCCTCCTTTGCAGAGAAGTTGGGGCCATGTGAGTGTGCTTCAACCAATGGGATGTGATCAGAAGTGACGTGTGGCATTTCTAACATGGAAGATGAGAAGCAGACAAGAATGCAGAATGGCAGACAGAAAACAAACCTGAATATTAAGCAGATATCAAACTGACTTACACTTCAAAATGCTCAAAAGGCCCAGAAATTGGGGCATCCAGAAACTCAAAAAGAGAGAGTGAAGAGAGAGAAAATATAAAAGATTTATTGTCTTTTTAAAGCAGCAGCCAGAGTGCCATATCCTCTCCTCTACTCTGCAAAGCCCACTCCAGTCAAAAAGTAAATATTTATTCTCTAGAGAGAATAAAACAGATTTTCTGGTCTAGGGGAACCAGGCACAAAGTGAGACCTGGGTCCCAACACTGAAAGAGGGCTGTGCAGGGGGAAGGAGATGAAATCAATTAATGCATTTTAGATGCTGAGACTTCAGTCCTCTTCCCCAACTTGGTTCCCAGTGTGCTGGCAACTTGGTCTTTATCCTCCAGGCAAAAGATTGGAAGGAGCCTTTTCTGAAAACTTTGATCTTCCCAAGAAATAGGACCTAAAGACACACAAAAGATTTCCCAGATAAGAAGTCCAACCAGTTTATCTTACCATTAAGGTCACAGTTGATCATTTCTACTTATGTTCTCGGGGCTTCCAGTCAGCATTCTAGTGTCCACTCTCAAATATGAACAGATAACCAAGGATTGCTGAACACATAGGAAAGACCTCTAACATAGAATAGAGAGAGAGAGACAAACAGCGAGATGCAGTGTGGAGCAAACAGAGCTATGTAGGGAGAAGGAAACTCACCAAAACTGTCATTAATAGCCTCAGAGAAATCAAAGAAAATGTTTTAACCATTAAAAAAAGGACAACATTCTATAAAACACTTAATTTTTTAAGAACTAGAAAGAGTTTTGGGGAATTAAAAATAGGATAGCATTAATATAAAATTAAGGGAATAATTAAAAGATAAAATTGAAATGCTCTTCCAGAAAGTAGAGACAGGAAGAATAAAAGAGAGAATGGTGGATTAAAAAACCCAATGCAATAATTCCAGAAAATGTCCCAGAACTCCAGAACATACATTTCCAGGTTGTAAGAAATTAAGTGAAAATAACCCTATACCAAGTCATAGTGTCATAGTATAGAAGAACACGGGAGCAAGAGAATAGGGGAAAAGAGAGAAAGTGAGAGCTTCCAAAGAGAAAAAGTGGGTCACATGCAAAGAACTAGGAGCCAGAATGCTTTGGACTTCCAAACAACAATGCAGGAAGCTATTATACAACTTTGCAATGCCTTAAAAATTCTGAAGACATTTATTTTCAATCTAGGCCTATATCTAATCTACCGATCACTTGTGAAGCTAAAATAAAGATATTGGCAGGCATTAGGTGCCCAGAAAAACCACCTTCTGTGGATGTTTTTCTTCAGAAACTACTGTAGGATGTGCTCTACCAAAATGAAAGAGGAAATCAAAAAATAATAAATAAATACAGAACACAAAACACAAGAAATAGGAGCTTCAACACAAAACAGAGGAGCTGGAAATTCCCTGGATCATGAAGAAGGGAGACCCAAGGTGATAGTTCTGCCCCCAGGAGCTTAGGAGGCAAAAGCAAGAGCTGGCAGACCTTCCTAAGGCTTCTGCCTGGAACTGGCATCATGTCGCCCTGCTGCATTCTACTGGCTACAGCCAGCCACCAGGCCAGCCCAAATTCTGCATGAGAGGAGATGTCACAAGAGTATGAACACTGGGAGCTACGGTTCCTTGGAAGCCATCTTCAAAGACCAACTACCAGAGAGAACCAATATAATCCTCTGGTTGCCTCTGTGGAAAGAGGAATGGGGCATTGAGGCTTGTAATTTTTATATCAAATCTTGTGGGAATAGATGGTTCTCAACTCTGTGCATGTGTAACTTTAGTAAAAATAAAGCATATTATGTCCCTGAATTTCTCAGAACTCAAAGAAAGAGACAGAATGAGTAAAAGAAAAAGGAGGGAACAGAAGGTTGAAAATCATTAATTGCAATAATTCCAGAAAATATACCAGAACTTCAGGACAAAGGTTTCCATAGACTCCTGCTCAAAAATAAAAAATATGGGAAACGCAGTTATTTTTACGTAGCTGACTGTGTAAATGAATTCCTTTTTGTCATCAGTAAGCAGAATAGCCCAAATGAATGGTTTTTCTTTTACTCCCTCGGTTTTATATTAGTAACATGTTTCTCAGCTTTGCATATTATATATAAAACAGACACACTCATGAAGTTCTCTGTTAACATGTTCATGGGAGACCTGCACAGTACTGACTTACTTTATGGCAGAGAGGGCACAGTAAAGAGAACGCATCTATTTGGATAGGTTGACAAAATGAAGCAAATACCCTGGTGCTTTCCAACGTTATTCATCATAAGACCATATAATTTCAGTGGTCCTTTCTGCTTGCACATGAGAATATAGTGGCAATATTTACTGCAGAAAATCCTGGCCAAGATCACCAAGGAAACAGGGTAAATATTTAATTACCTGACTTTGTGAGGTTTCTATATAGCTTTGATTCATCAAAGTCTAATACCCTAGCTCTGAAAATGAAACTAAGAACTGTTCTTCAGAGTGAGTGAGATCTTACACAGAAAACACAGACTCAGTAGGTAAGAGGAAAAAACAAACAATGCTGAATTACCACCTCCTGCCATCCCTAGACCCGGGGAGAGGAAGAGTACAGCCCCCACCCCAGGCAGGGTGCAATCCTGAGAAGAGAAGTGGCCTTTAGTTTCTGAGGCGCTGTCGGCCAGCTCTGACCTGTCAGGGCAGGTGCTACAATTCCATCAGCAGCTTGTGTCAGGTGCCACTGGAGAATCCAGAGTGATGTCCTGTTAGACGAGGCAGCCCTGGGAGGGTGTGAATGGTACTCTCCTAATTGGGTGTGGTCGTGGCTCTCATGGAGAATCCCCTGTGGCCATGACCCAGGTTACCTGGGGATAAACACACAACAAATTCTCTCAAATTAAGTTCCTTCAAAGCAATCACATTCTTAAAATCTAAACAGAGCACCTGTATCTAGATTAAGACTCTTGCACTACAATAAATTTACATCCTCTTGTTTATATCTTAGCCTTTACAAGCTTAAACTGACTTAGGGAAGTGTCTAAAAAGAAAGCTTCAATAGAAGGTAACATTTGGTTGACTCCCTGATTTCTACCAGAGAACCATTTATAATACTAATCAGCAATTCTATGTGTACGAGCCCTGGGTAATTTAGGGCTATCTGTGCCTAATTCTGAAAATTAGGGATTTAGTACAGAGCATCTTTTATGAAAATTCAGTGATACCTAATTATTCTCATTAACTGTAGCAGAAATCGAACTAATAACCTGGCTGGTAACTCTTCTCCATCCAGGAGTGTCTGCGTGGCAGTGGCATTATTTACCTGCTAAGTTTATTAACTTAGGATTATTGATTTGGTAAATTTATTGTTGGAAATGTGTAAAACACTAGAAATATTTGTACAGTGCCTTAATAACATAATATTATCTATTTAATCTTCAAAGTGATCCTTTGAAGAATATATTATTGACATCATTTTATTCATGAAGAAACTAAGTCTTGGAGAGGTTAAGTAACTCTCCAGCTCCTACAAATAATAAATAAAATCAGTGCTCTTTCTCTTCCACCAAAAGAAGTTGTCATGGCCCATATTTTTACTTGCCACTCAACTGCTATCCAGTAAGTGGTAACTGGACACAGATCAGAACTGAGTCAGACAGCTGCCATTTGTCTTAGATCTTATTCAGTTCTCCAAGAAGCCTAGTATCAGGGATAAATTACCTAATCCTTGGCACACCTACTGTGTACAAAGCATTAACATAAGTGCTACAAAGTCTTTAAAGATGTGTAAAACAATCTTAAAATATGGTAGAAGTGCCATAAAACCTATAGAAACAGCAGTTCAATTCTTCACACAGATGCACACAGACAAGCTGAAATGAGATTAATTTTGGGAGAAAAAGCAATAGAGAAGACACTTTAGAATACATCTCTGAACTAGAATGAGAATCCTTAAACAACAACTTCCTGCGGGGGGAGGAAACAGCCAAGACCACCTTCTGTAAACTGTGCTCAGCCACCCCTAAGTTTGAAGCTCTCAGTGCCATTACACACATCAAGGTCAAATCTTCTCACAGTACAAAGTAATCTCTGGTACCCCCAAAGCCAAAGAGGTCAGGTCATACAATATAAGAGAACTTTTCAGGTCATACAAAAAAAGAGAACTTTAGACCTAAGAAGAATCCACCCATGACTCTTGAAACTCCACAAAGAAAACAGAACACCCCAAAAGGGATGAGTGGCACCTTTGTTCTGAATTCTTTACAGGAGTTCAAGTCATTAGAAGCCTTCTCTAGATTTTTTGGTACAGCAGATGGTGAAGGGGAAAAGAGGTATAGGGTGAAAGAAAAGTAAATGAAAGAACATTTGTTTGTTTGTTTAAGACAGGAAGGAAACTCAGAAACCAAGTGCATAGTTTTTTGGGGTTTGTTTTGTGTTGTTTCACTTTCCTCTTTTGCAGCTGTGAGGAATTTTGGCCAAATTAGAGAGGCTTTGTTACCCATAATTTAAAATTTTCACTTGGATTTGACCAAGTTAGGTGGAGCTGGTCAAATCTGATGGGAGAAAGACTGAAACAACAACAACAACAACAACAATATGATCACTGAACACTCTGATGATAAGGAAAAATTAAGACCAGCTGGTTGTTAAATTTTAGCCAAGACCAAACCCTAGTTCAGCTACTTACCTAAGGATGGGTCTCAGGCTAAAGACTTATATCTACTATCCTAGAAGCAAGAAAAAAAAAAGCCTCAAACTCATCTTCCCTGCTGGGAGTGAGCGCAAACTCCATAAAGGAGTTACCTTCCTTCCGTTGCTATGGAAGCAGGAAATCTTACCTTCCTTGTTGGAGGCAAGTAAAACTCCAAAAAAAAAAAAAGGGGGAGTTGGACAGCAAAACAAACTTTCGGTCTCAACCAAATTTTGGGAGATCAAGGATTGTCTGGAGGGGCTGTTCCCAGACCTTAGCAAATTGTCCTATTGGTTTGAGCAATAAAGTTAGCTTATGCTGATCCCAGGCAATGATAGGAGATTTGTCAAAGGTCACGGGCATCTCCACTCATAATCCCTCCATGGTTACCAAAATGCGAACCTCAAATATCTAAGATAGGTCTCAGTTAGTTTAGAAAGTTTATTTTGCTGAGGTTGAGGTCGTGTGCCTGTGACACAGCCTCAGCAGGTCCTGAGGACGTGTGGCTAAAGTGGTCACAGCACAGTGGGAGACATGACACATCAATTAACATATGTAAGATGAACATTGGTTCGGTCTGGAAAGGGGAAAAGGCAAGCAACCCGAAGTGGGGAGGGAGCTTCTAGGTCATAGGTAGATAAGACACAAATGATTGCATTTCTTTGAGTTTCTGATTAGCCTCTCCAAAGGAGGCAATCAGATATGCATTTATCTCAGTGAGCAGAAGGGTGACTTTGAATAGAATGGGAGGGAGGTTTGCCCTAAGCAGTTCTCAGCTTGACTTTCCCCTTTAGCCTGGTGATTTTGGAGCCCCAAGATTTATCTTCCTTTCACACCTTGAATGATTTTTTTTTAATTTATCTGGTATTTATTGTAATAGCTCCAGTTTCGTTTATAATTAAGCTATTTGAATCTTCTCTCTTTTCTTGGTTAATCTTGCTAATGGCCTATCAGTTTTATCTTTTCAAAGAATCCCTTTTTGTTCATTTATCTTTTGTATTTTTTGTTCCAGTTTCATTTGGTTCTGTTCTAATCTTTGTTACTTCTTCTGTTGGGTTGGGTTGAGTTTGTCCTTGTTTCTCTAGTTCCTGTACGTATGAAATTAGGTTGTCAATTTGTGCTCCTTCAGGCTTTTTGATGTAGGCATTTAATGCTGTGAACTTTCCTCTTAGCACCACTTTTGCTGTATCCCAGAGGTTTTGATAAGTTGTGTCACTATTATGCATTTCAAAGAATTTTTTAATTTTCATATTGATTTCATTGTTAACCCAAAAATCATTCCAGAGCAGATTATTTAATTTTCATGTGTTTGTACAGCGTTGAGGGTTCCTTTTGGAGTTGATCTCTAGTTTTATTCCATTATGGTCAGAGGAGGTACTTGATATAATTTCAATTTTCTTAAATTTATTGAGATTTGTTTTGTGACCTATCATATGGTCTATCTTGGGAATGTTCCATGTGCTGATGAGAAGAATGTGTAGTCCACAGTTGTTGGGAAGGATTCTGTAAACTAAACATCTGTTAAGTTCATTTGTTCTAGGGAGTAGTTTAAGTCCATTTTGTTGTTGTTGAGTTTCTATCTTGATGATCTGTCTAGTGCTGTCCGTGGAGTATTGAAGTCCTCCCCTATTATTGTGTTGTGGAGAGAATAGTAAATATCACCTAAGTTACTGCTTAGTAGGTATTTATTTTCATAGCATGATTGTTTAAAGTGAAGAGCTTTTTAAAATTTTTTGTAGAAATGGGGTCTTGCTATGTTGCCCAGGCTGGTCTTAAATGTCTGACCTCAAGTGATCCTCTTGCCTCAGCTTCCCAAAGTACTGGAATTATAGGTGTGACCTTTTATTTATGATTATAGGGGAAGGGTAGCAATTAAGATGGAGTGATTGGGATCAGTGAGGCTGGTGGATGTGAGTGGAGTCCAATTTAGAACCAAAATTTGCCATTCCAAAAGAAATGAAGAACACTGAATTCATTTTTAGTTACTTCAGAAATTGGCATCGACAATTAGGTAGCCTTCAAATGACTGTATCCAAAATAGAGACTCGCTAGGAGAAACCAAAGTAGAACTCAAGGACTCAGGAGAAAAAAAAAAAACTCTGTGTGTGTGTGTGTGTGTGTGTGTGTGTGTGTGTGTGTGTGTGTGTGTGTGTTTCCCCATCAGCAGAGACTTTAATACAATCAATAAAGGCTGGCAAATCACTGGAGGTGAATAAAATGTGTTGAGTAAATGAAACCAGTTGGGAATCCAGCTCTCTTCCCTAAAGGCTGTCACTATTATCCTTTCTTAACCCCCGAGGCAAGAAAATGAAAACATCAAGAACATGAGCTCTGAATGAGACTGCCTGTGTCTGGCCCTTCCTAGCTACTTGAACCTGGACAAGTTTCTGTGCCTCAGGTTCCTCATCTGTAAAATGGGGATAATGGTATCTTCCAGGTTGTTGTGAGAATTCAATTTATTAACACATAAAACCAGTGCCTGGCAGAAGCTAAGCATGAAAGAAATGCTACTTATCATTATCTTTCTCATTTATTAAATATAAGCCAAGAAAGAAAACTCCATCTTCCCTCAAATAGCTTCCTTTTACTCAGATGCCTGTTTTGTTTGTCTCTCACAAGCCAAATAAGAATTTCTTCAGCTGAACTTAATTCAATTTTTCCTGATTTGTTTTAACTTTCTCCTGGGATTCAACTAAAGTTGTTTTTACCAAGAGGGGATAGTTATCATTCAGGGTAAGAAACTAGAACAAAGAATAAATTATACACAGACCTCATCTCCTTTTTTATGTGTATGTTTCAAACCTTTAATTTGGTTTTCCTGCACATTCCTAAGAGAGGCTCACCAGGGTGGGCAGTGCCTCCACTCTGGGAGACAAGCGAAGGTATATCCTAGCAACGCAGGCCACATGATATGGGACCTTTGCTAGTTTCCTTCCACCTTAGCAATCTTCATATAGGTAAAGAATCTGATTTCTTTCAATGAAAGGATGAATGGGTTTTTTTCTCTTTTTCCTTTTTTTTTTTTTTTTTTTTTGTTTCAGTAGGTTTTTTGTGGAACAAATGGTGTTTGGTTACATAAATAAGTTATTTAGTGGTGATTTCGAAGCTTTTGGTGCACCCATCACCTAAGCAGTGTACACTGTACCCAATGTGTAGTCTTTTATCTCTCACCACCCCCACCCTTTCCCCAAAGCCCATAAAGTCCAGTATATCATTCTTGTGCCTTTGCCTCCCCATAGCTTAGCTCCCACATGTGATTGAGAGCATATGATGTTTGGTTTTCCATTTCTAAGTTACTTCACTTAGAATAATAGTCTCCAATTCCATCCAGGTTGCTGTGAATGCCATTATTTAGTTCCTTTTTATGGCTAAGTAGTATTCCATGGTCTATATATGCCACAGTTTCTTTAGCCATTCATTGCTTGATTAGTCTGGAACCCTATTTTGGCAATTGCAAATTGTGCTCCTATAAACGTGTGTCAAAGTATCTTTTTTGTATAATTACTTCTTTTCCTCTAAGTAGATACCTACTAGTGAGATTATTGGGTCAAATGGTAGATCTACTTTTATTTCTTTAAGGAATCTCCACACTGTTTTCCATAGTGGTTGTACTAGTTTACATTCTTACCAAGAGTGTAAAAGTGTCCCCTTTTCACTGCATCCTTGCAAACATCTATTTTTTTAAATTTTTTTATTATGGCCAGTCTCGTAGGAGTGAGGTGGTTATCACATTGTGGTTTTGATTTGCATTTTCCTGATAATTAGTGATGTTGAACATTTTTCCATATGCTTTTTGGCCACTTGTATATCTTCTTTTGAGAATTGTCTATTCATGTGCTTAGCCCACTTTTTGATGGCATTGTTTGTTTTTTGTTTTGTTTTGTTTTCTTGCTGATTGGCTTGAGTTCTTTGTAGATTCTGGATATTAGCCCATTGTTGGATGTATAGATAGTAACAATTTTCTCTGATTCTGTGGGTTGTCTGTTAACTCTGCTGATTATTTCTTTTGCTGTGCAGAAGCTTTTTAGTTTAATTAAGTCCCATCTGTTTATTTTTGTTTTTGTTGCATTTACTTTTGGGTTCTTGGTCACAAAGTCTTTGCCTAAGCCAATGTCTAGAAGGATTTTTCCTATGTTATCCTCTAGAATCTTTATGACTTCAGGTCTTAGATTTAAGTCTTTGAGCCATCTTGAGTTGATTTTTGTATAAGGTGAGAGATGAGGATCCAGTTTCACTATTCTACATATAGCTGGCCAATTATCCCTGCACTGTTTGTTGAATAGGTGTCCTTTCTCTACTTTACATTTTTGTTTGCTTTGTCAAAGATCAGTTGACTGGCTGTAAGTATTTGGGTTTATTTCTGGGTTCTCTATTCTATTCCATGGATCTGCTTACCTATTTTTATACCAGTACCATGCTGTTTTGGTGACTACGGCCTTATAGTTTGAAGTTGTGTAACATGATGCCTCCAGATTTGTTATTTTCCTTAGCCTTGCTTTGGCTATGCGGGCTCTTTTTTCATTCCATATGAATTTGAAGATCTTTTTTTCTAGTTCTGTGAAGAATAATGGTGGTATTTTGACGGGAATTGCATTGAATTTGTAGATTGCTTCTAGCAATATGGTCATTTTCACAATATTAATTCTACTCATTCATGAGTGTGAGATGTGTTATTTGTTTGTGTCATCTATGATTTCTTTCAGCAGTGTTTCGTAGTTTTCCTTATAGAGGTCTTTCACATCCTTGGTTTGGTATATTCCTAAATATTTGTATTAGTCCATTTCCATGCTACTGATAAAGACATACCTGAGACTGGGTAATTTATAAAGAAAAAGAGGTTTAATTGACTCACGGTTCCACATAGCTGGGGAGGCCTCACAATCATGGCGGAAGACAAGGAAGACCAAAGGGACTTCTTACATGGTGGCAGGCAACAGAGAGTGAGAGCCAACAAAAGGGGTTTCCCCTTATAAAAACATCAGATCTTGTGAGACTTATTCACTGCCACGAGAACAGTATGGGAGAAACCTCTTCCATAATTCAATTATCTCCCACCGGGTTCCTCCCACAACACCTGGGAATTATGGGGGCTACAATTCAATATAAGATTTGGGTGGGGACACAGCCAAACCATATCAGTCATACACACACACACACACACACACACACACACACACACACGCATGCATGCAGCTACTGTGAAAGCAATTGAGTTCTTTATCTGATTCTTAGCTTGGTCACTGTTGGTGTACAGCAGAGCTACTGATTTGTGTACATTAATTTTGTATCCTGAAACTTTGCCAAATTCATTTACCAGTTCTAGGAGCTTGAATGGGTCTCTAGGGTTTTCTAGTTATACAATCATGTCATCTGTCAACAGTGACAGTTTGACTTTCTGTTTTCCAATCTGGATGCCTTTTCCTTCTTTCTCTTGTCTGATTGCTCTAGCTGCGACTTCTAGTACTGTGTTGAATAGAAGTGGTGACAGTGGGCATCTTTATCTTATTCCAGTTCTCAGGGGGGAATGCTTTTAATTTTTCCCTGTTCAGTAAAATGTTGGCTCTGGATTTGTCATAGATGACTTTCATTACCTTAAGGTATATTCCTTCTATGCTGATTTTTCTGAGGGTTTTAATCATAAAATGATGCTAGATTTTGTCAAATGCTTTCTCTATGTCTATTGAAATGGTCATGTGATTTTTGCTTTTAATTCTGTTTATGTGGTGTATCACATTTATTGACTTACCTATGTTAAACTATCCCTGCGTCCCTGGTATGAAACCCACTTGATCACGGTGGATTATCTTTTTGATACACTGTTGGATTGAGTTCGCTAGTATTTTGTTGAGGATTTTTGCTATGTTCATCAGGGATATTGGCCTATAGTTTTCTTTTCTTGTTATATCCTTCCCTGGTTTTGTTATTAGGGTGATACAGGCTTCATAGAATGATTTAGGGAGGATTCCCTTTCTCTATGTTTTGAAATAGTGTCAGTAGAATTGGTACCAATTCTTCTCTGAATGTTTGATAGAAATCAGCTGTGAACATCTGGTCCTGGACATTTTTATGTTGGCAATTTTTAAGTTAACATTTCAATCTCACTACTTGTTGTTGGTCTGTTCAGAGATTCTATATCTTCATGGTTTAATCTAGGAAGGTTGTATATTTCCAGGAGTTTATCCATCTGCTCTAGTTTTTCTAGTTTATATGCATAAAAGAGCTCATAGTAACCTTGAATAACCTTTTGGATTTCTCTGGTATTGGTTTTACTATCTCCCATTTTATTTGTAATTGAGCTTATTTGAATCTTCTCTCTTTTTTTTTTTGGTTAATTTCACTAATGGTCTATGAATTTTATTTATCTTTTCAAAGAACCAACTTTTTGTTTCATTTATCTTTTGTATTTTTGTTGTTGTTGTTTTTATTACACTTTAAGTTCTGGAATATATGTGCAGAACATGCAGGTTTGTTACATTGGTATACACATGCCATGGTGGTTTGCAGCACCCATCAAACCATCATCTACATTAGGTATTTCTCCTAATGCTATGCCTCCCCTAGCCCCCAACCCCCCAGCAGGCCCCAGTGTGTGATGTTCCCCTCCCTGTGTCAATGTGTTCTCATTGTTCAACTCCCACTTATGAGCAAGAACATGCGGTGTTTGGTTTTCTGTTCTTCAGTCAGTTTGCTGAGAATGATGGTTTCCAGTGTCATCCATGTCCCTGCAAAGGACATGAATTCATCTTTGTTATGGTTGCATAGTATTCCATAGTGTATATGTGCCACATTTTCTTTATCCAGTCTATCATTGATGGTCATTTCAGTTGGTTCCAAGTCTCTGCTATTGTGAACAGTGCTGCAATAAACATACGTGTACATGTGTCTTTATAGTAGAATGATTTATAATCCTTTGGGTATATACCCAGTAGTGGGATTGCTGGGTCAAATGGTATTTCTGGTTCTAGATCCTTGAGGAATCGCCACACTGTCTTCCACAATGGTTGAACTAATTTACACTCCCACCAACAGTGTAAAAGCATTCCTATTTCTCCACATCCTCTCCAGCATCTGTTGTTTCCTGACTTTTTAATGATTGCCATTCTAACTGGTGTGAGTTGGTATCTCATATTGGTTTTGATTTGCATTTCTCTAATGACCAGTGATGATTAACTTCTTTTCATATGTTTGTTGGCTGCATAAATGTCTTCTTCTGAGAAGTGTCTGTTCATATCCTTCACCCACTTTTTGATGGCATTGTTTTTTTCTTGTAAATCTGTTTAAGTTCTTTGTAGATTCTGGATTTGTTTCAATGTTTAGAGCTCATTTGAGCAGTTCTCGTAGTGCTGGCTTGGTAGTGGCAAATTCAGTGTTTGAAAAAGACTGTAGCTTTCCTTCATTTATGAAGCTTAGTTTCACTGGACGTAAAATTCTTGGCTGATAATTATTTTGTTTAGGGAGACTAAATATAGGACTCCAATCCCTTCTAGCTTGTAGGGTTTCTGTTGAGAAATCTGTTAATCTGATAGGTTTTTCTTTATAGTTTACCTGACACTTTTGCCTCATAGCTCATAAGATTCTTTTCTTCATCTTGACTTTAGATAACCTGATGATGATGTGCCTAGGCAATGATCTTTTTGCGATGAATTTCCCAGGTGTTCTTGGAGCTTCTTGTATTTGGATGTCTAGGTCTCTAGCAAGGCTGGGAAGTTTTCCTTGATTATTCCCTCAAATGTTTTCCAAACTTTTAGATTTCTTGTCTTCCTCAGGAACAACAATTATTCTTAGGTTTAGACGTTTAACATAATCCCAAACTTCTTGGAGGCTTTGTTCATTTTTGTTTATTCTTTTGTCTTTGTCTTTGATGATTTGGTTTCATTTGAAAGCCTTCCCTTCGAGCTCTGAAGTTCTTTCTTCTGCTTGTTCAGTTCTGTTGCTGAGACTTTCCAGTGCATTTTGCATTTCTCTAAGTGTGTCCTTGATTTCCAGAAGTTGTGATTATTTTTTATTTATGCTATTTCACTGAAGAATTTTCTTTTCAAATCCTGTATCACATTTTTTATTTATTTAAGTTGGACTTCACCCTTCTCTTGTGCCTTCTTGATTAGCTTAATAAGTGACCTTCTGAATTCTTCTTCTGGCAATTCAGAGATTTTTTTCTTGGTTTGGATCCGTTGCTAGTGAGCTGGCATGATCTTTTGGGGGTGTTAAAAACCCTGTTTTGTCATATTACCAGAATTTTTTTTCTGGTTCCTTCTCATTTGGGTAGACTATGTCAGAGGGAAGATCTGGGTCTCCAGGGCTACTGTTCAGATTATTTTTTTCCAATGGGGTTCTCCCCTAATGTGATATTCTCCCCCTTCCCCTAGGAATGGGGCTTCCTGAGAGCCAAATCGCAGTGATTGTTTTTACTCTTCTGGATCTGGCCACCCAGCAGAGCTACTGGGCTCTGGGCTGGTACTGGGGAGTATCCGCAAGGAGTCCTGTGATGTGATTGCCTTCAGGTCTTGCAGCCATGGATACCAGCACCTGCTCTGGTAGAGGTAGCAGGAGAGTGAAGTGGACTCTGAGTGTCCTTGGTGGTGTCTTTGTTTAGTGCCCTGATTTTGTGTTGGTTGGCCTCCAACCAGGAGGTGGCGCTTTCAAGAACTCATCAACTGTGGTCCTATAGGGAGGATGCAAGCTTGCCCTAGGGACACCTGGTTAAGTATTCAGGTTTCTCAGGCAGTGGGCAGGACCATAGAGCTCCCAAGAGATTCTGACCTTTGTCTTCAGCTACCAGGGTGGATAGAGAAAGATCACCAGGTGGGGGCAGGGATAGGAGTGTCTGAGCTAAGTCTCTCCTTGGGCAGGGCTTGCTGTGGCTGCTGTGGGGGATGGGGGTGTGGTTCCCAGTCCAATGGAGTTATATTCCAAGGGGGATTATGGTTGCCTCTACTGAGTCATACAGGTCACCGGGGAAGTGAGGGAAAACCAGCAGTCACAGGCCTCACCCTGCTCCCACCAGTCCATAGTCCTAAAGGCCAGTCTCACTCCCACCATGCCCCCACAACAGCACCAAGTCTATTTCCAGACATCCAGTGACCAGGGCTGAGAACTTGCCCCAGACCACTAGCCTCCCCATTGAGAAACCAAGCAGACTCAGTTTTTCAGCCTCACAGGGAACCTGCAGCAGTGATCCAGTTCCTTCAAAGGGTCTGTGGATTCTCTCAGCTTTCCTGGTATGTTCCTGAGGTAGTTCTTGGAGCAAAAGTTCATGATGTGAGTCTCCACACACTGCTCTATTTGTCCAAGCAGGGGTTGTAAGCTAGTCCTGACTCCTACCCACCATCTTCCTTAATTTCAGATGGATGGGTTTTCATTGACTGCACCCTATTGCATTTAGTTGCAACATTTACAAATAAAGTATATTTGTGGAACCGAATCAAATCCCTAGGAAGAATATTTAATCCAGACAAAATTATTTAGATAAGACAAAAAAGATCCAAAGACCACAACAAGAAGAAGTGTTCCTCAACATTGTTATAGGAAGGGGTGGCATTATCCTGTATTTCGTCAAGTCATGACACTACTGTGAACATGGCAAGGTTGGCAAATCCTGCTCCCTCCCCATCCTAGTCCATCAAGCAAGACCATACTTATACTATCCATGTCAGATAAGACACCTGACTCTTTTTCTTTAGCAACTCTCCCAAGGAGGATCCACAGCCTTCATTTACAACCCATTGAAGTGTTTAGCAACTCTCAAGGTGTTTTTTGAAAAATACTCCCCCAGCACTGATGCTCAAATCCCCAAACAACTATTTCCTGCAACATGTAATCATTAAGGCCATGACATGCTTGTGATGTCTTACCTCAAGTGGTCCCTGATTCTGGTCTGCAACTCCCTCATCATTTAAGCCGTATCCTCTAATACACTGTCCACATTCCTCCGTTCTCTCCAAGTCCCCATTCCCTCTCACCTTCAGCAGATGGTATCCCCGTTACTGCTTATAATATTCAGTCTCAGCCAAGCTTCCTTCCTATCTTTCTTTTCCATTCATGAATATTAGTTTATTCACTCCCCCTCTTTGCTTTTCCTCCTCTCTCTGAAGACCTCTCTTCTTGGCTAAACCCAAATCCTCCCTGGCCTCCATTCTCTAGGATCTCATCCATCGTGTACTTGCTCTTTCCTTTTACACTTTCACTGTTTCCCTTTCCAAGGGCTTTTCCCCTTTCTGCTATAAGCACATTCAAGGCCCTCATCAACCTAAGAAGTCCTTGGCTACTCTCCACCAAGCCCTGCAAGGTAGCATCTAACCTTTTCCCTCTTAACCAGCAAACTCTGAGAGGTAGTCAGCTTCCTACAACCTTTCTCACCTTCAGCACTCTAAATTCTTGACTCACTCACTCACTCTGCAAACTCTTGCATCCCAGCTTCTACCCCATCAAATGTATTCACACAGCTTTCCATACTCCTGAAGATTCCAAATGGTCTACTAACCCCAGTAATCATCTTCCTGAACCTCTCAGTCACTTTGGCAGTGTTGGTTTTATCCACTTCTTCCTGCAACTATTTTCTACTTTGAGGGGAAACCACAGTTTAAAGCCTAATTCTATGAGTTACTCTGCCTCTCTGAGCCTATTTTCCAATTAGCAAAGTGGGAATAGATACTTACTGTACAGATTTTTTGTGAGCATTAAATGAGATCATACATGTAATATGCCCAGCATGTAATTGGCTGTCACTGTAAGATGAAAACTCTATTTATTTTTACTTTTCCTTGGTGTCAAAGTTCCTGAGTATTCTGCCTTTCTGACCACTCCTTTGTCTTCTTCATTAAATATCCTTATTTCTTCACTTCACCTTCCACCAAACTTATAAAGTCCCATGGTTTCAAATATCATGTCTACATGAATAACCTCTAGGTCTGCCTCCAACCCTGGCTTCCCTCCCTGCCCACCCCATTCTGATTGCCTACTGGACCACTCCCTCCGGTGTCACTTAGCACTTCAAATTCAATCAAATTAACTGTCTTAAAAATATAATTATAATAATAATATAAACAAAGTAATCATCTTTCCTCCAAAACCTGATTTCCACCTGATTTTCCTATTTCTGCTCATATAATCTTTTCAATTATCTAGGTTCAAAGCCTCCTCCAAATTCCTCCCTTTGTCCAAGAAAATGCTTGCCAATTCTGAGCATTTTTTGCCTCAACAATATCTGTCCTGTCAATCCCATGTTGATCTATTCATTTTCCTCCTTGCTCAGCAACATTAGGCCTTCAGGATTTTTTCTTTGATTTATTGCAGTGGCCTCTGAAGGGTCTTCCTCCTTCCTATTGAGCACATTCCTGTCCATTCCCAATATTTCAGTTAAAGAAATAATAATAATACTAACACAAAGCTTTGATCAAGACACTCTTCTACTTATAAAATCCTTCACGACTTCCAATGTAGACATGACTACCTGAACTCATCCTTCTCTTCTTCTCCTGGAAAGCTTCAAGAAATAGTAAAGAAAAAAGAAAGAAAAACAATCAGACTGCATTTTTGGTGAAGCTAGGAACTATATTCCAAAATGTTTGTATATGCAGGAGCTATGCGGGAGGAAGGAGGAAGGGGTGAAAGCAGAGGAGATAGAAATTAACAGTGGCAAATTTAGACTCTGTTAATTTAGACTCTGCTCCCTGGGAGCACTTAACATTTCCCAGTAGGAAACACATTCAGTGTACCAGCATCCCAGGGGTGACATGCGAAGTCTATAAATATGTGTGAATGGAGAACCATTAGGTTGTGGGCTTGAAGATGATTCACACTCGATGTTCAGTGATGTTCATATGAAAGAATGAAAGCTTATCTTATAAAAGAGAGAAATCCCTCAAAACAACTCCCCCAGCTAATAAGAAGACACTCATTTCAAGAATCCATGACTGTGTAACCATGAACAACCTGTACCATGAACAACTAAGTTTTGCTTAATTTAGGAAACAATCTACACAGTTCTTTTTGCAGATTCACACTATATGTTCTCTAGATGACTTGTTTTCACATGTAACCAAGATGTGAAAAAGACCCTAACACAAAATAAAATACTTTAACTCAAAAAAAAAAAAGAAAGAAATTAACAGTGGCAGTCCTCACAAAGGGCCAACAAAAATATTATTCCTGGATGTGAGTAACACCCCAACATGCAATGTTCTCTCCTTTGTCTGGAACAGCATGTGCAAAAACAAGAGTGAGTTGGATGGTGGCAGGGGGCCCTCCTGTCCCTGACTTAGTACACAGAAATAGAGGCGGTGGGCCACGTATTGAATTATGCAGATAAGCCATGCTTGCAGGAGGGAGTCTGACATTGTAGTAGATTAGAAGGAAGCCTTCCAGTTGTGATCATTAATAACAAGCCTGAAATGCTATCCTGGGCCCGTTGTAATGCAACTCATTAAATGATAAATAATAAAAAAGGGATTAGCATAGACTGCATACAGAGATATTCTAAGAAAGAATAACAAAAGGGCAAAAATCTATTAACAGAGGAATAATACTCTTTATAGAAATGTTTCTCGGTAGTCAGAAGTCTAAGTTTCAAAAACACTAAATAAATTTTTCCCCTTTTTATGTGTCTGCTTGATCAGTATTAAACTGCTATGGCTAAAGTTTTACAGAACTATATAATCTGAACGTTGGTCTCTTTGTACACATCTTTTCTATACTGCAGATCTTCATTCACTTTCATATGTGTATCATTTTTATTGTCATGTTACTTTTGTTCAATAAAAACTTTGTGATAAAAAGTGGAGAAAAATTTTTCTGGGGAACAGATGAACATTATGAATAAGTAGGTATCATAACATTTAAAAATGTTTAATCTTATTGAAGCACCCATCTATGAAGAAATACTTAAAGGTTGAAATACCAAAATTCAGGTAAGAGTCGATGAGGCAGCAAAAGGAGATAAAGTATGAATAGCACACAGGAATGAAGTGTGGGGGAATCATCACAGAATTGCAGATGAAATGAGAAATGGTGCAAGATCAAATATACATTGTGAAAAACCCAGTGCGGGACACAGAGGATAGAAATGTGAACAAAATGAAATGAAGTGGCAATAAAGAGTTCATTGGGATTAAAGAGAAATTATATGACAGAAAGTGGAGATCCAACAAAAGCATAACTGGTCTCTGAAGAAGGAAACCAAAATAATGAATTAAAACAAATTTTTAAAATATAATTACAGAATTTAAAATATAATTTAGCTATGTTTTCATTTTTAAAAAATATTAAACTTGATCTAGATATTGAAAGAGTCACCTTATGCCAGGAAGAACTGACCCGCAATCGCCAATGCCCAGAAAGATCCTAATAAAGTTACTAAACTTCACAGAAAACGAAAGGATACCCTGGGCCTCCAGGCAAAATGATCAAGTCTTTTATGAGGGGGAAAATTGAGCTGGCCTTAGACTTTCTTTTTCCTCTTTCAACTTTTTAGATTCGGGGTACATGTGCAGGTTTGTTACATGGGAAAATTGCATGTCCCTGGGGTTTTGTGTACAAACTATTTCATCATCCAGGTAGCAGTGAGCATAGTACTCAATGATTAATTTTTCAGTCTTCACCCTCCTCCCACCCTCCACCCTCAAGTAAATCCCAGTGTCTCTTGTTCTCCCCTTTGTGTCCATGTGTACTCAGTGTTTAGCATCCACTTATAATTGAGAACACTGATATTTGGCTTTCTGTTTCTGTGTTAATTTGCTTAGAATAATGGCCTGCAGCTGCATCCATGTTGCTGCAAAGGACACGATTTCATTCTTTTTTAAGGCTGTGTAATATTCCATGGTGTATATATACCATATTTTCTTTATCCAATTCACCATTAATGGGCAGGGTTGATTCCATGTCTTTGCTATTGCAAAAAGTGCTGTGGTTAAAATACATGTGCATGTGTCTTTATGGTAGAATAATTAATATTCCTTTGAATATATACCCAGTAATGGGATTACTGGGTTGAATGGTAGTTCTAAGTTCTTTGAGATATCTCTGGACAGCTTTCCACAGGAGCTGAACTAATTTACATTCCCATTACATTATAATAATGCTTATTATAGCAGTATATAAGCATTCCCTTTTCTCTGCAACCTCACCAAAATCTGTTATTTTTTTGACTTTTTAGTGCTAGCCATTCTGAATGGCGTGAGATAGTATCTCATTTTGGCTTTGATTTGCATTTCTCTAATGATTAGTGATACTGAGCATTTTTTCCCATGATTATTGGCCACATGTATATACTTCTTTTAAGAAGTATCTGTGAAGCTGGGTGTGGTGACTCACACCTGTAATCCCAGCACTTTAGGAGGCCGAGGCTGGCAGATTGCTTGAGGTCAGAAATTCAAGACCAGCTTGGCCAACATGGCAAAACAGTGTCTCTCCTAAAAATGCAAAAATTAGCCAGGCATGGTGGTGGACACCTGTAATCCCAGCTACTCAGGAGGCTGAGGCAAGAGAATTGCTTGAACTCGGGAGGCAGAGGTTGCAGTCAGCTGAGATCGAGCCATTCCATTCCAGCCTGGTGACAGAGTGAGACTCCATCTCAAAAAAAAAAAAAAGTGTCTGTTTATGTCTTTTGCCCATTTTTAAATGAGGTTATTTTTACTTGTTAATTTGCTTAAGTTCCTTATATATTCTGGATATTAGACCTTTGTTGGATGTATAATTTGCAAATATTTTCTCCTATTCTTTAGGTTGTCCATTTACTCTGTTGATAGTTTATTTTGTTGTACAGAAGCTCCTTAGGTTAATTAGGTCTCACTTGTCTAATTTGGTTTTGTTGCAATTGCTTTTGGAGTCTTTGTTGTGAAATCTGTGCCAGGTGCTATGTCCAAAATGATATGTCCTAGGTTTTCTCTTGGGATTTTCATAGTTTAGGTTTTATATTTAAGCCTTTAATCCATCTTGAGTTGATTCTTGTATGTAGTGAAAGGAAAGGGTCCAGTTTCAATCTTCTGCATATGGCTAACCAGTTATCCCAGCTCCATTTACTGAATAGGGAGTCCTTGCCCTATTTCTTGCTAGTGTTGACTTTCTGAAAGATCTGATTCCTGTAGGTATGTGGCTTTGTTTCTGGGTTCTCTAACCTGTTCCATTGGTTTACGTGTCTTTTTTTGTACTAGTATGATGCTGGTTTTGTTATTGTAGCCTTGTGGTATAGTTTGAAGTCAGGTAGTGTGATGCCTCCAGCTTTGTTCTTTTTGCTTAGGATTGCTTTGGCTCTTCAGGCTTTTTTTGGGTTGCATATGAATTTTAGAATAGGTTTTCCTTTTCTTTTTTTCTGAGATGTGATTTCACTCTGATGCCCAGGCTGCCATGATCATGGTTCACTGCAGCCTCGACCTCCCAGCCTCAAGTGATCCTCCCATCTCGGCCTCCCAAGTAGCTGGGACCACAGGTACATGCCACCATGCCTGTCTACTATTTTGTATTATTTATTGAGATGAGGTCTCCCTGTGTTGCCCAGGTTGGTCTCAAACTCCTGGGCTCAAGTGATCTTCCTGCCTCTGTCTCCAAAAATGCTGGGAATACAGGCATAAGCCACCATACCTGGCCAGTTTTTTCTAATTCTATGAAAAATTACACTGCTAATTTGATACAAATAGCATTGAATCTGCACGTTGCTTTGAGTAGTATAGCCATTGTAACAATGTTAATTATTCCTATCCATGAGCATGTAATGTTTTTCCATTTGTTTATGTTGTCTCTGATTTCTTTCAATAGTGTTTTGTAATTCTTGCTACAGAGATCTTTCACCACCCTTGTTAGCTAGGTATTCCTAAATATTTTATTGTTTTTGTAGCTATTGTGACTGAGATTGCATTCTTGATTTGTCTCTCAGCTTGGACATTATTGGTATATAGAAATACTACTGATTTTGTACATTTATTTTGTATTCTGAATTTTTACTGAAGGTGCTTATCAGTTCTAGGAGACTTTGGGCAGAGACCATGGGACTTTCTATGTATAGAATCATATTGTCTGTGAACAAAGATAGTTTGACTTCCTTTCTTCCTATCGGGATGCCTTATATTTCCTTATTTTGTCTGATTGCTCTGTCTAGGGGTTCTAGTACTATGTTGAATACAAGTAGTGAGAGTGGGCATCCTTGTCTTGTTCCAGTTCTCAAGGGGAATGCTTCCAGCTTTTGCCTGTTCAGTATGATGGTGGCTGTAGGTTTGTCATAGATGGCTCTTATTTTTTTAAGGTATGTTCCTTCAGTGCCTAGTTTGTTGGAGGTTTTTAACATAAAGGGACGCTGAATTTTGTTGAAAGCTTTTTCTGTGTCTATGAAGATGATCATGTGTTTTTTGTTTTTAGTTCTGTTTTGTGATGAATCACATTTATTTATTTTTGTATGATGAACCAACCTTGCATGCCAGGAAAAAAGCCTGCTTGATCATGGTGGATAAGTTTTTTGATGTGCTGCTGGATTCAATTTGCTAGTATTTTGTTGATAATTTTTGCTTCTGTGTTCATTAGGGATATTGGCCTGAAGTTCTCTTTTTTTCATTGTGTCTCTGCCAGGTTTGGTTATGAATGATGCTGACTTCATAAAATGAGTTAAGGAAGCATCATTCCTCTCCAATTTTTTGGAATATTTTCAGTAGGATTGGTACCACCTCTTATTTATATGTCTAATAAAATTTAGCTGTGAATCTCTCTGGTACAGGGCATTTTCTTGTTGGTATATTTTTTTATTACTGATTCCATTTCAGAACTTGCTATTGGTCTGTTCAGGTATTCAGTTTCTTCCTGGTTCAATCTTGGGAGGTTGTATGTTACAAGGAATTTATTGATTTCTTCTAGGTTTCTAGTTCTTGTGCATAGAGGTGCCCCTCTGAGGTTTTTTGTTTTTTGTTTTTTCCATGCGGTCAGTGGTAATGTTATCTTTGTCATTTCTGATTGTGTTTATTTGGATCTTCTCTATTTTTTCTTTATTAGTCTAGCTAGTGGTCTATCAATCTTACGTATTTTTTCAAAAAACCAACTCTTAGTTCCATTGATTATTTTTTATTATTCTACTTTAAGTTCTGGGATACATGTGCAGAACATGCAGGTTTGTTACATAGGTATACATGTGGCATGGTAGATTGCTGCACCCATCAACCCATCATCTACATTAGGTATTTCTCCTAATGCTATCCCTCCCCTAGCTCCTCACCCCCTAACAGGCCCTGGTGTGTGATGTTCTCTTCCCTGTGTCTGTGTTTTCTCATTGTTCAACTCCCACTTACGAGTGAGAACATGCAGTGTTTGGTTTTCTGTACCTGTGTTAGTTTGCTGAGAATGATGGTTTCCAGATTCATCCATGTCCCCACAAAAGTCATGAACTCATCCTTTTTTATGGTTGCATAGTATTCCATGGTGTATATGTACTACATTTTTTTTTATCCAGTCTATCATTGATGGGCATTGTGGTTGTTTCCAAGTCTTTGCTATTGTGAATAGTGCTTCAATAAACATACGTGTGCATGTGTCTTCATAGTAAAATGATTTATAATCCTTTGGGTACATACCCAGTAATGGGATTACTGGGTCAAATTGTATTTCTGGTTCTAGATCCTTGAGGAATCGCCACACTGTCTTCCACAATGAAAGAACTAATTTACACTCCCAACAGTGAAAAAGCATTCCTATTTCTCCACATCCTCTCCAGCAAATGTTTTCTGACTTTTTAATGATTGCCATTCTAACTAGCGTGAGTTGGTGTCTTATTGTGGCTTTGATTTAAATTTCTCTAATGACCAGTGATGATTAACTTTTTTTCATATGTTTGTCGGCTGCACAAATGTCTTCTTTTGAGAAGTGTCTGTTCATATTCTTTGTCCACTTTTTGATGGAGTTTTTTTTTTCTTGCAAATTTGTTTACGTTCTTTATAGATTCTGGATATTAGCCCTTTGTCAGATGGATAGATTGCAAAAATGTTCTCCCATTCTGTAGGTTGCCTGCTCATTCTGATGATAGTTTCTTTTGCTGTGCAGAAGTTCTTCAATCTAATTAGATCCCATTTGTCAGTTTTGGCTTTTGTTGCCATTGCTTTTGGTGTTGTAGTCATGAAGACTTTGCCCATGCCTATGTCCTGAATGGTATTGCCTAGGTTTCTTCTAGGGTTTTTATGGTTTTGGGTTTTATGTTTAAGTCTTTAATCCACCTTGAGTTAATTTTTGTATAAGATGTAAGGAAGGGGTCCAGTTTCACTTCTCTGCATATGGCTAGCCAGTTTTCCAAACACTATTAAATAGGGAATCCTTTCCCCATTGCTTGTTTTTGTCATGTTTATCAAAGATCAGGTGGTTGTAGATGTGTGGCATTATTTCTGAGGCCTCTGCTCCGTTCCATTGATCTATATATCTGTTTTGGTACCCATACCATGCTGTTTTTGTTACTGTAGCCTTGTAGTATAGTTTGAAGACAGGAAGTGTGATGCCTCCAGGTTTGTTATTTTTGCTTAGGATTGTCTTGGCTATGTAGGCCCTTTTTTGGTTCCATATGAAATTTAAGATAGGTTTTTTCTGATTCTGTGAAGAAAGTCGATGGTAGCTTGATGGGAATAGCATTGAATCTATAAATTACTTTTGGCAGTATGGCCATTTTCACAATATTGATTCTGCCTATCCATGAGCATGGAATGTTTTTCTATTTGTTTGTGTCCTCTCTTATTTCCTTGAGCAGAGGTTTATAGTTCTCCTTGAACAGGTCCTTCACATCCCTTGTAAGTTTTATTCCTAGGTATTTTATTCTCTTTGTAGCAATTGTGAATGGGAGTTCACTCATGATTTGGCTTTCTGTTTGTCTATTATTGGTGTATAGAAATACTTGTGATTTTGCACATTAATTTTGTATCCTGAGACTTTGCTGAAGTTGCTTATCAGCTAAAGGAGATTTGGGGCTGAAACGGTGGGGTTTTCTGAATATACAATCATGTCATCTGCAAGCAGAAATAGTTTTACTTCCTCTCTTCCTGTTTGAATACCCCTTATTTCTTTCTCTTGCCTGATTTCCCTGGCCAGAACTTCCAATACTGTGTTGAATAGGAGTGGTGAGAGAGGGCATCCTTGTCTTGTGCCAGTTTTCAAAGGGAATACTTCCAGCTTTTGCCCATTCAGTATGATATTGGCTGTGGGTTTGTCATAAATAGTTTTTATTATTTTGAGATACATTCCATCAATACCTAGTTTATTGAGAGTTTTCAGCATGAAGGGTGTTGAATTTTATTGAAGGCCTTTTTTGCATCTATTGAGATAATCGTGTGGTTTTTGTCGTTGGTTGTCCAATGACTCCATGTTTAGCCCTCATTTCAGGAGGGCAGCCTGGCCATCAGATTGCTCCAGCCAATTGGCAAAATACTTCTGTCGTGGGGACATGCAAGATCGGATAGCCAGAATGGTTCTGCTACATTGATTTGTTTCTATAAGCACAGGTCCCACATACCCAAGGAGTGGCACTGCTCCTTCACAGCACTTATATAGTCTGAAAGTATGCTGTTCATGAGTTTATTTGCTTACTTCCGAGTACTTCCCTGCTACCAGTAGAATGTAAGCTCTGTGAAGAGGTTGACCTTAGCTACTTTGTTTGTCACTGGATGTTCAATGACAAATCAGTTCCCAGCAGAGAAAGTATTCAACGAATATCTGTTGAGGACATAAATGAATTACTGCATGAAAGAATGTATTTAATTACAGACTTCTCCTCTTGACTGTAAGCTCTCAAGACAAAGTATTCTGCTTTATACATCGTGGTCCTCATGCTGGCATACTGCCTCCCATATGAGGAGGCATAAAATCATTATCTTTGAATGCATAAATAAATGAACAAACAGATGAATGAGTGAATGAATGAACATATGCTATCTACACTAGACATTCTTAATTTTATCCTCACATTAGAATCACTGGGGAATTTTTAAAAACTGCAATGCCCAGAACCAATTAAACTAGAATCTGTGGGGGTGTGCCCCAGGCATGAGTATATTTTAAAGCTCTTTAGGCAATTCCAAGTGCACAGTCATAGTTGAGAATAGGGTGACCAGCCACCAGGTTTATTCAGGATTGACACATCTCCCAGAGTACAGGAATTTAAATGCTAACACTATGACTACACTGTGCAAGCCTGGATGGCTGGTCACCCTAGCTGAGAACCACTGATCCAAACTGTCACCCACGGCCGTTCTTGAGTGATGTATTTTCAATGTTTGAAAGTCAAGATTCGTTGGTTTCATGCTTTCATTTGACACTTGCCTAATTACATTCAGGCCTGTAACTCACCTTGACCTCAATAACTGCTTCCTGCTATGTGTCCCTGTTCAGGCTTGAGCTGCTATTATTGACTTGGGTGATATACTAATTTGTAACATACAAATGGCAAAGGGAATGATTAAACCTTTCCAGCAAGTCAGCACCAACCAGTAGACCAGCCAAAGAAGCAAAGGAACACGTAAAGTGCTACCTTTCCAAAAGCAATCGCAATGAACCTTCACTTCTTTTCCTCCCCAAATTGATGACAGTATATTTTGACACATTTCTACTTATCACTTGTGTATGCCAGTTACCCTGGTATGAGTGTGCAGTCCCTGTTGTTACCTGAGGAGATAAATAATTTTTAATGGAAAATTCCAGGTGAAAGCTGAAATGATATTCATCATTGTAAACACTAATAAATTTACTTCAAGTATGTGGTCAATAATAAGGGCATTAACGTGTGGACACCAGAATCAGAAATGCTCTTCAACCTATGAAGGGAACGGAGCACCACAGCTCTCAAGGGCCTTGTGACTCAAAACATGGCCCCAGATCAGCAGCAGCGGCCTCATCTGGGAGCTTGTTAGACACACAGAACCTTAGGCCCCACCCAAGAGCTACTGAATCAGGTCTGCAGCTGGGGCCCAAGAATCTGTGTCTTAAAAAGTTCTCCGAGTTGTACTTACGCATGCTAAAATTTGAGAAGTATTCACTTAGCAAATATTTTTTGCCTAATGTATAATGTCAGTATCTCGGAGCCCAGAGGGAAGAGGCGAGGGTAAGCAGGAAAGGAGGCACACAGCGCAGTAGTTCCCAGCCTCTGCTGCATATTGGAAGCACCTGGAGAGCTTTAAAAATATCCACGCCTGGATCCCATCCCAAGCAACATGATTTAATCGGTATGGGATGCACCCTGAGCAAAGCTTCCCAGGTGATTCTAATGTGCAGCAAAGTTTGGGAATCACTGATACGAGTTAACCACCAGGAACCCTGCCCCCCTCCTCATTGTTTCTGGTTTTGACTGCTGGCGAACCCAGAGGAATGAACAGTGTACACATTTGCTATCTTTCTTTCCCAAACATCAGAAGCAACAATGATGAAGAAGAATTCTCCAGATCTGACTCTCACCTCTGGTTTGATGAATACTTGTTCCACTTACCCTGTTAGTAGCTGTTTTATCTTTGACTATTCAACCTCCGTGGATCTCAGTAGTCTCATGTGTTTCAGTGAGACAGGGGACAATAAGACCCAGTCCCTAGATTAATTGGGATGTTACATATGACATGTGGAAGTGCCCAATACTTTGCCCAGCACATGTTTGATGTTTAAAAACTCTGAGCCAAGGAAGATTGTGTCTTTATCCTCCTCCCTGATCATGAGATATCCAGCAGCATGAAGCTGGGCAAATATTTAGGGGTGTCTCTTCTTCAGTGAACTAAGGGTGTTGGTGAATTGTGAAAAACTTGTTTACACATGAATTCACTTATACAATCTCACTTCAGTCTCACACCCCAGCCACGTAAACCAGATAATACTTATTGCCTCCATTTCACGGATGATCAACAGTGGCTGAGAGGAGTCCATACAGCCACAGGGACTCTCACTTGGACCCCCTGCCTGGAGCCTAATGTTCCTCTAGTTACTGCACTGCCTCCATTTCCGGCTTCCCCTCCAGCTGCTTGGCAGGCTGTCTCTATGGGCAGGATGCGTTCACCTAGGCGAGCTCTGGGCTGATAGAACTTCCTGTGATGATAGAAATGTTCTATATCTGTGCTTTCCAGTTCAATAGTTACTAGCCACATGGAACTATTAAGTTATTAAAATGTGGCTAGCCTGACTGAGGAATTATAACTTTAATTTTCTTTAATTTTAATTAATTTAAACTTAGCCACCTGTGAACCGCACAGCTCTAGAGACAGAATCTGGAGAAAAATGAGAACCTGAGAAATAGTTCCAATGGCTTCTGCCCACAAATCAAAGTAAACCTAAGCCACTAGTTTGCCTCTCTGTTAAAAGACCTTCCTAAGTCTTTTTCAGGAAAGTGGCAAGTTGGTACACTAGTTGATGAGAGCACCCTTCCCATGCAAAATACTATTCAAGGGATGCCTTGAAACTAATGATTTGGCCAGCAGAAGCAAAATGTGTGGTAGAGCAGAGCTTCTCGAAATTGAGTGTGCACACAAGTCACCTGGGATCTTGTGAAAACACAGATTCTGGTTTAGTAGGTCTGGGACAGGGCCTGAGGCTTGCATTTCTAACAAGTGCCAGGGTGGTGCTGCTGCAGCTGCTCTGTGAACCACACTTTGCCTAGCCAGACTGTAGAGTAGTGCTGTCCACCAAGCCAGTTTTGCTTCCTTCACACATGGGGGCATTTGGCAATGTCTGAATACATTTTTGAGCATCATGTCTGGGAGGATGGGGACGGGAAGTGCTATTGACGTCTACTGGGTTCAGTCAAAGTGTGCTATTAATAATCTACAATGAACTTGTATGCGTACATCAAAATATCACATGCACACCATAAACATGTACAAGTATTATATATCAAAAAAGCGTGGAGCTTCAAAGACCTTCTTTTTAAAAAGCTAACACGGTGAAACCCCGTCTCTACTAAAAAATACAAAAAACTAGCCAGGCGAGGTGGCGGGCGCCTGTAGTCCCAGTACTCGGGAGGCTGAGGCAGGAGAATGGCGTAAACCCGGGAGGCGGAGCTTGCAATGAACCGAGATCGCGCCACTGCACTCCAGCCTGGGCGACAGTGCGAGACTCCGTCTCAACAACAACAACAACAACAAAAAAGTTAAAAAAATTGTAATAATAATAATAATCTACAATATACAGGAAAGCCCCATGACAAAGAGTTACCCAAAATGTCAATAACACCAAGTTTGAGAAACCTGCTGGATAGCCAAGTCGTTCTTCAGGAATAGGGGCATTAATGGCAGAGGGATGGAGCAGGTGCTCTTGGTGTAATAACTGATCGTTGTTTTCTCTCTTCCACTCTTTTCTCCCACTTGTCCTCACACAGGAGCCAATGCCTCGGCCCCAGACCAACTGAGCTTAGCTTTAGCCTGGAACAGAGTTGACATCGCTCGCAGCCAGATCTTTATTTACGGGCAACAGTGGCCGGTAGAGTATATGTCGTCACCCGTGAAAAGCCCACTTTGGTTGGGCAAGGGTATTTGTCTAAGGAGCCTCTGAGATGGGCTCAGAAAACGATTGCCTTTTCTTTAAGATGGAACGTGTTCCTTGGCAGCCAAGTTCCTGTCCTGGGCTCCTTTTCTCATATTTAGGAAAGCACCGCCATCTAGTGGAAATTTCAACTGAACACAACTCCAAATATTTCCATCTCTATGAGTTGTCTTTAATAGCAATTTTCAGCTGCAAATGATGCTATTTATTTGAATACATCTGAAAAAAATATAAGACAAAGCTGTATTAAAATTAAGGAAGGGGTAGAATTATTAATTTGCTTCTGATTGTCTTTGATAGAGGCAAAGGGAAGAGGTTGCTGCCCAAGTGGTGGCAGCCCCCGCTGGTTTATGGCTGGGTCACACCTCAGGATGCAGAATTAGCAGTCTTCCCTGTGCAGGCACCATCTGGTCCTGGTAGCTGAGCACAGGTCCTCCCTATTTGCAAAGAACAACATGAGGAAACCAATGCTTTATATAACTGTTCTTGGTTTGCTTTCCTCAATTGACTCTACCAAAAATAAAAATTTGAGAGATTGGCCATCAGGTGGTATATGTATGCGTCCACAGGAGGCAGCCCAGCAGCCTGAAACTTGATGTCTGTGCCTGGAATCACAGCACTCACTGGCAGGCCTTATCTTACTACTTCCTTTCCCCTAGAGAGTCTCTGCCTGGGATTGAGCCCTGTCTTCACTCAGTGCTGGTGGATTGCTAACATGGAAAGATTTGTTAGAGTCTAGACCCTGTGACATTTTTGTGAAATGAATTGAATAAAAATCTAAGCCACTGGCAAATCCAGAAAGTAGGCTGGTTGTTCTGCTTTGTTGTTTTGTTTTGTTTTGTTTTTCAGTTCAGTGACATCTTTGTAGTCTTGCTTCTACACAGAGACCCAGCATTGATTTAGGGCCTTTGGTCTGTTGACTTGGGACCCTCTTCTCACTTTGGCCTGTGGTCTCCCTCAGAGCCTAAGGATAACAAAAATGAAGACAGCAAAGTACCCCCTTTGACACTTCACTGGTGTTGAGACGTTTGATCAGATAATTGCAAGGGGAAAAACCTTGTGAATACTTGCACCTTCTTGGGATCCAGAACAAGAGATTCAGGGAAGAAATAGTTTTTGGAACTAGAAATGCTTGACTTTTATTTGCAAAGACAGGCCCCCAAACATGGGAGAGGTTGTGGCTGTCCCAAAAGTGAATCTGTGAACAGTCTTGCTAGCATGTTCTTAGATGTGATGAAGGTTTACCAGATGTCAAAGGCATCCCTTTCTAAGCTGTTCAAGTGAACACTAAAGAACTGCAGTCCTAGATAGACCCTGGGGCAGACTAACTCAGTGACTTGGTTTGCAGGTGGGATCTCTGGAGCAAGCCATGTTGGATGCCTTAGTTCTGGACAGAGTGGATTTTGTGAAATTACTCATAGAGAATGGAGTAAGCATGCACCGTTTTCTCACCATCTCCAGACTAGAGGAATTGTACAATACGGTAGGGCCAAACTAAGGCACTTTTTATTTTCTTTTTTGTTCGTTTGTTTTACCTTCTCCTGCCCCCCATATGCCTGTGATTCTCTTCCCTTCTCCTCTCCAAGTGCATGGTTCATTGATCATAAATACTCCCTTAGACCTACATAGATGACAAACACCAAGTCACCAAGATTCCGCTTGTTTTAGTTGCTCAGTTGTCAGCATCTAAGGCAAAAAGTTGTGTGATAACCTGAGTGTATCATTCTCATATTCTTACACAAAACCACGAGGCTCCAGAAATGAGAACACAGTTTGTTCTATAAGGCCAGAGGGTGTTAGAGGCAATTAGCAAAGGAGGACTGATTTAACTCTAAGCATCAAAAAAGGCCAATTAAGTATCCTACACCATTTTGTTATCCTCAGAGCTATGAAGTTCATTCTTCATAGTTCAGTTATAAAATGGAATAAAAGGTAAAATATCTCTTCTTTAGAGTTACTCAAAAATTTTGGGTTTTTGTTTCTTTGTTTTTTAAGCTTAGTAATGATTTGGTAATTTACTCACTAGGGATACCAAGGAGTAATCATAGGTAAAACTACTGTTGATGAAGTTATTGAGAGCATTCACACTAGTTAAGTGCATTGGCTCTGAGCTCGTACTAAAATCCAGTGAAGTTTAAAGAGCAGAAATTTTTCCCCCATTTAACAAATGAGGAAACTGAGGCTGTCTTCGTCCATTTGTACTACAGTAACAAGATACCTGAGACTCAGTAATTTATAAACAATAGAAATTTGTTTCTCTGGGTTCTGGAGGCCGGAGAGTCTAAAATCAAGGCTCTGGAAAGTTCGGTGTCTCGCGAAGGCTGCTTTTCGCTTCCAAAATGGCACCTTGTTTTTGCGTTCTCCAGAAGGGACAAATGCTGTGTCCTCACAAGGCTGAAGAGACAGAGGGCAAAAGGCCTGAATGTTGTGTGAAGCTTCTCTTATAATGGCCTTAATCTCCCTTACAGAGGAGGAACCCTCAGGACCTGATCACCTCCCAAAGGCCCCACTTCTTTTCTATTATTATTATTATACTTTAAGTTCTAGGATACATGTGCAGAATGTGCAGGTTCGTTACACAGGTATACATGTTAAATGCCCCACTTCTTAACACTAGTACATTGGAAATTAAGTTTCAGCATGAATTTTGGAGAGGACACAAACATTCAAACCATAGCAGAGGCCAAGGTGAATTCAAGGTCACAAAACTCCTAAGAAAGAAGCCAGTAAGTACCGAACCCAAGCTTTTGTCTCTGAGATTATTCTACCCCTCATTTTCACAACGTCTCTGTCCCATCACACAGAGGGCAAGCAGGATGGAGCTTATTTCCTGTCCCCAGCCAGTGGTAGTTGTTAGATGGTACCACCGTGGCACCATCTGCAAAAAATAGAAACAGGTTATTAGCAGAATGGCTCCCGGTTTCTGTTTTCTCCACAGACTTTTCTTGGTTCAGCATACTGAGACTTTCAGGAAGAATGATGGGTCTTCAACTTGAAAAAATGAATAAATAAAGACAAGCATTGAATGGCCTATCAATTAGCAAATCAAGGGAGTAGAGTAATTTATTCCAAAGACTGGGGCGGGGGGTGGGGGGTAGGAAAATTCTAGACTGAGAAAGGCCAGTAAGTTTGATCACTTCAATCTGCTGGTGGTGGCTTCCCAGAATACTTTGTTGAGGATTATGGAACAGTAAATAGCCTCAGTAATAATAATAGCTAACACTGATTGGCATTAAGCACCATTTTTAATAGCTTTATAAACATTGTATCATTTAATCCTCACAACAACCCCATCAGATAAAGTGATACTATCATTCCCATTTTAAAGATGATAAAACTGAGTCACAGTTAAGTAGCTTGCCCGCGTTCAGAGCCGGTAAGCGGCAGAGGTGTAGAGGCAGGCACTCCGACTCCAGAGTCTGTAGGTTCAATCACTGCACAATCCAGCATCCCCTCAGTGGAAAAAGAGCTCTGATGGGCACGTCCACATGAATGGGCAGGTCATTGCAGCAGTTCATAGACCTGTCTAAATACTTGAATGGTTGCAAAAGTGCTTAAGAATTTGCCATTGGCTTGGCGCAGTGGCTTCCCAGCAGGTTGGGAGGCTGAGGCGGACGGATCACTTGAGGTCAGGAGTTTGAGACCAGCTTGGCCAACATGATGAAACTCCATCTCTACTAAAAATACAAAATTTAGCTGGGCGTGGTGGTGCATGCCTGTAATCCCAGCTACTCCAGAGGCTGAGACAGGAGAATTGCTCGAACCCTGGAGGTGGAGGTTGCAGTGAGCTGAGATCACACCACTGCACTCCAGCCTGGGTGACAGAGCAAGACTAACTAAAAAAAAAAAAAAAAAGAAAGAAAAAAGCCATCACTATTTTAGATTCTCTAATAATCTAACGAGATTTAGCAAATAAAATGCAGGAATGCCCACTTAAATGTGAATTTCAGATTAACAACAAACAATTTTGTTATATCCCAAAGATTGTATGGGACATACTTAGGTTAAAATTGTACGTTGTTTATCTGAAATTCAAATTTAATTAGGCATCTTGGATTTTATCTCACGTTCCTATTCTAAAAGACAATAGAATGGCAACTTATTTCACTTTATATTTACCTCAAACAAACATCCATCTTTTTTTACAAAACTCTTTTTTTCCCAAACAGTCTGTGGCTTTTTCTTTAAATCAAGTTGCAGCAAACTGTCATCCAAATCCAGCCTGCTGCCTGTCTCTGTATGCGCTGCAAGCTAAGATTTTTTTTTTTTTTTACCTTTTTAATGGTTGAAACAATCAAAAGAAAAATACTATATTCTATGACACATTAAAATAATATGAAATTTGACTTTCTGTGCCAATAATTAAAATTTCATTGAATCATGACCAGGCTCATTTGTTACATATGAGCTATGGCTACTTGCACATTTACTACCGCAGGGTTGAACAGTTTCAGTAAAGACTGTGTGACCCACAAAGTCTAAAGTATTTACTCTTAGGCCTTTTACAGAAAAAGTTGGCCAACCTTCTTCTTAGACAATTTCTCATTCATAATGAGTAATAAACAAGTTGCAATGGCAAAGTGCCCAAGTGTATTTCCAATGCGGTCAATGGGGCCTATTGTTCTCCCACCCTCATCCTGGTCCCCGGCTGCAAAACTGGCTTCTTCCATCACATTTTGGCCCAGCTGTCAACAGAGTTGACAACCTCCCTTACAAAGTTTGAACCTAGAACCTCAAATACTTTTGCTTGAGGGAATACAATTCAAAAATCTGCCAATGTGTTTGTTTAGAAGAAACAGGTATGGCCGGTGCGGTGGTTTACGCCTATAATCCCAGCACTTTGGGAGGCTGAGGTGGGAGGATTGCTTGAGGCCAAGAATTCAAGACAAGCCTGGGCAACATAGTGAGATCCCATCTCTAAAAATATTTTTTAAATAAAAACATTAGCCAGGCATGGTGTTGTATACCTGTAGTCCCAGCTACTCAGGGTGCTAAAGGGAGCCCAAGAATTCAAGGCTGCAGTAAGCTGTGATTACGCCATTGCACTCCAGCCTGGGTAACAGAAGAACCTGCATCAAAACAAAACAAAACAAAAGTCACTGACAAAGCTTTTCATCTGCAAATGGGGACAATGTAAAAGAAAGAAAGAAAAGGCAGATACACTGAGCAACTAAAACAAGGTCCATCTTAGTGACCTGCCCTCCACCAGCCAGAGCCCTTCCTTCCAGATCCTTCTTGCCTTGCCAACCAGAGCCCCTGACTAGCAAAACTGTTTGATTCTTCTTTATTGTTTTCAGAGACATGGGCCCTCAAATACATTGTACCACTTGGTCAGGGATGTCAAAAAGGTAAGAACCCTCTCGACTACAGGTCGGAGGCCCTGTCTTGACTGCTTCCTGTGATTAGAGAGTGCCTCTGTTTTGCATGAGCTGCCAGAGTATTCCTGTCCCTATCAGGTGCCCCTCATTTCGGAACAGTGTGTGTGCGTGTGTCTTTTAACTCTGAAGCTTCTGTTCATGATGCAGCTGTGGTGTTATCACCAATCGCCGTGCTTTTAGATGCTTTCGTTGGACATAATGCTTTTGGGTAGTGGAACTCTCAGCTTTTCCCTTGCCAAGTGGATTTATGCCATTACCTGTACTTTTCCATATGCCCCTCACTGTTTGGGGAGCTGGTTTCCATGCTGCCTGACTGACCACAAGAGTAAATTTTCATTCACCAGCTCCTGATACAATGTCACATCTACCATTACATAGAGTGTAGTCAGTAAGCATAGCTCCAAATTTTCTAAAAACAGGGACTAAAACATAAATATGCATTCCATTCTTCTAACATTCTATTTTTTCCAGAATACTTGTCATCTCATTGGATGGGAAAAAAGTGTTGATAGGTATGGATCAGGTAGCATTATTTTCATTTTACAGATGAGGAAGCCGAACTACAAGGAGATGAGAGCTATATTGGTGGTTAGTGAAGAGCTAGGTTTAAAGCTCAGTTTCTTTTATTAATAATGATAAAATAATAATAGTCATGAGCTAGTGATGACTAGGTATACAGCATTGCTGCATACTTTGAGTGCATCTTAACTCATTTAATCTTCACAACAATTCTATGAAATAGAATTATTATTTTATTATTACAGGCTAGGCACAGTTACTCATGCCTGTAATCCCAGCACTTTGGGGGGCCAAGGTAGGTGGATCACCTGAGGTCAGGAGTTCAAGGTCAGCCTGGTCTGGTCAACATGGTGAAACCCTGTCTCTACTAAAAACACAAAAATTAGCCGGGTGTGGTGGTATGCACCTGTAATCTCAGCTACTTGGGAGACTGAGGCAGGAGAATCACTTGAACCTGGGAGGTAGAGGCTACAGTGAGCCAAGATCGCACACTGCACTCCAGCCTGAGCAACAGAGTGAGATTCCATCTAAAAAAAATTATTATTTTATTATTATAATGTAGTTTTATTCCCATTTAAAGACAAGAAGAATGAGGCATAGGGAGATTCTGTTTAATCTTAGCCAAGTACTTGTTCTTTTGCCCCATATTATCTCCTTCAGAGGTAGCTTGAGTTCTGAACCCTTAAACCCATCCCAGAAAGTGATGTTTTAATTCCAAAAAATAAAACAGAATATGGCACTGCCCCCGCCCCATACAGATGTGCCCATACACACATGCACACATATGCCCACTATCACCACTTGGTAACAATTGTCCACGAAAGTCCACAGGACATATTCAGAGAAAGCTACAAAGTGAAGTCAAAAATACAGTATGATTCCTTCATCTCACAGGAAGTGATTGGCTAGAATTGCCCTTAGGCATCCTGTAACTACTTTTTTATTTTTCCTTTGAAAGGCCAAGCAAAGTCCCTGGGCTACTTATAATGTACCTATTCACCTGCTGGACCTTTGCTAAGAATGAGTAAAGGATATAAAAATAACACACAAAAAAATCAAAATCTCCATCCTTTGGCCCTTGCAAACTTTCCTCCCATCTCATGAAGGACTTTTCATCTGCTTGAGTGGGTGAAGCCTGTAGTTCTTTCAAAACAAGGGGAGAAGACACTATGCAATCTGTACTCCCAACTCAACAACCACTTTCCTGAGATTGTATCTTTCACTGGTCTACCCATTCCATGCCATCGTAGTAGATCTGCCTTCAACAAACCCATTTCTCTTTTCTTTGAACCTTCCAATTTTGTCTAATTCATCCTGGCTTAAAATTGCCTGAAAACTAAACTCAGAAGATTAGAAGTAGACACATTTGATGTGTCTTCTTCAGTGAGATAGTTGTTGCTCATGTTCAATCAAATGTTTTGAGTTTTTCTAAAGTAATGACTTGGGGTATTCTTTCCTTCCTTAAGTTAATCTCTGTCCCTGAAGGAATTGTGAGGTTTTCTAAAGAGACAGCTATGCCTTTATCCCTCAATCCCAGTCATCACCAATCCAAACCTTTAAAAAGAGTCGCTCATCCAATTCAATGACCCAGCCTCCCAGCAATAATGTCTTGTCTGATTTTCAAAGGGATTTTTTTGCAGTTAGATTTCACTGAGTATAAATGATTAAAATCCCTCTCATTACTTTCTTTTCCCCATAGGACTCTGCTTTGCAATATTGTTTTCTCTTTTCTGAAGTCCCTTGAGCTGCCTTTTACATTTGCTCACGTCACTTGTATTATTAGAAGGCATGTAAAGTATCTCTAAAATAGGGTTTTTTGTAGCTTCTCAGCTAAAGATGTACCTCAAAAATAATATATACTAACAAGAAAGAACAGGATGGTAAGAATTTGGGAGGAAGAAGGATTAAAAGCAACTATTTTTTTTCCCTTTTAAGTATGATCCAAATATTAGAGCAAGAAAATCATTATATAAGCATGCATTTACCATTTACTTACAAATTTAGTAACTGGAAAAAATGATAACAAATGACCAAGAATAGTACTGAACTGGCCTAGAAATAATTTATCCTTTTACCTGGAAAAAGAGACTGCCAATAAGACAGGGAGAAACAGAAAGCCAACGTTTAATTTCTTTCCTTGGGAAAAAGTAGAAGCAGGAAATGCAGAATTCATTATTTCCAGGGTGACGGTAAGTATCCAACAATGGGAGAGCAAGAAAGATGAACAATGGTAGTCACAGGAGTCTCAGTGCCTACATTTTATGTTATATGGATTAAGGGAGCTGAAAATGAAGATTTTTGTTTGTTTGGTGTTTGGGGAAGAAGTGAATAAGGGAGAAATTAACATTGGTGTACAACTTTCTCAGGTGACTTTCAGCAATTTTCAGATGGTTTCAGGTGACTTTCAGGTGGTTTCAAGTGACTGCCAGCAATTTAGGCCAATGAGATAATCAAAGGCTGCGAAACTAGAATTAAAATGCTAAGAAAATCTTGGGAACTTAAAGCAATTTTCAAAATTAAGGAATATAATAATAATTAACGTGTGCTTTCTTCTTTACCATTATGGGGGCAAATATATGTGTGCATATATGTTTAATCTGTAAAAAAATTAATGAATAAGTTATTAACTCTGGTACAAAATGCTATTCATGAGTTAGGAACACAGTCCTAGACCTTAAGCATAGTGTTTGATAATACTTCTGTAAAATTGTGTGTAAATAACTCTTAAGAACCAAAGGAATGCATTGAGGAATTATCAGAACATCATAAGTCAATCAGCGTGACATCTCTAGTTCACCTCTTCTTTGAGACCAACAGAGCTGAATGTGGGGAATTGCTCCCAAGCTTGTTTTGAAATCTCAAATTATTTATATCAAGGGAACAATCTAGGAGCAATGAGGTAAAAAGAGTGGCTCTTCAGCATTAATCAGAAATTTAAATTGTTTTGTTTTAAACCAACCCAGTTCTCTGAACTATTTTCATGCATAAATCCATTGAATGTACCAATGCTCTCATATTAAACCAGAGTGGCCCAAGTCTGTCTGCTTTTCTGTGGAATATAACCTGCCATTTTAGTAGCTGTCTGCTCAATTTGTGCCTCTGTATGTTTTAAAGTAGTTTTTTCCTTTCTTAAATGTGCTAATACTTCAAATTACCTATACTATCCTTCCCCACCAAAGGAGGATGCTATTTGAGTATTATGTAGAAGTAGTGGTGAAATTATGATAATTTAAAGTTCATTTACATGGGAATTAAGACCCAGAGCTTTTCAGAATGCAAAAGAAAAAAAAAGCATTTCAGACACACTTTGGGTAAGGAAAGGACATTTGCATAATCCCATCTGCTAAATGCATGGAAATTTGCAAAAGCATTATTATATTTCAGAGGATGGGTTGCCCGATATATTGCCATGTTGTGGGACTGCACACTGGGGTGATGTCCTTTTTTCCCCTGAGCTTTCACCAGCTGAAGTCCCTACCGGGTGATTACTCACACCAACTGCAGTCCACTTTTCTTTATTGTACAAGCTGTCCCAGGGGAGTCTTTTTCTTCACACTTCCTTGGTAAACCTGACAACCAGCAATCATTTCATACCTTATGTATATCAGAAGGAACCAATCTTGTTTTGAAGGCTTGTTATGAGTTTCAAAGGAAAAAAGTTTTCCTAAACAGTTGAGATCTGATAGTGATATCATGAGCTGACATCTGAAAAACCCCAATCATTTTGAAGAGCAGATCTAATTAGTGAATTTAAACTATCATTTTAATGAAAAGGTTTCCTTATGCATGGCACGAAGTAAACCTTAGCTTCAGGTTAGTAGTTCATAGCATGAAAAAATAAGACAACATTTTCAAGTTGTCAAATTGTACCTACCCATAGAACTCAAGCCTGTCTAGCAAATTATTTGAATCACATGACCTCCCATTGTTAAGGCATGAAATGGGAAATAATGGTTCAGGCTTTACCAGTTACCAAAGTCATTACCGAAGCGGGTGGGAGAAGTGCTAGAACAGAAACAGCAGGCAGAATGACTGTTCCTCCAGTATCCCTTTTGACTTCTAATTTGAAAAGGACCCAAGCAAAGGAAGACTCCTCCAGAAGGTGTTTGGGCTTTACCTGTTGGCATGTGAGGTGCTGCTCACCTTCTCTGCTTTTTCCAGAGGAGCTGGATGCACTGAGCACCACCCCATCCCCATCTATCCTTTTACCACCCCTTGTCTCCAAGCCTCTGGTTCCACTAATCAAACTCTAGGGGATCATTGGAAGCTACATCAACCTTGGAAGCTCTGAACAGGGTCTTTGACCAGTGGGCCGAAAGGAGTAAGAGCAGCCTGCCAGGTAGTGGTCATATAGTTGGATTTTTAGAAATAGACAGGATCTTAGAAGTTACTGTGTCCAAGCCACCTATTTTCACAACATAAACTGAGGTACAGAGAGAGGAAGTGATCTGGCCAGGGTCACATGGGGTCAGGGCCATGGCCCAACCCAAGGCTGTTTCTTCTTTGGGGTCATGTTGCTGGCTGCTCTCTGAATGAGTATCCATAAAGTCCCCTTTGCCTGGCAATACCCATCCTAGGAGAAGCAATGCAAATGCATAATCTGTGACATCCACAGGTCCCAGTGATCAAGGCCATTGGCCCAGCATTGTATCATGCACTTAGGCTGCCATCCCCCTCAAAGTCCATGCAGGACACCTATCCCAAGAGGCCTAAATTGTACTCAATTTCATTCATGTTATAAAATCGATTTCTTCTTTCCCAAGAAGGTTTCCACTCTTCCTAGTAAGAAAGGAAAAGTTATTCCCTAACTTCTTTGCTCCCTAAAATCTCTGTGAAGAAACATGTGATCCAGCCTTGCAGGCTGAATTCAAACACATTACTTGTTAAATTTTCACTCCTCCAAATATTACTTCCAGGAGAGCATCCGACTCACTCCTTAGCTCCCAATCCTTCATCCACTCTGGGTTTGTCTATATGGCCTTATGGTATGTATAAAACAGAAGATGGTAAGGTGCGGTGACTCATGCCTGTAATCCCAACACTTTGGGAGGCTGAGATGGGTGGATCACCTGAGGTCAGGAGTTTGAGACTAGCCTGACCAACATGGTGAAACCCCATCTCTCCTAAAAATACAAAAAAATTCGCCAGGCATGATGGCACATGCCTCCAGCTACTCTGGAGGCTGAGGCAGAAGAATCGCTTGAACCTGGGAGGCAGAGGTTGCAGTAAGATGGTGCCATTGCACTCCAGCCTGGGTGACAAGAGCAAAAAAAAAAAAAAAAAAAAAAAAGACGGAAGAGGCAGGAAAATGCTGGGGAGGGAGGAATTCTCACTGGCTTCGGTTAGGTGAATATTGCCCCCTTGTGGTCAAACAAAATGCAGGAACCTCAGTGGTCATGGAATCATTTATCTTCCTTCAGGGCTGACCAAACATAAATCATTCTGAAAGAATCAAGCTTTATATGAGACGATCCCAGCACCTTCTTGCTGATATATACCCCTAAAAGTCCTTTATAGATATAGCCATTTTCTAAAAATGTCCTATTTTCCCCTTAAATGTTTATTGATTTTGAATTTTACTATAATCACTTTCCTGACAACTCCCAAAGACACCTCGAAAGCATAAATATTCCCTTTCAGTATTAGTCTTCAAGCAATATTGGTGTCTTGTTTTTAGAATTCTAACTGATACTTACACCTATGTTTCTCAAAGCAAAATACATAGGTGTTAGGCTTGGTATTATCCACATTTTATTTTATTTTATTTTATTATTTTTTTAAGACAGAGTCTTGCTCTGTCGCCCAGACTGGAGTGCAGTGGTGCAATCTCGGCTCACTTCAATATCCACCTGCCAGGTTCAAGCAATTCTCCTGCCTCAGCCTCCCAAGTAGCTGAGACTACAGGTGCACGCTGCCATGCCTGGCTAATTTTTTGTATTTTAGTACAGACAGGGTTTCACCATGTTGCCCAGACTGGTCTCAAACTCCTGAGCTCAGGCAATCCACCCGCCTCAGCCTCCCAGAGTGCTAGGATTACAGGCGTGAGCCCACATTTTAAATTTTTTAAATTCCTACAAGATCGAAACTAGGCGCAAATTTATAGAGCTACTCTGATTGCCTTTTTATAGCATCACAATAAGTCCTTTGAGGATTTTCCTGAAACCTGGTCTTTGAACATTGCAGACCATAAAGGCTGTGGAGTTCAAGCCCGTTTCACTGGAAAGAAATCTGAGAGCCTAAGGGAAAGTGTCTGCTGGCCAAAGGACAAAGAGAAGCCCAGGGCAGCTGACTGGAAGCTGGTGTGCTTCCTCCTCACCCTGCCAAGGAAAATGACACGACGGGTGGGCATCCTCGGGCAGTCATCCCCATAGGAGCCCCATCGCTATGAATGAGGCTCACCCAGGCTGGTTCAGTCTTTGAGACTCTTCTACTCTTTAAATAACAGCCTCGCCTAACAGTTCAGGAGAGCCAGAGGATACAGAAACTGTGGCCTTGTTAGTCTGCCCCAACATAATAGAGAAAAGTGGTTGCATTAGTACTATTTTTAAACTCAGTTTAATTTTATGGGAAGGCTAAAACATGAAAAGTTACTATCTTAAAACTTTCTCTGAGCTCCCTTTTTAAATATTTTTTTGCCATGCTTTGCATAAAGAAGGCAGACAATTGGTCTTTCTTAGCCTGAGGATAGCTTAGCTTGCTGATTCAGTTAGATGGATAAAGATAATCTTCAAACAAAGGAGATTCTGAAATTCTGAGGCGGGTAGAGGCCATTTTTGTGACGGGACTATTCAGCTCATCAAATGGATGCCAGATTAGGCTATGGAGGGCCAACGTCAAGGACAAAAGGGGTCTGTGTCTCAAAGTGTTCCCCCTCACATATGATGCCCTTTACACAGCCCCATTTTGCCTGGCTGGCTCCAGTTAGATGCCCAAGCCTGCCATGTACCTCAAGCCAAGGGAGAGGTAGAACCCAGTGGCCTGGGGTGGGAGCTAATTCTGGGGACAGCAAGGAAGTCTAAAAAGCAGCAATGGGCCAGGCGCGGTGGCTCACGCCTGTAATCCCAGCACTTTGGGAGGCCGAGGTGGGAGGATCACCTCAGGTCAGAAGTTCGAGACCAGCCTGGCCAATATGGGAAAACCCTGTCTCTACTAAAAATACAAAAATTAGCTGGGCATGGTGGCATACACCTGTAGTTCCAGCTACTCAGGAGGCTGAGGCAGGAGAATCACTTGAACCCAGGAGGCAGAGGTTGCAGTGAGCCCAGATCACGCCATTGCACTCCAGCCTGGGCAACAAGAGTGAAACTCTTTTTTTTTTTTTTTTTAAAAAAAAAAAAAAAAAAAAAAAAGGCAGCAATGGAATTTTATATGCTTGAGGCTGGTGCTTCAATTACTATCCCTTTGTTCTCACCCCATTAAGGATAGCCACTGAATTCCAGATACAGCATTACCTGTATTTCACAGCAAATTTCCATAGTGAACTAGGGCTATTCCAACCAGGGATGACTAACAGATTGTGGCTAGTTGGTTTTGTTACTGAGAAGATAATACTAAACAACCCAAATCCAGACTTGATCCCAACCACATCAATTAATTTCACTGTTTTACTGGTTTATATTTTCAACAAAAACACTCTTGAGCGCCCACCATATGCCAGGCATATTATAAGAGGTTCTGAGGATATAAAGATAAATCAAACAAGAAAAATATAGAGCTATAGGTTTAATGATATGATGTAGAGGGATACCTCTAATCCTGTATCCCAAAACCTTCAAATGAATACAGTTGCCCATAGAAAAGCTGAGTAAGGACAACTAAAAACCTACCCTCAGGTTAGCAAAAAAATTTTAATTAATTTCTGACTGAAAGTAATTAGCTTTTGACACTATGAATTTCCCAGTTCTGCTGCCTAATCTACCACTACCACCAGACCCTTACTGAGTAGACAAGCAGTTTGACAAACTTCGGTGTGCATCAGAATCACCTGAGGAGCTAGGAAAGGACATAGAGGCCCCGATACATTGAAGTAAGTGAGACAAAGTCCAGGTGTTTGCAATGTCACCAAGTTTCCCAGGGTATTCTGATGCCACCAAAGTTGGAAAACGACCACTATACATAATGAACGTCTTCTGTGAAGTGGCAGAAATCTCACACAGCATCCTGGGTGGGTCTTTCATTAAGGACAAAAGTGGATGGAGCCCCTCGTGTCTGTCCAAAATAGATCTAAGGGCATGAGGCTTCCCACGTGGTGTCACACCCAGCCATTTATGGTATAGAGCACTCTCCTGCAAGAAGGAGCTACAGCAGGCAGTGAGAGTGGATTGGAATTCGCTGTGCACTCAGACTTTCTCACAAATGGAACTAACTCTCCCTTGGCCTAACAGCAAAAATTTTCTTTAGAACCTAAACTTTAGAAGTCGAAAGCAGTATTGAGTAAATAATAAGAAAATCTTTATTATTTTTGCATCTAGAGATGGCAAACAGCTAAAAAAAGACACCATAACTCTAGATCTTTAAGAAATGTTACTCTCTTTAAAAGAAAAAAATGAAAAAAAAGTCCTTAATTCTAGAAAAATAAATACTCCATTGCTAAAATGTCTTCTCCAATTTCTCTCCCTCTTCCCTTTAAATGCAAGAGATGTTCATATACAACCTCATCCTGACACCCAAAATCCCCTCCCTAAAAATATTGCTCTTCTTGTATGAAAAAAGCATCAATTTTTAAAAATTATGGATAGAGGTTTTGTAGTAAAGGAGACCTGAGTCCTAAAATCCCAGCTGATGGAGGCCCTGGTAATGACACTCATCTTCTGAGAGGAGTCTTCCTTTAGTGGGTGGTAGACACCAAATGATATCAAGAGAGTGGTAACAGGCTTGGGTCAGAGACAGAAAGAGGGGCTTGGGGAGCATTTGGGGAAACCTGGTTCCTGGTGCCTGGGAGTGATAGCATTTGCCGTGTCTAGCCTTGTGTTTCTTTCTTCTACACTGGTGTTTTTTTCTCCCCAGCTGAAGACTTGAATAAATATTTTGATTTTCTATTATTGCCGACGATTACTGCATCTTCTTATTTAACTTATGTCTTCTTTCCAAGCGAGAGTATCCAGGTTTCGGTTGGATCTATTTTAAGGTGAATTAATTAACCAGCATAATAATACATTCATATGATTCTTTTTTCAATATTTTTTTTACTCTAGTTACAGAATACATGAACTAGAATCCCTAGTAAACTACGTTGTCTTTTGGATTTGTCTGTTTGTTTGTTTCATTCTACCCTGATAGGGGAACCTGCCCCCAGACTACAGAATCAGCCTGATTGACATCGGCCTGGTGATCGAGTACCTGATGGGCGGGGCTTATCGCTGCAACTACACGCGCAAGCGCTTCCGGACTCTCTACCACAACCTCTTCGGCCCCAAGAGGGTGAGGCTGGCTGCAAATTCAGGGCCCCTCCTGGAAGGACTAGGGTGTATGGGATTTGGGTTGTGGCTTCTTTGTCTCCAAGGGGAATTAACATCAGAAAATTGCGCTGAGAGTGAGCCTAAACAATCAAAGAATAATAATGAAATTCAAATTAATCTTATCATTGAGATTATTAAACTCAGCAGTTTTCCAGGTTTTGGGTCTTTATACCTTTAAAAATTGTTGAGAACCTCAAAGAGCTTTTATCTATGGGAATTCTACCTATCGGTGTTTATTTACCATGTTAGAAATTTAAATGGAGACTCTAAAAATATTTAATTCATTTTAAGTTAAACATAGGAATCCCCATTATATGTTAACATAAAGAACATGTTTATAAAAAATATATTTTCAAAAACAAAGAATAAATTCATAATAGGAACATTTTTTATCTTTTGCAAATTTCTGTAATGTCCAGCTTAATAAAAGAGGGCTAGATATCTACTTGTGGATTCAGTCTATTGTAGGATGTTCTGGTTAAAGTATATAAAGAAAATCTGACCCCATAAAAATACATGACAAACATAGCAAATATATCAAAGGAAGGAGTATTTTAATCCTCTTTACATATAATTGTAGATATCCTTTTTTTCATACTACACCAAAATTTAATAAGTAACCGTTTCTTAAAAATGAGTTGCAAGGTGAAATCTAAAACCACGTAAGTGAACTTTTCAAATTCTGTTACATTAAAATCCACTAGTTGAGCCAGCCATGGCCCCAGCTACTAAGGAGGCTGAGGCAGGAGACTCGCTTGAGCCCAGGAGTTTGAGGCTGTAGTATACTATTATAATGCCTGTGAGTAGCCCTTGCCCTGCAACCTGGACAACGTAGTGAGTCTCTGACTCTAAAACAATAAAATAAAATAATAACAAAGTAAAATCCAGTGGTCTATCTTATACTTTGATGGATCTTGTAACATCATAGATTGGTCATGGAAAATTATTGGTTTGTGAAGGTATGCAGCTCTTCCAAATACTGACACATTTTATTATACAGTTTCATTAGTATCACCTCTATCTCATGGGAAATGTCTTTCAGTCCTGAAAAGCTGTCAAAGTCATGGTGGGGGTGTGGGGAGTAGATCTAAGTTTTCCAAAATCCCAATTTTTTTCTTAAAAGTTTGAATTTTGTCATTGGCAACAAATACTATCTATTGTTTTCTTTGAAATAACAGCCTTACTTTGGTCATTCCAAACACATCTGCCAAAGGTCCAAGTCTACACAACCTTAGTCCATCAGCCAATCAGTCCTTCAAGTAAAAATTATATTCCATGAAAAAAAAAAGTGGCTATAATACAATCCAAACAATTACATAAGTGCATTTCCTCAGGACAACCCATAATAGTTCAGTATACAGCAGAACTATTTTAGGAGTATACTTCCCATTTCATCCCACAGAACAGTAAAAAGATGGTTAATCAAGGGTAAGGATTTAATAAAGTTAATTGTTTTTTAGTCCTCAACAAGGCCATTCTTAAGTAAAACGGTTGCATTTGCTTTCTGCAAGTGCGTAACACTGGAGTCTAATGACATCTGGTAAAGGTGGGTACCACTGCCTTTGTTCTTGCCAAGGCACCCAGCAGCTTTACTCACCATTGTTTTTGCACCATCAGTCCAAATGTCAAGATGGTGCCAAACCCAATTACACATTAGTACTATTATGAAAATAGCTTTGACTACACACACCCTCTCAAAATGTTTCAGGGACCCTCGTGACCCATGGGCCACATTCTGAGACTTGCTGCTCTAGCTGGTAGTGGGCATACTTTTTATTTTTTATTTTATTTTATTTTATTTTTTTGAGACGCAGTCTCACCCTGTTGCCCAGACTGGAGTACAGTGGTGTGATCTCAACTCACTACAGCCTCCACCTCCCAGGTTCAAGCGATTCTCCTACCTCAGCCTCCCGAGTAGCCGGAATTACAGGCACATGCCACTACACTTAGCTAATTTTTGTATTTTTTAGTAGAGACAGGGTTTCGCCATGTTGGCCAGGCTGGTCTTGAACTCCTGATCTCAGGTGATCTGCCTGCTGCCTTGGCCTCCCAAACTGCTGGGATTACAGGTGTGAGCCACTGTGCCGAGCCATAATTTTTATACTTAACAAAGTTTTTTTCTGCTTCTGAAAGCATTTTGTGGAACTAGTAAAGAACTTTGAAAACACCTAAAATTTAACAAAAGGCATTTGTTTGAAAATGAAAAAATATATATAACAGAATTTTTTGAAAAACACCAATAAGGATAAATAAGAAAAAAATGAAATAGATATTAGCCTAGTAGTCATTTTAGAAGCTGAAAGAGAAAGAGAGAAAAATAGAGAGAAAGAGAGAGAGAGAGATTCGGTTTGAGCTGTTCTAACGTGAATAGTCAAATACAATTTGGAGGAACTGTAAGTGCTGTACCCTTACCATTTACTCAAATAACTTTCAAGATGGTGCCCAACCATTCTGAAATATTTAAAAGCTTAACATTGGTCTTCCTGGCCCCTGAGATGTAATTTTGTATTACCTCCTGTTAAATATAGATCAGGGTCTGTGTCCTTCTGAGTTGCCTTTTCTCTCCGACTCAGCCTGTGCCTGTTTTGCACATTCCCAGCATGGCCAATGATGCTTCCTATGTGCTGACACTTTCCATGCTATTGAGCACCTTTGCCACCATCAGCACAGGCCCTCTGGCCCCACTCGCTCTTGCCCTAATGTGCAGCAGCACAGAGAAATGGCCAGCATAAAGCATCTAAACATATTAATATATTTCTGAATAATATCCCAAGTCTCCAAATAATAGAGGCTTTTCAGAGGTTTGAGAAATACATGATTCGATCTGCTTGATTGAAGGTTTCCTTGTTCATTTGTCTTGGTCTGTTCAGGCTGCTACGACAAAATACCATCAGCTGAATGTCTTATAACAACAGAAATTCATTTCTCACAGTTCTGGAGGGTAGGAAGTCCAAGATCTAGGGACCAACAGATTTACTATCTGGTGAGAACCTGCTTCCTCATTCATAGTGACACCTTCTCACTGTGTCCTCTTCCAGTAGAAGGGTGAATGAGATGCATTGAGCCTCTTTTTTAAGAGTACTAATCCCCTTCCTGAGGGCTCTTCTCTCTTGATCTAATCACCTCCCAGAAAGTGTCCCCCCTAATACCATCACTTTTGGAATTAGAATATCAACATATGAATTTGGGGGGCGAAAACATTCAGACCAAAGCACTCGTTCAAATACTAGATGTTGTGAAGGTGTCAGCCAAGCAAGATGATTATAGAAGGTGAAAGAAATCTTGGTTCACAAAAGTCATTATCAACCTGCAGGCTCTATCCTCAGGCAATCTCATTACGCCTGGCCAGTTTCCTCATTTTCTGTAGATTCATTAAAATCACCAAATCCAAAATTCTCTTGGAATTTCTATAAATCAGTTCTTCTTGTGGCGTTTTATTTAGCAAAATAAAATAAATGCTATATAGTACAATAGTGTTCTTATATTACCTGTTTAAAATATAATAGGACTCTTGGAGGCTGGGTGTGGAGGCTCATGCCTATAATCCCAGTACTTTGGGAGGCTGAGGTGGGAGGATCACTTGAGCCCAAGAGTCTGAGACCAGCCTGGCAACATAGTGAGACCCCATCTCTACAAAACGTTTTTAAAAGTTAGCCAAGCATGGTAATGTGCACCTCTACTCTCAGCTACTTGGGGCACTGAAGTAGGAGAATCGCTTGAGCCCAGGAGGTTGAGGTGCAGTGAGCCATGATTGTGCCTCTGCACTCCAACCCACGTAACAAAGTGAGACCTTGTCTCAAAAAAACAAAACAAAAAAGATATGATAGGACTCTTCTTACCTTTATGAAAGAAAGATCTAACTGATCTAACTTTGTTCACAACATTTTTTTTAACAGCCCAAAGCCTTGAAACTGCTGGGAATGGAGGTAAGTGTTTGTCCAAAGTATTAGTGTCAATGATTTATTCTCTTTGTTACCCATTATATATATGCTATATATATAGTATATATATATAAAATAATATATAGTGTATATATAATATATACACTATATGTAATATATATACTATAAATATATAGTATATATAATGTGTAATACTATATATACTACATACTATAGTATGTATACATTATATATGTATAATTATATATATATAATGTGTCATAAGGGTTCCTCACAGCACCTTTGAAAATTACACCATGAGGTTGTATCCACAATGCAAACAAAAAAAAAAAATCCTATTTGAAATACTAACCTGAAAACCAAGGAAGCATATAAATTCTAATAATCAAAATCTATTCGAGTGTTTACAAATGGTGACGGGTCCAAAGGCCAGAACTACTTCAGAATTGCATCTAATAAGTATTCAGAAACTTGAGATAAATTATCCATTTGCCATCTTTTGTTCATGTGGTTATGGTCGTGTATGCAAATAAAAATCTAGGCTGTCCTTATCCTTTCAGCAAAAAGGGTAGTGCTCTCCATCATTAGGTACAAACAACATTACGTTTTGAAGAAATAAATGGACAGAAGTGAAAAGAAAGAAAATGGCCCATTAAAAAATAATTTTTTAAATCAGAGTGTTAACACTGACATGTTCCCTCAGCACTGTGCTTATGCATTTATCATCACCTGTTTTAAAGTTGGGCATGGATGAGCTTGTGAGTTCCTTTAGGACGGAAGCTGGCCTAGTTCATTTCAGTACTGATCCCAGAGCTAGCTGGGAAAAGATATACAATTGCTACTTGCTGAAGTGCACCAATTCATTTCTAACTCAGCCTGTGTGATTTCCCTATAATTACAGGATGATATTCCCTTGAGGCGAGGAAGAAAGACAACCAAGAAACGGGAAGAAGAGGTAGACATTGACTTGGATGATCCTGAGATCAACCACTTCCCCTTCCCTTTCCACGAGCTTATGGTGTGGGCTGTCCTCATGAAGCGGCAGAAGATGGCCCTGTTCTTCTGGCAGCACGGTGAGGAGGCCATGGCCAAGGCCCTGGTGGCCTGTAAGCTCTGCAAAGCCATGGCTCATGAGGCCTCTGAGAACGACATGGTTGATGACATTTCCCAGGAGCTGAATCACAATTCCAGGTGGGTCCGCCCAGCAAAGGGCTGGTCGGGGGAGAGGAGGAAAGGTGGGCTCCCAGTGCTGGAAGGTCTGAGCTACTCAGAACTTTAAGGGAAGTCAGTATCACCCCAGTGATGCACACACAGGATGGACACAAACAATTCCCCTTTATTGTGCACGGTGCCACAGACAGTGTGGTAAATATAGAAACATGGAACATTTTATTTCGTCCTCTCAACTATCCCATGAGGTAGGTCCCATAGTTATGCACTTCTTTCAGCTAGGAAAAATGGGGCTCAGAGAATTTAAGATCACACATTTGTGGTGGCAAGGCTGGAATGTGAACTGAAGTTTGACACATTTAACAGGACATACTGCCTGGTGTAGTGGCTCATGCCTGTAATCCCAGCACTTTGGGAGGTTGAGATGTGTGGATCATTTGAGCCCAGAAGTTTGAGACCAGCCTGGGCAACATAGCAAGACCTCATCTCTAAAAAAAAATTAAAAATTAGCTGGGTGTGGTGGTGCATGCCTGTAGTCCTAGCTACTCAAGAGGCTAAGGTGCGAGGATCTCTTGAGCCCAGGGGGTCAAGACTGCAGTGAGCCTTGATCATTCTACTGTACTCCAGCCTGGGAAACAGAGACCCTGTCTCAAAAAAAAAAAAAAAAAAAAAAAAGACATACTGTACTCTATTGATTGATTACTCCACCCCCTACACTCATATGACTGAATCTGAGGGCGTGAGTACAGAGATCATATATTGTTTGACTTATACCCCCAGTTCTATACATGGTATCTGGCACATAGTAGATGCTTAGTGGATGTTGGCTAGATGAATTTACAAACAGACCAGACCCCATATGAAACAACTACATCACACAGTGACCACATTTTCTGGTTGGCCAGCAGGTCCACTTTTATCTTCTAAGTCTCCAAGCTGACCTGAAGGACTGTCCACCCATTCTGTCTTTCAGAGACTTCGGCCAGCTGGCTGTGGAGCTCTTGGACCAGTCCTACAAGCAGGACGAACAGCTGGCCATGAAACTGCTGACGTATGAGCTGAAGAACTGGAGCAACGCCACGTGCCTGCAGCTTGCCGTGGCTGCCAAACACCGCGACTTCATCGCGCACACGTGCAGCCAGATGCTGCTCACCGACATGTGGATGGGCCGGCTCCGCATGCGCAAGAACTCAGGCCTCAAGGTCAGCGCACCCAACAAGGCCCTCCTGGCTATGAGGACCAGCGGGTGGGGTAGAGTTTTCCCAGCCAAAATCTGCCGTGGGATTGGGCATCCTCTTATCTCAGGCGGGTGGTTCTAAATCCTGACTGTGCCTCAGAATCCTGTAGAGTGTTGCTTGGTTTTGTTTTTTCCATATAGAGGCTGGGGCTTCCCCCTGGGTCCTGGCTGCATCAGCATCTCTAGAGAGGGTGCCCAGACATTAATATTTTTCGGAGGATCCAAAGTGGATGGCCGTGCACAGGTACTGCAGGGGCTGCCATTTGCATGAGCAAAGCCAGCTGCACCAGGAGTCCCCACTAGGCCACCTGTCACTGCAGAGGTGCCTGAACCCCTGGCCCTCCTTGGCATCGTATCATAGAGACATTGACTCTTACCAGATGTGCTTGAGACATCTTTTTAAACTAAAATAAAACTGAGATAGATTTATTTGTAAAGCCATTGCTAGATGATCCTAATCTATTCTTAAGAAAAACAAGTCGCAGACCAGTGTGTATAATCTGAGGCCATTTTTAATGTGTCCATGTATAGTTATGTCTGTACAAACTATCCTACAAAAACCGGGAAGGACACATAGTAAATTGTCAGCAGCGGTTACCTCTGAGGTTGAATGGACTATGAAAGGGATGTTACTGTTTTTTAGGGAAATAGGATGGTGTATAGCGTTTGCTTTTTTAATGTTCTTTTCAGTGTTTTTCAAGGAAAATATGAAACCGAAAAAGGAAAAGAAAGACAGAAAAAAATGGGAGATGGAAGATTGAAAGGATATGGGGAGTTTTTTGTTTGTTTTAATTTAAGGTATACAACATGATGGTTTTGGGGTTTTTTTGAGACTGGGGGGGGTTGTTTTTTGTTTGTTTGTTTTTCAGACAAGGTCTTATTCTGTCACCCAGGCTGGAGTGCAGTGGTGTGATACTGGCTCACTGCAACCTCCAACTCCCACGTTCAAGCAGTTCTCCTGCCTCAGCCTCCCGAGTAGCTGGGATTACAGGCACAAGCAACCATGCCTAGCTAATTTTTGTATTTTTAGTACAGATGGGGTTTCATCATGTTGGTCAGCCTGGTCTTGAACTCCTGACCTCAAGTGATCCACCCGCCTTGGCCTCCCAAAGTGCCGGGATTACAGGCATGAACCTCTGGCACCCAGACACAACATGATGTTTTGATATACATTGTGAAATGGTCACTCTAGTCAAGCAAATTAGTGTATCCATCATCTTGCCTCGTTACCCTTCCTTGTGTGTGTAAGAGCACCTAAAATCTACTCTCTTAGCAAATGTCCAGTATACAGTACCATATTTCAGCTAGAGTCCTCGTGTTTTACATGACATCTGTATGGTACATACTCATCCTACATATCTGCAACTTTGTACCCTTTGACCTGTATGGCCCCATTTCCCATTTTCTCCCCTCCCCAACCTCACCCCTGCCCCTGACACCTACCATTTTATGGGACCAACACCCCTTCTCCATACCACTCTTCCTGTGGGCTCTTGGCCTAGAGTCACAGAGAGGTTCTGTGATGTGGGTCATGGGCACTCCATAGCCACACTGCTAGTGACCGCCAAGCCCGGCCTCAGGAAGGGAGCCAAGCCGGCTCTCAGCTCTGAGGACAGGGTGTCATGTCCCCTGAAGACTGCCAGCATGCCACCTGAGCCTTCCTAGGACAGCCAGGCACCCAGAATTCAGCGTCATGAATTCACAGCCATTTTCCGTGAACTACTCTGGTGTCCCTGTGGGCATTCAAGCAAGGACTGTCCCTGCCTCATTACGTGAGGATCATTTTTACTGACCCTTCAGAGGGGTCTTAGCCCCTCACCTTGGAGCAGTTTCTTCAAGGAGGTTGATGTTTAGAAGTCTTGTGCCCCAGAATTGTTTTAGGATTGAGAGAAGTGAGAGAGGACTCGGGGAATACAGTCGGACGTCAGTATTATCATGCAGAAACACGCTTGTTCATTCTGAAGAATGAGACCGCCCTCTCAGAAGAAAGGCTTCCGTATTTAGTGTCCTTGTATAGATGTATGCGTGATGTTTATACATGAGAGAAATATAGTGCTGGCTTCTCCTGGGGCTTGTGTGTAAGGGGATTCTCTCAGTGCATACGGAGCCCACTGGGGTGTGTGTGTGTGTGTGTGTGTGTGTGTGTGTGTGTGTTTTCCGCTGTATCGTAGCAAATACCAGGAAGATGCCCTACAATGAATTAAATGCTTTCTTACATGTATTCTCTCAAGGTCAACTTAGGACAGCGTTCTTTTTTTACAGAGATAATCAGATAACACATAATCCACTCCACTTGACACATTAGCAAAGAAAAAAAAATGCCAGTGGACAGATGTATGAATTGATTTCACAGTCAAAATCAAGGGCTGTCTAATGGCTAAATGTAAATCTGAATTCTTTCCCACTTTTGCCTTAAATAGAGTCTCTTTTTCCTCTGTTACCCACATGCAAAGTGGGTGTTAATTGGATAAGACAAATTTGGGCAAAATGCTTTTTTTCCTCCAAAAATGAGACTGAGCTGTGCAAAATATTTCCTAGATGGGATGAAATGATCCTCTTAGTATTAATATGTTAATATGTTAGTTATTCAGATGTCCAGGTCCCCCACAGAGCATATAACTGTGTGTGCACATGTACACACACATGCACACAGTCTTATACCCCACACCTCAGGCTCTCTGATTCTAAACAACCACCCTAATCTTAATCCTTTAAATGTGATTATTATTATTATCATTATTATTACTTTAGGTAATTCTGGGAATTCTACTTCCTCCTTCAATTCTCAGCTTGGAGTTCAAGAACAAAGACGACATGCCCTATATGTCTCAGGCCCAGGAAATCCACCTCCAAGAGAAGGAGGCAGAAGAACCAGAGAAGCCCACGAAAGAAAAAGATGAAGAGGACATGGAGCTTACAGTAAGAAAACACTGCACAGTTATTCTCTGTGGGCAGAATTCCTAATCCACTTGTCCCACCAATATGCTCAAGATTCAGTAACTCCTTAGGTCAGACATCTGTTCCCAGCCTTCCACCAAGTTTAATCATGGAGTGCTTTCATTTCAGTATTGCGACCAGGGTATTGGAAAAGTGTAAATAACACAACCGCAGGGTCCACTCATATGTGAAATCTTGCAGCCAGCTAGTGGTGCAGGACAAACCAGTGAAATTCTAAAGCAAGACACCCTACGTTTTCCAAACAAGCAAAGCTTTTTGAACAACCGGATGAGGTATCTGTCTCAGCACACAAAGAAGGAAAGGGAATCCATGATTTGGGAGCAGCCGGCTTCACTGAGCTGGTACTGTTCTGCGGATCAGAAGCTAAGCCTGTATCTGTCTTCAGGGTCAGGCTCACAATTACAGCACTAATTGAATTTTGAGGTTTGTATGCAAAGCTTTTATTAGCTCTTCCTGGTATAATTATAGAGCATAGAGGCTTTGTTCTGCAGAGGGAAGGGGGCAGCTGGACATGGGACAGCTTCTTGCAACCCCCGCCTGAGCAGCGTGACTGCCACTGGCTCATATGCAGGGGCTAAAAATATCACATGCTGTTAAAGGGACAAACAAGGCTTCATAGCTTGGAAGTCATCAAGCAACAGCTCCATAAGGACTTTCTCAATTTGTCTTACCCTCCCTCACCACCCCCGCCAATGACCGTTGCTGTAGTGACCCAGAAGAAGCTATAAGGGGTGAAATCAAAAATTAGTTTTGCTCAGGTGACAAAAGGCCTTTGCACTATTATCCTAGTAGGACAGCAGTGCGAATTGTTTCTCCTGCAGGTAAACAATATTTCCTTCCAGTAGGCTTTTCCTAAAGATCTATTTGCAGACACAATCCCTGACTTACTGAATGAAAGGCCAACTTTTGTTCCGTTTGAGGATTTGTATAAAAATCTGTGGAGGAGTTGGCTCAGCTCTGTAACAGATGACTGTATTCCCTAACAATCTCACCATAATTTTGTCCTCTGAATAGAATATAATAGCTTGATCATTAGAAGAAAACTGGCAATAGTAATACTGAATCTTTAGTGAATATTTCAGCTGAACGTGTGCTCTGGAACCAGAATCCTGCCCTGTCACCTACTTGCTGTGTGACCTTGGGCACAATTTTATAACCTCAAACACGGGAACAATAATGTTGTCTAACTCACAAGCAGTTGTCTAGTATAAAAAGTGTGCCTGTAAACTACTTATATTGGAGACTGGCACTCTATAAACCAATATTGTTTTAACAGTGCTAAGTGCTTTACACATACTTACTAATGGAATCCTCACGAAAGTCCCACAAGATAGGCACTATTATTGGCCCCATTTTATTTATTTATTTATTTATTTATTTATTTATTTTTAGAGACAGGGTCTCACTCTGTCACCAGGCTGGAGCAAAATGGTGTGATTATAGCTCACTGTAACCTCAAATTTCTGGGCTCAAGGGATCCTCCCACCTCAGCCTCCCAAGTAGCTGGGAATGCAGGTGCACACCACAACACCTGGCCTTTTTATTTTTTAAGAGTATTGCCCAGGCTGATCTTGAACTCCTGGTTTCAAGTAGTCCTCTAGTCTTGGTCTCCCATAGTGCTCGGATTACGGGTATGAGCCACCACATCCAGCCCTAATTCCCATTTTACAAATGAGGAAACTGACACTTATAGAGGTTAAATTGCTCAAGGATACCCAGCCAGTTCATGGCAAAGCTAAGATTAGAATCCGGGCATATAGGCTCCATCAACCACACTTTTAGACGGTAGGTTAAGGGCGAGAGAGAATGTCTCTAGTCTCAAGCGTGGCTGCTCAGCCTATTTGGTCCACCATGTAGCAGAAAGAATCCAAAAGTGATGAATGAGCCTCCAAAGTCAAATGTGGCACAGTCCTGACATCAGTACACATCCTAGGAAGACATCCAGAAACTGAATCAGCATTCTCTCTGGTTGGGTCTCAAGGAAGAAAGCAAAGGGAGGTAGCTTCCCCTGCTCAGCCTAGAGCTTTGAGAACCTGATCCTTCAAGAAGCCACCATAAGAGATGCATCTCTAGACTAAGAGCAAAGTTTAGTAACAAGAGAATAGACCCTGGCCTTGTTTACTAAGAGCCCAGTAGAAGGCTCTGTAAGAGCATTGCTGCCCGAGCTTCTCCACAGGCAGAAACAGCAGGGAGAAGGAAAGAAGGAAAGGACACGTGACCTGGCAAACTCAGGGCTGGACAGCAGTTGTCTGTAAAGTGGACCCCTCCCTTGACTCTGATGGCAAATTCTGTCACTGCTCGGGCACTGGTCAGTGGACAGAACCTGGAGAGAACTGCAGAGTGCAGCTCATTGGCACCTCCCCTCCTTTTATGGGATTGATATTTGAGCTTCTGTGTTAAACCAGTATATCCTCTTTTGGAATGGGACATTTTCCTTTGGCCCTTCCAAAATGATACACAAAAATATCAACCTCAATTCACTCCATTTTTGTAGCTTTTAGTAGTTTAGTTCACCTCAAAAGAACTTTCTCAGCCTTGACATCTGTGTCTAGCCAGCATAGATTCTCAAATCATGCTGTGCAGTTTTGTCTATATTTGACCCTGTTAGATTCTGCTTTAAGGAATGTCAAAGGAAATGTCTGAATACAGAGAAAAGACACAAACAAAATCAAAAGTTAAGCTGCTTAGGCTGGAATTAATGAAATGTCAAAAATGCTTTACTTAAATCCATGAAAGACAAGCCTTTTACAAAGGCTTCATGCTGGAGTATATGTGAATAATAAAGGCAAAACAGGTTTTTGTTTTTGTTTTGAATGCAGTGCTGGATAAATGTCTCTATTTTGCCTAATAAAGTCCCCACAAGTCCACAGACCCAGGGCATGTCTATAGCTCTGTTGGGAAAGTCACCATCCCCAGAAGTTACCCCAAAATGACTCTCTCCAAGACACCTAAAAACCTTCCAGCTGTCTTTACTTTCATCTCATTGTGTCCCCAAATAGCATTAGATTCTCAAGCATATAAATAAGCAGAACAGAAGCATGATAATTATGTCACATAAATTATAGGCAGCCAAATGTCATGTAACCTCAGAGTTTCTTGAGGTCAATGATCAATATTTATAGAACTCTATCACAGTCTAGTGTGTCATGTCCATCAGAAAGATTTACTCCACTCACTGATGAAAATAAACACTTTAATAAGTCATAGTATGGAATCTAACTTCTTCATTAACTCAAGGGACTTTTCCAGCCGGAGTCCACAAAGGAATGGAAGTTACCTTCTCCAGAAATCCTATTGGTTACAGGTCAATCATTTGTGATTATTACATAGTTGAATAAAGTAGATATTTGAGGTAATGAACCAAGTAGTGGAAACTAATATTTGTATACTTTAGGTAAAGTGGCTTTAAGCCAGAATTATCTAGGGTTGTCTCTATTCTCAATTTCAAAACCCATGCATTGTTTCTATAATGAGCTGTCTCAGCTTTGAGCTCGTTTCCCAGTACTCTGTCTTGCCCCAAATCCTGGTCAGTCCTGAGCAGTTATAAAGTTTTACCCTGTCCTCACATGTTATAAAAATCTCCAAACTTTGTGAAACTAGCTTTGTGTTAGAACAGTACTGAAGAATTAAAGCCAAGAAAGTATGCTGTTATAGATTCTAATAACACTTTTTTCTAGTGAGTAATCTCAACTAGATCATTTTAGTGAAGAGTGTGTAAGAAGGTTTCAGTTCACTTTAAAGCCTAGCTAGTGTTTACTGAGCACTTATTAAGTGCCAGATGCTACCTGACTTGTAGGCCAACCCTATAGTGGATACTTTATTACCCTCATTTTACAGTTAAAGAAACCAAGTCTCAGAGTAGTTAAAAATCTTTCCCGTGGTGCCACCAATTTGAAGTGTCTGAGTTAGGATTCAGTCTCCCATCTGAGTTACCCAGGGCCTGGAACTCTTCCTCAGTTAAATTATTATCGTTGTTGTCACTGCTACTGTTGTCATGAATGAGAAGGAACTGATTGTATTTTCAAGGAAGTTTCCAGCATCTTGGAGATGAGGACCTCTCAAGGTCAGGCCTGACTGGAATCCTTCTCCTAGTCCCACGTAGCTGCAGAGGCAGGCAGCGTTCACAGGAACCACCATGAAACTAGTACCAGCAGTAATTCAGGATTTACAGTGTTTGAAATCAGGGAGCCAAGACACATGCCTAAGGGTCAGGGAGATGTCCCTAATTGTATTAGACCCATTTTCACATGGCCATAAAGATACCACCTGAGACTAGGTAACTTATAAACAAAAGAGGCTTAATTGACTCACAGTTCTGCATGGCTGAAGAGACTTTGGGAAACTTACAATCATGGTGGAAGGCAAAGGGAAAGGAAGGCATGTCTTACGTGGTGCCAGGAGAGAGAGAGTGAGGAAATGCCACACTTGAAACCATCAGCTCTCATGAGAACTCACTATCACCAAAACAGCATGGGGGAAACTGCCCCTATGATCCAATCACCTCCCCCCAGGTCCCTCCCTTGACACGTGGGGATTACAATTCAAGATGAGATTTGGGTGGAGACACAGAGCCAAACCATATCACTAACCTAACTAAGTTCCAGGCACTGCAGATCATTTATTTCTTGAGTATTCACAACTTTGGATAAATTAGGTATGCTGGTCCAATTTACCTTTGACTTAAGGGTCATTAGCATTTGAAGAGACAGAATTTGAATCCAGATCTAGCCTGTTTCATGATATATAGAGAGAGAGAGCAGGTGGGGAGGAAGAATAGATTCTTGAAGTCTGGCCTTCCCAGGCTACACCCTTTCTTCCACTCTGGACTCTGGGTATCATCTGTTACCCACATCTTCTAGAAGACCCAAGGTGGAAGAGAAGAGAATGGTCAAGAAATATACCCAAGGCCTTCCATCTCAGGCAAAGGGTATTCACAGATTATACGTGTAGTGCAAATGCACTTATAGGAAAGGTACAACCTCTAAATCTCTGGGGCCTTGGGTTCTTAGGTTCTATGGGCATCCTTTCCTCATCTGTAAAATGAGCACATTGAATTACATGCTCTCCAGAGCCCTGCCATGATAGTATCGATTCTCTTCCACCATAGGCAATGTTGGGACGAAACAACGGGGAGTCCTCCAGGAAGAAGGATGAAGAGGAAGTTCAGAGCAGGCACCGGTTAATCCCCCTCGGCAGAAAAATCTATGAATTCTACAATGCACCCATCGTGAAGTTCTGGTTCTACACAGTAAGCACATTTCCTTTTCTCCTTCCTAGTGGATGGCCACAAGGAGCCAATGTCCATTTCTCATGCACCTGTGTGGTTTTCTCTGCAAGTCGTAAGTGCCACGCACACAGGAGGGAAAGTTCTGTGACCTTGCTTTTTCAATAGCTTTGCAAGATTTGTGGCGTTTTGTTAGGCAGCTTTCACAGGCCACATTTTGCCTCCTTTCAGAAAATAGAGGAAATGGTGGAGGTGAGAACTAACAAACAGAAATAGAGGTGAGATGAGTATGAGTCTTGTCTAACAGGAAAGTAGATACGCTTTTCTGAAATACTTGGTGTTTTGAATGGATGAGGGCTAGATCACAGTTGCCCATTTTAGATGCCAGTCCTGGATTTGGGGCTACTTTTGGCAGGTAAGGAGTGAGGAGAGTGTGGAAGTAACACCACTAAAGAAGGCAGTGTGTGTGCGTGTGTGTGTGTAACTACTCCCAATCTGCTAGTGTCATCAAACAACCTTTCTTGTTCCAACACAATTAACAATATGCAAACCACAGCAGCAAAAACTACTCAAAGGAAACCTACAATCATGGCTAATATTGCTTAGTATGCACATCATGTAACCATTTTCTGCCTACAAAAGAGTGGATTGTCCTTGAAATGACCTTCTGATATGGTAGAAATGGTTCAATTATTGGTTCTCCACATCTACTGTTCAGAGATTTTTTTTTTAAGGTGAGCTTTTGGCCCAGGTCATCTCTGAATCTTTCCAGCCACAGTGGAACTGTGCCAGATGAAGGATAGTGCATCTGTATTTTTAGCCCTTGCCACAACCAGCTGCATGGCAGTCATTTGAGTCAGCAACAGGATAATCTGAATCTGAGGCCAAAATGACTCAAATGACCAGATGAGGTGCTTTTCATGTGGTCCTGTGTGCTAACACTTAACATTGACTTTAAAGTTTGGTTTCTCTACTTCAGTGCTATTAACATTTAGAGCAGGATAATTCTTCATTGTGGGGGGCTGCCCTCAACAGGTAGCATGTTTTACAGCATGCCTGGCCTCTACTCAGTGGCAACTCTTCATCCCCCAAGTATGACAAGCAAAATGTCTCCAGACATTGCTAAATGTCCCCTTGTGGGATAAAATTGCCACCATTCAGAAACTACCACTTTGAAGTGTGGTCTTGAGAGAGGATAGGATATTATCAAAATATAAATATTAGATGTTTTCAGTGAAGTAAAAATTCAAATTTATCAATGGTAGGAAAAGAGAAAAATTATCTCCCCCCAAAAATAACTGAGGCATGCAAAAATCATTTCTATTCATATATTTTATACAGCTCTATATTATTTTTAACCTTGCAGAAAACAGCTTAGTGGTGACAAGCATGGACTTTGGAATCAGACAGCCTGGGTGGGAATCCCATCTGCACCTCTTACCATGTGCCCTCAAACAACTTAATTTCCCATTCTGTCCACAGTTTTCTTAAGATGCCAATAATAGTAGTTCCGATTTTATAGGATTTAATGAAGATTAAATGTGTTAAAACATATAAAGCACTTAGAACAGTTCCTTGACATGTAAGTACAACGTAACTGTGACTATTGTTTCTTCTAGGCTATTCACATTGCATAGTAATAGATAGTGTTGTGTTGTGTTCATCCACTCAACAAAAATAATATCTTTTATTGAGCACCTACTATGTTTGAGGCAATGTTCTAGGTACTATTTAAGTACTCTCTCTAATCCTAACAACCATTTTATCAAGATAATATTTATGTATTTATTTATTTATTTATTTAGGAGAGACAGGGTCTTACTCTGTCACCCAGACTGGAGTGCAGTGGTAAGAGCTTCACTCACTGCAACCTCCAACTCCTGGGTTCCAGTGATTCTCATGTCTCAGCCTCCCAAGTAGCTGGGATTACAGGTGTGTACCACCACACCCAGCTAATTTTTGTATTTTTAATAGGGATGGGGTTTTGCCATGTTGGCCAGGCTGGTCTCGAACTATGGGCCTGCCTCAGCCTCCCAAAGTGCTGGGATTATAGGCGATAGCCACTGCACCCAGCCTAAGACAACATTTTTGGAGCTATTTTACACCCAGGTCTGTCCTTCCTTTAATATTATGATACCCCAACTGTTAGCTTAGAACAGCGCTTGGCAAACTACAGCTCTCAGGCCAAATTCAACCCATGGCCTATAACTGTGGCCTGCAAACTAAGAATGGTTTTTACATTTTCAAAGGGTCAAAATAAAATTTAAAAAGGAATACTTGAGACATATATTCAAATTGTAGTGTCCATAAATAATTGGAGCACAGGCAGACTCTTAATTTCTGTTAAGGGAATTTAATTGAGCAATGAACAATTCATGAATGGGACAGCCTTCCAAGCCAGAGGAGGCTCAGGGATTCCAGCAGGGCCACGTGGTGGAAGATTTATGGACAGAAAAAGGGAAGTGGCATACGAAAATGGAAGTGACATACACAAACAGCTGGATTGGTTACAGCTCAGCATTTGCCTTTTGTGAACACATTTTGAGCAGTTGGCTACATTTGATTGACTGAAATTCAGTGATTGGTCTTGTTACACCTTCATTTGTTATAGTTCACAATGTACAGAGAAAACTTTAGGCTGAACTTAAAATATGTAAGGAGGCAGCTTTAGGCTAAACCTCAGTTAACATTACCAGTAGGCTGCCTGCTTTTGTGCTACCACATCGAGTTAATGAGTGGTGAGAGACAGAGAGAGACTATCAGGTCTACAAAGCCTTAAAAGTTAACCAGTTGGCCATTTGCAGAAAAAGTTTACAGACTGCTGAGAGCAGAAATCAGTAGACGTAATAGTATCAACATTTCTAAAACTTCCATGATGACAAGGGCGTTTTGTTAGAAATGCAAATTTCTAGCCCCATCATAGACCCATGGAATCAAATCTTCATAAAGGAGCCTAAGAGGCTGTGTTAGTTTAACCAGCTTCCCAGGCGAAACTTGTGATTAGAGATGCTTGAGACACGCTGCTTTGCTTATGTCATTGGCAGCTTGTTGGGAGGCTATCTCTTTGGGGGGGTGGGGCCTGTGTGTCCAGCACTCTTCTGCATGGCTGACTTGGCCTCAGCAAATCCATCAGACTGGATCCCCCAGATTCGTTCAGTTGTGTTTTCATGATTCTCCAAAATTCATCGTCACATATTGACAAAGCCCAGGCCTCGAGGAAGTGATCGGATATGAGGTATGCCAGTCTTTTGAATCACCAGAGATGCCTAACAATACAATTCAGTTTCAGATTGAAGGTCCCAGGTACTTTGGGCTGTGTTTTTCTCTGTAAGAGTATTTCTCACCAGATTTCCAAAAATGGTCTGTCCTACTCTCCCAAGTTTCTGAAAGGTAGGACACACCTCATTTCCATGTAACCTCACTTCTGCATTGTAGCAAGTTTCTCTAGGAGTAGGTTGGGTCCTCTTCTGGTCCGAGAAGAAAGCAGGCAGGGGTCCAGCTGGCTCCTCGACCCTGCTTGTGTTGGGAGCCTATTTCAGGTATCCGGCTGGAGAGGATTCAAATTCAAAGTGTGAAGTGGCTGTAGGTCAGAGGACACAGTGCGTACTCTGAGTTTCTCTAGCAGTGACCAACTCTATCCTCTATGAGACCATGTGCCCTTCTGCTCTCCAGAGGTAGTAGAAAAAAGCCCAGGTAGAAGTGAGGAAGAGCAAAGCCCCACCAGGGATCCATAGCAAGCTGTGGCAGGCTTTGGTGCTTGTGTTTGACAGGTTAAGAAGCATGAATCTTAGTTAACGGAAAATGCATTGAAAGATTATAGGTTAATAAAATACAAATTCTTAGAGTTCTCCCACTGACTTAAATAAGACTCATAGGTTCAAAAGCTTGGACATTCTACATACAGATTGTTAAAGCTTACAGAATATATATATACACACACATACAATTAAAGCATGCCATGTCAAGATAATCTACAGCAAGGCTGCATGAATGTTGGTGAGTTCTGTGATAGGCTGCTTCCAAGACAGCAGCCAGTCCTCTGTTGTGCCATCTAAACATAAGACCCTATTTTCAGAAGTCTGTATTTTGAGAGTCGTACCAAAATATTATATTATAGCTTGACTATGGAAAAAGTTCATTATAGAGTAACTGTGATGTAAAAACCAGGCAGGGGCTAAAAATGATGAATGTGGAGGAAGCATAACCAATAATGAGGGCAATTTTAAAAAGAAAAAAAAAGGGGAGAGGTGTGAATTGTTAATTGGGGATCAAAGGGAAGTAAGGACTAAGGGAAGAGGAGACAAAAAGAATAACAGAAGCATCTTGGGAAAAAAAAAAAGGTGGATATTAGCCAGCATTTATTGGGTCTCTACAGTGTGTTGGGAGAGACAGACAGACAGACAGATAGATATATAGATCCCCGGTGATTACAAAGGCTCTATAAGGAAAGTGGAAGTGATCCCATGTTACAGAATGGAGGCCCAGGAAGGTTAACCTTACAAAAGATGATACGTCTAGGAAGTATGTGAGCTGGAATTTAAATCCAAGCTTCATTGATACCTATGCCTACCTTCCTTCCACTAAACACATTAGATTTGTATTCAGAGGACAGATGTAGGTTCAAGGAGTTACTTACGTACTAAAATGCAGAGGTTCTGGAAGAATGTGCATGTCACTGGGCCTACATATGAAAAGAGAAGATAATGCTTTGGAATGTTTTGCAATGAATTGGGCAAAATGATAAAACCAGGGCAGTTAACAATATTCATTTCCCCTATAAGTGATGGAATTTGACCCAACTAAGAGAAGGAAGCAAGGAGAGAGAAGGATTTTAAGTCAGAAGGAGGCTGAGAGTATATTTTAGAGTTCTAACCACTGAAGTCCTTTTTTTGTTTTTTGCAGTCTGTACTCACAGGACTACAGAATTAATGCCAGTGTATTATAATGGTAAACGGAAACCATATGAACCAAGTTCCATTTTGAACTGATTTTTAAACAGCGTCCTACACAATTTTAAGTAAACTCTTTCATGAGAAGTTTTCATGATTTGCCAATGCTCCTGAAGATGGGGAGGGGTAGGAACCTAGGCATAGGTTGAAATGATAGGCCCTGGGGGGTGGGGGGATGCCAGCACAAACCATGCAGGTAGAGAGTGAGCCCAGATGTCCAGCTCTCATAGTGATCTTATTTAACTCCGACCTACTTCACCCTTTAAGTGATGAACTTGAGGTCAGGAGTTCAAGACCAGCCTGGCCAACATGGTGAAACCCCCGTCTCTACTAAAAATACAAAAATTAGCCAGACACAGTGGCAGGTACCTGTAATCCCAGCTACTAGGGGGGCTGAGGCACAGGAATCGCTTGAACCCACAAAGAGGAGATTTGCAGACAGCCAGGATCACAGCACTGCACTCCAGCCTGAGCAATAGAGTGAGACTCAGTCTCCAAAAAAAAAAAAGAATCCATTCATTCACCCGGGCATGGTGGCTCAAGCCTGTAATCCCAGCACTTTGGGAGGCCACGCTGGGGGGATCTCTTCAGCCCAGGAGTTTGAGATCAGTCTGGCCAACAAAGTGAGATGCTGTCTCTACTAAAAATACAAAAACCTAGCTGGCTGTGGTGGCACATGCCTATCGTCCCAGCTACCCAGGAGGCTGGAGTAGGAGAATCACCTGAGCCCAGGAAGTCAATGCTACAAGAAGCCAAGATCACAATGCCACTGCACTCCAGCCTGGGCGACGGGAGTGAGACTCTGTCTCAAAACATAAGAGAATCCTTCTATTAGAAAAGGAAAGGGGGAGGTAGAGAGGGAGAGAGGAAGTTTTCTTAGTAGAGAAAGCAGCATATCCCCCAGAGAGGCTGCAGCTTCGTCCACCTTCTAAGCTGCCTTCCCAGCTCCAAAGTCACGCTGTACCTCCAGACCCCTCAAGGCCTCAATCCTTTCACCCACAATGTGTCTATTCTTTGGTACAACCACTCTGAAGAGTGCAGCAGATTTAATAAACTCCCTCTTGGTTCCTGCTCACGGCCTCTGAGGCCCCTAAGGCCAGTGAGAACCTCACTCAACTTGCGGCATTGCCTAAGGAAGGCCCAGCTAGTCTGCCATTTCCCTTAAGGTGAGTCTTCGCTCAAGGCTCCTCAGTCCCTTATGCAAGAGCCTCACCAGTTTCCCTGCACTTCACTCACCTTGACACAACTGAATCTTCCAAGAACAGTCACCAAACCCTGGGGAGTCCTTCCCAGACATCCAGCAATTCAGCCAGTCACATCAGGATTCAACCCCAAAGAGCCAGAGCCTCTTGGGGATTAAACCCCACGCCCGTTCACAAAAGGCCACACAGACCCTTTCCTTTCTATAAATTGTGTCGTGTCTTGTGTTGTTTCAACGAAGCCGACACCAAGGAGGAATATTTTAACTTGGGTAAGGCAGGAAAGTGGTAAAATGAAAACACGTGAAACCCTGCCAGGGCACTGACAAACCAAACTCTTTAAGCCTGGGCTAATTTTATGTTGGGTTGACCAGTTTACAGGTGTTACATGCGTCTTCCTTTTCTTCTCACAGACACTTATTCTGCCTGGCATTCATGAAGCAAAAATCCACTGTGCTGCCCTAGTTTAAGAACCTAAGGTCCACGCCTGAGCAAGAGCAGCCACTGACAGCCAAGGTTCCCTTTTTAGCCAAGAAAACACACACACAGAAATGGGTAACTGCAAGACGAAATGATGCATCATGACACACAGATTTAAGCAAAGCACCAGAGCCCCAGAGACACATGTACGGGTCAAAAGGAAGATTGCATAGTATAATCTTTCAAGTATTACTTTTCTAATTCTCTTGGTAGTTTAGCACCTTGAGTTCATTTTGTCATACATTCTGTGTCCTGTTTGCTGACCTTGTTCTGTGCTGCTGTGCAGTGGCCGTGGCTGATGCTGAGGCTCCTGGGCCTGAACAGCCAGACCACTGTATTGTATTTCCTTACAGCTGGCATATATCGGATACCTGATGCTCTTCAACTATATCGTGTTAGTGAAGATGGAACGCTGGCCGTCCACCCAGGAATGGATCGTCATCTCCTATATTTTCACCCTGGGAATAGAAAAGATGAGAGAGGTAACAGCTTTTATAAAATAAAACATAAGAGAAAGACAGTGGTTAAGTTCTGTCTGTGGACGGAGGGGACAGGAAGATGCCTGGGATGCAGATGATGCCGGAAACTGTTTTCTCTAATGCTACCACAGCTGCTGCTTAGCTCTGACAAACCTGGGAAGGCTCACAGTGTGGTGCTGATAGGGGTATAACTCCCTGAGTGCTTAGCATTTGGTCTATTCTCTGCTAACATAGCTTTTGTCCCAAGAAGGCCTCCAGTTGTTTTTGATGCCATTTGCATGTCTTTACTCATCCCTATAAACATGACTTTCTAGATTTTGCCACTTTTAACTCCCATTTCACCCCCTTATTCTGGGTGTCTTCGGACACAGCCTGCCAATACCTGTGACTCTCCAGATGTGTTTCGGCTGTTCTAGGAGGAACTCTGCTTTCACTCATTCATTGGATTTATTCTTTGGTTTATTTCTTCTCAACATTCTGCTCGCACCTGCTGGACACCAACCACTCTACCAGCGGTAGGGACCACCAAGGCGGACTGAACGCAGGTCCTTCGGGTTGTGGGTGCAGGGTCCCTCTTTTCTCCCCCAACTTCTATGGCCTAAAAGGAGCCCTCAAAATGCCACCCCTAAGTGGTTTATTTGAAATCAGAGCCAACCTCAGGGGCCCATCAGATTCAGAGCTGCTAAAAGAATGTGATCAAGCAAAAGTCCACAAGAGGGCTCTGCAGCCCCGCTCAATGTTCACCCCGCGCTCCTATTTCATGAGGGAAAGCCATTAGGGAAGAAAGGTTTAGGAGGTAGTGCTGATTTCTCTTTCCTGAAATGACAGTAAGCAGGGCAGGCCCTTTCTGGAGGAAATACTCCCATTCAAGTCCACTGAGTCTTTAAGAGCTCAGGAACAACCCTAATTGCTGTACTACAGCAGGTGGGAAAACATACTGGGCACCATAGGAAAAACGGACTCCTACAAATCCACAACTTCACTCTTGCCTTCATTACAAAGACAGGTTAAAAGGCAAGCGTTTCAGCTCTAGAATGTTCTCTTCCAGAGAAAAGATGCGGTATCTGTTAGATGCAGTTGTATTGGGATCAAATGTCTTATCTCTTAAGCCCTTCTCTTGAGTTTTTAAACTATTTGGGGGATATTTTAACTCCGACTACCCTCTCCCCATCCTGAAAACCTGGGAGTGGGTCTGCTAGTCCCATTTTACAAGCACCTGGATTGAGAAAAAAAAAAAAAAAGGAACGCTTTGCCTTGTTCCAGCTAGTTGTCTACACTTCGGTCTTCCCATTCATGGTGCCTTTTCTTCTTGACCAATGTTGTGGATTTCCCATTTGTAAACTGAAAAACGGTAATAAATTTGCTTTGGTCTTTGTGCAGCTCTCTGAGAACTGAGGCCTGCTCCTGCTGGGGCCCTGTGGCTGTGCTGTGCCAGCTGGCACTCGAGCGATTTAACGCCTAGAAGCATATTCCTTCCCCATGATAAGCAGAAAAGGGAAGGACTCGAGCAGGGAGATTGGAGTCTCTCCAGGGACCAGACTGGGAGAAGACAGGGAGCAGTCTGTACTCCACGGACTGTTCTGGCAGAGGCTGCCAAATGGGCAGGCTGCCAGGAGCCTCGAGGCCTGGATATCCATTTCTCCTGAAGAGGCATAGAATAGTAGGGAGGGCAGGGCTTTGGAGGCTGGGGTCAGGAAGGGGTCAACCGAAGACTCCTCGCTTCCTGTGGGGAGTGAGGCAGTGACCACCTCTGAGTCTGACCTTTTCCTCTGCAACCCAGTGAGGTGGCGCCCCAACCCCTGTGTCCTGCCCTGAACTCACTGAAGAGTTGCTTGACGACCAAGGGGTGAGGACCCCACAGGCCGTGCCCTTCCTGCCTCCTCACAGTCAGCACGCAGGACCTCCAGGGCTCAGACGCAAGATCCTGGAAATGTGGAAAAGTTTGCATGCTTTGGTGCCTTCCCAGGAATACACAAGGAAGGCTTTGTGGTTTCCCATGATGCCCCCATTCCCAGCCCACATACTTCTGCCTGGAGTCACTAAAGCAAGCCCCGGTAATCCCTTAATAGCATGGCACTGTTTACAGTGTGCGTGGGTAGACGTTATCTCATCTGGATCCTCCTCCCCCGACCCCACAATCCTATGAGGTCGATGGTGTGACTGTGATGACATCCCACTGCACAGGTCTGGGAACTGAGACTTGGGGTTTAAGCCATTTCCCCGTATCCCGCAGCTAGAAAGGACAACTGAGTATGAAACCTGACGGATCCATCCCTAGACTCAGTGCTCTTTCTACTCCCCCATGATGCTCCTCAGGCTCCCAGGGTTCTAAGACAGGTGCCTGAGGGCTGGTTCGAGAGGTGGAGGAGGCAGGGGGGACTCGACTTTCCACTTCTGCTTCACCCTGGACTGTTCTGCTCTCATCTCATCTCTTTTTTTTAATGTTGGGACTTTACTAAAAAATGCTTCACTGTTTAAAACTTATGCTACAAACCTCTGTGTTTAGCAGTTTTAGGAGAGTGTGAGCAAAGGGTTGGAAAAGCTCAAAGCATTGCCCATCAAACCCCTCTCCCAGCTACAGACATGGATTTTTGCTCCATTAAGATGCAGCCAGGGAGTGAGAAGCCATCAGAACACCACCAGCTGCAGAGACTGCTGATGGCTAGGACAGTGGTTCTCAAACTGTGGCCACCAGGCAGGAGCCGGGAACTTGTCAGAAATGTAAATCCTCCACCCCACCCCCAGCCTACTGAAGCAGAAACTCCAGACTGAGGGCCCGGCATGGATAGTTTACCCAGCCCTCCAGGTGATCCTGATGTGCACTAAAGTTTAGAAACCCTGGGCTAGGGCTTAGGGCAGGACACTGACTACGAAAAATAGGGCTCCCAGGCAGCTCCTGGTACCCTGCTCCGCCTTCCAAGCCCCAGCCCTAACTTACTAAAACCTGTCTTCCTTAGTATTTCAGAATTAGGTAAATCATTATAGTGGACATGAGGATTCACACAAGCCTCCAATCTTTCCTCTCCTGTGAGAGGTTCTGAGGTGGGGAAAGGGGTTGGTCATGGTTTGAAGAGATGGGATCCTCAGAGGCAAACACCAGCAATTGAGGAAGGTGGCCCTGGTGCAGCTTCAGGAAGTGGGGTTCCCTGGCTTCTCACATCCTGGGGCAGTCTGTGGTGCAGCATGGGTGCAACTCCTGCTGTCCAGCTGTGCATTTCATAGACCCATGTGTGGTAGCCCCTGTCAGTTTAAGGTAAGGCAAGAGTCCCACAAAGGAGTTAGGATATGCAAGGGACTGGAAATTGCTCTTAGTGCCTACACGACAGTCAGTCTGTTGACAAATATGTATTGAGTTTCTATTATGTAACAGGCCTGGGGTACAAAGGGTCTGCCCTCAGAGTTTCAGTATAGGAAAGAAAGAAAAATGGATGGATGGATGGATGGATGAATAAATAGATGACTGATTGACAGGCATACACACATACTCATACACACATACATATACAAGCATACAGAAGATAACTTCATATAGTAATAAAAACTCAAAAAAAATAAATAGGGTAATGTATTGGAGAGTGACTTGGGGACATGAAGTCTGCTGCAGCTAAAGTAGTCAAAAAAGGCCTTCCTAAAAAGGGGACATTTGATCGGAGACCTTGAAGATGAAGAGGAGCCAAATATAGATCTGGGAGAAGAAAGTGATGAATAGAAGGAATAAGTACAAGCATCTTGAATATCGAATAAACTTGTTATGCTTAAGAGATGACCAGTATGGCTGCAGGGTAGAGAATAAGAGAGAATATGGTGGGATGTGAAATAAGGCCACTGTAAAGAGTTTGGATTTTTCACTATTTGTAATGGACGTCATCAGAAAGCTCAAGCATACAATTATGATCATTTGCTTTAGTTTCTGTTGTTCATTTGTCTCATAAGTTTTTTTTTAATTGAGGTATAATTTATCTATAATTGAACAACTCCTGAGGGTGCAGCTTGATGAGCTTTTACCTATGCGTAATCACCAGCTGGATCTTTAAAGATCCAGGCTTTTAAAGATCATTCTTTGTGCTGCTCAGAGAATGGGTTGAGGGTAAGTGGGCAATGAGGATGATGGGGATACCAGTTAGAAGGCTGCTGCAATCTGCAAGATGTGATGGAGCTTAGAATAGGGCGGCAGCAGTGGAGGTGGTGAGAAGTAGTTGGCTAGGTTGCATTTAGAAATAGAGGTGATAGGACTTGGTGCAGAGGATGTGGGATGTGAAAGAGAAAAATGGAGGAGTCTTCCCAAGTGAGCAGCCTGAGGAACTCAATATGGTGGCACTGTTTACTGAGATAAAGGGAGACTTCAGAGATTTGCAGCATACTAGGATTGAATCATTTTATAGCAAAACTCTTATGTGTGTCTTAGAATTTTACCACCACCCAAAGAATCAAAATTATTGCTTATATGTGCCTTTGGAATACTGCAGCTGAATAATCGCCTAAGCTGAGCTCAATTGGACTTTTATAGCATGCAAGTATTTAAGTAGATATAGGTAGACAAAGCAAGCTAGTAACGTCAGCCAACAGACCAAGCACTTCCCAACTGGGCTGAAAATATAGACAGAAACCAGACCTAACCCTGCTCTCCTTCCTGCCTTATAGATTCTGATGTCAGAGCCAGGGAAGTTGCTACAGAAAGTGAAGGTGTGGCTGCAGGAGTACTGGAATGTCACGGACCTCATTGCCATCCTTCTGTTCTCTGTTGGAATGATCCTTCGTCTCCAAGACCAGCCCTTCAGGAGCGACGGGAGGGTCATCTACTGCGTGAACATCATTTACTGGTACATCCGTCTCCTAGACATCTTCGGCGTGAACAAGTATTTGGGCCCGTATGTAATGATGATTGGAAAAATGGTAAGCAGGGTCTTCTGATTCCATGTTATAAGCTTTCAGAGGAGGAGTGGTGGATAAAAGATAGAGGGAAATAATTATTTTGGGCCTGCTATTGAAGTCTAAATGAGATGGCCCTAGAGGCGTTTTATTTTATAAATTCCTTCTGAATGTTTGGGGGTTTGACTACATCTATATACAAAACTGGGTAATTTATCCATCAGTCACTCATTCATTTACTGAAAAATATATAAAGATCATCTATTTTGTGCTGGACACTGGACTAGGAGTTGGGTATACAAAGATGTTCTTTTCATGAGATTAAAACTGATGGAAGAAAGAGAGGGAGGGAGGGAGGGAGGAATTACCATACCATGTGAAAAATGCCGTAATAGAGGTGTGTATAAAGTACAAAAAACCATAGAAAAGATAATATCGGTCAGAAAAAGCACACAGAGGTTACAGTTTAGCTGGGTATTGGAGAAGGAATGGGTCTCCACTACAAATTTTTAACAGATTTTTAAAAGATCCTGTGTTTTTAAATAAAGTTCTAGAAAATGCCTTTCCCTACACAAAGGAAAGAAAAATATAATTTATTTGCACTGAGCTGAGTTGGGTTGGGTTGGGTTTGAACTGAACATTAAGTTCTACCATGCATCATATGTTTGTTACACTACTTTAAAATGATGTCTATTAAGAACTAGGTTCCGGAATGATGCTCCTACTTATCAAATTCTTGAAGAAAAAGTCCCAGGTAGCAAGCTAATATGCTGTCCTACAAATGGCCGAGGACTTGTTCCAACAGTCCTTGACCACACACCAGTTTCCACACTTTTTCCATAGAGACTGAACCCTAGGAGGACAGCATCATGTGCATCTGGGAGTGCATCAGTAAATGAGCTTCCTCTCAAAACTCACTAGAGGAAGAATAAGAGCCTGGAGCCAGAACTGGGTACTTTTAATCAGTTCTCCCAGTTTTGAGTGTGTCCCCTTCTTCACCTTTACAAGATATATGTGGAAAAGTCAAGTACATCTGTTCTACCACGACGAACACCTCTTACTGAAAAACCTTTTTCCTGGTCAGACACGGTGGGTCATGCCTGCAATTCCAGCACTGTGGTACGCTAAGGCAAGCAGATCACTTGAGCCCAGGACTCTGAGACCAGCTTAGGCAGCACAGTGAGACCCTGATGATACAAAAACTAATGAAAAATTAGGGCTGGGCGTCATGGCTCACGCCTGTAATCCCAGCACTTTGGGAGGCCGAGGCGGGAGGATCACCTGAGGTCAGGAGTTCGAGACCAGCCTGATCAACATGGAGAAACCCCATCTCTACTAAAAATACAAAATTAGCTGGGCATGGTGGCATATGCCTGTAATCCCAGCTACTTGGGAGGCTGAGGCAGGAGAATCACTTGAACCCAGGAGGCAGAGGTTGCAGTGAGCCAAGATCATGCCATTGCACTTCAGCCTGGGCAAGAAGAGCAAAACGCTGTCTCAAAAAATAAAAAGAAAAGAAAAGAAAAATTAGCAGGGTGTGGTGACATGAGCCTGTGATCTCAGCTACCTGGGAGCCTGAGGTGGGAGGGTCACCTGAACCCAGAGTTCAAGACAGTGGTGAGATATTTTTTCTCAAAAAAAGATAAAGAAAAACCTCTTTGCTAATATCTTTCACTTCACTTGAGCCATTGAAACCAACGATTAATTTTTGAGACAGTGTTTCACTCCATCACCCAGGCTGGAATGCAGTGGTGCCACCTCTGCCTCCCAGGTTCTAGCAATTCTCCTGCCTCAACCTCCCGAGAAGCTGGGACTACAGTCACCTGCCACCACGCCAAGCTAATTTTTTGTTTTTATTAGAAACGAGGTTTCACTAGGTTGGCCAGGCTGGTCTCAAACTCCTGACCTCAAGTGCTCTACCCGCCTCAACCTCCCAAAGTGCTGGGATTACAGGTGTGAGTCACTATGCCTGGCTGATGTTCTTTATTATTATTACTCAAGATTTACTATATATATATCATTGCTAACTCAATATTTATGGAACAGCTCTGTGTATGTATGTGTATGTGTATCTCTACTGAAATGAATCTTAAATAACCACGACTTTTGCTACAAAATCACTGACAAACTCATGCTAAGAGCAGAAGAATTTGAATTCAAAATGAATTGGATATAACACATTGAGCAATTTATTTAAACCCCTTTGAGATTTGATTTACTTGTTTCTAAAGTAGTGATGTATAATAAATGCATATCTTATAGGGTTATTGTTGTAATTATTAGAAATAATACATACTAAATGACCAGCTGTGTCTGGCTCATAGCTGGTAGTTGACAAATTACATCTGTTATCGTTATGTTCAAATTGTATTTTCTAAATACAATGAAAAAAAGGAAAAATTGGTGAGTATAATTATTATGCCATATTCTTAACCCTACTGTACAAATGGTATTTATAACACCAGCACTGTTTAGGGCAAATATCACCAAACTCATTCTAGAGAGAAAAAAACTTGAATTCATGAGCTTGAGTTACTTACCCAAAACAGAACCCCAGTTCAATTGGGGATTTTTTGACTAGGAAAAAAATGTGTATCTTACTCTATTATACTGCCTGTTATATCATCTTCTTTGCACTTTAACAATGAATTTGAGATTGTGGTGAAAATTCCTGTCTAAAAGCAGAGAGTCTAGATTTAGAGTCTATGGATAGGGCTTAGGAGGTAGAATCTGTGGACCCTCCCTGCAATTTATATATATAAATGTGTGGGTGTGTGAATTTTCTGGACAGAGGGGACAAGCTTTCATGAGATTCTCAAATTTATTTTCAAGTGGACTCAGTGAAGGCAAAGAACTATAATAGTTATAAAATTAGGCCACGTTTTCTCAACCTTGACACTGCTGATATTGTGGGCTGGATAATTCCTTATTTTAGGAAGCTGTCCTGTGTATCATAGGATATTTAGCAGTATCTACCCAGTGGATGCCTGTAGCATGCACATGTGCACACACACACACATACACACGCAGTTATGACTACAAAAATGTCTCCAGACATCTCCAGGTGTCCCCCAGGGAATGAAATTGGCCTCTGTGGAAAATTACTGCATTCTGTGATTACATACTCAGATTGGTTGTTTTTTCTGATTGCTACCTTATTTTATTTTAACAAATAAAATCTGAAAAGACCCAAACAAGCCAAATATATTACCCTTTAAAGCCTTGGTAGCATTTATATATTTGGGATAACTAAAGTTATGCTAATGCAGTGAGATTATTTTAAAATCCATGTCTATCATCTTAATAATGGCATAATTATCCCAGTTTTGACTAGAATGAAACCTTACTCAGGAGTGTGCAAGAGGAATGCGCTGCATTTTCTCTACCTTTTAACTTATGAATGACTTAATTTATCAGTCAAGAATAAGTAGAAAATGAGTATATTTGGGGACTTTGCTTCTCTTTCAAGAGGCTTTTAAGATAAGTTCAATAATTGATGCACTGATCCAGAAGGTACATAAAATATGCCTATAGAATTTTTCAGTGAGCCAGATGGACTACCAGGCTGGAACTTAAGAAAATGTGCCCAGATGTGTTATACCGAAAGCCTCTCAACATTAGGGAGTTCCCATTCAGCACAAAACAGGCAAGTAAGTCCCTGCCTTGTGGCCTAGGGACAGACAGCTGATGAGATTCCTGGACACACAATCATTAGGAGTCCATTTTGAAACTGGTACTATGAGTCTTTGCATAATATAAGAAGCCAGTACACCAAATGCCTCCCAGCACGGAAAGCCTGCATATCCGGAAAGACTCCCACTGATCTGCTGCTGGTCCAGAATCACTTAACAAAATCCTGACTCCTTTCCTCCATATTCCACTTCTCAATGAAATTCTCTAAGCCTAGTACTAAGCTCACTTACATAATGCAGAATAAAAACAATAATAATAGCTATCATTTGCTGTGTGCCAGATACCATGTAAGACATGTCATCATCATACCCCCCGGAAATAGGTTTTCGTATCTGTGTTTAATAATTTAATAAACAATTGAATAAGAGACTAAGCAAGGGACAATAATAGGATTCAAATTTCTCTCTGACTCCACAGCCTGACCTCCCTCCAACTCTAATAATAAGAATACGTTAACATTTATGAAGAACTTACCACGTTGTTTCACATGCCAACTCATTTAATCTTCATAAAATAAATGTGTTATTATTACTCCTAGTTTACAAATAAAACTAGATTAAGCAGCTTGTTCAAGGACACCTAGCTATATTTCTTTTTCTTTCCTTTGTTTTTTTTAATGTTTAAGAAACGTTGTATTTTGTTTTTGTAATTATTTTTACTCTTTTTGTGTGGATTTTTTTCCATGTAGCTATTTTTACTAGCATAGTCAAGATGAAAACCCAGGTATTCTGACACCAAAGTACATGTGTTTAACCACTACAGTATATATATAAAATATATCTTATATATTATATATACATTATATATAATGTATTATATAATGTATATTATATAATGCATATTATATAACATGCATATGTGTATATTATCTATATTATATAATATACAATATGCACATGTTATATATAATGTATATAAGCTATATAATATGTATATATTATATAATGTATATATGTATATATAACATATGTATGTATTATGTATGTTCTACAGAAGAGTATAAAATATATAATGTATATATTATATATAATACATAATTGTATATATTATATATAGTACATTATATATAATATACACATTATATATTATATATATTATATGCTCTCTTCTGTAGAACACAACAGAAAGATATTTACAAGATTAGGACAGAATCATCTCTCTTAATATTGAACCAACTGGACAATTTAGCTTTAAAAAGAGGAGGTCAGCCCCAGTTCCCACTAATAATGCTCTATTTCTGCACTCCACTCTATCAGATTTTGGTGTTTGTATGAAAGCTAAGACTTCTTTGAAATACATGAAGCTAAGTGTTTGGGAAGAATGTTTCTTCTCTTTGATTGTTTTGACCCTCTGGATAGACAGCACAATCAATCTGAACAAAAACAACCCTGAGAAATTAAATTAGAACAGTTTCTGTATTTACTGGCTGAGTTTCCTTAGGTCAAACTAGCTTCTAAATCTCATGAGCACAAACCTTCCTCTCCCAACCCATCTTTTAATCAATGTAAATAAACACAACATGAAGGACCCATGTGTGCTTTTTCATTGATAGAATTTTTTGTAAATAAATAATGAAAGAATTTTATAAAATAAGAGAAAGAGAGAGAGGATGAAAAACAGACCCACGTTTCCTATAAAACTGTTTCGACACAGCTGGCTTGCTCACTTTAAAAGAGTTCTGAGACCACTAAACTATATAAGAAATAACTAATTAGCATACAACTTTAAAGACAATTTTAAAATATGAATGGATGTCAGATTTTAAGATATTCCTGTTTGGTTTTGAAGTCATGCAATACTTGTGAGATGCATTTTGAAATTGCCTTGAAACTAGTTTAGACCCCAGTGTCCTAATGCATACAAGGAAAGCTATAATGTTTGAATTCCGATAACAGACACCATAGAATGTACTCTTTTAAAATAAAATTGTGGCCAGGCACAGTGGCTCATGCCTGTAATCCCAGCACTTTGGGAGGCTGAGACGGGTGGCTCACGAGGTCAGCCTAGCCAAGATGGTGAAACCCCATCTCAACTAAAAATACAAAAAAAATTAGCCGGGCATGGTGGTGCATGCCTATAATCCCAGCTATTCAGGAGGCTGAGGCAGACAATTGCTTGAACCCAGGAAGCAGAGGTCGCAGTGAGCCGAGATTGTTCCACTGCACTCCAGCCTGGGTGACAGAGCAAGACTCCATCTCAAAAATAATAACAATAAAATAAAAATTAAAAAATAAAATTGTAAGACTAATTTGAAGCCTCCATTATCATTGATAAAATTAGCATTAGGCTTTTTTTGTGGATGGGCATCCCTTCAGGAAGTATAATATCTAAGAGAAAGTCTTTTGTATTCTATATTTTGATGCAAATGATAGAAACCAGTCTCCAACTAGCTTAAGCCTAGAAGGGATATATTGACTTACTGAAGGGCATAATGAAACTGGCCTTAGGGGCTGCTACAAGCAGGGACCCAACCACTGTCAGGATTTGCTCTCTTTCTCTTGCAAATCGGCTTCATTTACTCTGATCAGTTTCACTGGCAGAGGACTCAGCGTCAGAGACAATGAACTCACCCCATTACAGAGACAAAAGGAACTTCTTTCTCCCAGCTTTAGTTAAAAACAAAACAAAGCAAAGCCAATAAAAGGATTCTGGTTGGCCTGTCTTGGTCACATCCCTGCCTTCTATCACTCTTGCCGGGGCCAGTACCATATTTAATGCAGCCTGGAAAACACACCTACCTTGTGGCCATACTGGGTAGAAACTGTTTATAAAAGGAGGAGGTAATGGGTTCTGGCCAGGAAAAATCAATAGTTATTGCATCCTCATCTTTTTAATATTTTGAGTGATAAAAGGAAAATAATTTGGCATTTAAGAGACAGATCCCAAATAACATACATCATGGAAAGAAACAAGGAAGAAAAAGGAACAAGAGATAACATTATTTTAGAGAGCAGCGTGGAGGACTTTATAAACATGTCAAGATGAAAATCCATCATTTCTACAGCAGGTACAGGTCTGACTCATTAGGGTGCATGATTCTAATGCCCAAGAAAACACCCTCCATAGCCAATGGGATACACTGCAGGAGAAGTATACAAACAGCAGTTCTGTCTGAGAGACTGATTGGTGGTAGAATACTATGCAGTGGGGTGAGGTCACAAGAGTAGGAATAGAATGGATATTTGGTTTATCCTAGCTTTGTTTATAAGCAGTTTATTTTGTTTTGTTTTGTTTTGCTTTTGTTTTTTGAGCTTTCCAATTATTCATTAGCCTTTCAGAACTTAGAAAGGAGGTTTGCAGCATTGCAGTCATTCTTGGAATAGTTCAACTATCCCAATTCCAATTTCTCTAAGAATAAAGAGACCCAAAGAGGACACTGGCCTCCTCCAGGAGTAGAGAAAAAGCACCTGATTCACATAGAGGCCTAAGCTTCCATTTATGTGACTCCTATGCCTAGCCTTGACTCGGTCCTACAGACAGCAATGAAAAATGAAGAGGCTTCATTTGTGTTGCACTTTTTAAACTGTTTTTTGAATCACTGATAGAATTCTGTGGACACTGGCTTCAATAGACCAAGCATCTTCTTATCTGGACACAACTGCCTGTCTAAACATCCCTTACCAGCAGTCTAGAAAGTGGACCTCCTCCAGAGGTTCCCATCATTGTCAGCATTTATAAGAACACTCAATCATATGGGTTTTCTATTGTTTCTCCCTCTGCTTCCCCACCCTTCCAGATGATAGACATGATGTACTTTGTCATCATTATGCTGGTGGTGCTGATGAGCTTTGGAGTTGCCAGGCAAGCCATCCTTTTTCCCAATGAGGAGCCATCATGGAAACTGGCCAAGAACATCTTCTACATGCCCTATTGGATGATTTATGGGGAAGTGTTTGCGGACCAGATAGACCGTAAGCAAGTTTATGATTCTCATACACCAAAGTCAGGTATTTAAATTCAATTCGGTTGTGTCTTTTCCAAGTTCATTTGTTTGTTCTCAATAAATGGCTCAAGATAGAGGACTGATTCCTAGCTTGCTATCTTGGAGGAAAAAAAATTATGGAAGGTGAATATACAATTTTAGCAAAGTAGTTCTTGGGTGTTTCTTACGTATGTCATGTTCTGTGACACAAATCGACATCTGGTATGCCAAATTTCATCAAAAAATGAACCACTTAAAAAGATCTAAATTACTTTATGATTCAAAATCCCAGGGCCATGTGTTGAATATTTCAGTATCAGGAATATTTTATGTCACTATCTCCCCACCTCTACCCCAGCCACCAGCCCCAGCCTTTAGAAAATAAATTTCTTGAGTTGGACTTCAGAACAAATAAACAATGCTCAATTTCACCATCAGAATTCAAGAGTAAGGGCAAACATCTGCATGGTATTTTTCTTGCACTGGAAACTATTCTCCAACTCCCTTTCCCACTGTCTTAAATTATGTGCTATTGAGACTCATAGGAAGCTAGTATTCATTGCCTGGAAGTATGGAAAATGCCTTAGGTCATAAACTGAGTTGCTTGCTATAAATGCCAAAAAGAAAATAGTATCTATATTATGAAACGATACAGTGTGGGGAATGAACGCCAGCAGGCCCCCAAGGTTTCATGCCCTAATAGATGCTGATTCTCTGTAATAAACACTCCTTTTGTGTGGAGTTTGAAGATAGTTGTATCCTAGGAGTCTGTTCCAGGATTTTATTTGGACCAAATGTCAGGACACACCAGGCATTGGGAAATTTTTTGGGAAGAAAGCATCATTAAAGAAACATCTTTCAGTGTGGAGGAGTTGAATCCCAGGAGCAACAATTTCTCATTTCCCCTGAGGAGTTTAGTTCTGGAAATAACATCCCTCCAACATTGTTGAATTAACATTTTTCAGACATTTTTTGCTGACAGACCAGCCATCTGAGCCCTGGACTGTGGACACGGATTAGGGTTACATAACCAGGTAGTATAGCTTATTAAGAGCAGGAGCAGAGACTAGTTAGCATGCCCCCTCCCACTGCCCATCCCGGGTAGGACTGAGACCAGGAAAACAGGGACAAGGCAGCAAAGAGTGTTAGTCCTCCAGGCCTGTGAAGAGGATGTGTACCCTGGCAACAGAACACACCGGTACGTCATTTATTCTTCCACAATGGATTTTGAACAAACACACTTTCCTTCTCAAAATGTGTTATCTAAGGCAATCAAGACTTTTTGGAACACCTAATTGGAACAAATACTTGTTTCATGAGACTTAGCCAACTCACTGAGGAAGAATTTTAACTCCATCCCCTGGTTGTAATACCTTTGGCTGACAATGTGCAGCCTTCACCAAGACAGCTTGCCAGGGACTGGGAAAAATCCTTTTGAGAGCCTGCTTTCAAATGGTCCATAAAGGCAGAACAACACTTTTTAAAAACCCACCTATGACCATTCTCCTCAGGGATTAAATGTGCTATTTGCCCCCGAGAAGTTGTTTTTCCACTTAGTTATATTATTTTGCCTTTTTTAGTTTTCCTTTCTGCTCCAGAAAGAGATTAAGCCCCCAAGGATGTTTTGACAATGCCCCATTTTGGGATGGGAGAAGGAGGGAGGTGTAGGTGTGTTTTATAAATGGGATTCTGTCTGTCCCTCTACAAGTGGCCATTTATTGATGTTGTACTACGAACCCAGCCTAGTGCAACAAACACCACCATCTGGCTGAATAAGAGGATTTATTATTGTCATTTTAAAAGAAGGGCTGATTGTAGTTTAGAACTTGAAAACCCCCTGGAGACAGAGAAGAAGTGTTTTATGTGAGTGAAATATGAAAATAGATTTCCCACCCTGTTAATTAGATCTGTGGAGCTCTACGTGTGTGAGAATAAATTTCAACTCCAAATCTCAATGTATAACTGACCCAGCCTTGGATAGATGCAGCCTTCATGATGCCCTTCCCCAACCGCTCACCTTCCTTTTCAATGTTCTGAACGTGCTACAATGGTAGCCACTGTTCTAAGCTAAATCAGCCAGTTTTCTGTCTAGTGCTAACGAGTATTTGTCCTTTCTCAAATGGATATAGAAGGCTGCCCCCAAAATCTGTCATGACATTTGGCCCAAGTCATTGAATATTCCTGTCCTCCAAATGATTTGATATTTATGTTATGGCCCTGGATGGGCCCAGTGGGGATCGGGTGACTGCCCTACCTGGTCATTCAGAACTGCTCTGGAGTCCCAACTACAAGCTATTTGAGAAAGGCACAAATCGTTTATGCTGCCCTATGATGTCTTGCCTCTTTTCTGTGTCGTGTCCAGGTTGGTTTGTGAAGCATGTTTTCAGGCTGATCGGATCTCATATCCGCCTGGACCCACAGCCCTGCCCAGGGTCTGCCAGTCCCATCCTGTGGGTGTACCCCTTGTGGGCCTTCTGAAGTGCTGCTCATTCAAACACACCTTCGCAGAGTGACTCATTTCTAACGGAATGCACGTGCTCCATAGCTAACTCTTTTTGTTTTTTACTTCAGACTTGCTGAGCCCATTTCATGTTTGGGAAAATGCTCTTTCTTAATTGGGTTGGACGTATATGGATGTACAATAGGGCCCTTGGGGTGGGGTTTTAACATCAATCACACACCTCAGAAGAGAGGGCGGCTTTGATGCCCTCACTTCTGGGAGGCAATGTTACCTTACTACAGGTTTTTGATATGTCTTCCACCTTTTCTTCTGTTATTTGTTCTAAACACAGAGACCAAAGATCGATAAGATCAATAAAGCCTAAGATACTGGAATGAAACTTGTAAGGTTACTTTCCAAATGTGCTTAAAACTAAACCAAAAGGAAAGAAAATGGACTCGCTGTAAAGTCACAACATAATTTAGGTGCTTTTCGCCTCTAAGCCGTGTTGGACTCTACACAAATGATAGTTCAGCCTTCATCCCAGTTCTCTGTGGAGGCTGAAATGTTTGCTTTGGGTTTAGGCAGCGGAGGAGAGTGAGAGAATGTGATTGGAAGCAGACGATGAGGAACCTGGGGAAGGGACTGTGACTGTCTGCTCTACCCGGAAACTTTGTCTACCGCCCTGATTTAATTCGTGGGAATGCAACTTGCTGTTGTTGTGTGGTTGGTTCCTTTTCGGTTTGTTTGGTTTCTTTCAAAGAGCCCAAGATTGTCCTCACGTGTTTGCTATATAGAATCCTAGCTCTCCAAGACCCAACCTAAGGGCTGCCATGAAGCAACTTGGGCTCCTGGTTGTTAAATGCGTGGCTACCAAATGATGACACCCTTTTGGGTAGTCTCATTTGTGTGACCCATGTGACATGGCCTCTCAGAGCTGGTCAGGATCCCACTGGAGCTTGAGGGGAAAAGCCACTTAGAAGAGAGGAACAGCAGAATTCATTTCCAGCCCAGCAGCATTTCATGCCAAGGCCGGAGCAAAGCTAAAATTAGATGGACTCTTGCCAGCTTAGAAATCTGGTTCTGCATTCTGCTGTGTGAGGTACCTAAAAGTGTACCTTTGTTGGCAGGGAAAACGGGGTGTCTCTGGCTTTCTCCAGCCCCTGAATGAATGCGACTTTCATTTATTTACAGGGCATCCATGTGCTGCTGGCTGTATATTCAGATTCCCTAGGCTGTACCAGGGCAGGAGAAAAATGAATCATGCTCTTGAATGCATTAAGTAAGAGTCTAAATTTAGTCCTCCTTTCTGCTTCTCTGAGTATTTTTACAAGTTTAGATAGTAATGTGAAAGCAGAATGTCCAAAACTTACTTTCTACCATGACAACTTAATATTATCTAGCCCTTTCCATTCACTCCAAATGAACTATCCGATCTACTTAATGCCTGGGTTATGTTTTTTTTTTTCTTACTGCCTAGGGCTTTTCCATCTAAAATTAATAGGTTAGTCTGGGGTAGGAAGGTTTTTGTTTTGTTTTTGCTTTATTTATGTGTGTATATATTTAGTACAAAGGTTTGCTATGAAAAAAAAACCTTGCTCTTTTGTGTCCATGTTGTCTCTGTGATGTTGACTGACTTTAAAGTGTTGTTTTTGTCATGTGTGTGCATGTAAAGCCAAAACACATTCCTGAATTATTTTTCTGCCTCAAATTAATTGTTCCTCACTTCCCATGTGGAAGTCAGTACAGCTCAAGGAGCCAGTCACTAAAGTACGCCGGCTTGTGGTGAAGCTTAGAGCAGCATGAACGAAGAAGATGACTATTGTTATGCATTGCAATTGTGAAACGCCAGTTCTCAAGACTCAGGGCTGTGCATCTGTTTAGTATTCTGGACTGACCTTCTCTAATGGATTCAGAGCACACTAATGCCTAACAGCTATAGCGTGGGGAGTGTTGCTTGACCAAAGAAAGTATTTTGGAAAAGAAAACTTGAGCCAGTGCCAACTTTTGGGAAAGGGAGAATTGTTTTGTTGGGTTTTGTTTTCACAAATTGCTAAGGAAGCAAGCCAGTATGAGGCACCATCCTCATTTTCTGTCCCTGAAAGTCAGCTCACATTATAGAGAATACCCACCTGACTTGTTTACTAATACAAACTGAAGCTTCACGGATTTACTAATAACAGAGCTATCTGCAGACAGGCCTTTGTGATGATTCCGGACGCTGTTTTGATCAACACTTGTTCTATTGTCATAACATTTAATTAGCATTTTCTCACAGGTTGGACTCCACTTTGAATTCTTTCTTCAGTCAATGAATCTTTATTTTGTTTGTACTATGAGCTGGAAACCAGAGCACAAAGATGCCTGTGACAGAGGCATTGTCTTCAAGGAGCTTACAGTCCAGGAAAGGCCAGCTGACACTGACAATGCATGTGTAGAGATGGAGCCAAAGAAGGTAGTCAGTTCTACCTGGGGTGGGAGATGAGACCTTGCAGAGAAAGGGAGGGTTGAGGTGAGCCACGCAATATGAGCTGATGTTTCAGGCAGATGAGAGCAGGAGGTGTAAGGAGGGAAGAATGGCCTTCCAAACTGTGAATTAGTATAAAAAGTTCCAGGAGCAATGGATAATTTAGTATGGCTGATGGTAGAGTAAGAGGCAAGAGACAGGAAGTAGGACAGAAGGGTCTGAGGAGAGAGACAGGGTACAGATCCTGGAGGACTTACACTCCATGCTCAGAATAGTACCATGATCAAGATGTATGTTTTCATCAGAGCTCCCAAGCAAAAATGTGGAAGGTCCATAAGAGGGGTTGAGGTAGGAGGCAAGAGGTGAGAGGAAATTTCTAATGCAGCAGCAGCTGGAATGGAGGAAACAGGCAGGATGAAATTTTAGGAAGGAACAATCAAAAGAACCTGAGAAGAAATCAGATGGTGCAGAGGGTGATTGTGGGAAAAGCGGATGAGGATTTAAAACAAAGGAGCTGGAGATTACACCAAGGTTTCTGTCTTAGTCTAAAGGGTGATGTCATTCACTGAGATAGAGAATCTGGGACAAGGAACTATGGGGGTATGGGGATTTTTTCCATCAAGATTGAATTGAGTTTGAGGTTTCTATGGGAATTCCAGGAAAACCATGAAGAAGGCTATTTTGCACATAGAACTCTGGAGCTCAGTAGAAGCTGGACTGGAGATAGAGATTTAGGGATCAACTATATAACCACCATGATGGTTAATGCCATGATGGGTGAGCTCACCAGAGGGCACAAGTAGAGAGAGAAGAGAAGGCCAGAGTGGAATACTGAGTGGTCAACAGTGTCAAATGCAAGAGAAAAGTCCAACTGGGTGGATATTTACAGAAGTCCATTTAGTTAGTCCTTCAGGAAGTCACTGGTGACTTTTGCCCAGGGATTTTTATTTCAGTGGCAAGTGCAAAAACCAATTACAGTGATGTAAGAGTAAATGAGCAGCAGGACAAAGCATTTACTAGGGAAGAGGAAGAGAAGTGCCGTATATGTATCAGCGGGGCAGGAGGGACAGAGAAAGCACAATGTAGTAGAGCTCTAAGAAGAGTGATGTCTTGTAATCACCACTAGGAAAATGGCAGATGTCCCTGACTTGGTACATATCACAGGAGTGCTCTGGGCCACCTCTTTGCATAGATAAGTTGTATGTTTTTCCAGTCATGACTCTGCACCCGGATATAGTACAGGAAAGACAAATGGCTGGATTAATCCAAGATTGAGGCTTTGCTGTGCCCACATGGCAGAGAGAACAGGCACTAGGGCTATTAAAGATGTTTGCAAGGGTTCTTGAAGTTATACATTGTGAGGTCTAAGATGAAGGGAAAAGGAAGGTATAAAGTTAGTGAAAACCCCAGAGGAAAAAGGAATAATCAAAGGACTAGACTTCTAGCCTGAGAAGCAATTACATTGACTAAAGATCCTGAAGGCTGTGATGATACGATGTGGTCAGGGAATAGTAAATTGGTGTTCAGAATTAAGAGGTGAAGCAATTTCGAATAACGATAAGGTCCAGGGGTAGCTACGGGGATGGGTTCTAGAACATGCTGAAGTTGAGGTCAAGTATCTTGAAGCTAGATTCTTCTGTGTTTATCAATACAGATATTGAAGTTGTTTACAATAATGACAGAAGGTGTGAACGGGAAGACTTTGATCAAGATGATCTGAAACTTAAAAAAGAAAGGGCTTTTTGCACAAGAGTGAAAAACAGTGGTTTTGAAAAGACAAAGAGTATCGATAAAAATGCAGACATTACCTCTGGGAACCACAATATAGAAAATGTGCAACCTCTACTTGAAAAGGTTACAGAGAGGTAGTGTCTTCCTCCAAGATGGATTTTAATTAAGTCAAGAAAATGGGGAAGTGGACTCATAAAAACATGAGAAAGAAGGCCAGATGCAGTGGCCCATGCATTTTGGGAGGCTGAGGCAGGAGGACCATTTCAGGTCAGGAGTTCAAAACTCCAGTGACATATTATTGTGCCACTGCACTCCAGCCTGGGCAACAGAGCAAGACCCTGTCTCAAAAAAATAAATAAATAAAAAGGTACAAGAAAGCAGAGGAGTTTGTATTCAGTGATAATTGGGTTCCAGAAGACTCAGGGGAAAAGGAAAAAAAGGGAACAGCGATAAGAGCTCAGGGGGCAGAAAGCCTAGCATCACATGAGGACAATAGCCCAGGGGAAGGTGGGTGGCTGGAGGAGCTTGCATTGTAGGAATAGAGGATGACAGAAAGAAGTATGGTGGGAGTAACTTAGCCAGAGTTTTAAGAGAGTTAAAGACTGGAACCCTAGTAGTATAAAAGGTCAGATGAAGCTAATGATATCTAGCCCCAAAAGGATGGAATTGGAGACTTTGTGTAACAGAGAAGAGTAACTAGATCCTGAAGAGGAACCTCCCCAAATGGCTAGAGAATTCTCCATCTCAAAGGAGGCTCTCCTTTTGAAATTGGCAATGGCTTGTGATGCTAGAGAAGCATCATTCATCACCTTCCACAAAGGTGAACTCTTGATATAACCTTGGAATATTCCAACCTTGGAATAGCATTCACTCTCATACACTCTCACATGTATATGCAGACTCACATTTCTCTTTTCTCTCCTCCAGCCCTGCTTCTGCCAAGACATTTTTATCTATTCCCCAAATCCTCCTTTCTGTTGCCCCTTCTGAAAACCCTCTAAGGTCCCTGAGAGCTTGTACATTTGGAAAAAGCAGCCAGAGAAACTCAAGGGCTGTTTCTGGATTCTGTGCTGCCACCTTCTGTTCCCTGGGGTGGGGGTTCCTGAGCCAGTACCTGCTTGAAATACAGGAAGAGAAGTGAGTACTTCTCCATACTATTCCACCACACTAATTTAACCATCTTGTAAGTAAAAACAGGACACCCAAAATAAAAATAAACCCATCAGCTCCACGCATCCTAGACATAACCTACATGTTTCGAAGGAAAGATTATATATGAAGTAACTGTAATCTGGTGTCATCATAAATCATCTCACAGTGTGGCTGCAGGGATCTCTTAGACTCCCAGAATGGTGGTAAGTCTGGAAATTCTTCAGAACAGCCCTGTACAGAATCTATTGTGATGGTACTCATCTAGATCTATGTTGTCCAATACCATAGCTGTTCATCACATATGGCTACTGAGTGCTTGAAATGTGGCTAGCATAAATGAGAAACTACATTTTTAATATTTCTGTTTTTAATTAACTGAGATTTTAATTTAAATAGCTGCATGTTGCTAGTGGCTACTGAATTAGATAGCTCTGTTCTAGAATATAAAAATCCTTTAGAATGCCAGCTCTGTGAGAGCAGGGACCACATTTTCCTTGTTCACTGCAGTGTCTCCAATACCTCAATCTGTGTCTCATACAATGTAGGTGCTCAGAAAATAGTTGGTGCATGAATTAAACTCCTTGAAGCAGAGGATAGAGAGTGATGTTGTTTTCTGCTTTAAACAATCCATCAAGCAAACAAAAAGATTTCAGGGACTACATATAAAGAAACTAGAAAAACTGAAGTGTCAGAAATGTCAGTGAAGATGAGAAAAAGAAGCTACGTTTGTTATAAAGGAATTTAAAATGTGAATTAAATTAAATTAAATGTAGTGATCATGGATTCATGACACACACACACGCACAGGGTGGAGGCGGGGAGGAGTGAGAAAGGAAAGTGGAATCAAAGGGGATTCTAGAGTTAAGTTCCTGAAAGTAGCTAGCTAACTTTGTTTTCAAGAAGAAAATTCCAGCTGCATTCAAGAAATATCTATTGAAAAAGTCATGATTGTAGTATATGTGCAGAGATTAGGCAGCTATAAGGAAGGGAGGGAGGAAATGAGGGAGAGAAGGAAGTAAGAAAGGAAGGAGAAGATAAGGAAAGAAGGGAGGGAGGGAAGGAGGGAAGGAAGGAAGGAAGGAAAGAAAGGAAAGGAAGGAAGGCCGGCCCACCCACCCGCTGGCCCTTGATTGTTGAGGGCAGCAGGGGAAGGAAGAGAGAGCTGTGTGAGCCCAGCTGCAGGACCAGTTGAGGCCCATGCAGAGAGCCCCACCAGCTCTGAGCCTCACCATGATAGCAGTGGTTGCCATGCATCCTGTAACTATGGCCTTTCCAAAGGCTCAGTGTTCTGACCAAACACAGCAAGGCAGATGGTTGATTTCCACTCAAAACAGAGTACACTCCTTCTTAATGACGTGGCAAGATTTTAATTGATCTGTATTAACAGCAACCACCAAATAGACTGATCTCCACACAGACTAACTATTAGCAGATGATCCCAGCAACGCCCATGCTTTAGTTGATTTTCCCTCAAATGGGACAGAGTTCAAATAAGCCTGCAACCTCAATATGTAAGGGAAAGGAAGATGCTCAAGATCTTTTGCAAGATACTATCCAGTGGAGCGAGTCGCTTCCTGCAGCTAGATTTCAGACCACGTCTGTCAAGTGATGTTTGACTGAATTGCTTGGCCTTCAGTCAAATATTTGATATCTAGGACATCAGTGCTAAGGTTCAAGATGAGTGCTTGCTTGGAGAAAGACCCCAATAACTTCAGGTCAAATGCGGGATGTTGAGTCTTCATCTTAGTGACACACTCAATTCAAGGAGATGACACCCACTGGTGAGTTAAGGATAGAGGTGGCTATTCCTTGACCCAGGCTGTGGTTATGTGGGCTTTCATTTTACACTGGACATATATGTTTTATGGACTCTTCTGTGTGTATATCTCATAATCTAATACACAAAGGAATAAAGGAGACATCCTGCTATAATATTTTCCAGATTCTAGTTTGAATGGGTTCATTCATTCAGTGACATTTACTAAGCACTTCAAGTGCCAGGCTCTATGCCACAAGATTGGAGTTAAAAAGACATACTTTATTGCCTCGGTTTTGAAGGAAGTTGCTGAAGAAGACTGACACCTAAACACACATTACAAATCAGTGTGATATATATGACATATCTGTCTCATATATATCACAGAGGTGTTGTGTAAGGACTTAACTCAAAGGAAAGGACACAGTTTAGCAGTAGGAAGAGGGGACAGAGAAAAGGAAGGGAGGGCCAGATGCACTCTGAGAAAGTCTCCTGGAGGTAACAGTTAAGCTGTATCACAAAGGATATTAAGCGTTTTTCAGACAGATAATGACAGGGCACTCTAAACAGAGGGACTGTTATGTACAAAGTCAGAGGCATGACAGAGCATGCCTGGCGTGGGCCTGTGGGGGCCAAAGAGAGTGGAGACATGAGGTGTCCTCCCTGGACCAGCCTGGAACTAGCCTCCGGGTTAGTTCCGTGTACCAGGTGCTCCTAAGCCCCCTGTACCTACCCTGGGTTAATGTGGACACCGTATTTTTTTTTTGTCTGATTTATTGTATGTATCCCTCAGTGGATTCTATGCATTGTGGGGCTTGGGGATGGGTTGGGGCCAGGGTCTGTATTCATCTTTTCCACCATTACTTGAGCAAATAAGTGGAGAAGAGGTTAGTAAGGTAAATTGCTGTAAAGGGCTTTATATGTCAGGCTAAGTAACTTGGATCTTGTGGGAAATTCACAGGTCACCTTGTGTGGAGTCCCTTGTGAAGTACAGCTTCAGTTTATGGAACTCATAGGTGTTATTGAAGAGTGGGGAGATGGCAGCTAGAAAACATGCAACCATAATGCTCATTTCAGGGAAATTAGATAAGCCATAAAAAAGCCCTTTGTTCCAAAATATCTTCTAAAAGAGGGGTAACAACTTTCTCTTTTAAGAGTAGAAATATTCCCTGAACAGGTTAAACCTGCTGACTCTTTTCCCCCCTAATGTGAAGTATGTGAATCTCTCCTCTCAACCCTCAAAATAGCTGAAATCAGCATTCAGGAAAGGAGCGTTGAAATGGGGGCAGGTGACATGGAAGCTGATGGCTCAGCATGCATGAGGTGGGCCCTGAGCAGCCAGCAGCCAGCATGAGGCAACTGAGTGTCTGGAGGGCAAGGAAAGTGAGACAGGGTGTGGAGAGGCTTCACAAAGACACGTGGTGGCAGAACAGCTTTGCCAACGTTGCAATTTTGTCAAGGGTCCTGGCAGATGCCCAGTTTGCCTCCAGATACTGTCTTCTACTCTGCCTGCGGTAAATTGCTGATGCCTGAACTTGAATATCAGGATCATCTGAAGTTCTACAAGCCTCAGGCTCCTCAGCTCAGTCTGCAGGCATGGGTTTCCTAGCTGCAGCTTTTTCAGTTCAGCTAGTTTTCTCCTCCTCCAAACCCCATCTCTCCCCTTCTGGAAAACTTACAGAGATGCAGAGGAGAGAAAGGAAGAGAGGAGGGAATGAATGTATTTATATACTACTCTTTCTCACTTTTTTCTTTTTCATCATTAGTTCATCCACATCAAAAAATCTGTTCCCACTTGGCATGGTGGTGCACACCTGTAGTCCCAGCTACTCGTGAGGTTGAGGCAGGACCACTTGAGCCCAGGAGTTCTGGGTTATGGTGTGCTGTGTTGATCGGGCGTCCACAATAAGTTCAGCATCAATGTAGTGACCTCCTGGGAGTGAGGGACCAGCAGGTTGCCTTAGGAGGGGTGAACTGGTCTAGGTTAGAAATGGAACAGGCCAATTCTCCCATGCTGATGGGTAGTGGGATCATGCCTGTGAACAGCTACTGCACTCCAGCCTGGGCAACATAGTGAGACTCCATCTCTAAAAAACTAAAAATAAAAATCTATTCTCCAGGAAACTCAAAGGTCTGAAAGGCCCAAGGACAACCCAGAGAAGCTGAGTACTCTCAAACAGGCTTTCTTGTGACCACAAGATAATCTCCCATAGTCAAGGTCTATCTCACTGGTTCTCAACCAGGGGCAGTTGCACCCCCCTAACCACCACCCCACAAAGAGACATTTGGCACTGCTGGAAGTATTTTGGTTGTCACAACCTAGGGGGCGCTACTAACATCTAGCGGTAGAGGCCAGGGATGCTGCGTAACATCCCACGATGCACAAGACATCTTCTTCAAAGAATTATCCCCCTCAAAATGTCAATGTGCTGAGATTGAGAAAACCTGGGTTCTGAACCCAAAATTCAACTCCTTCTTATTGCTTCCCAAAGAAAAATGACACAATATAGTTGCCTCAATTTGTAAAAAGTCCTAAAGGACAGATCTGAAGGGTCTCCAAGTCCTCACAAACTAAAGCCAGGCAGAGAGTGCCGCAGGTCCCTGGTGATCATCCCTTACAGGGTTTCACGACATCTCCCTCTGCTCTGCTCACTCTGTCTTCAGACCAAAGACAAAGTTAGGACATCAGGCATTTAGAGTGTCTGAACAGTCAACATGAAGGACCACTTTTGGCAAACGCCAGTAGATCTTGTCCCATGCCCTTGGGCACCAGTTTTGGACATAATAAGCTATCATTGCTATGAAGAACAAGAAGAACCCAGGGCCTTAACCTATCATTTATAATTTACAAATATTTTGCAAATCCAGGTGGAGTCTAGCAAACTTCAACACCTCCCTTCTCAACTTTGCATCTAAGAGACATCAGTCTTTTTTTTTTTTTTTTTTTTTTTTGAGATAGAAAAGCACCATGATGCACTCACAAAGAAAGTGGTCTGAGTGATCTCAGATGTCCTGGCGAAATAGTTCACTTCAATCAATCCAGCTCACTGTTTGTGATAAAGCACAAAGGGGAATCATACCCCCCATGATAAGACTCAATAGTGATATTTACTGACCAACTTAACACCACTGAACCAAATTGAAAACAGGTTTTAAACATGCACTGAGGCCAGTGACTCTCTCCTGAGTCGAGGGGCTAGCTTTATAGAATCACAGGCCTTGAAGCAAAAGGATGAAGTCTGCTATGTGCCCTTTTTAATATTCTGAACAAGGGCTTCAGAAGTAAAATGTCACTGTGAACTGAATGGTTACAGTACTGTTACAAGAAAGCCAGTTGCTGACAAGTACTTCAAAGTCACTCGTGCCACCTGAGGAACATAATGTTCAAGCACTGAAGGAACTATACATGGTGCATGCGGTTCTATTCTACAGCAAGTAATTGAATACACAGGGCGGGGGACGCCTCTATCAAACAGGTCACGCACTAAAAGACTGGATTCTTTCCTGTGGATTTAAGATTATCAACCTTATCAGGAGTCTACATAAGATAGCCAACTGCTGAAAATGTCACTGCTTTTTCCAAAATGTACGGCAGTCATACTTAAGCAGATTGTATTGAATACAGGGATGCCTGAATTCTCTATTAACTACCAAGTGTGTTACAAAAACTATGTCTTGGGTTTCATGGGTTTCTTCTGACATTTCTAGGGAAAGGGAAGTCAATTAACATTTGTTGAGAGGCTATTACAGTGGCTGGCACCAGGCCAGGCACATGATACACTGTGACTCATTAGTGCTGATTTACTAGTGATCTACATGAAGAGCAGAGGTTAAAGAACTTGTTGAAGGCACACAGCCAGGAAGTGGCAGAGGCTGAATTGGAATCCATGCCCATCTGGCTTCTAGACCCACGCTCTTAACTTCTGCATTAGAACAGAAGGCTGCTTCCGTCTGAATCCAGAGCCTTGCGCTTTCCCCTACACCTCACTGCAGTGACTGGACCACATCATGCATTTATTTACTTAGCAACCACTTATTACGAAGAGAAAGCAGTCAACAAGAGAGGCCTTGGTATGCACTTCATAGCAGTTACATCTACTGTGGAGTTCGGGGAAACAATAAGTCAACAAATAAACAGCATACTTTGGGGTGGTCATAACTGCCAGGGAGAAAATAAGTCCAACTAGTAGGATCAGAGTCACTGAGGTAAGGACGTGAGCATACAATTTTATAGAGAATGGTCAGTGAAAGGGCTTGAAGAGATAACATTGAGCTGAAATGTAAATAATGGAAACAGGCATGAAAAGAGCTGGGGAAGGGACATTCTAGACAGAGAGAACAGCAAGGGAAAAAGGCATGTGGTAGGAATGGTCTGGATGCTTTCAACTGGGATCAGAAAGAATGCCAGTGTGATTGGAGTTTAAGATCTACAGCAGGGGCCAGGTGCGGTGGTTCATGCCTTTAATCCCTGTAATACCAGCACTTTGGGTGGCCAAGGTGGGTGGATCATGAGGTCAGGAGTTTGAGACCAGCCTGGACAAAATGGTGAAACCCCGTTTCTACTAAAAATGCAAAAATTAGCCATGTACAGTGGCGGGCGCCTGTAATCCCAGCTACTTAGGAGGCTGAGGCAGGAAAATCACTTGAACCCCGGAGGCGGAGGTTGCAATGAGCCGAGATCGCGCCATTGTACTCTAGTCTGGGCGACCGAGCAAGCCTCCATCTGGGAAAAAAAAAAAAAAAAGAAGAAGATCTACAGCAGCAACTCAAGTTGGTGTAGCATGTCGTGGTGGAATTTCTGTGCTCAAGTATGTGGTTTAATTCTAAATGAGGACTGGATTTAAGAACAGGATTGGCAACTTTGCAGCTATTCAAGACACAGTGCACTGCCAAAGGTTGATGGTTAGGAAGGTAGAGAATTGCCCAGAAACCACTGGTTTCCAGAATTAGAAAATGAGGAAGGGAGCTTCCTCCACCATTGAAGCCATCCTGTGGCTTCCCAGAAGAGTTTCTATGTCACTGACATGTGATACCTTGGAGAGTCTCAGAATCACCCATCATGGATAAATTAGACGGTACCATGAAAAATACATTGTACTGCCCATGAGGAGATTCACCTGTCTCTACAAGTATGTCAAAATGGCATTCATCATGAAAACAGGGGGCATCCTGGTAATACAAATGAGACATGGCTCATAGATGGGTCAGAAAATTACACATTGGAAAGCGGTAGCTAATGTCCCAAGATGCCAGCAGCATTGCACAGAATATAATGTACTCAGAGAAAAAGCTTGATGAAGAGTTTGCTTTTGGAAGTCATCATTAGTCCAACCACAGTTCATAGTTATGGAGTGCCTGGTGTGGGTAGAGAACTCGGTTAAGAATGGTTTGAGTTAGTGTGACAGGAACAGTCCAGGACAGAGGCAGAAACCAGACACTGAATCTCAGTTCTGTCATGTCTACTAACCCTGTGACCTTGGGCAAGTTACTGAAACTCTCTCTTCTTTGGTATATTCTTAACAGTTTGAGGACAGAAAGGAGGTCAACCCTGGTGTTCCTCTCACACAAGAACACAGCCCAGAAAAAGAACGTTCTTTCCCAAATGAATATAAGCCCAAATGAATATAATCAGACATTCATGCATATTATTGTTTTTGATGAAGCTAAAATTTGCATCAATGTCAGAGTGGGATGCATTCAAGGAAAAAAAATAAACATTAATAAATAATAGCACCAGTGATGTGTAAATGTGCCACATTAATGAAAGTGATACCCAAAGACCAAAATTTGGGAAAGAATGAAACAAATGGCACAGTGTCAAAGGCTACTTAGAGATAAGGCGTTATTAGAGATAGTAGTAACTGTAGGAAAAAATGAAGTAGGGTATGTGTAAGGGTAAGCCCTATAAAGCTAAAGTTTGCAAAGCCATTGTTTCTTCCAGCAGGGAAGCCAGCTCCAGGTAGATGTAGGAGCCTTCACTAGTTCAAACACCCAGGTGCCCTCTAGGCTTCTCTGTTCCATTTATGTTCATTTAAAATGAGGGGGGAGGATGGCTTGATCCTAGGAGTTCAAGACCAGCCTGGGCAACATACCAAGACCCCATCTCTACAAAATAAAACAAATTTAGCTGGGTGTGGCGGCACACACCTGTGGTCCCAGCTACTTGAGAGACTGAGGTGGAAGAATTGCTTGAACCTGGGAGTTTAAGGCTGCAGTGACCTGTGATTGTGCCACTGTACAATCTGGGTGACAGAACCTGGGTGACAGAGTGGGACCCTGTTGGAAAAAAGAAAAGAAAAAAAAAACAAGCTCACTGAAACAACTAAGCCAAAATAAGCAGTCTCAAATAGCATGCCTCTCTCTCTACAGCAAAACAGAACCAAGGTGTTATGCTGCTGCTCCTCATGAAAAACCACGATTGTTTCTCCCATTGTGTCAGCCTGCCAGCCAGCCTGAAAGTCATTCTGGGCAGCTAACCTA